>NW_026991718.1:3750000-4375000 GCF_029215605.1 Mirounga angustirostris
ATTATTACCATCACTACTCTTGTTGTATTATGATCAGGGGGTGTTGGTTGTAAAATTTCCATTCTTCAAAATTTACTAAGATTTTCTTTGTGGCCTACAGTTAACTTTTATGAACGTTCTATGTATCACACTGTCAGTTAATATTGTTAAATAGCTGATGCCAATTAGATGAGAAGGAGAGATGAGGCAAACAAAGTAGAAAGGAAAATAAGAATCGTTATTGTCATGTGTTATCATTGCTTAGCTGAAAAATCCAAAAGAACCAACAAAAAAATTTATATAAATATTAGATAATTGAGAAATGTGGTTGTATTAAAAAAGTATATGCAAATCAATACCTTTCAAATATAGGCATATATTGTATATTAAATATTATATTCTATATTAATTATGCACATAACATGATATAATAATATATATGGTATATAATTGTATATATATATATATATACTTAGAAGCATAGTGCAGGACTAGTTATACAGTCTGTAAACATTTGTGTATAAAACCGCATATCTACCCAGAGATGCTTGCTTATCCATGCAAAGATTGTCTCTGGAGGAACAGCCAAGAAGGGGTACCCCTGGACAGAAGTGCGAGACCAAAAGTCATCTTTAGGCTTAGCGCTAAAATTTAGGACGGTGGCCCTTCCTTCGCTCCACAGAAGTATCAGAGTGGCCGGGAAACCAGTGTATCTAGGAAGAAAAGAGGTCCAAGAAAACATTCACATGAAAGAAGAATGGAAAGAGGGGTGCCATGTGCTTGGAATGCAGAACCATGGGCCTTTTGGGGAAGGAGGGAAGACTGGGCTTCTCAACAAGAGAAGGTGATAAGGAGACAAGAAGGAAGATGGGCGAGTATCAAGTTCCTTCTGCTGGAGAGAAGAAGCCATTTCAGAGATGGACGACAGCAATCCCTAAAAGCAGATTTCATTTCTCAAGTTATCTTTGAACAAACCGTGTGCGTACATCAGTTTTTCGGAAGTAACTGTGGAAATCAAGCAGACGAAGTTATGACTGCAAAATTAATGGCAAGAAATATCCTTTGGGGACCATTCTAAGGGCAGAGCTTTTGTTGGGGAACTTCTTTTAGAAAAGGAAAAATTCATGTGTTTGCTCTTAAAGCTTTTAAAGCTTTTTCACGTTCTTGCATTAAACAGTGTTGTTAATGGAATGAGAGCTTTTCCTTCAATAATGGTCTATTATTGCTTCAGAAACCGACAGCTTTAGACAGGCCACGGTTTCCCTTTGCCGGCCCTGATTGATGGAGCTACCTGAATTTCTAAGTGCTATTGCTAGGCTTTTTCTTAAATGCAGAGAATGTACAGCCGCTTGGAATTATCCTGACAAACTGATGTCTCTGAAGAGAGAGCTAAACTGTAAGCCTTTCTGCTAACACTGTGAGGGCCTAGCAATTCCTCAAGCCTGCCATTTGCTGGGGCTCCCGTGGAAGGCTGCCGGGCTTAGAGCCAGAAGTCTTTAATTAAGCCCTAGATTCACCATTAACTTGCTTTGCGATCTCGACAATCACCCCAGCTTCTCATACCTCAGTTTTCTCATCTTGTTGGAGAAGGAGAATAAGTCTTCCTATCTCACAGCGTTGCAGGGAAGATGAAAAACCCCTCACATATGCGATCACATGGTGCAGTGCCTGGCATGTCATGAGGGTCTGCTGAGTTGAAACCTGTGCCCATTTCCAGTTTGAGGCAATGGCCGCCATACAAAGTCCCTTGGAATCATCTGCAAAGCTAAAATAAAACACAACAAAACCCAAACTCACAAAATCCTGACCAACGCAGATCCTCGTGCCTGCCCCAGACAGAGTTTTGTGGTTCTGTGTTCTCTGTGCCTCAGCATTTGGGAGCCCCTGGTCCGGAGTATATGAAGTTACAAATATGTGGCCACCAGACCCGTCTCTAAGCGTGTATGGCCCAGGATGCCCATATTCAGGAGACAGCGGATTCTGTTACGCCGCCATAGCCCTGTAGGAAATCTTCCTTGGAATTTCTCATGGCAGAATAACTTTCCTCAAAATGAAACATAATCCCCAAAACTGAAGTATAAGTATTACCAGGAGGTAAATTTCAAACAGAAACGATTTATATTAAATACTTGGCCAACACTGTAAGAAGTTCTCCAGGAAAGTCTCTGGGGGAATGGGGGTTGGCGTCCCCTGGGGAAGGCTCCCTGGCTGCTCCACGAGGTAAAGCTCACCTCAGCCAATCCCCCGCAGTCTGGGGGGCCACCTGCACTAGCAACACTCCCAGGAGCCAATCATACCAAACATCACTTGAGGGGACCATCCCCATACCTGCCCCTACTGCTCGCTGAGCCGGGAGGAGGTACAGGTGGAAGAGCACCCAGAAAGTGCGGGGCCCAGGGCAGCGTTCATGGCAAAGCTGACCTTAGCAGAGTAGTCGGTACAATGAGAGGTCATCCAGGGCAAAGAGGAGTCACCAAGTGTCCCAGTACACAGCTGATGGCCGTTGGGGTGGGCATTCAGGGTGTGTTCCTGGAGGCTGAGAGGCAGGATGAGTTGAATTAGCCAAGCCAGGAGGGGAGCGGTGATGGGGAGGGTACTTTAGACAGAGGGGAAATCTTATGCCAAGGAGCAGAGGTAGGAGAAAAGAGACAAAGTCCAGAGAAGTGACATGTGAGTCTTGTGGACGAGCGTGTGGACAAATGTGTGGATGGGTGCGGGGGACTTAGGGGAGGGCAGGAGCAACGCCCCCTTGATGCCTCATCACAGTGAAGGGTGTTTTTCAGGAATTAAAGTCAATGCTTTATAAATAGGAGGAGGTGTGAGAGCATCCTTGGGGATGTGTTTTCACACACAGAAAGCGCTCTGGGAAAATGGACAGTAGTCACTGTATTTGCATATTCTGAGAAACAGCATCTTACGCTGTGGCATGGATACTAAAACCATCTGATGCTTTAGAGAGACCACATTAACTTTGTTAGCTTTTTTTAAAGCTGCAGAATAACAAACTCAGTTCCTGTAAGCATTTTGTTTTTAAGAGGTACACTTATTAGATGTTTTTATAGCACGGAGAGTTTTCATAGGCTTGACAAGCTGCAATAATATTCCAAATAGACAAATCCAAGCCTTGCCCTAGGATATTGAGGACAAATAGCACCAAAATCTTTCTTGTTCTCATTTTCATTTATATTATCCGACGGGCTTTTAGGACTCTTATTGGTGGTATGAATCTGAACAGTGGAGGCCCCCAGAGGGGAGGAAAATGTGAGTTTTGAATATGACTTTTCTACTAAACAAGATGAAATGGAATTTAAATCCATTGTAATAAGCTCCGCGGGGCATGCCTATTGTCTTCGTGCAGCAAAACTCCTTTGTCACGATTGTGCTATTGGCATTAAAGTCCTTGCTTAGAGTGACTAAAAATGAAATGGTACACGGGGGAAAAAAGGTGCTTGGAACCCAGTAGGGAAAGTGGGCAGCTGGCTCGGCATTCAAAGTCCATCTCTCCCTCACCTTGGCTGATTTTGTCTAGATGTCCACTCATCTACCATGGGATTAGAGGAAGGTCAGTCCAGTCACTGAGGTCTCATTCTCCTTTTCTGTGATTGGTTTCAATGCAGGAATGAGAAACAACTCTGGCTGATAAGAACCTCTTCTAGCCCTTGCGAGATTTGGGTGTGATGCCTAGACTAAAGCTGCAACCATCTTGCAACCATGAGGAGAGTTAGCCTAAAAACAGGTCAACCTGCAGAGTGTGTCAAAGGAGGCAGGTGGAAAGAACTGGGGTCTTTGAAGATGTTATGGAATCACTGAGTTAACCAACTATGGATCCATCTTAACTTGGAAAGTTTTATTAGGTAAGATAAAACATTTTTCTTCCTGCTTCTGACAGCATCCTCACCAGTAGAGAAGGAAGTAAACTTTTTCTAATCCCTCCACATCCTTCTTCTTCCTGGAACTTTATGTGTGTAGGTGAACTTGAAAGTGCGGGTGGGGTCTTCTGGAGACTGTTGGAGATCTTGACTTAGAAGGGATGAAGGGAAATCCATCATTAATGACAACACAGCTTGGATATCTTATTCTCTAACCAGTATGGTCTAGAGTCATACCAGGAGTTAGTGTGGTGGTATAGAAGGAGCACTGGACTGTGAGTCCAAAGACTGAGTTCTAGAGTCTGCTTTCCATTACCTCTATGAGTGTGCTTATGAAGGGCATTTTCCTTCTCCCGATCTCACTCTTTTTGTTTATAGAAAGAAAAGTGTGAATAACACTACTTTGGGGTCCCTCCCATCTCTCACAGTTGGTGATTCTAGAACCCTTTACTCCACTTGTGTTGAGTGTGACAGCATTGCCTTGCTCCTCTCTCCAGCATGGGAGAAGATCTTTCTCCTCCTTGTATTTCTGTGCTAATGGAGGTATGTGGCATAGAATAGATGGACCTAGATTAAGTCCTAATGAGATTTTTCCCTCGGAATTTAAATCTGTGTCTTTTTGGGGACCTGGGGTAATGCTCACCTGAGAAACTCAGCAAGGCTGAGAACTATTCTAGGACTGTGTTGTTTTGTCAAGAATGTTAGCACACAGGGGTGCCTGGGTAGCTCAGTCGGTTGGGTGTCTGACTCTTGATTTCGGTTCAGGTCATGACCTCAGGGTTGTGAGTTCAAGCCCGCATCGGGCTCCATGCTGGGGTGGGGGCTGCTTGAGATTCTTTCTCCCTCTGCCCTTCCCTCCCCACTCATGCACATGCACGCATATTCTCTCTCTCTCTCTCAAAAAAAAAAATGTTAGCACATAAATAATGGCAGGTGTGTATAGAATGGTGCACAAAGCATTATTCCTACAGGTGTTGTTTATCTGCACAAATATTATGCTTGGTACCTTTGCACAGCAATTTTCTACTTGCTGTGTATTTTGAAGAAAGCTGTGTTTCAGAAGGCAGCAGAACTCTCGAGGGCAGGCCTGAGTCTCATTAATCTCTGTTAGTACCTAATACCAGTAACAAGAATTAAATATGTTAGTGAGACTGATCAAAATGAGGGGAATTGACAGGGTTCACAATCAGTTCATGGTTCTGGGAATGAGAAAGGAGTTTGGTGGCCCCTGATGACTTCTCCCCTCAGCTCCCCCCATTGTCCTCCCTGCTCTCTGCCTGCCAGCCATGCCAAGCTTTTTTCCTTAGAGCCAAATGATCATTCTCCCTCCTGCCTTAGGACATTTGCACAAGACTTTGCTTCTTCCTGGACCACTCTTCTCCCTGCCCCAGCCTGGTTAATTCTACTCATCTTTCAGGGCTTAGGCTGGACGTCCATCCATTCAATATTTATTATCTTGGTCAGTTTGGGCTGCTACAACAATGTACTGTAGACAGGGTGACTTAAACAACAAACACTTGCTTCATACAGTTCTGGAGGCTGAGAAGTTTCAGATCAAGGGGTCATATTTGGTGTCGAGTTAGAACCTGCTTCTTGGTTCACAAATGGCAATATTCTTACTGTGTCCTCATATGGTGGAAAAGGAGGGTGAGGAAGCTCTCTGGGGTCCCTTTTATCAAAACACTAATCCCAGGGTGTCTGGGTGGCTCAGTTGGTTAAACATCTGACTCTTGGTTTTGGCTCAGGTCATGATCTCAGGGACCTGAGATCAAGCTCCACATCAGGCTCCATGCTCAGTGTAGAGTCTGTTTGTCCCTCTCCCTCTACTCCTCCCCCCTCCCATTCTCTCTCTCTCATAAATAAGTAGAATGTTTAAAAAACAAAACAGAAGACTAATCCCATTCATGAGGGTGGGCCCTCCCTACTTCTTAATACCATCACACTGGGGGTTAGGATTTCAACATATGAATTTTGAGGGGACATAAACAGTCCATTGCATTGAGCACGTACTATGTGCAAGGCCCAGGGCTGGACCCTGAAGCCTTCCTGGACACCCTCACCTCAGGATAGAGCAATAGCATGCTTATGCGGTTATTGGATTAATGGCTAAGTCTGTCAGGCAGCAATTTGGGGGGTCCTACAGAACCATCCAGGGTTCTGTGCTGGGCTGCTGACACACAGCTCAGTGCCTGCCACATAATGGGAACTCAATAAACTTTCTTTTTTTAATGAATGAAGAAGCTGTTGAAGAGACTGTCATCTAGTCAACCAGCAGGACGCGAGTGGGCTTGTATTATCCCTCTTTTGACAGGGATTTTGAGGGTAAAGGGAGCCCACCCCATGCTGCAGTTGTATGTCTGAAGACCTGAATGTTCTTTTGTGGTTCTAGGCAGAGATCCTGATCTAAAATATCAAGGATTTATATATTTCAAATTCAGATGTCTTCAATCTTTACTCCGTATTTTGACCTTAACAAAAAAAAGTGCCTGCACAAATGTCAGGCTTTTGTTTGTTGGAGAGATGGTGGGTGTTCGAGCCTTGGGAACGAGCTTGTGTATTCTCTGTGTGGGGAGGAGCATGTCAGTTGGCTTTGTTCTCAGTGAGGAGATTGTTCTGGAACCTGAGGAGGAGACAGGTATCCCACAAGATTAGTCACAGGAGAACTCTCTGTCACGTGGTTTCTTTCTATAATTGTTCATAGGAATCTCCTCTGTTTGGAAAGGATGAGTGAAATGAGACATTCATTTTATTCAATTGAATGAAAGCAGCTAGAATTTCCTGTAAATTTAGATTTGGGGGGAAGAATTAGGATGTATTCTTGATTAAATTGTAATAATTGACAGACTTCCTGGCCAAAATCTTACACTGATAGCCATCCCATCTTTCCTTGCTCATTAAGGCTGCACATTCCTTCACGTGGTCTTTCTTCCTTTCAAAGGATGAGATCATTCCATCCTTATGACAGCCCCATGAAGGATGAAGACCTATTCTACAGATGAGGAGACAGAGGTAAAAGGACATTATGTGATTGGTTTAAAATGTCACATCTATGAAGTACAGGAGGACCTAGAATCGAAGACGAGCCTCTTTCTACTGCCTGGGAGTGCCATTTTCATCTGAAACCAGGGTGAGCTCAAGGAGACAGGACAGTAGGAGGGACGAGGGATGGACCAACGCCAGCAGGGTCGCTCAGTCTGCAGTCATGGGGCTTGGTACAGACCACAGGAGACCAGGGCCTGTGGAGAGCAGCTGCTGGGGCGGGGGGGTGGGGCACCTTAGGACAGTTGGACCCTGCCCTTGGGGGAAAAGGACAACATCTACATCTGAACACAGCTCAGAGAAGGAGGCAGAGTTAATATGGACATGAAGGTGTTTGAAACTCATCCAGCAAGAGTCAAAACCCTGTCGTAAATGTGCTTTTATGTTTCCACTAATTCAATTTTAACAAATGTCATCTCCTAAAAGCTTTGCATCCTGTCTGGGTAGGTTTTTGCATGTATAATTCATATTCCTCCATTCATTTGGCAAGCTGATTCTCTATATGTTCATGATGGCTTGGCAAAACTTATACGACTGAGCCCTGTAGTTAATGTGTGTAGACCCACATGTTGTAAATATTGCATTGTTGGAATGAAGTCGGCTTGTTCATTTTTTAAGTGTTTTCTTAATGCGGTATTGGATTCTGCTGGCTAATATTTTATTTAGCATGTTTGTGTCAATACTCATGAGTGATACTGGTTTGTGGCTTTCTTATATTCCTCCTGTTCTTAACAGGCGCAGTATCAATGTTATACTTGCTTCATAAAAGGAATTAGGAAGTTTTTCCTCATTTCTGATGCTCTGAGAAAAAGATCCGTATATATGCTCATTCTCAGAAAAATTTGAAGGCAGAGAATGCCCAGTCTTCAAAATAACTTTAAGGGAGGAAAAACCCACCAAATCCAACAACACAATTTCTCACATTCCTGCCCTATCTTTACCCGACCTCAGGCCTTACAGCAAGTGAAATCAAACCAAGAAAAACTGAAGCAAGAGAGAAGAGGGGTGCTGGTGAGGGGCCCTGAGGCTGGTCTACAGCCACCATCAGAAAGACAAAATGCATCCTCAATATGAAAACACAAAGAGTGTATTTGGGTAGATTAGAAAACGAACTATAGGAAGGGACTTAAAATGATGTCTAGTTTGAAGGAGCTGTCTTAGAATGCCAGCTTCTGGGTGTAGAAAGGCAAATAGAAAGGAAGGAAGGAAGGAAGGAAGGAAGGAAGGAAGGAAGGAAGGAAGGAAGGAAGGAAGGATGGAAGGAAGGGAAGGAGAGAAGGAGGAAGGGAGGCAGAGAAGGAGGGAGGATGATAGGGAAGGGGGAGGGAGGGAGGAAAGAAGGCATTTTTAAAAAACTGAGTGATGGAGGGGGGAAGAAACCAAAGGAGAAAATTTAGGATCCTGCAAGACAAAAGAGAACCAAACATGGAAGGACATGCAAACACTCCCCTCACTGCCAAACTAAACAAACAAAAAGATCCACTCAAGTATCTGGACTTTCCTGTCCTGACAGAACACAGTGCCATTTAGCTAGGAATCCAGTAAAACACCAATACCACAACCACAGCTACGAAAAAGATCAAAGGTCCATGCAGAGTTAGCAATGCCCCAGACTGGAGATAATTCTTAATACGCAGCCGCTGAGAAAAGTTTTGCTCAGAAAAATTGTAAAATGACAGTTCAAACAGAATTAAATAAACTCAAATATGCATTTAAGGATAAAACCACTTTGAATCAGAAGTTCAAAAACTAAGAGAGATAAAAACAAAACAAAACAAAACCCAGGAAGAAATCAAGAAAGAGGTGATTGAGTTCAGGAAAAAAAGAATAGGAGAAAAAAAAAAAATTTCAGAAATGCTGAAAAAGTTATAAGAGTCTCAAGGGAGAATATCCTCAAAGAAAGTTTATTAAGAGGCATGGAAGAAAGGCAGAAAAACACCAAAGGAAAGACAATGAGATAAAACGGAAGCAAATAGGATCAGAGAGTAAGTCCTGGGAAGGACAAAGAGAGAATTACATCTGTGTTACTGGAGTCCCTGAGGAAAGAAGTAAAACAACACAGAGCTAATATTTAAAATTAGAATCCAAGAAAATTTTCTACAAAAACCTGCACTATTTCTACAAAATTTTCTATAAAAACCCCCATTCTGTTTCTATGGGCAAATAGAAAGGGTTCACTGTGGACCTGAAAAAATTAACCCGGACCAATCAACGCCAAGACATATGTAGTGAAACTATTAGATTCAAAGATAAGCAAAATATATCAAGGCCTGCAGGCGAAAACACAAAGGCAAACAGATTAGACTGGGATTAGACCTTTCAAGAATAACGTGCCAGTGGTGAAGCAGCATTTTTAAAAATGAAAGAAAAAAGTAAACTAAGGGTTTTCTTTGTAGTCATACTGTTCTTCAACATCAAAGCTACAAGCAAAACAGTTTTCAACATACAAGGACTTAGGGAACGCTGCATCAGCCCTTGGGGCAGAATCCACTAGAGAATGAGCTTCATTAAACAAGAGACGACTGAGAAAACGTCCACCAAATGACCTAGGTGAGATTTTAGGACATGCAGACGAAGCTCTGTGGCTGAACCGAGGTGGGGACGAGGCGGGAAGAGTGTGACTCTGGAAGTGGAGTGCATCTAAGCCAAGCCCAGGGATTACCTTCCTCCCCCTTGAAAAGAAGCTCCATGCTCTCACCTTAGCGCGGAAGGAGTCTGGGAGTCACAGAGGAACCATGGAGTTGGGGAGAGTAGGGGAGGGACAGCTGGGAGCAGTGAGGCTGCCCTGGCCTCTGCCGCTGACCGTGGTCCTCCGTTGCCTCCCCCCGGATGTACCTGAGGATTGCAATCTCAACGGGCATCCCAGGTGGTTTGATAAAGGGGATGCCTCTATCCCACTTGGCGAAGCGCTACCTGACTCCTTCTCCCCAGAGCCTCCTCTACCCATTCCAGCCCGGAAAAGGCAGCTTTTCATCTACAGACTCCTTTTAAATATTAATAATAGTGGATGACATATATTGTATGAACTTTATAGAAATTATCTTATTAAATTGAATGTATTTTGCGCAATTGGCTCACTTCGTTACATTCTTACAACCCCCCTGTGAGGTTCTCTTATTCCCATTCACAAATCAGGAAACTGACATTTGAAAGGGTGAAATGGTTTGCACACGATGATAAGGTTCTCTTCCCGTAGTGGCAGACGAAAAACCTGGATCAGGTCTGCCTTTCTCCAAACCTCTGCTCTTAACTACTGCACTGTCTCCCACAGCAATTGTCCTCAAAGAGCAGGATAGGAAGCCATTCTCAGTAATGTATGCCTTCGTGTGCCTGAGTTCATCAATATAAGCAATTCACATCTCTTTAGCACTTTGCCATTTGCAAAGCACTTTGATATATACTATGCTGCTTGGTGCTCGTAACAGCCCTACCAAGTAGGTAATATAATCTTCAATTTGCAAAAGAGGAGATTGAAGTCCAGATAGTTGTTCGATGATATCTAGCAAGTGAGTGATGGAATGGTGATTTGAACTCCAGTCTTTGAGTTGTCAAGCCCATGGTTTTCCCATCACTATAAGCAGAGTGTCCTGGACACCTAGCCGAGAGCAGGACATTGAGAGGACAAGGACATGGGGATACACACACACAATTTTTAAGTAAATAGAAAAAGACTTTAAGAAAGAAAACAAAACTGGGGTGCCTGGGTGGCTCAGTTGGTTAAGCAACTGACTTCAGCTCAGGTCATGATCCCGGAGTCCCGGGATGGAGTCCTGCCTCGGACTCCCTGCTCAGCGGGGAGTCTGCTTTCCCTCTGACCCTACCCCCTCTCATGCTCTCTCTCACTCTCTCTCTCTCAAATAAAGAAAACCTTAAAAAAAAGAAAGAAAGAGAGAGAGAGAGAGAGAGAAAACAAAATCTGAATGCAGCTTTACCCCAAAAATAAAAAAAAATTTTAAAAAGCAACCTAGTTGAAGATTAAGTGTGGATCAGGATGGTACTTCCTGTCTGAACGGGACCGGAACAGTTCTCAAAGACACAGCAAACTGTATTTGTCCTGTATTGTCTGAGCTCTGCTTTGGTCCTTCCGACATGGGACACTCTTCTGTTTCACCTCATCTGTCAAGACACACCTTATCCTTCAAGACCGAACTCAAACATCCTCATCATTCCTTCAGCAAGAAGGGAATTGTCCCTCTAAATTTCCGAGCACGTTTTTTTGGAAGTTAAAACGCATTTACTTTTATTATTATTTTTTTTACTTTTTAGTTAAAGTTCACAGTAGGTGTAAAACCTTAAAAGAGAATTTGTGAAAGTTGTTAGGTAGAGTGAAACAACCACAAATTCCGCACATGACATCACAGCCTCTTAGAGAAATACTAAATTTGATAGGCTTACTATTTTTTAAAATTGAAGTTTTTATTTTGAGATGATCATACATTTATAAGTTATTCTAAGAAACAACACAGAGAGATCCTGTGTTCCCTTTGCCCCTTTTCCTCCAATGGTCACATCTCGCAGAACTACGGTCCAGTGGCCCAACCAGGATCCCGACATACATCTATGCAGCTGATTCAGATACTTGTACTCATTTGTGTGTATGTCTGTTTAGTTCTGCGCAACCTTATCACATGGGAAGGCTCCCATCTCCAACACCACCGTTAAGATACAGTACAGTTCCAACACTACGCCGGTCCCTCCTATTGCTGTTCTACGATGATACCCACCTCCCTCCTGCCCCACCTCCCTGCATCCCCACCCCGGCCCCTGGCAACAACTGATCTGTTTTTCATTCCATAATTTTGTCATTTCAAAAATGTTATAGAATGGACCCTTATGGTATATAATCTTTTGAGATTGGCTTTTTCATCTGAGCACTTTCTAGATCTGCAGTCATTCTGTGTGGATACTGTTTCTACCACTTGGTCAAGCTCCTTAAACATCCCATGCCTCCGTTTCCTCACCTGTAAAATGGGCGATAATAACGTCTGCCTCATAAGGTTGTTGTCTGCAGCTTGGAGTATCATCTGTCATGAGGCAAGATGGTTCTGCCATCTGCATTTTCACTTGACTCATTTGTCACATTGGGTGGTGAGCCCCTTGCAGCCTTCAGCTACAGCTGAAGTCCCTGGCCATTGCTGTCTTCATAGTCTTTTTTGGGGTTGCCAGAGGCTGCGTTGGACTGGAAGGGACCCTTTGAACTGAGAAGTCGATTGCCATTTAGAGGAAGGCACTAGAAGAAGATGGTGCCTGTATGGGGCTGGCCTTGTCACGCTAGGAACCTGGGAATATGCTATCGGAAGAGAGATCCTGGGAACACTTTTCAGAGAGAGTGATGCTGGGAAAATGGCATCAGAAAGAGGGATGCTGGGAACTCACCCTCAGCGAGAGGGATGCTGGGAACGTGCCTTTAGAGTGAGGGATGCTGGGAACATGCCTTTAGAGTGAGGGATGCTGGGAACACACCCCCAGAGAGAGGGATGCTGGGAACACACCCCCAGAGAGAGGGATGCTGGGAACATGCCTTTAGAATGAGAATGCTGGGAACACACCCCCAGAGAGAGAGATGCTGGGAACACACCCCCAGAGAGAGGGATGCTGGGAACATGCCTTTAGAGTGAGGGATGCTGGGAACATGCCTTTAGAGAGAGGGATGCTGGGAACATGCCTTTTGAGTGTGGGATGCTGGGAACACACCCCCAGAGAGAGGGATGCTGGGAACATCCTCAGAGAGAGAGGGATGCTGGGAACATGCCTTTAGAGTGAGAATGCTGGGAACACACCCCCAGAGAGAGAGATGCTGGGAACACACCCCCAGAGAGAGAGATGCTGGGAACACACCCCCAGAGAGAGATGCTGGGAACACACCCCCAGAGAGAGAGATGCTGGGAACACACCCCCAGAGAGAGAGATGCTGGGAACACACCCCCAGAGAGAGGGATGCTGGGAACATGCCTTTAGAGTAAGGGATGCTGGGAACATGCCTTTAGAGAGAGGGATGCTGGGAACATGCCTTTTGAGTGTGGGATGCTGGGAACACACCCCCAGAGAGAGGGATGCTGGGAACATGCCTTTTGAGTGTGGGATGCTGGGAACACACCCCCAGAGAGAGGGATGCTGGGAACATGCCTTTTGAGTGTGGGATGCTGGGAACACACCCCCAGAGAGAGGGATGCTGGGAACACCCTCAGAGAGAGAGCTGCTCCCCCTAGAGAACCAGGACCTGTTACTACCTGTCCATGGGGGCCTGATTCAGAAGTTTCAGTGTGAAAAGGGAAGATCCCGAGATGTTACTGCATTAGATGCTACAGACAGCAAATGTTAGTAATTATCTGAGAAATGTAGGTATGATGGGTTTTTAATCTTAGCTGAAGTTTATATTGTCTTTGGATAGCTAGGTAAAAATGCTTTGTTATTCCATCTCAATCCCTAACGTGTACAGTAAAACTTCCAACTCACCGGTTGCAAACCAATATTACTTCTCCAGTTAACTAAGCAAATATTACAAAATCCATTTGCACAAAGATAAGCTCTCCCACGTCCTCACAGCTCTCTGCGTGTTTGCTCATTATGTGTGTGTGTGGGGGGGGTGGAATCTTTTGGCACTTTTAATGCTTTTCCCCAAAGAACACCTCTAACCAAGCAGAAGCAATCTGATCCCCCAGCTGGAATGATGTAAGTGGAATTAAATATTTTTAAATGATGTCTTGATAGTTGTTGAAATTCCTGAGCCTCTGCTGTGACTTGACAGCTTGGTAATTGCTAATTCGCTTTTCTACTAATGGAACTGGATCCTACTTGACAGTTTTCATGTGAAACTCTGTGACTTGTGATTGAGTCAGGGGGCTGCTCCCACGGCCCGCCCCCCTCTCCGGGGCGCCGCAGACAGGCAGCAGAGGGCAGGGCTGCATCCCCCCGCAGCCCCTCACCCAAGCAAGATGCTCAGTAGGTACACATTTCAGGAGCAAAGCCTGTAAAATGGGGTGACTTTTGAAGAGGAGATGATCCTTCGCCCCACACACATGCCTTTACAGCTGTCCCTGGCAGCCAATATAGTGGGGAGAGCATAGGTTTTAGAGTAAGACATATTTGGGTTCAAATAATTTCTCTGCCATTTACTAGCTGAGTGACTTTGGGAAAACCACTTCACCTCCCTGGGGTGTGTTTCCTCATCTGCAAAGTGCCATCGATGTATCCACCTTAGGGTGCTGGTGTATGTGAAGAACGAATATATTTAAATACCCATGGTGGCGAACTTGCGGCACGTGGTATTCAAGAGACACGGGCTTCGTTTTTCTTTCTCCTTGTAAGCAGTTGTGATGCTGTTTTCTGCTGTTTGGTTACATTCCTTCCCTTTCCCCAAACGCGGTCAACTCTCATTGAATGAGGTCTGACTTTGATGGCCTCCACCCCCAAAGGTCTATGGGTAGTGGAGGTAGGGGTGCGACATGGTGGCACTTCCCGGCCGGTGAGGTTGAGGTCCCGACTTCTCGTGGCGCCCTGGGCACTCGGATGGCAGCGACGAGGCAGTCCGGAAGCTGTGGTTGTGCACATTTTCTGCCCTCACCTTCTGTCACTCTTTTTCCGGAAACAAATCCTCTCATTTGTCTCAACACTCAATTCCGGGACAGGAAAGAGATCCGGGTATCTTTCTTCTTTCCAAATGTGCTTCTTCTCACAATAGGAACAGAGAATAAAATTTTGTTGCATGAAGTGAGGTGTAGCGGATGACAGCATGCAAGAAATAAAAGCTTCCTTTTTGTTCTGTTATTCATCATTTGTGTTTAGAGTTGCCATTCGCGAGAGGCCGCAGGAAATTACTTTTGGTCAATCTGGGGTCTCCTCCTCCTCCCTGGGTAGCGTCTGGGTACAGGGGACTTAGGTCAGGTCGGGGTGCTGAGTACTCGGCACCTGGGTCCGTATGGATGCCGCTCTCTGTCCGTTGGCCCACTGGCCCCTCACCACCGCTCCATCATCGGCTGCTGCGTCTGCCCTACCACGTGGGAGGGCCCTGGATCCTCCCACCCTGCAGGGACATGCCACCCTTTGGGGCCATCTGTGACCATGTCAGCCTTGCCTGCAGGGCTAGCCGCCCCTCTTTGGGTCCTCCTGCCTCTGGCCTCCTTTGCACGGGGGTCCCACACACATCTCTCTGGGGTTTGGCTTAGCCCCTGGCCTCTTTGTTTGTACTTGGTTGCAACTCCAGACGTCTCCTAACTTGAAACAGAACCAGACCCTGCACCTCTCTGTAAGGCCAGCCTTGACAATCACTTCGGGGCAAAATGTAGGAAACAAGGCATTGTCTTCAGACTCCCTTCTTTTCGCAACTGGTCCCCCCAGCAATAAGTACGTTCCCAACATGAGAAATTGGGCTGGCTGCCTACTCATCGTGCTCCAGGTGGGCCTTCTCTGGAGTAGGTGCGTGCACCGTATCTGTCTGGTGAGTGGGTTCGGGGCGGGAAGAAGGGGAGACCCAAGAACTTCCCGCAACTCTCCCTCTGGGCTACAGCAGTAAACACACCAGCTTCACATTTTTCCTTCTCCAACCACTCGTTTCTCCTCATTTGCTATTTTTAAGAGGTTTTTAAAATGCCTGGGATGATTCTTTTTTTAAGATGGAAATATAAATCTTCTTGACACAACGTGGAATTTTAACCACAGAAAAGAGCACAGCATCTTCCCAGAACATATTTTGAGAAGGTGGCTTTGCCTCTTCAATCAGCATTTTCCTGGGGAGCTCCCCCCTGTCCTTCCTCCACCTGCACTTCTCAGCCAGGGCCCTCCTCCCCCAGGAAGCTTTCTCTGGTTGCCCAGCAAGCAGCGGGGGGGGAGTCTTGTGTGAGTGGCTCTGCGCTGCACCCCCCGTTTGCACCGCTGTCTTGGTTGGCTTGGGCTGCCCTCACAAAACACCACAGATAGTTCTGGAGGCCCCAAGTCCAGAATCAAAGCGCTGGTGGGTTCCGTTTCTGATGAGCACTCTCTACCCGGCTGGCAGATGGTCACCGTCTCCCTGTGTCTCCACACGGCCTCTCTTTGGTGCATTCGCGTTCTTCTAAAGCCACCAATTCACTGGATCAGGACCCCGCCCTTCTGACCTGATTACCCTTTAGCCTTAATGACCTTCTAAAGCCCTGTCTCCACACACAGTCACGCTGGGGTCAACCTCTGAGTTTGGAGGGACACCCCTCTACAGCAATTGCCCTCCAGTCCTCTCTGCTTCGGGGGTTAACTCCCGAGGGTACGCAGCCGTGCTGGGGGCCCAGCAGCAAACGTTTGCTTTCACCACCCGACCTCAGCCCCTGCCAGCCTCTCTGGGGCGGCCTCTGGGGCGGCTCAGCCTTCCGGCCCGGGTGCCTCCTCCCGTCTCAGGCAGGAATTCCTCCCGCTAGCTGCAGGCAATAAAGCCCCTTCTCCTTCCAGACAGCTGGACCCAGCCCTGTCCTTCCCCACCCTCTTCCCCGCAGGTGGACGTCAAGGTCGGGGGTGGGGGGGCGGTGGTTCTCACAATTTAGCATCTTTTTTTTTTTTTTAAAGATTTTATTTATTTATTGACAGAGAGAGAGAGACACAGCGAGAGAGGGAACACAAGCAGGGGGAGTGGGAGAGGGAGAAGCAGGCTTCCCGTGGAGCAGGGAGCCCGATGAGGGGCTCGATCCCAGGACCCTGGGATCATGACCTGAGCCGAAGGCAGATGCTTACCGGCTGAGCCACCCAGGTGCCCCACAATTTAGCAGCTTGATTAGGAATATAAGCTCGAGGGCCCAGCAGGCCTTCTTGCATGGCCCAGCTCCGCCACGACCCAGACAGCTGGCTGCACATTGCGCCTGCCCGGACACGCTGGGTTTGCTCTTTAGAAGGAGGATGATAACCCCACCTCCCAGGGTTGGGGGTCAGGCTAGGTGAGTACTCTGGACTAGGTAACTGCTAGGTTACCACTCTCCCATGTGTTTGGGAACCATCCTTGAGCTGCGGCTTTGTTGACCATCTGGAGCTGCCCTGAGGGAAAGCAGATCTGCCTGCTTGGGTGGCCGTGTTTTGCGTTTGGCACCTCCCGGCAGGCTCCCCGAGAATGCCTATTTCCTGCAGGACTTTCATTTTAGGCTTCGGTGAGCAAAGAGCTAACACCATTGTCCCCTGACCTACTGCACCCTCACCGTGTATATATCGTGTGCAAACATTCTGGTAAGCACTGGAGTTGATCCATTGAAAGAGGGATGGAATGAAGGCTGGTGCCCCTCAGAGCTGCTGTTCATGTCACACCTCATTTCACAGCTTCTGGGTCACCCTGCATTTCCTAGTTGAGCAGACAAGACTCAGACAACCGGGCCTGGCCTGCTGCTCGCCCAGCTCAGATGCTGTTAATAGAGGCCAAGAAAGAATGCAGGGTTTTCTGGTTCCTTTGTCATTGGAAGCAGAAACAATACTGGGTTTTCCTTCTTGGAGACTTTCCCTGGAGGGGTGTGTTCATTTGTGCAGGGCTGAGGATTTAGAGACACCTGTTTTTACATTTTTTTAAATAAATTTATTTTGGAATAATTTGGAGATTCATAGAAAAGTTACCAAGATATAGTACAGATAGTTTCTCCCAATTTCCCGCATGAATATCTTACATTACTGTGATCCGTTTGCCAAAACTAAGAAATTGAGGGCTGCCTGGGTGGCTTAGTTGGTTAAGGATCTGCCTTTGGCTTAGGTTGTGATCCCAGGGTCCTGGGATTGAGCCCCGCATCAGACTCCCTACTCAGCAGGGAGTCTGCTTCTCCCTCACCTCCTCCAGTCGTTCTCTCTCTCTCTCTCAAATAAATAAATAAACCTTAAAAAAAAGCTAAGAAATCAATATCAGTGCCTTACTGTTAACTAAAGCCCAACCTTTATGTGGATTGCACCAGTTTTTCTATTAATGTCCTCTTTCTGTTCTATCCTCTGTTCCAGGACACAATCCAGGACATCACATTGCAGTCAGTTGTCATATCTTCCCAGTCTCTGCTCTGTGACAATTTCTCAGTCTTTCCTTTACCCCAATTCCCCCTCCCCTGCTTCTCTCTCTTTTTTTTTATTTTGGTAAAATATGTATAGCAAACATGTATCATTTTAACTATGTGTAAGTATACGATTCAGTAGGATTAAGTCCGTTTATAGTGTTGTGCATCTCTCACCATCATCTATTTCCAGAACTTTCTCATCATCCTGAATAGAAACTCTGCACCAATTAAATAATAACTCTTCTTTTCCCTCCGTCCAGCTCCTGGAAACCTCTGTTCTATTTTCCATCTCTAGGACTCTGACTACTCCAGGATCTCTATCGTAGAATGAGACAAGAGTTCTCTTTTTGTATCTAGCTTACTTGGCATAATGTTCTCAAGGTTTGTCTATTCTGTAGTATGTACTAGAACTTCCCTCGTCCTTACAGCTGAATATTCTTTTGTATGTACATACCACATTTTTTCTATCCACTCTTCTGTTGATGAGCACCTAGATTATTTCCACCTTCGGGTGGTTGTGAATAATGCCGATATAGACATTGGTGTACAAGTGTCTGAGTGCTTGCTTTCAGTTCTTTAGTGCAGGTCCCTGGGAGTAGAATTGCTGGATCACGTGTTAACTCTATGTCTAACTTTTGAGGAGCCGCCATATTGTTTTCCACACTTTTCTTTTCCATGATCTTGATCATCATGAGGAACTGGCGAGGTATTCTGTGGAACATCCCCAGTCTGGTTCTTTCTGATATTTTTGTCATGCTTAAACTGTGTTTTGTGTTCTTGGAAAGAATATGGCAGAGGGGAAAGGCCGTTCTCACCATATCACGTCTGAGGGCACGTGAGCTCCACCTGACATTGCTGGTGATATTAACCTTCCTCGAGGGGTAAGATGATGCCTGCCAGCCCTCTCTCCACTTCCCCTAGTCTGTTCTTTGGAAGTGAGTCACTAAGTCTAGCTACCTTCAGAGGAGAAGGGTAAGCTGTACCTCCTGGATGGGTAGTATGTACACATATTCTTGGAATTCTTCTGTACGAAAGACTTGTCTCTTTTCCCATTTCTGTACATATTCAGGTGTTGTTTATATCAGTATGGACCCGTGACTCTTTATTTTATACTTTGAGTTGTAGTCCAGTGCTACAATATTTATTTTGTTGCTCAAATTGTTCCAGCTTTTGGCTCTTTCAAGTGGCCTCCTGTGTTCCTTCAACGTGCCCCATCCTCTTGTCTTCTGAGCACTGCTTTACCTTCTGATAACTACAGAATACTTCAGGTTTCTTTTGGATTTTCCCTGCTCCATCCCTAGAATCAGGCATTTTTTCCTGGGAGCCTTGGTTCCTTTCATTGGAGAATCCTATTTAGAAAATGGGCTCTTGGCTCTGGGTACGAGATGCCTGATTTTTGAAGGAGGGTAAGTTGCCATTTATTGACCCTCTCATCACCAGCAGACACAGCCTGTGGTCCTGGCACATAGACATCAGCGATGATGAGCAGCAACCCAAACCATTATTATCTAAAACAATAGGTGGTCGGTGCAAGACTTGTCTCATTTGGGGGGCTAGAAACCTCAAAGTCCCACGTCTCAAAGCTGCCCATTGTGGGGCAGGGCACAGGATGAGGGCAGAGGTGCTAGAGTCCATGTTGTAAAGAGTTAAGCTGAGTTATTTCAGCACATCCAGGTAGGGTGTGAGCATGCCTACAGTTACACCAATCTGAGATGTGGGCAGCGGGTAGGTTGAACTTTCTGGAACACATCGGGTTTGGAGCCAGGATGGCTGGTATTCCCGGGCAGGGTGGAGTACAGGATTGAGTCCAGAAAGGTAGACAGGCTGGAAGGAGAGATGGCCAAACTCACATTCCACACAATGAGCCTTCAATAAATGTCCCTGTAGGACAATGGGCCAGAGAACTGGGAACTGGGATCATCTCCGAAGATCCAGGCTATCCAGGCTGGTGCTGGAGGCCAGAGTGCCAGAGAAGAACCAGTGCTCAGCAGTGCCTGGGATGGAGCCCGTGTGCTGTCTGTCTCCTCTGTGTTTTCTGCCGGGTGTGGGCTGAGGCAGGCCGTGCCACGGGAGATGGTGGAGCCCAGCCCATGGGCAGAGCCCTGAGGAAGCTGAGGTGCCAGATCTCCAGGGTGGCCCCAGTTTCCTCTCTGAGAAGCTGCCTCTTCTTTGACGAGAGAATCTGGAACCTACACTATGTCCTGTGCATCACAGTATAAAACTTACAGAGGTGCCCACACATGTCAACGGCAAAGGACGTAGGTTCTGTTACAGGACTTGGTGAGTTTGGGTAGCATAAATTTGGTTTGCTATATATTTAATCTGCACAACAATGAGAACTGTGTAGAGGTTCATTATGCATAAATTTGGTTGGCTTATGCCCTAGAAATTGTCTAGTGCAATTTTTGAAGTTTCTCATTATAGCCAAGCTCCCTTGAATCGTTTGCTTTTGTTTTCACAAATCTGCTAGCAACTTTGATACTGAAGAACTTTTCCTGGGCCTGAGAAACAGCTTCCGATTCATGCTTGGGATATGGCATAACTTCTGGAAGGGTCTGTGAATTATTTCTCAGCAAGATTGACTGGAGCTTGTGTAGACTGCACTGTGGAACTGAGATAAGAAAACAATGAATTTTTCATAATTTAAAATCTTCCCTAGTTGGTTTTTCAAATGCAGAAGAAAAAGGAAGTCTTTTGTCCAATATATTTACAGATATGTTGTTAAAGTCTGACTGTACTGTTAGTATTCATTCGTTCGGTAGGTCATTCAACAAATATTTATCTTCAGAAAGACATGCCTATGTTCTGCATAGTGGCTGCTTGGTGCTGGAGAAGGAACTCGGTTGGCTCCTGCCTTCATAGGCTGATGACCCCAGGGGGTAAAGGTGAAAGGAGGTCTGAAGACAGAGAGAAGGGGAAAGGGGGTGACCCATAATTCTATCTCTGAGCCCCTTGGCTGACTTACCGGACATTAATGGGATGATTGGGTGATGATTCAAAATGGCGAACTGAGGGGGCTCCTGGGTGGCTCAGTCAGTTAAGCGTCTGCCTTTGGTTCAGGTCATGATCTCAGGGTCCTGGGATCGAGCCTCGCATGGGGCTCCCTGCTCAGTCTGGAGTCTGCTTTTCCCTCTGCCTACCACTCCCCCTGCTCGTGCTCTCTCACTCTCTCTCAAATAAATAAATAAAATCTTTAAAACAAAATGGCGGATGGAGCATACATATTTACCTCTCCTGCCTCCAAACCAGCCACTGAAATGATATCAAAGAGGGATAAAATTAATCATGAAAAGGGGAGCAGGGTGAGGGATGGCTATCAGAAGGCCAGATAGCTTCATGTGTCTCAAGGAAATGGGGAACAGACGGGAGGACACAGGTGGTGGAGTGGAATGAGGGTCGCTGTGGGAATGGGCCCAAGAGGGGCCACCATGGAAGAGCAGCTGTTCCTGCCCTCAGAGCTCAAGTCCTCTGAGATCTCAGGTCCTGGACCACCACAGGCCCCGTGGCCAAGGGGTCGAAGTATTCATTGTTAGTGATTCGAGAGAACAAGCAAATCAATGTTTATTATTTAAATAATGAATTAATCTGACAAAAACTTAAGAGCCTGCGATATCTTCCTCCCAACAACATTGGACAGGGCACTGGGACATCTGAATTCCCTCTCAGGCTTGCCCATTTTGAGCAACAGCCTTTATTTCTTCATCAGGGAAGTAATGCTATCAGCTTCTTGCAGTTTTTGTCCATATCCTGTGACAGTCACACTTTGGTATATGTGTCTTTCCAGCTGAAATGCAATCCAATCAGCCAACGAAGGCTGAGGTTTAAGTAAAAGTTTCTTAAAAACCTTAATTTCTCTTGTCCCCCAAAGAAATTCTGTTAATGCAATTTAGCACATTTACAGAGTAAAAGAATGTGGTGATTTTGACAGATGCATTAAGAGCATTTGACAAAATTTAACATCCACTTATGACCTTTTTTAAAAGGAAAGAAAGCTGAGCACATAAGGTTCAGAAGAAAGCATCTTTAACCCAATAAAGGATATCTAAATAAAACCCTACAGACACCATCCTACTTAATGGTGAAGCATTAATGTAATTCCTGGTAAAACCCAGAGAAAAAAGCCAGCGATACCCACCCCCACAACATAATTTTATGTGGTACAAGAAGTTCCAGCCAGAGGAGTAAGAACAGGAAATACAAGTTTTAAAGATTGGAAAAGAAGAAACCAGACTTCCATTTTTTTTTTTTTTTTTGCAGATGATATGACTATTATGTGGAAAACCCAAGAGATTAGACAATTAGAATTAATGAGAGTTCAGCAAGATACCACATTAGTTTTTAAATTAAAAATTGGATTTCCATACGCCACACATCAGTTATAAAAAGTCATTTAAAATAAATTACCATTTATAATCACTGCAAAACAAAACAAACGAACAAAAATAAATTCGGCTACCTAAAAATAAATCTAACAAAGATATGCATAATTTTTGTGGAGAAAATGGTAAAATTTACTGAGTGACATTAAGGAAAACATACAGCTATGTCATGTTTCTGGACAGAAAAACTCCCTATCATAAAGTTGTAAATTCTTTCAAAACTGATCCATAGATTTAATGTAATTCTAATTTTAAAACCCCAATAGGATTTTTCCTTAAACTCAACAAGACTATCCTAAAATTTATAAGGAAGAATAATAGACTGAGGACAGTCAAGAACTCTTTGAAGGAAAGCCAGACAGGAGTGGGGCGGTGGGGCGGGAGGGGTTTGCCCCCTGGGTCTCCGAGTATGTCCCACAGCAATGGTAACTAGGGCAGTTTTGTGTTGACTCAGAGATGGACAAGCAGAGCATGGACGATAGAATGGAGAGGCTCCCAAGAGAATGTGATGTTGTCAGAGCTGGTCCTGAAGTTCAGATGGAGGAAGGATGGACTATCTGATGAGTGGAGTTGGGGTAGTTGGTCATCAGACATTGACTTCAACCCTTATACAAAAATCACTCTTGAGTGGATTAAAGACTTAAGCATTAAAGTCAAAACTTGGAGAAGATACAGAAGAATATCTTTATAGTCTCAGGCCATGGAGGGATGGCTTAAACAAATCCTAAAGGAGAGGATCGATACATTTGGTGGGATTAAAGGAATATGGTTCTTCCAAATGCTATAAAGAAATTAAAAAGATAAGCCACGAACTAGCAGAATGTATTTTCAACACATAACTGGTGAAAGATCTACAACATATAAATATTTCTAATAAGACACAACTATCCAATACCAAAAAAATAGAAACGTATTTCCCAGAGGAGGAAACACAAATAGCTAATTAAGAAAGAAAAGAATTTGGGGTGCCTGGGTGGCTCAGTCCATTAAGCCTTCAGCTCAGGTCATGATCTCAGGGTCTTGGGACTGAGCCCCACGTTGGACTCCCTGCTTCTCCCTCTCCCTCTGCCCCTCCCCCCGCTCCTACTCGTGTGCTCACTCTCTCTCAAATAAATAAGTAAAATGTTTTTTTTTTTTAAAAAAGAATGAAAAGAAGCTTAACCAGAAACTAACTTTATTAGTAAATGAAGGAATGTACATTCCAACCATTGTAGGGTATCACTTAATAGCCCCTTCCCCCAGACTGACAACAAATTAAAGTCTGATAAGACAAACTGTTAGCGAAGATGGGGAACAACTTTTTTCTATTGCTGGTTAAGGGCTAAAAATGGCACAACAGAACATTCCGAAAGGAAGCGAAGTGGGAGACCGTGGGAGCAGAATGCTTCACCTGTGGGGTGGGGGGTATTCATGTAGTGTTGGGGGACCGAGGATAGGGGATAGGGAGAGATGGGGGACATAACACTTTTTATCACTCTTGATTACTTGTTTTAACCAAGCATGAATACATATTCCACACCCCCCACTCCCCTGCCTCTCTGTCCCTTTCTCCTTCTCTCATGCAAACACTTTGTGGATGTTCACACAAACAGGAAGCTGTTGTTTTCTTTCAAAACCTGGCTTCTTGATATGTGCAGGTGTGTGAGTGGAGCTTCAGCAGCAGAATGCAGGAACACACCAGGCGACAAGGAACAAGACCCTTTAGGGGGGTGTGGTCCCCAAGCAGGTGTCAGGATGTCTCCTACTGATAACTGTTAGAAACCCTGGGCCAGGAATATTTCCCATTTCTGCTGTGCTGTGTGCATGTCTTACCCCATCTGAGGGGCTCATCTGGGTGTGAGCCAGCTTCTCTCCTTAGAGTCTGCACTGGAACCTTCTTCTCTGAGGCCAGCTCTGTGGTCAGGGTTGGTAGAGAACCATCAATTGTCTGTTAGCAAGACTTTGGGGAAAGGCTCTCTCTGGTCCATCCTGGTTGTTTGCATTGCTCCTTTTCATAGCAGACCACATTTGCACAGCCCGTGGTACTTACAAAGTGCGTTTCTAGCTCTCTACCAGGTGGCCCCGAGGGGTCCCTAGGAGGGTGGGTGTGAGGCCAAGGTGGTTGGGGGATGCCGGGGAAAGGAAGGACCACCTCCGGGGAGCCTGGGATGTCCTTGCAGGGACTTGAGAGAGACCACAGCATCCCAGAGGAACGGAGACTGGCAGGACCAACCGGAGGTAGGAAGACCAGCTTACCAGCCGTCCCCATGACTTGAGACCTGCGAACTGTGGGAGATGATGAGGCTGGCTGACCGAGAGCTTTGGGGGGCCCAGAAGGAATCAATGTGTCCTTGGATCTGTGAGAGTCAACTTCTCCCCCTCCCCAACCACCCTGACTGCTTTGAGAATGAGGCCTTTTACAGCTGTGGTTCTGGGGTCAGGTATAAACGTGGAGCCGAGTCTGGCCATGCACAGCCATCGTCCCCGAGAACGGTGACCCAGGGGTAGGGTGCACCACAGGACGCGCTGGGTAGGAGCCCTTGACCAGGCCTGAAGCTGGAGTCCAGCCCCCTCCCCCCAGGGTCTTCACTCCAACTGCCTGGATGAGTTCCCTGCTCCAACAACTGGAGATTTTCCGAAGTTAAATTCAAAGTTGCTAGTGGTTTTGAGTCACCTTTTCTTCTTTTTTTTCAATAGTGACTCTTGAGTGAAAATTAGGCTGTTGTGTGGGTGGCTGTGAAGGGTGCCTCATTTCCACATCGGAGAGCTACCCACACAGCAGATTTTAGTAGCACTTGAAGTGGGACCTGATTTTGCCTCTCAGCTGCTATATTAAAATCAAAAGCCCTTAAGCTGATTATAAAGATACCAATTTAAATGTATGGATACCATTTCCATGAGGGAAGAGATGTCTTCATTGATTCTCTGAGACCTCCCGTCCCCTGCGGGGGTGCATGTCACACCCACCTTCTAGCACTCTCTAGCAGAGAATGGCTCGGGGCAGGGATGGGGTGGCCGTGAAAAGAGCACCGGACACAGAATCAGGGAGCCAAGGCTCCCGCCCCGCTTCTACCGCTGCTGACTCGCATCCCATTCTCTGTTCACTGGGGACATTCACACCTGCTCATCCACCTGACCACATCACCCTGGGGACTGGATGACCTATGGCTTGGCAAAAAACTCCCTGTGCTCTCACTAGGCGGTCCTTGGTTTATTGCCGTCACTCACCCTCAAGGTGTTTGGGGGCTGGGGGCCAACCAGCTGCTCCTGCATTTGTCTCATCCCAAATTGTCTTTGGACAATTGGAATTCCACGCCATTACCTCTTTTCATTCAGCCTGTTGAACAGCCTCTTAACTAGTCTTGTTTCCATTTGGACATTAGGGGAACAGAGAGGATTGTTTGAGGTGGGTCAGAGAAACCTGGGGAAGCCAGAGTCCTCACATAGGGAAATCCATCGATCCCTACTGGGGGTCGTGGTGGAAGAAGCCTGTGGGACCTACCCCCGCCTCTGCTGTCTGCCAGAGCCCCGAGGCCACAGTGGGGTGGGCTGAGCAGCAGACCAGAGAACGAGTTTAAAACGGGCAGGGTCCAGCCCTTTCAGTGGACTTTTCTCATCACTGGAGGGGCTGAAAGGTCAGGAGATCTGGTCATTTGGAAGGTGCTGCCTAGTGAGAAAAGGATGATGTGACCCGACAGAGTTTGTGGGAAATTATGGAGAAAGGCAAAACCATTCCCTGTTGATTCCTTTCTTTATAAGCTACTCATTAGAATACAGAGGCGAACCCCCCACGGCAGGTGCTCACTCATGCTCTGACCTCCCAGCAGCCCCCTGACCCGGAAATTAGTGGCCCTATTCTTACAGCAGGGAGGACTGAGGTCCAGAGAGGTCAGAACCTTGGCCAGAGCTGCACAGCAGACCAGGAGCCGGTGGAGAATTAAATGCAGAGCTGTCCGACTCCAAAGCCCACTGCACAAGGATTGATGCTGACTGAGCATCTTTTATGCGCCCTTGGCTTTTCCTGGGTTCTCTCTCTTCTGACTGGGAGGCCAAAATTATTGCATTATTTGACCAGGAAAGACACCAAGTCTTAGGTAGATAATCACCTCCAGAGCACAGTGCTGGCAATTTTGAGCCTGGACGTAGTCTAACAACCAATCCAGTTTTCTCCGCAGACTCTCCAGTTGCTCCATCCAGAGTCCTGCGAGATTCCTTAGCAGCGCCCAGCTTGGCCATCTGGCCGAATCCTGACAGACCGTGATTTCTTTGACCTTTGGGCTCAGCTAACCCGCGGTCCTCCGACAGCTCTTCTCTGCTTTTGGAAATCGCTCTCAACTGGAGCCCTTGCTCTTTGGTCTGAAACCACAGGGGGCCTAGAGAGTAGACAAAGAAGCTGGCCCATTCAGACCACCCCTGCCCCTCCCCGCCCCACCCCCGTGCCCTGGAGAGAGCTGTTTCTGCAGGGCCTTCCTGTCTGCCTTCTGAAGATGGATTGGGGGCAGCATGGCTACAAAGAAGAAACATTCAGTCCCGAGGATGCCATTTTAAAGTCTGTTAAAAATAAATGCTGAGGCTCTTTGCTTTTGTAAGTGCCCTTTATTGAAATTCAGTCCCGTTGCTGTGGGGCGTGGAGCCACTGCCCCTTCCGGGGCTGGGGAGTGGGCCGCTTTCCCTGACGGGGTGGAGTGCAGGCCTGGACACAGCTCGTATGGGCTTTAATTCCAAGCCTTCCTGCGTAACATTTTGCTTTTAAAGTTAGGAAGCATGCCAGCAAATATATAACATGGGCTTTAAAGCACCCAATTCCCAGAATTAGTCTTCGGTTGTGCTCTGGTTGGAGGTCTGGAGATTCTTGGAGTCCTTCTGGGACCTCTGAGGCTCTGCCCTTTGATTCCTGACTTCACCTTTCCCCTGCCTTTAATTTTGAACAAAGCCTCTAGGAAGCAATAGAATTGTCCCATAGACAAAGTCAGAAGGCCTGGGTCTGTGTTCCAGCTCAACATTCACTGACTATGCGGCCTTGGGCAAGTCAACTAACTTTTTGGAGGCTTGCCCTCTCCCTCTGGAGAGAGTAAGGATGACTTTGCAGGGTGGTGGTGAGGGGCAAAGACTCAGTCAGCACATCTGAGGCACCTGGAGCCCATTTACCGCTTGTTCATTCATACAGACTGATTTCCTTTGAATTTTCTTCTGAAGGTTATCTTCCTTGTTCTATTCTGAGTCTTTGTTATCTGTCGGGTATGTTTTGGGTGCTGATTATTTTTTGTCTATCTCTCAGATGGAAAGAAACCCCTCTACCTTTGTGTTAATTTCCTTTTCATCTGTGCTCTTGTTGATTTATTTCTCACTCGGCTTCCTGAGCAATAGTGACCCCTCCTAGAAGCCGTTGGAATTTACAGGGCTTCCATTATTGCTCTGTAACCAGCATTTATCATTAGCCTCAGTCTAACAGGCACATCCGAGATGTTTTCTCATTTTCGTACAACCATGTTTTTCTCCCTCCTACTTCCTTTCATCCAGAATATATTGAAATGTTCCAAAGAAGGAACTGAAATTGACTGCAAAGGAGAAGGTGGGCTGGAGGTTGCTTTCTTGCCAAAGGCCTTAGTAATTTCCATGTCCTCTCTCCCATGTTGGCATTTGGCTTAGAGTGGGTGCTGGTAGTAGGAAGGGCATGAGTGTAAGAACCGAAACGATGTAACCTGTCCCCGGCAAATGGGGAGGGCTGTGGGAGAAAGTCCTCTTTCATGGTGTCGGGGAGATGGGGGCTTTGAAATTGGAGAACCCTCATATTAAACCCTTACTGGGTGCTTTGGCTTCCCCCGCCTTCAAAGGTCATTAAATTTCCTTCCAGATTTGAAGACATATGTTTAGATATTTAATGCACCCAGAATTTATGCATGAGATGTGAGTTAGGGCACAATCTTAATTTTTTTCCTAAATGGATAGCCCACTGTAACAAGACCATATGCTGATTAGTCTGTCGTTTTCCCACCAATTTGAAATATCACCTTGATCACACACTCAGTAGAGAATATATAGGTCTGTTTCTGTATTCACTATTTTGTTCCATGGATTTTTCTATCCCCATGGCAGTGTCACATGTTTTAATTGCTGTTGGAAAGCTTAAGGTTCTGAGCCAGAATATCCATGGATACTCGTAATTCACTTTTTCACAAGAATAAAAGGATAGTTACGGAATCAGTTGTTCCTGCAAGCCATCTGGTATTCCCCAACACTTGTAAAAATAATCTAAAACAATAATTTAGACTTCTATTTGATTATCTTAGAAATTATTTTGGGCATCTTAGCTAATAAGACATTCACTAAGTCTCTGAACTGCAGAGGAGTAGAATTATAAGCGATTAATTTATGAGATGTTTGTTCCGTGGAGATTAGTTTATTAGGAGGTCTGGGGAAACAAATCAGACTCGGCAAATTCTCTCTTATTTTTCAGTCCTGGCACTAGTAAATGGTTCATGCACACACCCCATGTTGTACTGTACCGCATGCTTCCGCTCCTGGCCTGGAGGCCTCCTTCTGGATAGGCGCCTAGTGCCTCAGAACCACAGTCAAGGTCAGGTTGTCATGACTTTCCAAGTGTGGAATGGGCCAGGCCCAGGCTATCAGCCATCATCTTCACAGTTGGTAACTTTCACTCATATCTGGGAGGCGTCTACCATTTGAGAATTAGTCTAGAGTTCCTCTATTGTGAATTTTTTTTTTAAGATTTTATTTATTTATTTATTTGAGAGAGAGAATGAGAGAGAGAGAGCACATGAGAGGAGGGAGGGTCAGAGGGAGAAGCAGACTCCCTGCCGAGCAGGGAGCCCGATGTGGGACTCGATCCCGGGACTCCAGGATCATGACCTGAGCCGAAGGCAGTCGCTTAACCAACTCAGCCACCCAGGCGCCCCTCTATTGTGAATTTTTAAATAACGAATGTCATGAATTTTTTAAAAAGTCTCCCATTTTGAAGAGTAAATAGAATCGTCAGTGCTATTTAAGGAGAGGAGGGAGCATTTACTGAGCATGCATTGGTTTGGTCCTGGATGCTGAGATGCTTTACTGACAGTAGTTAATGCTCTCCCTGGGATCCACAGAAGTAGCTGGGTCATCCTGTGAGGAAACCAAGACTAAAGGCTTCCATAACCTTTCCAGGCAACACTGCAAGTCACAGAGCAGGGGGCCAAACCTCCAGACCATGTGCTTTCTACCCACTAACCATTCTCTGGTGTCTGTTACTGCTTCAGATCCTATTGGTTCCCACCCACAGGCTATGATTAGTTTATAACTTGTCAGTAGGATCAGCCAAGGCCAAGGCCAAGGCCTGTGATTATATCTGATATTTTTCTCCATTCATTTTAAAGGAGTGAAATTGCCTTATAATTTAAGGCACAATTATGCATCTGAAATCCTAGTCTGATATCTCCTGTCTGTTTCCACCTGCTCTAGACCCCGACCTCCCACCCCACCTGGCCTCAGGCAAACCAGGGAGAGAACTAAAACGGCCTCTCTGTGAGTCATTTCAGCCTTGCACATGCCCAAATCAGAATGGGGCTGTGACCCTAGGAGGCTGCAACTCACAGAACAGGCACAAGAGAGAACCACCCAGCACATAACGTAGGGGAAGAGGTGTGGGAAAGGAAGGAGCAGAGCTTCCATTGCTGGGGAGTCGTGCGTGGCGGGAGGGTAGGAGGAAGGAGACAGGAAGAAATCAGAAACCAGGGCTCCCGCCCCAGCCAGCGGGGACGTGAGTTATCTAAGCCAGGGTTGGTGACATTGCACAAACCCAAACGGGCTCCAGCGGGATGTCTAATATCTGCCAAGGGACGGTTGGGACATTCCGACCTGCTCACCTGTCTGCTGATGACTTGAGGACACGTCACACCCAAAGAGAGATTTGAAAAGGAGTTGTTCTCCTGACAGTCATTGAATTAGGGCTCAGCCATAAAGATGCAATCAAATGGTGGCTGCCATTGCATTGGCCCATCAGAGCTTAATGACATAATTTCATTTCCATTTCATGACACAAGAAGAGGCTAGATGCTGACTGCAACCCTCACTGACAGCAAATTGGAATTGCTGGTTAAAAACCACCCTTTTGATAGAGAGCAGACCGGTGGTCACCTGGGGCATGGGGAGAAGGCAGGAGGAAGGACAGTGGGGCCAGAAGACTCCTGGGTCATGGATGCTGGTCACCCTAATGGTGATGGTCCTGGGAGCCCAGGCACATGCCTGACATATCAGGGTGTGCGCCGGGAACACACGCAGCTTCTGGGCCACCAATGACCCCTCCTGGGGTTGAAGACAGCCCTGCCCGTCACCAGGCCTGTTCGCTCCTACCCCACCATAAGGGATCTTGGAACATCTCATGACCCCAAAATAAGCCTCAAGAGTTCTAGGGTCTTAAAAACATTATACTGTTAAAAACATACATGAAAGTCAAGGTCAGGGAGAGGGTGGGGGCTGACATTCCCGAACAGCAACCACAGTTTGGCGGACATGGTCTGATGGGACCATAAGAGCAGCCCGTGAACCCAGTGGGGGCGTCCTTCCCGTTTTACAGAAGTCACAGAGCCTGAGTGGTATCTGGTGGCCCCAGTCCATCTGTCTGACCACAGATTCCAGTTTTTCTCAGCATCCCCGCGCTATGATCTCCAGCACCACTTTTCTGTTCCGGAGACGCAAAAGGCCACGGTGGGTCCCCATTCCTGGCACCCAGGTCAATTTTCCATTTCGGCTCCCTCCTGTCAAGGCTTTAGCGTATTGTGATCAGGGGTAAGTATAATTCTGCTCTCTGTTGTTTTCATTACACGTTGTAAATATTTCCCCATGTTGCTCATACTTGTCATTTTGAAAACCTCCATAAATCCCATCGAGTTGAGGCATTGGAACAATGGATTTAATCCCGTTATTAGACAAGGCGGTTTTTCCAGTATTTTGCAACTAAAAATTACATGATGACCAGCTAATCTTGCAGAAGGTGGTATTAGGTAGCGGATGAGAATACAGCCAGCAGTCAGACTGCCGGGGCTTGAATCCCAGAACGGTCAAGAAATAGCTGTGTGACTTTAGGTAGGTTGCTTAACCTCTCTGTGCCTCATTTTCTTGATTTAGAATGTAGAGCTAATAATAGCACCTTTCTTGGATGCTCCAGGTCTCTAGAACAGGAAGGTTTGGCCCTGCTAACTCAAGAGTCTTGGGCCTATTGCTTTTTCATTTCAAGCAATAACCCTTTTGGTGACTCAGAATATTCCTTTGAGATGGGAGAGCACATCTGCTTTCAACAGCTGCTGTGACAAATCGCCACAAACTTAGTGGCTTAAAGCTACACAAACTTACTATTTAGACTTCCGTAGAGTAGGTCGTCCCACATAGGTCTCACGGGGCTCAGATGAAAGCATATTCCCCTCCCGGAGGCCCTGGGGGGGAAGCGGATTCCCTGCCCCTTGCACTTCCAGAGGCTGCCTGCTTGGCCCACTGCCCCCCTTCCTCCATCTTCAGAGCCAACAATGCTGGACGGGTCATCATATGTCCTCTCTCTGGTCTCTCTTCTGATTCCCGCTTCCATTTTTAAGGACATTGGACTCACCTGGATCTATAAGCTCCCTATTTTAAAGTCAGTTGATTATAAACCTTCGTTCCCTCTGCCACCTCGTTCGCCCTTAGCCATGGAACCCAGCAGATTGGCAGGTCCTGGGGATCTCTGGGGGACGTCATTCTGCCTGCTGCACACTGCTGGGGCCAGTGAACTACATGTCCCAGTCTCCCTTGCGAGCCGGGGTCCAACTAGAGGTGGCCAACGGGAGGCCCCGGCACCAGATTAGAAGGTGGCAAAGGTGACACAGTTAGGGATGTTCGCTCACATTGTTCAGCTCTGCGTTAGTTGCTTAGGGCTGCCACAACAGAATACCACAATCCGAGCGGCTTAAAATAGCAGAAATCTCTTCTCTCACAGTTCTAGAGGCCGGAAGTTTGAAATCTGAGCTGTCCACAGGGCCATGCTCCCTCTGCAGGCTCTAGTCGGGGATGCTTCCTGGCCTCTTCCGGCTTCTGATGTTGTCGGCAGTCCTTGGCTTCTGGATGCATCCTCCAATCTCTGCCTCTGTTGTCACATGAGCTTCTCCCTGTGTGTTTTGATCTCCTTGTCTCTTTTCTTCTTATGAGGACCACAGTCATATTGGATTAGGCCACCCAACTCTGGAATGACCTCATCTTAACTAAATACAGTTGCAAAGATATTATTTCCAAATAAGGTCATGTTCACAGGTACCTGGGGTTAGGACTTCAACATATGTTTTGGGGGGATGATTAAAGCCCCAACAAGTGCAATGTCACGGTGCCACCCCAAGCAGCAAGGGAGCCTGGAAATCAACTCTGTAGCTAAACACACTGCCATCTCTTCCCAGCTGGGATTCCTAGTAAGTAAGATGAGGGGAATGTGTTTCCAGCCAGTAACTTGCAGCGTCTGCCACAGTGGTCTAAGCAGAAGCTACAGCCTCCCCCGGGGGAGCTGAGAGCTCAGTCCTGCAACCTCCTGTTTATCCAGAAATCAGATTTCTCCGGTTCTCTGCAACTTCTGATTCTGGATGTGAACCTAGAGGATCTCTGCACAGCCAAAAGCTCAATGCCCAGGTACACCATTCATTCGGTAAGAGACCCTCTCTGGCCCTGCCTCCAAGACTACCTTCTTTTTTTTACTTTTTTTTTTTTTTTTTTAAGATGTATTCATTTATTTGGAGAGACAGAGAGCAGGGGGAGGGGCAGAGGGAAAGGGAGAGAGGGAAGCTCAAGCAGTCGCCTTGCTGAGGGCAGAACCCAACACGGGGCTGGATCCCAGGCACCTGAGATCATGACCTGAGCCAAAATCAAGTCAGCCACCCAACCAACTGAGTCACTCAGGCGCCCTAAGATTACCTTATTTTTCATATTTTTTTCAACAGGCTTGGTTTCTTGATTTCTGTTGTTGCAACCTACATGGGCAGCCAACAAATCCCAGACATTAGTGATAATTGGCAACAGCAAGAACAGCCTGTTGTTTCTTGTAGACGGCAGCGAGGAATAAAAATGATGAGCATGTGCTTGAAGTTATCTTTCTAAGTGGCCCAGGAAAAGCAAGGCAATCTGGGCCACTGAGCACAGGGTGCAGCCCGCCTGCTAGAGAACCCCAGGAGGCGCCCTCGCTCTGTCTATGGCTCTGCTGCATTCATTACCAGGTGCTGGGTGGGGAGCGGGGGGGGGGGGGGGGGGGGCGGGCACCAGGACACGGTATAGACCTCTGATTTGGTCTGTGCAAATTCCCATCAACATCTTAAAGTCAAATGTTTCACTTTCTGAAAGGATAAACTAGGATCTTGAAAAGCTTAATTATGCAAAATAGCTCATTTTCTCTGTTGCTTAGAGGTAGAACCCGGTTCAGGGTGCCTGGCCGACTCAGTTGGTTAAGCATCCGACTCTTGATTTCTGCTCAGATCATGATCTCAGGGTTGTGAGATGGAGACCCCCGTCTGGCTCCATGCTGAGCATGGAGTCTGCTTAAGATTCTCTCTCTCCCTTTGCCACTCTCCCCCTTCCATGCTCTCTCTCTCTCTAAGGAAAAAAAAAAAAAAAAAAAGAGGTAGACCTGGGTTCAAACACAGGCTCCGCCGTGTAGTATGTTGGAGTGTGCGTGGCAAACAACTTAACCTTAAACCTCCCTGGGCTTCCTTTCTGCATTGATAGAATGGGGGCATAATTGCCCGTCCTGTAAGATTCAGGTATCATATTCGCAACAGCCCCCCGACATCTCTGCTCAGATTCTCCGCCAGCTCCCATGTCCGTCTCTTTCCTGCCTTTGTGATATCAATATCCACCCAGAGCTCAAGGCAAACATCAACGTCAAATTCTTCATTTCTCTTTCCCTTTCCTCGTCTAACCAGTCCATTAGCAAGCCCTGTCGAGAGGCAGTTCAACCTCTAAAAGATGACTTTTTCCATCTCTATTACCATGAGTTACCCGTAATTAATTAAGGGCCACCTTAATTAAGGTAGCTAATTCATTAAGGACTACCTAATCTCTCCCCAGGTCCCTGCAAGACCCTCTTCACTAGTCTTCTTGATCTGTTCTCCACAAAGATCAGGAAGTGATTTTCACATGATCATCAGACCGTGTCAGTCCCTTCTTCAGTCCTGTGAATTCTAGGCCCTTCCTTCCTCTCCATCCTGCCTCATCCCTCGCCCCCTCCCTGACTCTGCTCCCAGTGCGGGTCTCCCCTCTCTTCTCCAACCTACCATGTGCATCGGCTCTAGTTTAGGGCCCTGCGCTTGCTTTTGGATGAGCTCAGTAGGGGAGGGATGATGCTAAGGATGGGGATGCTCCAGGTCTGACAAGTCTGGTTCTGGTGCTCCCCACTCACATGTAGTCATGAAATCAATGAGCAAATTAGCTAGGAACTGATTATTCCAAAAATAAATTATAGATTCAGCTTCTTTCTTTTGGCTTCAAGCCTTTGAATTGCCTGCCGCAACTCTTCCTGATGAAATGAAAAGAGACATTTGCAATGTTAATTTTTGTGTCACTTTTAAATAAAACTACAAAGGAAAGAATAAGAAATATCAACAAGATCAAAGGAAATAGGAAAATTACAAAGAGGGGGAACAGCACTCTTATTACTTTGTTTATAGACTATTTGGAAAGACATGAATAATACATAAGAAATTGTACTGAGTAGTTTAGGAAAAGAGAGTTGGTACTTCATTATTGCAAATGCAGAATGTCAGTGGGATGGGAGTCCAGAGGGATAGGTACTTAGTGCAAGGAAGAACGCAAGGGGAAGCTGTTAATCTGCTGTGAATGTGGGAACCATGAAACTGAGCTTGTTGGAATGATATAGAAAGTAAGGATTAATTGTGAGGGTCTCTCCTCTGGGCATTATGATATTCTAGTACTCCAACACCTTCTTTGCTTATTTTTGGCTTTGTGATGGTATTCCTGAAAGTCGAGATCGCTGGAATCTTTTAGGTTCTGAGGACCCCAGGATTTTGGTGCCTCTCTGAGATATTATATGTCCTTCATAGATCTCCCCTTCCTCTTCCTTTCTCCATAGGAAAAGCAATGACCCCCTCACTAAAAATGAAATAGAGAAGTCCAGGATTAATATAAAGAGAAGTGTGGCACACCACAGAATGCACGCAAGAGAAGGGAGATCCTTGTGGTTGGAGGATCAGCTGGACCTTGAGGTTGCCTCCAGAGAGGGTCTCCAAGTTCCAGGTCATGTGCACAGGCTCACGGCAGTGGTTTCTGAGAAGGATGGTGGGTCTCCATCTTCTGGGAAAGCACATAAGATCTTATAGGACATTTCGAGAAATAATGGTAGATCAAGACCTCAGCAGGGGAGAGGATTCTCCCTCCCACTTGCCCTCTATTCATTCACCTCCCACCCATTCACCCTTCCACCCATCCACCCATTCATCACCCATCTATCCATCTACCCATTCCACCTTCCTCCCTCCCTCCTTCTATCTATCCATCCATCTATCCATCATCTACCTCTTTCCAGAAAAGAGAAATCTTGCAAATATACAAATAATTCTTCAAGGTAGATATGTAAAATTAATAAGAAGATACAGGAAAGGTAAAATAAGTATGGGAAAGTAAGATGAAGCCAGGAGTGAGATTGTCACACAAAATACATGCTTCTACATCCTAAGCACCTGCTGGGGATAAGCCACATTCTGGCTCTGAGTTTTCTAGCAGCCAGTGGGAATAGGAAACATGATAGCATGATTGTTCCCTTGACTCTCAGTGTCTGTAAGGTAAAAATAAACCCGTTGCCAAGGAAAAGCATGGCTCTGACTGATGCAGAGACCAGTGAGAATTTTCCTGGGGCTTTGTAGAAGAGGAGGGTTGAGGTTTGCCCAGAAACAGGCTCCTAGTCTAGTGACTGATGCCAAACCTCTGTTAATGGGAGATTGTGGTGTTAGTTAATTAAACAAGGAGGCCATTAGACTGAGGCCAGTAGGGAAGGGCTGATGCTGAGGATGGGGACAACTCTGATTTGATGAGTCATCAGGACTGGCTGTGGGTGGGGCTCTGGAAGATGAGGTGGAGCTGTGGGCAGTGACGAAGCTGTCCAGCACCCCGGGGCCACCCTGTCAGCGTGCCCTCTTTGTCTCTTCACCAGCAGGATCTCACCTTGCATGCCTTCATGGCCTAGGAAGCAAACTAAAACCTAAGCGTGGATTGCCTCAAGGTTAAGATGGGAACTTCAGGATGACCAATCACAGACAGCCAACGAGGCTTTCCAAATAAGACAACCACTTAGTCTCCAGCAATCAAATGATTGCTTTGCTTTGCCTACCCCTCTTCTTTCCCACCCTCTTTCTGCCAGTTCCTTCTGCTGGGGCACATGACACTGTCAAGTTGAAGTTGATTTTTACCGAAACAAACACTGATAGTTTTTAATATGCCTTGGTTTACCTTTTAAAAATGGCTTACTGGAAACTGTTTTACTCCCTTTTTTTTTTTTTTAAAGATTTTATTTATTTGACAGAGAGAAACACAGCGAAAGGGGGAACACAAGCAGGGGGAGTGGGAGAGGGAGAAGCAGGCTTCCCGCGGAGCAGGGAGCCCGACACGGAGCTCGATCCCAGGACGCTGGGATCATGACCTGAGCCGAAGGCAGACGCTTAACGACTGAGCCACCCAGGCGCCCCAAAACTGTTTTACTCCTAAGGGGGTGCTTTACATGGCTGGGGGCAAAGGTAACCACTAAGATGACACATCCCCCAGGGGGTTGGGCCCCCATGTCCGGGTTGGGGGGAGCAAGGGTAGAAAACAGGGTCATTGTGGAATAGAATAGAATAGAATAGAATAGAATAGAATAGAATAGAATAGAATAGAATAGAATAGTATATGAAATGTTCAAAGAACACATCAAAGTATAAGAAAGAAAATGCAAGTCTAACATCCCACCACCAAGAGTAATTTCAACTTTACTGGATTTAGGGGTGCCGGTTGACTTGAGAGCCTCAACCCCACACAGGACCCACTGTGCTGGGCAGAATGTCCTCTGTGTGAATTCCCTGGAGGGCAAGTTCACCGGGGCTTGGCTTGAGGCCTTGATGTGTCACTGCAGAGGCTTTTCCTCTGAAACTTTCTGTCACACACCTTGCTCTTCCTCAACAGACACTTGTTCATGGTTCATGGACATTTGAAGTGTAACAATATGCGCTCTACCGAAGTTTATAATTAAAGTTCAGACTCCAATATTGTAATGTAGGGACTTTTTTTAAAAAAGCAAATTATAATACGTAAAAAGTAGGGCATCCAGGGCTGTCCAGGCCAGTGATTCTTGTTAACGACACTGATCTTTGAAGTGAAAACTTTTGGGCTGTAGATCAAATTAATGGTGAGAAACAAACCTTTCTCCAAAATTCTGACCATAAAAATAACAGGTGAGGTCTGGTTTAAAACCCCGGACATTAGATACAAAACAAACACAAGAAGGATCTGAAAAGTGGAGAGAAGGCAGACCCATTAGGGGTCGAGACTCGAGGAGCACAGCAAGGAGTTTCTGGGTTTTCTTACTGTGCCCAGACGTGGGGCAGAAGCGACCAGAAACCCCAGAGGGAACAGACGATGAAAGTCCCAACAAAAGTCTGCTGTCTGGAGCCGAAGGACAAGGAAAGGGGAAGCCTAGCAGGATGGAAAATGTTAGACAAGAGTCATTCCCCTGTAGCCAGACACCACAGAAAACACCGTGGCCCCAATCCTGCCCACGCAGCAAGGGTCAACTGAGGCACCAGACTCCCCCCGACCCTGGATGCTGTCACGGGCCACCTTCCCTTCTGTTTGGGGGAGGACACAGTGGCCGTGGTGGGATGGGAGTGAGTGGCAGCAGGGTTGGAAGGGGAGGTGAATGGGGACCAGAGGACAGCCACCACCTGAGCAGGGAAGGAGGGAGGAGGAGCCCACCTGGATGGCTGGGGGCTGGCTCCCCTCCAGCTGGTCCTGACACCGGGGGTGAGGCAGGAGGAGTGGGTCAGGATGTGCTCCCGTGCACCCAGCCTGGGACAGTCAGTTGCTGGGATTCACCCACCCGCCCCCCACAGGACCCTCACCGTGTTAACACCTGAGCTTACCCACAGGGCTGACGGCACTCTCAGTAACAGTCACTGGTCAACGGGTGGGATGTGGCTGCAGTCTGGGGAGATAATCATGCTTTTGGGAACTCAGATGTCCTGAAGGCCTCCATCCTCCAGGGTTTCCCACTATTTAACATTCAAATAAAACTGCCTGAGCCCTCAACCAAGCCCAGCACTCTCTCCCGAAGTCCCTTCTTGGGGTCACTGCTCATGTCATTCCCGTCCCCTATAAATTCCAGTCTTCACTTGCCCTCTTGTCTTCCGGGGCCTCTGGCCTCTCTCTGCCCTTCGCCCACTTCACCACTCGGGAGAGGAAGTCGCCCTTTCCCCTTCCCTCCCTCGGATCCCTGCAGCCACAGGTACCACTCAAGAGTCAGGGGGAGAGAGGTGTATGGAACTTCAAATGGAATGTCAGTTATCTCACTTCCTACAGACTGATGAGTCCTCACCTCGAGAGGGGATCTTCTCACTGGCTTGGGTCCCCCATTAGACCTTGACTTCCTCCACGTTTCTAGGTCTTTCTTTCCCCCAAATTTCTCGTTTCAGATCCCTAGTCTCTTCTCTGGTCACTACAAGGCTGACAGTGAACAATCCCCAAATTCCTCTTTGTTATATGGAACAGTTTAGCATGCTCTTTGCCTCACTCCCCACCCACCCGGTCTGGTCTCACAATCCAAATGCCCTTCAACGTTTTCTCCAACAGAACCTGGTCCACCTCTGAGGGGGAATGGTGTCTCTCCCCTGGAGCACGGAAGTGTGGCAGTCCCCACTTGCTTTTTCTTATTATTTGCATTATTTATTTATTTTTATATTTATTTATTTTAAGTAGGCTCCATGCCCAAGTGGGGCTTGAACTCACAACCCTGAGACCAAGAGTCACATACTCCACCGCCTGAGCCAGCCAGGCGCCCCTATTACTCACCGTTTTATCCTTCTGTTATGGTCATAAAATAGCATGTGCTGCCAAGTTGACTGGTAAAGTAGAGCAAGAAGAGGCTTCTAGGACTTTCTGGAAAAAAGAAAAAAGTTGACTCAATGGATCTTGGGAACCAAAAGAGAAAGAAGGAACCCAGGCATTGTGCAGTAGAGAGACGGTGAGAGAGGTCGAATTGGACAACAGGGGACCTGATCTTTAAGGGGCAGAGGGAGGGAGAAGCCTAAAACAGCTGCCACTCCCCGGGGCTGGACTTTCAGCGGGAAAGCTATGGGGACAGAGCAAGCTCTGGGGAGTATAAGGGAGGGTAAGAGCTGAGCTGGAAAAAGCTCCACTTTCCCTCTGGGCAAGATGTTCTGGAAAGGACCCCTGGGATGGAGCTCTTAGTCTGGGCCAGTTCTGTCCCTCTTACTGCAGCCCAGAGCGATCCTGTGCCCTGACTGAGCCACGCTGCCACCACAACATCCGCTGTGCCCTAGGGGACCAGTCTGAGAATGTGAAAGTGCCGGGTGAGATCTGGTGAGGGGACATGGGTTCCAGAAGGGGGAAGCTGGGGAGCTGGGCCCACTCGGTTCTCCAATTTTGTTATAATCAACCCCTCCTTCAACAGGGCAGCAGGAGAGAGGCAGGCGTGTATGGATACAACATGGGAGCTTGGAGACAGTTCTGAAGGATGCCCATCAACAAGAAGGCTTTCTGGGTTTTGTTTTCTTTTTCTTGTTTGCTTTCAAATAACAGAATAAATCAACAGATGCATCGGGCAGATGATGCCTTCCCAGCAATTAGCAAAATACCAAGCAGCTGTGGATGCACAGCAGCTTCCTTGTTTTTGCAGGCGTTCTGGAAGGATGCAGCTCCCAGAGCCAGGGGAGGGATCATAATTGATCTTTCTCTTTACCAAGAGCTGCCCAGGAACATCTGGTTCACCCCCCTGCTCCAGACAACCGGTCTCATCCTAAAGCCACCTGAGTTTCTTCATGTGGACAATTGTGACAGGGACAAATGGTCTGCAAATGTCAGGGAAAATCTTTTGAGTATGCCCCACCAATATATGCATAGTTATATATTAAAATACACACATATATAGTAGTAGTATGTTAGTAATATATTAGATATAAAAATATAAAGTAAAAATGAATGAGATAAAAATAAAGTATAAATGTACTAGGTTGAAAAATACTCCCCCCAGATTTATGTCCTTCCTGGAACCTCAGAATACAAACTTATTTGGAAATAGAATGTTTGTAGATGTAATGAGTTAAGGTAAGAAATCATACTGGAGGAGAATAGGACTTAATCCAATATGATTGGTGCCCTCATAAGAAGAGGAGAAGCAACACACACACACACACACACACACACACAAAGAGGGCCAGGCTGGGACCAATATTGGAGAGCCTCACATAAGCCTCGAAGATTCCAGCATCATGCTTTTGCCAAAGGGAGCCATGGAGGGCTTGGGGGCCAGTGACAGGGACTGTAAGTCTTTGACTAAACTTGGGCAGGCAGGGAGGTCATCATCCCGTGGCTGGATAATGCGGAAATCCCTCCTTACAGGGAGCCCTGGGAGCCATCCTGCGTCTTGGGAACCTTGTGACAAATACCACGATAGGACAATCAAATGAGAACGAGTCCCTGTCTGGCCTTTGAGGGTTTCCAGGGTTCCCCAGCAGTGGTGCCTAGACGCGAGCACCCCCACCAGCAGCTTTCTTTCCGGGGTTGGCCTGCCAAAATGAGCAGAGTCTGCAAATGCCCGACCCTCTGGAAGCAGTCCCTGGATGCCTGGTGGCCTGCCCTTTCTTGGGAACTGTGAGGTTGCAGTTTCTGTCCCTGGTCAGCCGTCCAAAGAGCAGGGCCTTGGGGATGTGGATTCATGTCAACAGGTGGGGCAGACAACTGCACCTGGGCCTGGCTCACTCTGCCTTTCAAAGCGGACTTCTCTGTTTCAGGGACTAACAACGCACCATGTTTTGGCCCGAGAGCCCAGCTCAGACAGGCGGCTGAGGGGAAAGGCCCCCAGCCTGAGCACCATGTCCTCCGCAGGAGACCCTGGGCTGTGACGCATGGCTCCAGCTGGAGTCCCCTCTGGGGAGGAGAGAGGGTGCTCGTGTTCCTCCGAGTCCTGGACTCCCAGCGCTCGGAGGGTCCTCCGGAGAACCTGCAGTCTGGCTCCTTGTCTCGAAAGAGAAAACATCTAAGCCACCAGCTGGTGTGGAGCATCAGCCAAGTGGGAAGCCGGATGGAGGAGCCCGGGGAGGTGAGAACACAGCGCTTGGCTCAGTGGCGGGAAGGAAGGGGAGCCGGCATCCAGTACATTTGGCCATGGCTGAGCCCCCAGTGGGAAAGTGCAGAGAGCGGGAGCCCCAGCCCAGCGCCGCTTACACTGCTCTATTTTTAAGAAGAATCTTGTGTGAGAAGCCACACTGGAGAAAGATCATGGGATTTGAGGTCAGGCCGAATCTCTGAGATATGTGGACTCTAAGCCCTACATTCCTTTAAGTGGAGCTTATTGAGAGCCCCGGTGTTGTTTGGGGTTCTTCTTTCAATCAGAAGGCGCTACACTACAAAGATAAGAGCAATGTTCTGGAATTCCGCCCTTTGTTGATAAAAGGATTATTTGGCTGAAACATCTCATCAGGCCAATAATTATTGTGAAATCACTTGTAAGTTTTGCTGCTGAGCTGTCCCCTTACTCAGCAGCTACTGAGAAACGACAATAAGGCTCCACATTCATTTTTCAGGTTATTTTATCTGCAAGTGGGTCCTCGCTTAGGAAACACATCATTCCAATGACAAAGCAGGAAGGTCTTCATCGGGTGGAAAAAGCGGATGAGAGAAAATAAACCTCCATCGTGAAAACCGAGGCCTCCTGATGCAAGAGGCCAGGAGGGAGGCTCGCCTGAGGTTCCTGCCAGAAAGATCCTGTGCCCTGTAGATACCAAACTGCCTGCCGGAACATGGTCTCCCAAGGGCCCGGGGCCCACGTGCAGGCCACCAGGCCTATATGTCCAGACTCACAGGAGGCTGGGTGGAAAACCCAAACCTCCAGGTACTTTCAGGATCGAATGGTGTCAGAACCCCAGCACCCAGATGCCCTGGTGCCGTAGTCTGTGTGAAAACCCACCCCTTCCTCCCAGCCGGTACCTGGCTGGGGCGCCTGGCCGGAGCCCGGCACCTGGGAAGTGCTCGAGGCCTGTTGGAATGGTGATATGTGGGGATGGACCTCCGCCTCCAGGACCACGTCCTTCTTCTTGAGCTGCCATGATAACTGTCAGCTTCAACTAGACAGCATGGAAAGAACTCAGATCTTGGTGTCCTGTCTGGATTCAAACCTTGGTGTCTCCATTTGCTGGCTGGCTGGACTTCAGCATCCGGTTGTTCTCTTTGGGCCTCAGTTAATATGAGTGAGAACTGGAATATGCATGAAAAATCCTAGAGCAGGGGCACCTTGTGGGCACTCACTTAGGAAATGTCCCTCATGCTCTAAGGTCCTGCAGGTGGCTTCCTCATCCACTGAGAGAAGGATGCTGGAACTTTCTTTTGTGCCTACTTAGGAATGCATGGTGGGTGCTGTCATCCTCTGGGTTTCTTCCCTGTGTCTATTCTATGCAGAAATTCCAAGCAAATAGACTTGAGAGACTCCCCAAACCCCTGTCAGGCACCAGTAATAGAAGTAATAGAAGCCTCCGTCCACCACCCTTGACAAGCACGATTGTTTTCCGAATGCCTCCAGCTGTCAGCGAGGATGCCGGGAGCCACGGCCTGGGATGGGCCCCAAAGGGAAGCCCTGGGACCCCATGATGGATGTGACCTCCCAGGTGGGGCGAAAGCCAGCAGGTGGACTCCAGGCCAGAAGCTGGGGGGTAGATCAGTGGGTTGGTTGGGGGATGAAGCAGAAGCAGGGGTTCTCAATCTTGGCCGCTCACCGGAATCACCTGGAAGACTTTGCAAACTCTTACTGCCTGGGTCCCGTCCCAGGGCATATGATTTAATTGGTTTCATGTGTGCTCTCTGTAGCAGCATTTCTAAAGGTTCCCCAAGTGACCCTAACACGTCACCAAGGCGAGACCAGAGATGCAGAGAGCAGGGCACCTGGAGATAAGAAGGTGGGTAGGTTCTGTCAGCACCTCCCTTTGAGAGGACTCAGATGTGCTAAGGATAAAACAGGAGCAGCCTCTGGGCTGGAATACAAAACCCCAGTCGAAGAAGACCGGCAGGAGCCCCATTTCCTGGGATTTGGTCCAAAGTCAAAGGGAGACGTGCCCTTCATCCTCTGGGCTCCCCAAGCCCCCTTGTGTCGCCTGCTTAGAGCCCCACCTCCCTGCGTTGCAGCCATCTGATTCCCTGCCCCTCACCCAGGCTGCGGGGGATTCTGGAAGGCAGAGGCTCTGCCATTTATTTATTATTGACCCTAGGCGTCCCTAGGAACAAGCATCATGCCTAGCCCCGGGTGGGTGTGTAGCGAACGGGGCAGACGCCATCATGGATGACTTGTCTGATGCTGATCTGATGCTTCTAGATTCCCCCCAGCCAGAGGCTGAGTTGCTCCTAGTGCCTGGGCTGAAACTGAGCCTGAACCAGGAATCACGTGATTTCATTGTGTGACGAGAAGGAGCCTGGGGCCTCATAGGACCTGATACTCTCTCTGATTATTTGCCTAATGAAGACTTTATTAAAAAAAAAAAAAAAGATTTCTGGTCATCACGAATCGTTTGAGGCTTAAGGAAGACCTTAAGCCGCTATTTTACATTTTACCGAGAAGCTCCTTAATCTGGTTTGTTTTTTATTTTTCGGCTTGGGCTCATGAGCCATTAATTGCTGTGCTGGGGCTAGGGTGACGTTAACAACCTTCCATCTGGGAGGGGAGGTGGTGGGAGAAAAAGGAACTTCGAGCAGCTTTTCTGAGTATGAGTTTAGTCTGTCAGCTTTGACCTTTCTGTTCCAACTCAATGCCCAATCAACAAAAACCTTGCCATTTAAACAGGCAGCACATCCAGCCCACATCTTTATCTTACAGGCCGACCGCTTTTCAGATCCTTCTTCCTTCAGAGCTACAGCCAAAAAAGGAGTTTGGCATTTCTGCTATTCTGTTCCCTCGCTTTTTGAAAAATACAGGGAGACAGGAGACTGAGAGATCAAACTGTTATCTGCTGTCCGTTCCCTAAATGAGCTTGCATTTGCTGGTGCGTGTCTGTGTGTCTGCACACAGCTTTATTTTGCTTTGAAAAGGATGGGACCACAGGTTTCAGGAAGCAAGATGAGACAGGTGAAAACCCACTTGGGTACACCTATTTTTAGTTCAGATTCTATTTAAGTGGATGTGACAACTTTAAGGTAACTGGCAAGAGAAAATGAGTCTGTTTGCACAGTAATTGTTTTGCCCAAAAAAGGAATGAACATCCTTAAGGTGTTTCAAAGGCTGAGCGAAGGGGAAAATCAAAACAGGTTACTTAAAGAACCTTTGTAGGAGGCCCTTGAAAGAAATCAGTGGAGTCAGAAAAAAGAAATGCAGTGATGAATAATGAAATCTCGGACTGACTCACAACCAGGTACAGCCCTGCCACATAATCCTCCTCTCTTGTATAGTGGCTCCTGGGACTCTAAGCGCCCCTGCAGGGACTGGTCACTAGTTACAGAGTCTGGTCAGTGCTGGAACTTACCACCACCCAGACACATGCCACCTCGAAAATCCTGAAACCCAGTGTCCACTCCGACCACAGTCTCCAACCTTCTAGATCCCTCTCTCTCTCACTGCGCCTGCACTCTGACCTCTTAGAGGCCCCTAAATGAGGCAGTATGTGAAAAATGTTTGGAGTATGCCGGCTGGATGGTGGGTGCTCAGCGCAGGTGATTATTATCCTCACTATCCTTCCTGCCCTGGAACTTTGTTTCCCATCTCCCTGAGTCCGAGAAAGTCTCCCAGGGCCTTTCTAGCTCCTGGCTTTTCTCCTGGGAAAGCCACTTCCATTTTGCTTTCAATTCAGTTTAATTAAAACACACACACACGTTTATTTTCTGTTCTTTCAACTGCATCTCTTCTTCGAAAGAATTTCACACAAGTCAATGCAGCCTTGGCAGCCATGTTATATCACAAGAAAACTTTTTAAAGAAGAAATATTACTTGAAAATTATGGAAAATTGGTAAGTAATGGATCTCAGCTCTGATTCACATTCAAAATAGATTTCTTATCTGGCTGGAGCGGGTGTGGGGAGAGGGCAGGCAGAAGGATCTGAAGGGCAGAGAAAGCCCTAGAAGCATGTCTGTTTCTCCTCTTCTTTCTTATCTCCCTATGGAGACAATGGATAACCCCCTTTCTTTCTAGGAAAAAAATTATTTTCAAATAGTGATCTTCCTTTGCAGAAGAGTTCTAAAGCCTTTGGAATGGCAGATTCTGCCCCCAAATGACCAACATTTTAATGCCATGGGAAGGACAAAAACTGAACACCCAGATTTTCAAAAGATAAATGTTAATATTCATTACAAAACGGTTGACTGTCTTCAGCAAACAAACAGTTTGGGAACAGTGTCATTTGGGAACATGATCACAAAGCAACTTGAAGCTTTTCAGCGAATCACAGGAAGGAAAAACTTGAGCCCACATTTAATATTTTAAAGAATTTCCTTCACCCCTGAGTGGTGATCGAACTTGCATAAATGGAGACATTAGGTCCAGAAAAGATAAGGCCCACCAGAAAGCAGGGTGTATCTGTGTTTCCTGTCCTATGACACTGGACGGCAGGCTCTGGGGGCCTTCCTGGGTGGACAGGGAAGACGGCACCAAGCACCCTCCCCATGCCCAGTGCGGGGGCTTCGCCATCGATTTTAAGTTGTGAGGCCAACCCTTCAGAGTTTATTTCCTTCAGACACTGAGCCAACAAGTCTCATGCTTGTCACTTGGGAATGACGGAGAGAAGATGGGTCATGAAGCACAGAGCGACCTTCCTCTGACAATTATGCATCGTCTGCCAAAATGCTCTTTGTAATAAAAAGAAAAGTCATAATGTGAATAGTTTTTCCGAGTTTGTGATACATCTTTAAACAACTTCCTATGGTTCCTTTCTCTATTTTCATTTGTTTGCTTCGTTCTGCAAAGGTAATTCAACATTTTTAAGGATTATTGAGAGGATGCAAATTTAAAAAGGAAGAAAGTAGAAACCACCCCAGATTTTTCTACTTAGTGATAAGCAGTATTAATATTTTGGTGGATGGTGTGTGCATACGTGTGAGTGTAGGTGTGTGTGAAAGTATATGTAGAACCATTACGGTCATCTACACATTCAGTAAATATTTATTAACACTCATTTATCAGATGCTTAGCCTGTGAAAACTAGCATCATATGGAATATACTGTTTTGAAACATAGTGTTTTCACGTAATATCCTTCCATAAGGGTAAAATGGTCTCTTTCAAAATCATTTGTAATGGATCATAGCCTTTCACTGGTGTGGGCATGCCCATTGTCCTTGTCTTTCTTGAACTAATCAATGAACATATCTGAATTTATTACTTTATTATGACTTAACATCAAAACACCCTTTCCCTTTTTAATCAACACATTATATTTTTTGTATTAATAGCATATTTATAACAACACTCAGGCCTACAGTGAACATCTGCTTGGTGCTCACTATGTGTCAGATACTGAGTTTAATGCTTTACATGAACTGTTTTATTTAATCCGCACAACAGTTCTCTGGTTCATATTACCCACCAGTTTATAACATCTTTTGTTCTCTAAATTCTCAGTCCCTCTGTGCACTGGGAAAACTGGACTTTTTTTTCTCTTTGTGTCTTTTAACTCCACCTCAGATTCTTCAAATGTTGGCCGTCTAAAGCCAGAGTGAGATTATAAACTGCTTATTATTTTACAAAACAATAAATGTACATGGAACTATAATTTCAAGCAGTATACGTATAGTATATAGTATGCGTTTTGAAGGTGAAAAAACCTATTTATTCCTTTCCTTCTGCTTTATTAATTTGAAGCAATAGATATTGACTCCCATCCACAAAGACTAAAACCTTGAGATCACTTTCGTTAACCTTCACTTCTTTCCCCCAACTTCTCCTTGCAATTTTATTTTTATTTTATTATTATTTTATTATTATTATTTTTAAAGATTTTAAGTAATCTCTACACCCAGTGTGGGGTTCAAACTCACAACCCTGAGATCAAGAGTCACACATTCTACTGACTGAACCAGCCAGGTGCCTCATCTCCTTGCAATTTTAAAAGTAATATCTATAGGGGCACCTGGATGGCTCAGGCTGTTGAACATCTGCCTTTGGCTCAGGTGATGATACCAGGGTCCTGGGATCGAGCCCCACGTCAGGCTCCCTGCTCAGTGGAGAGCCTGCTTCTCCCTCTCCCATTCCCCCTGCTTGTGCTTTCCCTCTTTCTCTCAAATAAATAAATAAAATCTTTTTTAAAAAAAGTATTTATAGTTTTTCTGAGGTTACCTAAGAACCTAATGGCTATTTAAACCTTTATTCGTGGATCCGTCAATGGTAGGAAGTATCTGCTCCGCACCCCCCCACCCTCGCCGTGTGTGATGGAGAATTCATGTCCCTGCATTGCTTTCCACCTCTGCTCACTGCACACATACCCCTGCTTTCTGTTCGACCATTGCTTTCACATCATTTTTGTTCAAACACTGATAGTCTGTCTTGTATTTCTAATTTTTCAAGTCTTCCATGATTTTCCTACATATTGAACATTGAAGTCAAACAGACAATGTGTGTAATATAATGACTATGTAAATGATAGTCAGTGTACCACCAGTTAATAGAGAAGGAAATAAAATCTCTGTCACTAGTTCTGTGATGTTGGAAAGGAAATATTCTAAATGAATTCCCTCTTCTTACATTCTCTCAGTTGTTCAAAACTGCGTCTTGTTTAATTATTGCTTTGGCATTGCAAGATGGCTTGCAATGATCCTCCATCCCTGGTATTCATGCCCTTGTGTAGTCCCCTCTCTCACTGAATTATGGTGGACCCATGGGACCAAGGAAATACTATGAAAGTGACAGTGGGTTATTTCTGAGACTAACTTATAGAAGACATTGCCATTTCCTCCTTGACTTCTCTTGAATCACTTGTTCTGGGCGGGGGGGTGGCTGCCATGTTTTGAGGACATTCAAGCAGCCCTGTGGAGAAGCCCATATGGAAGAGAACTGAAGCCTTCCACTGGCAGCCAGCATCAACTTGCCAGTCATATGAGAGAGCCACTCAGAAGCAGTTCCTCCAGCCCAGACGAGCCTTCAGATGACGGCATCCCAGGCTGATGCTGAAATGCATCTCCTGAGAGACCTGAAGCAGAACCACCTAGCCAAGCTACTTCTGATCTCCAGACACTCAGAAACCATGAGAGAAAAGAAATGTTTATGGTTGTTTTAAGCTTCTAAGTTTTGTGGTAATTTATTGTTACTATAGACTTTAACTGATGTAGACTTTAATACTTGGAAAACGAGTATTGACATCTCAAAGAAACGAAACATGTAATGAGATGAGACCTTGAGGGTCTTTGAGAGGGATGAGTATATTTTGTATGTGGGAGGAACCTGAATCACCAGGGGCCAGAGGGCAGAGTGTGGTAGCCTGCCTACAAGATAGCCACCAACAATCTCCACTTCCTGATGCCATGCCCTTGTGTTGTCTTCTCCCACAGTGAATCAGGCCGGCCTGGGTGACTGGTAGAATACCGCAGGAGTGACAGTGTGTGACTTCCCAGGCTTCTCTTGGATCACTTGCTCTGGGATGTCATGAAGGTACTCAAGCAGCCCTGTGGAGAGACCCAGGTGAAGAGGAACTGATGCCTTCCACCAATAGCCACCATCAGTTTTCCAGCCACGTGAGTGAGCCACCTTGGAGGCGGATCCCCCAGCCTGAGGCAAACCTTCAGTTGACTGCACATGGGCCAACATCTTGCCTGCAACCGCATGAGAGACTGCCAACCAAAGTGCAGGGTTCCCAGGCTATGTTGAGGTGGGCAGTCAGGAATTATAATAATTTCTCTCAAATATCAGTGCCAGATTTGAACATTGTGACTTCTGGGCAGACAACCTGTTTGCATCCCAGTTCCTACTGACACACTTTATCCCAGAATCTTTGTACAGACATCGCATGCCTGGTCCTAATTACGTATGAATAGAACCCAAGGCAGCTGGATGCCTTTTTCATCTTTTTATGGTGCATACTTGGGTAATTTCTTCAGAAAGGTGAACAGTAGGTAAATTGTCTAAGCCCTTGTATGTCTAAAAAAGCTTCTACTCTTCTCTTCCACCTGATTGTCTGACTGGCTGTGTATGGAATTCCAGCATTGAAATAATTTTCTGCCTGAACTTCGAAGGCTCCATTCCGTTGTCTTCTCATGTTTAGTGTTGCTGATGAGCTGCCTTACTCCAAACAAGTAATTATCAAAATAATGATAATACCAATGACAATAAGTCGATCCAAAAATAATAATTTTTCTCTCCGTCAGCTTTTACGATCCTCTCTTTACATTTGGTGCTCTCAATTTTCATAAGGGTAGATCCAGGTTTGAGTCTTATATTCATCTGTATTCATCATGCCCTCCGAGTTTGGGGGCCCTCCTATACTTCCTTCATGCCATCTGAGACTCTTGTGTGTCTCTTAGTTCTTATACTTTGCTCATCTCCTTCTTTGCTTTCTGTTCGGGGAGATGTTTCTTGACACTCTCTTACTGCCTTTCCTTTGTTGTTTTATAACTTTGGCAAAAACATCTTTTTTATTTCAACAAACTCCTTCTGCTCTCTGAGCTCTCTCTTTGTAGCAGAGTGTTTTATTAAGGCAATACTTTCTCTTTTTTCTGAGGATACTAATTATAATTATTTTAAAAGGTTTTTTTCATTCCCTAAATTATTTTCTCAGGGGTCTTTTGCTCATCTTGGTCCCTTCTCCTCCGTACTATTCCCGCAGGTGTCTGGCCAGTGTTGGCTTAATTCATATTTTCAACCAAGGTCCAAGGAGCTTCGTAACAGGGAGCAGCTGTGGTGCATTCCTCTGCCCCATCTGCTTCTCCCTGAACAAGAATGCTCATTCGTTGTCCACGGGAGGGTGGTTCCGACTGGCAGGCTTTACTCATCCCCAGGAGATACCATGTCAAGGAAGCCACGGCTTTTATGGAGCATTTACCTGGCGTCAGCCTTGGAGGAAGGGTGCCCCTGCTCATACTGTGGGGGTGGGGGCACTGAATCTTCTTATTTTCCATCATTTCTCCCATCCTGTTCCTTTCCTTCTCAGACCCTTGGTGTTTCTGCTGTGGAACTAGCTCCCGCCCCTAATCTCTCTTTCTGTCTCACCAGCTCTGAGCTGCGCTCTCTTCACTGACCTGCCCGTCAGTTTGAGCACATGCCCTTCTAACTTTCAGAGATGCACCATGGTTTGGGGGGTGCCGCCGTGCCCCTGTCGTTTCTCAACAGTGTACTAGCTTACTCCCTTGTAAAGCTCCTTGCTGCCACTTCAAAGGGTTTCTGGCAGGCAAAGCTTTTTGACTTTGCGAGGATGTTTGCCAATGCGCCATTGGCCATCTTGAACTGGAGCCCCAGGAGCTGCGTGTACCCGTGCACCCCGACATGATCATCTTTTTGCAGAAGGGAGGAGAATATTCTTCTCCCCAGTACCTTCTCTTCCAATCCCTGAAGCTGTGTGTGGTTACGTCATTACTTAGGGTTCCAGTCGCTCTGTATCTCTTTGTTTCCCCAGAGCCCACACCCAGCCTGTGAACAAATCTGACCAGATACACCTTCAAATGTCCATCCAGACTTGGGCCACCCTGGGCACAGCCACCCTCCTCCCTCCTGCTTTCCCCTTTGTCACCTGAAGTAGGTTCTCAACCCTGCAGCTGGGGAGAACTTCTTAAAATGTGTTAGAGCGTGTCTCCCCCTGCTCAAAACCAACACTGGCTTCCATTTACCTCAATCAGAGTGACAGCCCATGACCTCGCGTGGCCACCAGGGACAGCGTGATCTGTAAGCCACCCAACCCTCTGCCCTCGCCACCTACTCTTCTCCCCTCCCCCATCTCCTCGCTGCCCCTCCAAAACACCGGGCAGCCCCCTGCTCAGGGCCTTTATTTGTAGTTCCCTCTGCCCGGAATGCTGTCCCTGACCACAGCCCCCCTGCTCAGGGCCTTTATTTGTAGTTCCCTCTGCCCGGAATGCTGTCCCTGACCACAGCCCCCAAGCTCCTGCAGCAGCTTCCTCACCCTCAGACCTTTACCCCAGGCTTACCTGTGTGGTGAGACCTTGCCTGACTTCCTTGTTCTAAATTGCACCCGCCAACCCACATGCTTTCCTTCTTGCTTTGCTTTTCCCCAGAATGCTTCTCAGCACAGAACTCCTTGCATGCCAGCTTACTGTTTCTTGTCTGGTGCCTCCCGCTGGAAGGACACCCCCTGAGCACAGGCACCTTGGTTGCGCTTTATTCCCAGCACTTAGAACAGCGCCCGACAGGTCGGAGGTGCTCATTACTATTTGTTAACAATTGAATACATGCATAAATTATGTGTCCTTACTAATCTGCACAGCACCCAAACTCACTTCCAAACCTACTTCTTAAAAAAGAGGGTGATGGCGGGCGCCTGGGTGGCTCAGTCGTTAAGCGCCTGCCTTCGGCTCAGGTCATGATCCCAGGGTCCTGGGATCGAGTCCCACATCGGGCTCCCTGCTCGGCAGGAAGCCCGCTTCTCCCTCTCCCACTCCCCCTGCTTGTGTTCCTGCTCTCGCCATCAATCTGTCAAATAAATAAATAAAATCTTTAAAAAAAAAAAAAGAGGGTGATGGGGTCATCAGGTACCTTTCTATCGAGCCTGGCATCTCTCAGAATCATCTTCATTATTGTCCCTAACAGCCTTTCGAGACTTTGATTTCCTGTTCACTCCTCCCCCCGAATCTTTAATAGCACAGACATATGGCATATCGGTTCACACTCTGTGTGGCTGTGTTTTACACACATAAAAAGAGTACCAATTTTTCATCCTAAGAACCAATTTTTGCCCTCTTGGGGGTAATATCACTTACTGTGTACGAATGCATGGTCTGGCCAAACTGGATATTCCAAAACAATTTAAACAGAATATAACTAGGTGTTTTTTTTAAGATTTTTTTATTTATTCATTTGACACAGAGAGAGGGAACACAAGCAGGGGGAGTGGGAGAGGGAGAAGCAGACTCCCCGCTGAGCAGGGAGCCCGATGTGGGGCTCGATCCCAGGACCCTGGGATCATGACCTGAGCCTAAGGCAGACGCTTAACGACTGAGCCACCCAAGTGCCCTAGGTTTTTTTTAAAAAGAGCCGTGCCTCAGTGCTGCGGTAGAAAGGGGAACTTAGTTCTGTGTGCTCAAGTCTGAATTCTGCGCTCTTAGCCCTATGTTGCTCTTGTGCCATCGGCCCCCTCCTGACAGCTAAAGCCACCCAGAGAGCCAGCAAAGCAGCTCCTGCTGGATTTCAGGAAGCTCTGTCCTGTCTTTGCACCCTGGGAGCCTGGAGAGAGACCAGTGCCCGCATCCATTCAGCCCTGGGCTCCTGGACCATCTTGTGAGCTGGGAAGCCCAGATCCACCCCAGGCAGGAACCAGTTCTCAAATGCTATGTGTTGTCAGCCTCACGGAGCTCAGTGACTTTACAGGGAGAAGGGGGTGCACCAGGAGAGTGCTGCTGATGCTTCCACCTAGAACACCCCAGCCCCTCTTCCCTGAGGTCCCCTCAATGCCCCAACAGGAGGCAACCCCTCCCGTCCTGAGCTCCAGGGTTGCCAACCTGACCCCCGGGGTCTGGCAAGGTCATTGCCTTGTGGCGTATTGGGCCCCTCCGTGCCCTCTTTCTCCCCTCTAGGGGGCGTGTGGCCCTGCGCTAGGGCACAGGGGGCAGTGGCTCACGTCTGAAGCAGGTACTGTGGGACCCCGGCGTCAATGACTCCTCCCAGCTGCCTCCTGCAGAAGGTGCTAGTTAGATATGCGGGATGCTGGGAAAGAGCACCTGCATTAATCAGGTTAGATCATCTATGTATTATTAAGGAACAACTGGATAGCTAATTGTCCGGGGCATAGCTGTCGTACCCAATTATGCGCTCATTTGAAGGAAGCAATAGTGGCTCATTACTGAGGTCCTCCCGCAGAGGTGAGGGACTCCCGCTGTGTCCTTTAAATGCTCTCCAGAGTCCTCGTGCAGGCTGCTCTGCTCAGTCACCAAAGCTGTCCCTGCAGCCTCGGTAGCCAATCCCACCCTGCATCCTGGACACTTTCACCCTAGAGTCTGAGGCAGAGGGAGACCAAGGGCAAGCCCCATGCTCCGGCCCACCACCAGAACTCTCTTAGTGGGGCTGAAGCCATTTACATGTTGTCTTGGCCTTTTGAACCTATTACAGCAGAATGGGGCCTCCCCCTCTGTTCCCCATGAAGGAAAACACAGAGCCCTTAACAATAGTAGGAATACATTTGGGGGGGGGGTGTCAAGGCCGGCTTTTCTGGGACTAAGGGTTAAAACAGAGGCAAAGCCACCTGTCGGCCAGTTGAGCTCCCCTGGAGATGAGCAGAGCTCGGAGCATGAGGATTCATGTTGCTGGTGTCAGAAATGACAGGTAGAACTGCCCTGGGTACAGGGAGCCTGACCTTCATCCTGCTGGCCCTCACCTTCGGCAGCACTCACATTCTACATCCAAAGCCATGGAGGACCCGCAGGGGCCAATCGGGTGCGGGGGGACTCTGCAATTCCACCATCCACGCTGCTAGGCTCCTAGGTTGGGGGCCAGGGACAAGTGAAGACCACCAGACCATGTGTCTAAACATTTAAAGGTTATATACCAACCTAACAGACTGCTCAATAAAATACATCTCATTCTTCTACCATGACCGATGTAACTTTATATGCACAAAATGAAAAGAACATGTGTAAAGACCCAGCTTACATGCCTGAAATTTGGTAAAACATGGAAGATGTCAGAATTTAATATTGTAGATGCCTGGCTGTTGATGGCGTGAACTCATCCACAGAGCCCCTTCCCTGGAACCCCCAACCATGCTTGGCCCTCTGCATGGCCTGCTCTCACAGAGCCTGGCTTGTACTTGTGAGCATACGCTGAGCAAATGAACAAATGATACACAATCAGTAGTATGAAGACTTCAGAATTTGCTAGGTAAACAGAAAACTGGACCTGAAGAAAACATTAGAAACTTAGGTGCACATGTAAACAGCTTAAAAACAGGGTTTTGCACTCAAGAAGTGTGGGAAATAGAAGGTTCAGAGAGGACAATTAGATGCAGACTTCACTGTAAGCTATCACAGTGGACAACGTGGGGACAAAAATGCGGTGGGATTCCAAACGAGCTATTTCACCATCTCTGGGAAAGACCCCAGGATCCTTAGACGGGTTCCTCGTAGCTGTGGTCAGGCTGTAGGTCCTTCCTTCTGGACAGAATGGTGGGGGCAGGGCTGTGCACCTGTCACAGTCCTCTGCCACTCTAGCCAGAGTCACTTGGTCTCAGAGCATGGGACCTGGCCAAAAAAAAAAAAAGAGAGAAACTCAGAAATGGGCCAAAAAATGACTGGATGCCCCTTTTAGTGGGTTGCTAAACATTGTGGAGGGGATACTCCCAGGTTATCCAATTTACTGTGGCTTTAATTGTCTTTGATTATTTTCAGTTTTAAAGATTAAAGTTAACTGTGGAGAGCAGATGGTGATGCAAATTATTTCTGTTTGTAGAGATGTAAATAATTTTGTCTTGTCAAATTGCAATTGATTACCACCCCCTCCAGAAAACGTCAGTCTTGCTTCTTTTTTTTTTTTTAGAATGAAATATATATATACTTTTTAAAGATTTTATTTATTTGAGAGAGAGAATGAGATAGAGAGCATGAGAGGGGGGAGGGTCAGAGAGAGAAGCAGACTCCCCGCTGAGCAGGGAGCCCGACGTGGGACTCGATCCTGGGACTCCAGGATCATGACCTGAGCCGAAGGCAGTCGCTTAACCGACTGAGCCACCCAGGTGCTCCAGTTTTGCTTCTAATAGCGAATTTATCCCTGTATCCCTGAGTATGTGTATATAGACATAATATACAGATAAACACATATGTACATACGCATAGATACCCCTTCTTGGGATTTTCTTTTAAACTTGGTTTTTTCATCTTATTGGATTTCTCATTAGTTAAAAAATTTTTTTTGCTCTCTGTTCATTTTATATTTCTGTGAAAGTCATGCTTTCATAGAAATGTATTTTTAAAAAAATTAATCCTGAACAACTGAAGGGGTGGAAATCACCCAGAGTCTGGGGAATTCATAACCTGGTCACCAGGAAGTTTGAGGAGAGAGTACAAAGCCAAGGGCAAGATGGTCGCTGATGTCCTGAGGGCAAAGACCTTGGAAATGCAGGTTCGAGCCAAAGGGCAGTGAAGGCCACTTTTTATCTGTGCCTGACACCCTCCAAGGACAGACCCTTTGCCTGGGGACAAAATGACCTGGAATTCCCAGCACAGCCAGCATGACTCCCCTGCACTGGACAAATGAGGGGTGCCCATCGGGGCTTTACTGACAACTTACAATTTGTACCCGAAGCTGAAATCTACACTAAATGCTGAATGAAAGCCACCATCAAAAAACCAAGAGGAACATCGCCAGGGCGTTTACAAACCCTACTTATTCTTAGACTGATTGTGAATCTTTAAGAAGGTGCATTTTATCCCCTTGTAAACACACCAAGTGATTAACGGCTGTGAAGAAACAGTAGCCAAACATTCTCAAGTTCCTTTTTAAACACTTTTGATTGTGCTTGCAGGCGCTGCTACTTACTGCAGCCGGTGGCCTGGTGCAATGGGAAGCAAGAGACCCCGTGAACCCCGGCTCTGCCCTCAATTAGCTAAATGGCCCTGGCTGAGGCCTTTAATCTCCCTGAGCCTCAGTTTCTCCACCCAGCAGATGGGAAATGGGATGCCACGCAGTGATGAGGCTTGCGGGGGGACAAAGCACGGGGTGCCCCCGAGGAGGAGGAGGATGAAGGAAGGACCTCTGCAGGCTCACGTGGGTCCCCAGTACTCAGCCTTTTCTCCGTATCTCCTCTCGCTTCAAACTTCCCATCCTGGGAGGCGGAAGGAGGCATGTAATCCTCAGGCAGGCATATCCTTTCTGATATTTTAACTCGGTTTAAATTGACTTCAGTCTAGAACAGGACCAGCTGGAAATCTATTCCGAGGGCTGGTCCCACGCAGCCGTGAAGCAGGAAACAGCCCGTGTGAGGTGATTTCAGAGGCGCCTTGGGAAGGCGGCCCCAGCCCCCACCCTTCAAAAGCCCCTGCTTCCAGAAATCTCCCCATTGGTGCTTCATCCTTTGTTCTAAGCCCACTCGGTGCCCACCCCCCGCCCCCGTCAGGGACGAGGGGCACCCCTGAAGCTGTCTGAGTGGGTCACGCCTCAGGAGGGATTCATTCCAGAAACGTCAGGAGTTCGAGAGCCAGATGCGCAGGGAGTGGAAGGAAGGCCGGCCTCCCCGGCTCACCAGCTCCGTGCAGAGGGCGCGTCTCCGCGTGGCTGAGCCAGAGCAAGGACCCCAGGCCCCTGAGTGTGTGAGGGCCGGGGGTCCGTGGACAAGGAGAAGGTGGGGACTGGGGTCCTGGGAAGGGTTGGTCCATCACGACTCTCCACAGGCCTTATGCTCATGCCTCCCTCACATCGGGAGGCACTCTAGTGTTTGTCACCTGCTGGCAGGACAACTGGGCCACAGTCCCTGGAAGGCCGGTGCCTGCTTCCCTGAGCTGCGGTGTCGCAGAGAACAGGCCACTTCCTTCCCAGACCCCTCCCGGCTCCAGCGGCCACAGCGCCTCGGCGTCTCCGGCTTGCGAGCCCCCGGCCCAGCACCGGGAGCTGAGCTGTGTGGGTTTGAAACGCTCAAAGAGCAGGCTGAGCCGAACCAGCCCTGGCTCAGAGAGAGATTCCACTTGGACACAATGTGCGCCCCTCCCCCCGTCTCCCCAAAGACTCGAAGCTTGTCACAAATCGGAGGCATGGCGTTTACTCGCTCCTATATTGCGGTACCTGAGAAGTGACATCTCTGAAAAACCGTCTCCGCAGGGAGCTGTCCATTCCGTGGGTGCTCTGGGCCCATTCTCGGCCGTCTGGGCGCCCTTCTCTGGGGTTCCCCAAGGGAGAAACACCGTACCCCACAGGATGCGTACAGAGGACCTGCCCTCGGGTGCCTTCCCTGCGACCCAGGGCCACCACATTCTGCTTCTGTGGCCCAGGGCAGAGGCCAACACATGCCCTCCCCCGTCTGTCCCCTGCCAGGCAGACTCCAGGCTCACACAGGTAAGGCCCTCAGGCCAAGCACACGGCGAGGGCTTGGCTAACGTGTCTCCTTATCTTCCCTCCCTCCCTCGCTCCTTCTTTTTCTCTCTTTCCTTCTCTCTCTCTCTCTCTCTCTACCAAAGCAACAGATACCTATCAGTCACACAAGCGGTTGCTGAATGAACGGCTGTGGAATGACAGAACAGTACCAGGGAAGCCCGTAGCCCGTGGAGGTGGACAGGGCTCATGCCTCCCACCGGGAGTCACTCAGGAGATGGAGGGCACGAGAACTCTCCAGCTTCTGCCCGAGCCTCCCAGGGACTCGCAGCTCCTGCTTCTTGTGGCATCGTAGGTACACGCAGTGCTGGGGCCGTGGCTTCCAGGAGGAGCCCACCAGGGAGGAGGTCACGGCCTCATTCTCTCCGTGACCTCCCCTCCCCCGCTGTAAGTGGCATGCTGGTGGCTGGCGGTGGCACCTCACCAGGCACGGCAGGACACAGCCGTCCCGGCCTCACTGGACCCCGAGGCTGATCAGATCAGGTGCAGCCTGGCACGTGCGTCCGGCTCCTGTGGATGGGCAGGGGTCTGAACTGGAGCAGGGTCCTACTGAGACGTCCTCCTGCCTTGGTTGGGATGCCCTGGGGGAGAGCCCTCTCCCTGTCCCCGTCCCCAGGCTGACAGGAGGGTGGAAACTCAAGGGGAACTTGTGTTCTAGGCTCCCCCTCTTCATGCAGCTGTCCTAGGAAGAACCCCTCAGGCCTGTTTTCTACACTTGTTGTCTTAGGTAGGAGTTGACCATTGACAGACGGAAGGAGATTTTGGCCCAGGGATGAGGTCAGAAACTGCCTAGAGAGAGCTGACCTGTGGTCAAAATCTGGCATTCTGGATTTTTCTTTTTAAAAAAGGGGGCAGAGGGGCACGGGCAAAGGGGGCTGCTGAGGGCCCTTCCCCCACTTTGAGGCAGTGGGCACAGCACTGGGAGACAGATGGGGAAGGTCATACCCTGTTGTGACCACAGGACTTTCCTCCAGATTGCTTAGGAAGAGCAGAGTAAAACTTAAGGATCTTGGGAGCTGTCATTTAGGAAGAACTGGCCCAGGGGGTAGCCTAGGCACCAGAGAAGTAACGAAGCTCCTGGCAGCCTGGGGGTGCCCGAGAGCACAGACGGGGCGGCTGGGGCGGCTGACTCCGGGCATCCAGACGCTAGTGAAGGCGCTGTGTAACGTGTAAGCCGCTTGTGATTTCCATGTCTAGACGCACAACAACTCAGACAAGAACTCCCGAACTGTGTGACTCAGCAAACTGACCTTTCTCCCTCTCTTGCCCTCCCTCCAAGCCATGTGTCCCTACCCTATGATGATTTTTAGAAACCACAACTCTGCCCATGTCCCCTGCTCAGCCACGGCACCCCCACCACGTGACAGCGTCTGGCCCTCCCACTTCAGTATCTAGGCCCTTCTCTGTCTGGCAGTCAGCTCACAGCACACACCCCACTGCCCCCACCCCCACTTCCAGTGTCCTCTCCATGCTTTGCAGTTCCCTTGTCTCGGCTCAGACTGTCCACAGAGTCCAGAAGGCCTTTCTGCCCGTCAGGCTGCCAGAGTCAAAACTCTGCTCTGCCACGTTCAACTCATGTGGCCTTTGTCAAATGATGTCACGTCCCCGTGCCCACATTTCCTCATCTGTGAAATGATCACTAATATTAGCACGCTCCTCCAATGTAAGAGGTGTTAAGTGCTTAGAATAGTTCTGGGCACAAATGGTAGCGAGATTGTTATTAGCCTCGACAACTTTTGTTAGTTTCCATTGTTCTTCGGGGGCCAGCCCCAATCCCACCTCCTCCAAAGCATCTTTATAGATGCCCTCCCCCAGCTCCTCATCGCGGTCCGTCTCTCCCTCTCACGGATCCCACAGTCTATGAGCCTCTATTTTAGCCCTCACGGCCATCTGCCTGGCCCACGGTTATTTCTGTAGGCATCTGTCTCCTCTGACGGAGCTTCTGGAACACTGGACCAAGGCTTATTCACCCCCAGCCCCGGTGTGGAGGAGGCAGCCTCCTGCAGGCTAGCCCGGAGGGTAGGAATAAGCAGGAATAAGCAGGGCAGGAAAGGTTTGCCCCCTGCAGCTGTCTGGGCTGGCAAGAATGAGGAGTGGGCACAGGACGTAGGGAGAAGTGTCAGGTGACCCTAGGGCCCAGGCAATCACTAGATGGGACCACTCAGCGCAGTGCCTGGCCCCACCCGGTAAGGGGCAAACCGTATTCCCTTCTTCCCTTCCTCTCTTGATAAACCAGCAAGGAGATGACAGCTTTTTCCTCTTTCTCTCTCTTTTTTTTTTTTTAAGATTTTATTTATTTAATGACAGAGAGAGACATAGCGAAAGAGGGAACACAAGCAGGGGGAGTAGGAGAGGGAGAAGCAGACTTCCCCTGGAGCAGGGAGCCCGATGGGGGGCTCCATCCCAGGACCCTGGGATCATGACCTGAGCCGAAGACAGACGCTTAACGACTGAGCCACCCAGGCACCCCTCTCTATCTTCTTATAAAGGTCATCCAACTTCAGTATCAAGACCAAGTTTTCTCAGGACCCTGATTTGGGCTCCCCGGGTTGTGCACTCTTGTATTTTGGTACAAATGCAAGGTCTCGGGAGAGAGGATGAGGGCCTGGAGTTCTCCTGAGGACCAGGGCGGGAACCCATTCCCCAAAGCTGAAGAGGCTTCCGAGGCCCAGGCTGCTGGGGAGCTGAGCAGTCATGTGGCCATTCCCACCACGGCCACTTGGGACTTTGGTGCTTAGTCCTAGTCTGAACTGCAATATGAGTTTCTTGATTTTATTTCCTCTTTTCCAAAATCTACCCCAGCTGGAAGATACATTCAATTTTTTATACCAGAAAAAAGGCGGAAAGAATGAGTGAATACCCAGTGCGGTGTGTTCCATCTGAATGAAGATGCTGCTGGACCCCAGCAGAGGGAGAGGGTTGGTGGTCTTCGTCTCAGTATTCTTGGGGATCTTGAGGATCTTGGGTAGTCATGCCAAAAAAATCTTTCCTGTAAGACTGTGTCAGGAGAAATCACTGTTCTCCGGGTTTGTCAGAAACATAATGTAGCCCGGACCACAATCAAAACGTTTCAGTCCTTTGGAAATCGTCAAGGTGCAACATCCAACGTGTCAGGCTTAGGAAGGGAGGGAGTTACTTCTTGGTGTCTGGTGATTGCCTCCGATGGGAAGTGCCCCGCTAACGGCCCCTCGCTGATGAGCTTCTTAATGAAGCCATGGCTGAGTGAGGCAAATGGCTTGCTTTCCTCCCAAATGGGAAGGAAGTCTCAGAATTATGCTAATTGTCTAAGGTTTAATGGGTGAATTTAAAAATAGTTCCAAATATCTAGTGAGCCAGGATGACCCTGCCCAAAGTATCGAGCGGTGGGGAGGTTGGGGGGGTGATAACCAAACACAGGAGAGACTAGCACCTTTAGAGGGGGTTCGAGGAAAGGGGGAGGAAACTGTAAAAAGTTTAGTACCCATGTTCTTTTTTGGATAAAAGAAAAGAAGACTTGTTCCTGAGGGAAGATACAGACCGTCGTGAGGATTTGGGGTTGGGGGGCAGATTAAGGGAGACGGAACCTCAAGGAAATCCAAAATCAGGGATCAACTCAAGTACAAAAAGATGATCAGCCAAGTAAGAAACGGGCAAAGGGTCTGATAGACGCCTCTCCAGAGGAGATCTGCAAACGGCCCATGAGCGTGTGGAAGATGCTCAGCATTCTTAGTTGTCAGGGAGACGCAAGTCGAAGCCACCAGGAGCTACCACATCACACCCTCCAGGAAGGCCACAGTGAACACCACGAGAAGTAAGTGGAGAAGTCGGGACCCTCATACATGCTGGTGGGAAGGTAAATGGGCTAGCTGCTGGAAAGTGGTCTGGCGCTTCTCCTCAAAAAGTGAAGCCAGAGTTATCCACTCCAAGGTGGAAATGGAAACGTATACCACGCAAAAACTAGTCCATAAATGCTCCTCCCGACAGTATTAGTTTAGAATAGCCAAGAGGTCAAAACAGCCCAAATGGACATCAACAGATGCACGGATTAACAAAATGGAGGATCTCCACGCAATGAGCCTTATTAGCTGTAAAAAGGAATGCAGCGCTGAGACACGGTACAACACGGCTGAACCTTGACACCGTAAGTGAAGGAAGCCAGACACGAAAGGCCACATGTCATATGATCCCACTTATATGAAATGTCCAGAATAGGCAGATCCACAGAGACGGACAATAGATCAGCGCTCATCAAGAACTGGGGACAGGGAGAAATGGGGAGCTGAATGCTTAATGGAGTGGGGTTTCTTTCGTGGGGGATGAAAATGTTCTGGAAATAAGTAGTCATGATGGTGGCATAACACTGTGATTATCCTAAAAGCCCTTGAACTGTATACCCTAAGGTGGTTGAAATGGTGACTGTTGTGTTATATGAATGTTACCCTAGTAACAGTTAAAAAAACAGGGCCTGTGTTCCTAATTCACAATGGGCATAATTCACAACTGGCCCAGGACAAATGAAAAAAGTAGGACCCTTGTTCAGAAGTTATTAAGAATTTCAAGGTGCCTCAGCAGAGCGCTGCCGGAGCACGGGTCGGGACTGTGGGCACAGGTCTCACCTGGATGGGCAGGTGCGGGCGCCTGTCCTGGGAGCATAGGGCCTCGGACCTGGGGCCGGGATGCCCCAGTCCATAGTCACACAGCTCCATGGCCGCTCACATCTGCCCTTCTCGGGCCCCCACGCTGCTGCTAGTAGGGCTTCTGCTAGCTTGCCTCTCCTTGGTTCCTTTCTAACTAGCTACCTCGGATTCTCTCTATGCTCCCACATGCACTTTCCTTGGAAAGGGATCTGATGGGCCAGCTCACTGGGTGGCTGGCCGTGGTGTATGCAGTACTGTCCCCAGCAGCTTCCCTCAGCTGCAGCAGGGACGCGGACTCTAGGGTCCAAAGCCTGAGGCTCCTTCAGCACAACTTGGGGTGGGAACGTATCTCACGCTTGGGATCGGAACTCCATGTGAAACGTCTGGTCTACCCAAGGTATCACTCTCATGTTGAGCTTTATCTAGAGAAGAAAAGGTGCGCCCCGTCTCTTGCATTCCAGGCAAGTCTGCACTGTGGTTGAGTCTGGAAATCCAATGTGATCCCCTGCAAGGGGGTGGGGGGGCGGGAGATCCCCATCACAGCTACCTCCCTGGACCCAGGGGGCAATGACCAACCGCCCACCCCGTTTTCCATCTCCAGATGCCAACGATCTCTCACACGCAGCTTTGCTTCAGTGTGGCCCTGGGCTGAGGCCATTGTCTCTCGGAAGGGGATCTCCCAGGACCGGGGGAGCAACGAGGCCGTGGGAAGGAAGGCAAGCCCACCCCTCCCCGGGGAGGCAGCAAGATGCAGCGTGCACAGCCCAAACTCTCACTGTGACCCTTACCCTCTCTCTTGAGCCCACGGCTCGCCTTCCTGGCACTGGCTTCCCATGTTGCTGGTACTGATTTTCCAGCATTGCAGCCCCCCTGCAGCTCCCACCGGACCCTCCCAACCCTGCCCGTGGCCACCAGACCCTCACTCGTGATTGTTCATCCCTGGACGGTGACCGCAGCCAGCAAAGCCAAGACCGGCGAGAGAACACAGAGAACCTATTTTATATCTAGATGGGACTTTGGGGACCATCTTTGGTCCTTTATTATTATTTTTTTTAATTTTAGATTTATTTTTCCAATTACAAGAAAATGTTCTTTTTTTTTTAAAGATTTTATTTATTCATTTGAGACAGAGAGAATGAGAGAGACAGAGAGCACACGAGAGGGGGGAGGGTCAGAGGGAGAAGCAGGCTCCCCACCGAGCAGGGAGCCCGATGCGGGACTCGATCCCGGGACTCCAGGATCATGACCTGAGCCGAAGGCAGCCGCCCAACCAACTGAGCCACCCAGGCGCCCATTACAAGAAAATGTTCTTAAATGATTCCTCTAAGGCGGTGGTTCCTAAGAGGAACCGTCTCTCTAGAGACATTTGGCATCATCTGGAGACTTTCTGGTTGTCGCAACAGGGGTATAAGAAGAGATATGACTGATTTCTAGGGGGCAGAGGACAGTCTTCCGAACAAAGAATTATTTGGCTCAAAATGTCAACAGTGTCGGGATTGAGAAAACCTTCACTAAGGTCATGCAAATTTTTAAATTGGACAAATAATTATAACCGCGTATTTAAATTTTAAATAGCATCTCAACTGACTGATACAGAAGCTGGCGAGTTTACATTCTTTTACTTTCTTATACTCAATGTATAGTTTTATTATTTTTATATCTTGTAATATACAATTTATTTTTAAATTATAATACTCATATCATAATGTTCCCGAAATTGTTTAATCTTGGCTCTATATTTAAATGACTTGAATATGCCCTTTATTTTAACATATGTTCCCGCTTCACTCATTTTTTCCAGAGTGTAGATTTTGTCGCCAGATGTTCTATTTAACGACCTTCTGGAAGAGGTATTTTCATCCATAAGCTGACATTCACGTTGCATCGATCACCCTCACGAACTTATATTTCGGAGATAAACTTAGGACGATATCATCAACAATAGTCAAAGTGGAGCATTCTTTTCTTTAAATAAAAAATTCTTTAAATAAAATTTTGTCTTGTTGCAAAGTAATAAATATTCATTGCAGAGAAAAGCAGAAGATGCTGAAAACCAAATAGTACAATACGAAAACTATTCTCTTGAGATCAACGTATGCTGTCCCCATACATACAGTATTACTCTCTATGCATATAGGTACTCAGAAAAATGAATCAGAGCTTATAATGAACACCTTACTAGTTTGTAACCTGCTTTTTTTTCTCAGCTAACAATACATAATAACTTCTCACTCTGTCACTATTTACCTATGTATTATTTATACGCATATACATATGCACATGTAAACGGCAAGGTATATATATATAGATGAATAACATATACACACATATATTCTACATATTATCTCTCTGCAATATTATTTTAACGATCACGTAATATTAAAGACAGTGTTATGTCAACCCTCTATTTTGTGTACATTTTTTCTTGGGTGAACGATGAAGCCACAGAGGTACTTACAGCCAAGCCTCTCTATATAATCATGATTATTTCCTTGGGATAAATTCCTGGAGATAAAAGTATTGGGTCAAAGGGTATGAAAAAAATTAAGATTTTAAAAATATATTACCAAAATGTCTCCATAAAAGGTTTATCCATTTATATACTCAAGAGTAGGATATGGGAATGCCAATTTATCTGCACCTTCACTCACCAAATACTGCCAACTGAAGAACAGGGCAAAACAGTAATAATTTAGCACTTCTTTAATTAATACATCATTGAACATTGATTCATATATTGACCAATCCTATTTCCTCTTTGTGAGATCTTTCCATGCTCTTTCCTCGTTTCTTACTGAAGTATTTCTTTCCTAGTGATTTTCACCGGCTACTTATATATTCTGGCTGTTGGACCGCTTACTACTCGTGTACATTACAAATATATTTTCCAAGGTTGTGGATTGCCTTTAGTTGTATTTATGGCTGGTTTGGGAAGTAGAGCTATTCTCTTTTTATGATCAGATCTACCAATTTTCCCTTTGATGGTTTCTACTTTTGGCATCATGTTTGGAAAGTCTTTTTTCACCTCTAGGATATGTAGATATTATTTTTTAAAAGAGTTAGATTTCTTTTTTTTTTTAAGATTTTATTTATTTATTTGACAGAGAGAGCACAAGCAGGTGGAGTGGCAGAAGGAGAGGGAGAGGCAGGCTCCCCACTGAGCAAGGAACCCAACGTAGGGCTCGATCCCAGGACCATGAGATCATGACCTGAGCTGAAGGCAAATGCTTAACCCACTGAGCCACCCAGGCGCCCCCTAGGATATGTAGATATTAAATAATATTTTCTCTTGGTATTTTAAAGATTTTTTTAACACATAATGTTTAATTCAGTTCAAATGTATTTAGTTCTATGGTATGAGTTTCTTTTACTTATTTTGTTTCACCACTTATTTGAAATGAAAATAGCATATTTTGAGTTCTATGTCTTTCCTCCCCCCTCCCCCCTTGGCTGTCAGGCATTCTCTGCTCTGGTTGCATATTTTTCTGTTGCCGTTTGAAAACCAACTTTGGTTTATGCAACTGATTCTTCCGATTCTCAAATATCTCCTGGTCCCAGCCCCTGATGTGAGCCACAGCACCTGTTAAGAGCTACACCCAGGTGAGGCATGAGAGGGAAGGAGAAGCAAAGTTTATTACTTACGATCTATGCATTAGACCAGTACTTTGAGTAATTTGGGGGTTCAATCCTCCAACAACCCTGAAAGTATTACTATTTCATTTTCTGAAGAGGAGACATTAGAGTAAGCAAGATCTCGTAACTTACCACTGAAATTCATCTCCAGTTCTCAGTCTGGAACCCCAAAACTGGTGACCTCACAGTCCGCGCAGTGCCCCCAGGGCGGGGTGAGGCAGATTCTCCACCTCCCGCGCAGACCCTGCTGAGAGGAAGGGGCCTGTCTGGCCCCAGCAGCTGACATGGACTGAGCGCTCCACAGGACACAGAGGGGAAACTTGGGAGAGGGAAATGTCATATTAAGGATGCTGTGTGCTTCTCAGACTTGATTTTCCTTTGCAGGAAAGGAAGATGTCTATAAATTCTGTTATCGTTGCAAGGTGACAGAAATGGGATTCCAGCAGGGAAGTGAGAAAGGATCAGGGAGGCCATCTGTTTGGTGATTTTGTATCTATTCCTCCCCTGGAGTCAGAAAGTTTCAAATCCATTTTGCAATCTTCTTGGCAAATGGAGCCAAGGCCCATTCCCGACATGAAGTGTCCACAATCCCCGGGAACCTGCCAATTAGCTGCTTTCACCACCTCTGATTTCACAGTAGGCCGAAGGGCAAGGGTGGCCTTTGCATATCCCGGAGGTGGAGTGAGACCCCACAAGGGGTAACCTTGGACTGGGGACAGGAGCAGAGGGGCTCGGCGCAGGCGAGATGCAGCAGGAACCCGAATGGCCCAGAAAGGTCAGCAGCATGAGAGCTCTTGCAACACGTCCCGTGTTCTCAAAGCCCACCCGGACTGATGAGGGCAGAGAAGCCCTCTCATGGGGGAAATGGCCTCTCATGACAGGGGGCTCGTGGATTTCAACTTGGGAGAAGCCAGTCCTTCTCTCTCGGCCCTTCATTCGGTCAACAAGCACCTACGAAACTTGGGCCCTGGACCCAGGCATGGCCAGAGACAAGGAGCTCACAGGCCGGCCACCCTAGCTCCAAGGCTGGGGACAGCTAAGCAGGGGGTAAGGGTGAATGGCTGAGGGCACCCGAGTCAGCCTGGGGAGAAGACCGGCCATCAGGGAAGGTTTTCTCAGAGGTGGCCCATAGTAGCCCCTCAATAAATGTGCATGGGGCCCGGCTGAGAAAAAGCCCCCCAAAAGGAAGAAGGACAGGTGTGGCAGGCAGACAGCCCGTGTGCGAGAGCTAGGAGGCCGGCAGGGGACGTGAGCTCTGGAAGTGGCACCTGGATCCGTGGGGCCGGAGCAGTGGGGGCGAGGTCTGTCTGTCCCCAGGAGCAGACCTTTGGGACCAAGTGGAGAGAAGGAAACGCCCGGAGTGGAGGAAAGGTTCTGGAGGCCTCTGGGTAGGTGTCAGAATGCCGGACTGGGAAGCAGCAGATCTGGTGTGTTCCTGATGGGAACGAGGACACAGGGACATTGAGGGGTCCCAGCTTGTAACCCCAGTGGCTGTAGCCTGGCCACCCCACTCCTCCTGCCTCTTCCTTAATATCCCACTAAAGCGGCTCAAGCCTCCATACCAGGGCAGCAGATAGTCCTGCTAGGAGCTTCCACAGACTCCCAGGGGGGCTCTGTAGGTCTCAGGTGACTGGCCACCCTGCCCCTCAGCACGTCTCCCGCAACCCCCATCTCCTCCCTTCCTGCTTCCTCTGTGTGGGGACCGTTCCTCTTCCCTGTTCTCCAAAGCTCTGATCGTACAAGGATGCTAATCAGGCTTTTAAAGTTCTTTTTCTTTTTTTTTTTTTTTAAGATTTTATTTATTTATTTGAGACAGAATGAGAGAGAGAGAGAGAGCGAGCACATGAGGGGGGGAGGGTCAGAGGCAGAAGCAGGCTCCCTGCTGAGCAGGGAGCCCGATGCGGGACTCGATCCCGGGACTCCAGGATCATGACCTGAGCCGAAGGCAGTCGCTTAACCAACTGAGCCACCCAGGCACCCTCAAGTTCTTTTTCTTAGACATTTAGAAAGATTATGTGTACAGAGAGACAGACAGAGAATCACCTCCCAGATCCCCCCACATTCCCCAAGTCCCGTATTCAGCCACTGTTGGTTCACCATGCACGTGAGCGTGCCCAGGACTCAGACTGTGGTCTTGGGAAGCTCTTGGCCCGAACAAAGAGCCAGAGGCGCACACATCCGCGCTACCCTGGCGGAATGTATGAAGCACAACGGGGACAGCGGAGGGAGTGACTGATCAGAGTTGGGGCCCGATTCATTCGCCGAGAACGAACCACTGGGAAGAGCTTTAGCCGAGGTGTTAAATAATGAACCGGACTGTCCCTGGTACAAGAGAGGTGCGAACGACAGTCCAAGCAGGAGATGCAATGTGTGCACAGACCTAGAGGCGAGAGAGCATGGCGAGAGGGGCGCATCCCGGGAGGCCAAGGACCAGGGCGTGAGGGTGGCCAGATGGTGAGGGGCAGGACTCAGTCCCAGGAGCCTATTCGCCATCCTGCTGGCCACGGCTGCACAGCTGAGGTGACAGATGGGGATTCGTTCTGGGGAAACTGAGGCCCAGAAAGTCACATGTTCGTGGTTAATAGCTGGTTGGGGCTGGTGGGGGCCAAGGGAGCTAAGAGAAGGCTCCCACTGGGCCAGTGGTCCAGACCTAGCGTATCTTTTCTCCCCAGGTGAGCTTGTCCAGAGACGCTGAAGGTGGAGGTGTGGGGGGCTATGAACAGGAATAGAATTCTCCTCCAAACAGATCCTCCAGTGAGACCTCCAGCATAGATGGGAGAGGACGAGGAGCCTTGCCGCTGGAGCTGGGAGGAAGAATGTGTCCTTCAGCAGGCATTGTTTTGGAAATGACAGGTGCCAGGACACAGGGAGGCAGACCGCGGCCACCTCTTCCTGGAGGCTCTGAGGTCTGCCCATGGGAGGCTGCTCCTGGGGCCAGGCGGCACACAGAGCCCCGGCTGGCATGTGGGAGAACAGGGACAGGAGGTGGGGGGGAGCAGGAAGGGGGGCCACCCTGCCCCCCCATTGCCCCATTTTCTGCCCCCCCACTGCCCATTCCCCAGCCTTCCTGCCATCTGAGTGAGGCCACAGGTCCCATTCACCCAGGCCTTCCCTCTGCTACCAGGGGCTCCGTGAGCTCAAGGATACCCGGGGTCCGGGGTTCCTCTGCTGAGCGCTGAGCTTTGCTGCCAAAGCTCAGGAGGTACAGTGTTGGTCATGTCACTCCTATTGCTCAAAAACCTTCAGCGACTCCCCGGTTTGACCTCAGATAAGAGTTATTAGGTATTCAAGGCCCTCTGTGTTAATCCAGGCTCTCCCTGCAGACGACCCCGAAACAGGACTAAAATGCAAGGAGCTTGTTTGGGAGGTGAGGGGAACACCCAGAGGGAAAGGGGGTAACTGGATCCTAAGGCCCCCGGAGAAGCCCTGCCGGCGGCAGAGATGTCCCAGGGTGAGGGACATCTGTCCATCCCAGGGTGAGGGAGCTAGAGTGCATGCACAGCCCGGGCTGAGGGCTGCTCCCACACGGGGCTCAGCCCCGCAAGCTGCAGCCTTCCCTGTGAGCGGCCAATGCACCCCAGAGGGCAGAGAATCCCCAGCAAAGAGGGGCGGGTGGGGGCAGGGGCAGTGAAGGCCGGGGGGAGGTGGGGGGCAGCAACAGAAGCCCACACCCTGCACACCCGTGGGGCAACACTTCCCTGGTCTGTCAGTGGAGCCCCTGCAACCAGACCTCGAGTCCCGCCCCTGAGAGCCGTGGCCTCCGGGGACCAAATCCAGCCACCCCACCTCCGGAAACCCACTGTAATCCCTCCTGGCTTCGAACTTACATAGTGCTTTCCACAACATTTGGGGGGTCTTGTTATTTAATTAAAAGAGAGACATCAAAGAGGAGAGTCTGGGCTTCCAGGTAAATGATGAATCCTGGCTCCACCCCTTTTTTGTCTTAGGCAAGTTACTCATTCGCTTAGACGCTCAGTTTCCTCATCTGTGAAATGGGAACAATGTTCCTTGGTTGGCACAGTCGTTGTGAGGACACAGGTGATGTGTCACAGGCCACACGCACGCATGCACAGCTTGTCTTCCTCGACAGCAGGCTCCTGTGGGACAAGGACCGTCACTTGGCCTCCTTGCCCTTCCCGCTGCCCTCCTCCAGCACTTGACAGTGTGCGGGGCACTAGGCGGAAATTCCGTGACTATTTGGCAAATGCCGCCCACACTCCAGCTTCTCCTTCTCTCCTGTGCCCCAACCCCTCCTTTCGGGGCTTGGGGCAACACAGCCTAGATGTGCCGCCAATATTTCAAATCCAAGATGACGAAGACAGAATGCGCGTCCTCCTGCCTGTGATCCCCTCCTCTGGACCTCACTTCCCCTGACGCCCCTGCCGCTCCCTCGCCAGCTCCTCTTCACCCCATTTCTGGAGGCTGGGCTAACCTGACCAGTGCCGAATGGCTATCCACGGTGGGCATCAGAAGGACTGCTGACTTCGTTTCTAGAACCTTCTTTTTGTGGCAGGACCCAGAGAGCATTGGAGCAGTTCTCTGATAGCAACTACACCCCAGATCTCCGGGGCGGTCTGAGATCGGTGTCAGAGTAACTTCTGAACCTGCTTCCTCTCCGGTAATTGATAAAAAAGCATATGTCTTGGGGCGCCTGGGTGGCTCAGTCATTAAGCGTCTTCCTTCGGCTCAGGTCATGATCCCAGGGTCCTGGGATCGAGCGCCGCATCGGGCTCCCTGCTCAGTGGGAAATCTGCTTCTCCCTCTCCCGCTCCCGCTGCTTGTGTTCCCTCTCTCGCTGTGTCTCTCTCTGTCAAATAAATAAATAAAATCTTTAAAAAAAAAAAAAAAAGCATATGTCTTTAGGGTTGTTACAAGAATTAAATGAGAAAATTCTTATAAAGCTCCCAAGTAGAGACCCAGATGCAGAGCAAGTAAACGCTAGCTCTGGTCACTGACATTCTTACCATCACCAGCATCTTCGCCCGAGTGATTTCACACCCATACTCTCAACTCTGCCTAATTCATAGGATTCTTTTGAGAATAAAATCTGATAACGAGCATGGAGCATTCTGAAAAGATCCACAGAGCTGTACAGGGGCTAGATAAAAAGCAAAGATCTGGGCTAGCACCCTGCTGTGTGACCTCTGAAAAGTTACTTGCCCTCTCTGGGCCTTCATCTCAGAGTCTTCCAAAGCTGACACGCTGTGGTTCGGGGGCTCGTTTCATAATAGGTCCTAACCCTCTGGGCTGAGCAAAAGACAACTGGTGCTTCCTGATGCTAAGGCAGGAGGAAAGGCCTGCCACACAGCCCTGAGCTCTTAGCCCTAGGCTCCCTGGGAATGTGCTGGAACTCTGCTGGGTTAACTTCCTGCAGCCTGTAGGAGGCAGGCCTAGGGCGGGGTCATTGCCACGGTCTGTCCCGCCAGGCCTGGCACCAACAGGCCGGCTGTGAGAGGCTGCTTGGAAGCCCAGCTGCCAGATTGCTTAGTAACAGGAAATTGGTTAAGGGCTTAGAAGCCGGGAGATGGCCTTCTGTGGCTTGGTGGGGTTTAGCATTTAAAGAGCTTTTGGGCAATAAAAAGAGATGCCATTTTTTGCCTTTTGCATTTGCAATGTTTTGCAGTGCTCGAAATGGGCCGTGCTGTGAAAAACAGGTGCTCCCTTTTAGGTCTGGGAGGGGGAGAGCGTTCAGCCGGGTGCCGGAGCCTTCCAGGATCCTACCCCACCATCAGTCCTGCTTCTGGCACATTCTCCAAGTATCTGACCTCCAAGGCAGGTCAGGCCCTCGGCCCCCAGAGGGGAAAACACTGTGCATTCCTTGTATATGGTCCCGGCCCGATGCACAGTGGGGTGCTTTTGTATGATGAGCTATTGTCGGGCCGTCGCTAAAAGTTATGTTTCTGAAGAATTTTTTGACCCCCAAAGATACAGACTCCAAAACGATGTTACACTATGTTATCAGTTATGAATGTATTTTATGCATATGAACATATGATACATGTGTTGGGCATTTATGTGAAATATGCATAAGAATATTACGTAGATATGCAGAAGGTTGAACGTATGTGAATAGCACTTGTCTAGCTGGTTCTACTTTCTTCCTTACATTTTTTTGCATTTTTATTAAATGCAAATTACTTTTATAATCAGAAAAATATATTTTTAAAAACTATGTTCTGGGTAGTTTGTCAGATGCCACCCAAGGGCAGCACAGGGCAGAGACGAGCGGGCCTGGCTGGGGGCAGAACCCCGCATCCCGGGTGCCGGGGTGACTTCCCTTGTCAAGGCTCCAGGAAAGGAGGGGGTTGATGAGAGGGTCCCTGAGACCCTCCGGCAATGTGGTCCTTCCCACCTATAGCATGCATTGAGGAGCATCTATGTGACATTGAACCATCAGTGACCATCTGGATTTATAACCACAATCCCCACATAATCACACACACCAGATGAACATTCCCCGATTGCCCACGAAAATGCAGACTGGTTGGCCGTGCAAACCTTTTTCTGCCATTGGTACCACTGCGCAGAGAAAAGGCCAGAGCCCGGCCGGCTGCTGGCCCAGAGCCGACACCTCCTCGCTCCTTTTACTTTCTCAGCTAGTCCTCCACCTCGGGGCTGGGAGGTGCTCCCACTGGCAGCCAGCTCCCAGCGCCCTCACTGCAGCCATCCTCGGGGACTGGCCACTCCTGGAAGGGGTGACCGCTCTCTCCTCTCCAGGGCTCCCCTTACCTGAGCACCTCCTACCCCCTTCGGCAGGTGTACCCCCTTCCTCCTTTCTCTCACCTCCTGATTCTCCCCCTTGGGTGGGTGTTTCCTGCTCCTCTGAACCAGAGGCTGCTCCTCAGAGGGTGGGGACCAGAGACCGTGTCCTTACCTCCCATCTAAACAGCGCTGGTGCCCAGCGCCATCACCGTTACCAGATATTCCCTGTGCTGGGCTGCAAGCCCCAGGCAGCTGCGCTCACAGAGCAGGAACATCACCACGGCAGCTGGAAGGAGCCCAGGCTTGGGATCAGGAGTTCTGGGTTGGAGTCCTGCCTCTTCCACTCACTCTGGTTGTGTGAGTCTTGGCTAAGGGGCCTTCCATCTCTGAGCCTTGTTCCCTGCCTGTAAAATCCCAGGCTGCAGAGGGATGGGGGGAGATTTAGTGAAGTAGAGGGAATGCACTTGGCCATGGGGACTGTTTATTGGGGGTTGATTGCCTCCTCCTTTTTCCTCCTAACTTTTAAGCTCTGAACCAGGCATTTCATCCCTCAGATCCCTGAGCCAGCGTTACGGTGAGAAGGACTTCCTAAAACAGTGGGTTTTGTCTTTACACTTCTTCATGTGTGGCAGTGGGATCCCCGGTTTTTCTCGGGGACAATTTGGGTTATTGAGACAGAAACTCAGAGAGAGAGGAAGGCAACATCCAGTTTTGACATCTAGAGTAGGATTTTGAGCCTGTGGCAAGACAGTCTCCCTGAAAACCAGGATTTGTCCAGAAAGAAATACTTACCGAATCCTAACCTCTTCCTAACACATCAAGAACTAAACTTGGCCCGTGAACGGGGGAGAAGAGTGGTAACTCCAGATTTACCACCCTGGGGTCCTGGGAATGGACACCTGCCCCTCTGACCTGGAGCACTGTGGGGTGGAGGACAGAGGAGGGAAAGAGGCCATGAGTTGTGGCCCATCCTCCCCACCTATGCCTGGTCCGGGGCTGGGGCATGTATACCGACATCCAGGAAGGTGTGGAGAACCTGTGTGAGCAGACCCCTGGTCTGGCAGAAGATCCACCTTCCTCTTGGTGTGCAGGAGCCAGCATGTGGCCCTGGGGAGGGAAGCGTTCTGGTGTGTGTTGATGGAGCAGACCCCTGTGCACACTGCAAAGGATCTGGAAGTTCCTAGGCTCCCTGGGGAGGGCCACCCAGATGCCAAGGAGGCTGGTGGACCCAAAAAGGCCTGCGGGCAGAATGGAGATGTTCCTGGGGCAAGACAGGGGCCAAAATCCAATGTATGGCATCACAGACCCTGGAAGGTCAAGTGGCCAGGCTCAAAACCAGTGCCCGAGCAAGACCAATCTGGGGACTGCAGCAGAGAGAGCAAGGGACCCAGCCCATCTCCATGAGGCCACAGGAGACTACACTCGCATCCATGCACACACATACACACACACAGGCACACACTCACCCTCTCGCACTCACACACCCAGGCACACACACACACACACACTCACACACTCTATACAATTGCACCCACATCTCAGAGGATGAGCAGGCTGGAGGGGGATGACAACTGGAAGTCTGAGCCTTTACCCAAAAGAGAAAAAAATCACCCTGAAGCAAGCAGGCCAGAAGAGACGAGATGCATTTATTGGCAAATTAGTTTCTTTCTCCATCCACCCATGTACCCATACACCCATGCAGCCATCTGTCCATCCGTCCATCCAGCCAGCCAGCCAGCCAGCCAGCCACCAACTGGCTCCCTCTGCGTGTGCCACACCTGTCCCAGTGAGGTTCACATGCAGGGGGAGCGGCGGCTGGCTTCCATGGGTGGAAGCCTGACATTGCCACTTACTACCGTGTAGCCCGGGGCGCATTTGACCTGAGTCCCGGTTGACTCACTTACACAATGTGGACAGTTGTACCTCCCTAGAGGAGACGTGCAAGGACTAAGAGGGAGCCTGCCCGGCAGACCCCTCAGTGCCCAGGAATCATTGCACTAAAGGTGGGTTATGGACTGTGTACCACCAAGCCGGCTCTGGAAGCCAGAACCCAGAGAGCAGCTGGGCGTTGCCCAGAGTCCAATAAGGAGCTGACCTCAGGCCTGAGAACAGACCGTGTCTCATCCTCCACGGTGCCTCTGGTCCAGGTTCCTCACTTCCGGCACCCCCTTCCCCTGTGCTGCAGATGACTGCCTCTTCCCTGACCCGCCCTCATGCCCAGGGCTCTCCCTGCTCTCAGGAGAGCGGCAGGGCTCCCGCCTTCCCCTTCTCACCTCTGCTCACTCCTTAGCGGTGCCCCGTGTCCACCTCATGCTCTGGCGGAGGTCCCTACCACCCCGACAAGTTCTCAGAGTCTTCGTGTCTCCGATGCTCCTTCTGTACCTGCCACCTGCCCATGACCTCGCCCTCTCCTGGTCCTGCTCACCCAGCTCCGATGCTCCTCCTGGTCTCCTGAGCTGTGCCCCCCTCCAGCCCCTAAACGTAGATGTCGCTAGGACTCTCCTCTGCTCAGTCTGCCCTCCCTCTGGGAAGATCACCCATTGCTGCGGCTGCAGTTACGATCCCACTTGTCACCCCAAGTCACCACTTGATGCAATGCGTGATGGGGGCGGGACAGAGAGGTCCCAGATTATCCAAAATCCCATGGAAACAAAACTGCAAACAACTCCCCATTATCCACCCTCTGCTGAATGCCATGGTAAGGTGTGCAGAGGTCTGCCACTTGTCGCTCCCACCTGGCAGATCTCTGACACCCCCCCTTCCCCATACTCAGTGCCATGGCCCCCTCGCCGGTCTCCCCTCCTGCATTCCTGCCACCTTCCAGCCCACTGCTGCCCTTTCTTGAAAGTTCTTTCGACCAATGATCTGCTCCTGTCTGTTCTCACCCTAGTGTGAGGTCCCAGGTCCTTCTTGACATGGTCCTCCCCCTCCCTTGTCTGCGCTCCGCCGGACTCCCCAGGCTCCTGCTGGCAGGGTCCTGGCTGCTCATCTCAAACATCCATCCGCAGATCCATGATGCACCCCAGGACACCGTCTGCACCCCAGCTAGTTGGCAAGGGCGCCGGTCTGCAGGGCTGGATGTGAAGTGCCGTGCCGTGGGTGAAACTGAGTCTCAAAGAGGCTGATGTACTTGGTGAGCAGAGGAGCCCGGGGCCTGAGGCTCCAGGGTTTAAAATGCTCCAGAGAACTCCCCGGGGGGTTGGTGTTGATTTTTGCAGGAAATAGCTGGACCGGCTGCCTGCGGTAATTGCCATTTCTTCTGCTCTCCGAGGGGCTGCTATCTTTGGCAAACTAATGACTAATAAGGTTTACTCAACAGCCAGTATAATCGCTAGAGAAAACTATCCTTAAGGACTTATTCTGCCTGATTGGAGGCTTGATGTCACAGCCGCAGTGTTCTGAGAAACCCCTTCTGTGACTCGGAGGGTCGGTGCCGGGCGTCTCCTGGGCCCATCAAGCCTCCGTGCACCTGCCAAGCGGCCTCCTTGGTCCATCCCCCACCCTCCAGGGGAGCCTCTGTGGGCAGAGACGGGGGGAGAGGGGGCAAGAGAGGGGCCAGAGCTGCCCCCCAGCCTTCTAACAAGACAGTTCCCTCCCTTCGGGGCCGTTTGGGGATTTTCTTTTTCCTGAAACCTTCACCTAAGTAGCAAAAGGGGCATCTCGTTTAAATGCCAACTCGGCAGGTACAACTCCCTCCCCCCACCTCCGGCCTGTGGGAGATAGCAGCAGAGCTGTGGCCCTTTTCCTTCTCACTTTCCAGGCTCCCTGCGGGCAAAAGTGTCCGTGCCTGGAGAGGGATCCGAAGGACGTTTGCCCAGATGTGCACGATGCCTCACTGTCTCTGGGCAGTTGGATTTACGCGTTTAATGGATACCTGTATGAATTTCTTTAATTTTGTATAATAAGCATATGCCATGTTTCCAATAAAGAGAAAAGCTTAGTAAATTCTCTCTGCGTGAGCTGCCCACAGCCCTCCCCCAGGGCCCCTGCTTCCTTGGGTTGGAAAGACACCAGGATGGACGGTTCCCGCTCCAGAGGCGGAGGGAAGAGCCGCACAGGCGGGCGTCCAGAAGGCGGTGGTACCCGGCTGCCTGCAGGCCACCAGCCTGTGTCGTTTTTATCCAAACAGCCTCTGCTCTCCTTGGCCCTTTGGTGTGTTCAGAAGGGAGCCCAGGGCTGAGGGGGTCGCAGGCAAGAAACACAGAAATCACATGCTTTTCTTGTCAAGTGCTCAAAACCAAATGCAGATGACTGACTTTTTGTCATATGTGCATATTTCCTCCCCCAAATCAGTGCCTATTGATCTGTTTCTAACAGTTGGTGTAGATATTCTTTTCTCGTTGCTATTACAAATCATAAATATGGATTTAGGAATTTTTTTTTTTAAAGCTTGGAAATATTTCCATGTCCCCGAAGTCCCCCGATGTAATAAGGGCTGACTGTTTTCCCGTCTGGTTTTGTCTGCAGACCCTGGGGTTTTGCCGGGCCCTGGGGCCATGCACAATCTGCTCCGATTGTTGTTTGATCTGGGGGGGACGCCCTAGCCCTTGGAACCTCGATATCCTCAGGTGCACAAAAAGCAGAGAGTGGACTGAGCTCTCTGCCCAGCACATGGCCGGAGCCTGAGCTGGTGGTCCCTGTCCAGCCAAGAGACCCAGTGGGGAGACCCATAGACCCTTAACCTGGGGGGACAGCAGACATGGTGGTTCCCGTGTGGCCCCAGGGTCAGACCTGGAGGACTTGAGTCCTGCTCACACCCAATAAGCTGTAGGACACCTCTTTGCACCTGGGTTCTCATCTGCAAAGCAAGGGCAGTCAAAATAATACTTGCTCAGGGGACGCCTGGGGGGCGCCATCAGTTGAGCGTCTGACTCTTGGTTTCGGCTCAGGTCATGATCTCAGGGTCGTGAGATTGAGCCCCACGTCAGGCCCCATGCTCAGTTCGGAGTCTGCTTGAGATCCTCTCTCTCCCCCTCTCTCTGCCCCTCCCGCTTGTGCTCTCTTTCTCTCCGTCTCTCTCTCTAAAATAAATAAATAAATCTAAAAAAAAAACCCAACCTTTCCTCGGTAAGGTTGTTGTCAGGACAAGAGTCCGGGGGTGGGTGATGGATGTCACTTGCAACAACCACCTGGAGCTCGTGTTAGCTGTTCGCATCAGGGGCAGGTGGCCCCAGGGCCGGATGCAGGCAGCAAGAGGCCCACCTCTGCTCAGCGTCTCTGCCTGTCTCCTCCCCTGTTCCACGCCCTGTCATTTCCTCCGGTGTCTCTGAAGCAGAGCCTTAAATTTCATGTCAATGCTTCACCTTTCCAAATGTGGAGAAGGCAGCCCTTCTGGAGGCTGTGCTGTGAGCGAGGAGCTCTCTCGCTGGCTGCTTCCCCTCAGTGACACTTAGGACTCCAGAGACTCCAATCCCTGGATCTTAGGAAGCTGGCCCTGCATCCTGGTCGGGCCCGGGAGCCCCCAGCCCAGGCCCCCGTGCCTCTTTGCTCCTTCTTGCCACTGGTACCTATTCTTGGACCCATGCAGCCCCCACAACTTCCTGCCCCAGCGGGTTCCCCGTTCAGCTTCCGTCTCAGCCCCAGAGTCCCTGAGGCTGCTGCTGGCGACCCCAAAGAAAAGCCACTGTCCTGGCGGCCCATCTACATAGCACAACCTTTAGTTCCATCGGTGATCATCAGTCGGGTGGTGAGCAGGGTCCGTAGACGTCTCTGGAGGGCCTGTGGTGTAGTCCAGGATGGAGAGAGGTCAGGGAAGAGGCCAGAGGGAGGAGCAAAGTGGCCACCTCCTCTGGCTGAGACACTAGGCCCTGTTACCTCTAACTCACACCAGCCCCCGGGAGGGATGTTACTTCCAAGCTCAGAGAAACTCAACAATCTCCCCAATGTAACGGAATCAGTAAGTAAGAGTGTGAACCAAGGTCTGCTGACTCCAAAGGCTTGTTCTTTCCACCAGACCATGTTTTGTCCAATGGTCCAGAGATGGCTGGTTCCAAGGACCAAGTGCTCAGCCCGCCGCCTTTGTTCAGTCAGGAAACTTTGTGTGTACACAGACCAGAAGGCCAGCAATTTCTGGGACAGTCTTTATTTCAGATCATCTGCTGTGTTCACCTCAGAATCCATGGAGATGTCTTGGAAACCCCAGTCTGCACACTGAGATGTCTTCCAGATCTCTCCTGTACCCAGAAGTCACAAGGTTTATCAGGGCTCCGAGCCTCTGAGGATCCGGGGTCTTGTTCTCATCCTGACATCCTCCCTCGGAATGGAGCGACACCCTACATTTGTGATGTTTCTCTACCTCCTTTCTGAGGCCAGGGCTCATGCCTTATTCATCTCAAAACCCTAGGCCCAGGCAGCGTTCGGTTGGCTGTGCATGAATCTCGTGGATGACCACGATCCATAGGTGATCCCGTGGACAGTGGGTGATTAAGGCTGAAACCCAAAAAGAATTCCACATGTGTGTCCAAGGGAGCTACAGAACCAAGAAATTCCACACTTCTATCCCACAAGAGAAAAAAGGGCTGAAGCTTGACTTCAAGTGTCTCCCCATACAGCTTGGGTTGCTGGGGTGTGGAAGATGGGAACAGCACTGAGGAATCCCTCACCCCCTGACAGCTCACCTCCTTAAACCAGAGGTAAATTTCTAGAAGTCAGGTAGTACTGCCACCTGGTGGCCCCCACCATGTTCCATGTCACGTGTCAGGTAAGATGACTGATGAGGTTGGGGCCTCCCACCTGACTGGATTCTCAACCCAGGGATAACCCTAAATCTTCCAACCCCAAAGAGGCTTGGCAAGCAGGCCTGATGTAGGTTCTATAGAATGGTCCTTCTCATCCCTCAGCGCCAGTGTTTCCATCCTTTCCAATGACTACAGACCCCGACTGTCCAGGCCCATCCCAATCTGAGCCCCAACTGCCAAATCTACCCCCTACAGACTTTGCTTTCCACCAGCTGTCTATTCACAGCCTATGCTGGACTCCTTTCGGGGTCTCCAGAAGAAGAAATGGAAGTGCCTCAGATTTATTCATTCAACAAACCCTTCCTGAGCTCTCCTGAGCTCCGAGCCCGGAGGCCCTGGGACTGGGGATGGAGCATCCGGGACACACAAAGTCCCACGTGACAACATGGCATGGTATATGCACCTTCTCCTCTGCGGAGACCTCCCTGGCTTGGCCGGCCCCCTCTAGCACCATCAGTCCCCCTCTGGGCCCTACACCCTCTCCCAGAGGGGTCCGGGCTCCTCTGAGCTCATAATTCTCTGGAGGCCAGGGAAACAGAGCCTCATTCTTCTCAGCCACCATCACCCCATGAGCCAGTCATGGATGCTTTGTCAGAGCCTGCCGAATAGAAGAATAAACTGTGTCACCCTCCGCTGGGCCTTGGTCTCTCCATCTCTGAAAAGGGAAATATAGAACTTGGTGTTTCCAAAATCTTCCCAGCTGGAAAATTCCAACTCTCTGGTCTGAGGCCATAAAGTGGAGGCCCGCACGTATGAGAGTGTGTGTGTGTGCGTATGTGTGTGTGTTTGTGTGCGCACGGGCATGCTGGCAAGGCTGGGAAAACATTATTTCCACGTTAGAAACATCTCCACCCTCCTCCAGCATACAGGTACACCACCCTCCTGGCACTTCGATGTGTTCATCAACCCGGAAGCTCTCCCAACCCTGTAGTTTAGGGATTTTAATGGACCTGAGCCATCATTAACTCAATCTCCAGCCCCGTCTCATTCCTAGAAAATGGGCCTAAAAGCTCCAAGCTTCTAATCGTGGCTTGGCCTTTCTGGTGACCAGCCGTAACCTGCAGTTACCCAGGAGCCACCGAGCGTTGTCTCATTAGAACAAAAGATGCTCCCAATACCCGGGGAATTCCAAGGGATTTAGGAGCTCTGTGTAGACACTCCTATCACCCCCCTCACTCAAAAAATTATAGGGGTTTTAGGAGCACTATGTCAAGAACTGGGGACAGAGATCAAATATATATTTCTTAGGATGTCACAGTCACCATCCTCCTTGGAGTCACTGTCCTCTCGAGGCGGGGTGGGGGGTGGTCAGAAGGCTAAGCAGCTGCTCTTTAGTCTCTGAGCTCAGTTCTGTAAGTGAGTGTTTACCAAACGTCTAAGCTGCAGATCGATGGGTCCCAGGGCCAGGGTGGCTGGAACGGCTCCCTGACCCCGTCCAGGCTCCCACAACCCTACACCAGTGGTTCTCCAAGTGTGGTACCCAATCGGCATCAGTATCACCTGGAAAGCTGTTCAAAATGCAAACTCTCAGCCCCACCAGCTCTGGTGACATGTGTTTTAACACACCCTGGGGGGAGCCCGGTACAGGCTCAAGTGTGAGAACACTGACCTGAGCTGCCTTTTAATGCAACTGACCAGAATGCTGTCTCCATTCCCAGAGAGGATGCTCATCCAGGCCGGATGCAGATGCTGTGGAGCATATAAACCAGGGGACCAGGAGCCCAGAGGAACGGGACTGGATTTGAAGGTGGGATTTGGGCTGATTCCTGGAGGACATGAATGAGGAAGCCTGTAGATGGTAGGGAGGAAATGGTGGATGGAGGCAGGGGTCAGAGCACAACGGGCCTGGAGCGCCAGGAGGTGGTCTGGGTTTCTCCCTGTGGGAAACGGGATACGGGTGCTCCTCTGGGTCTGATGGTGCAGTTCAGCTCCTTCTGGGACAGGACTTGCCCAGGCGCTTAGTGCTGAGCAACTATTAGTTGTCTGTTTTCCTGGAGCCTTTGGAGGAAGAGCTTTGGTGTCCACGTGCAAGGGCACCTACCCTGAGGACTTGTCTCTGCTGGGCTCTAGTGTCTGTCTAAACCCAAACCCCCAGGCCCTGGAGCCGAGAGGGGCAGAGCCAAGCCCAAGGGGGCCACCAGGTCCAGGAAGTGATGGTTGGGGGGTGAGGGCTCCCCTGAGAGGGAAGGTGGGAGGGATGAGGGGAGAGGGTGAGGGGGTGAGGAGTGGAGTGGTGTGGAAGCTTCCATCAAGCCCCTCCCATCCCCACAGGACGCCCCATCCTTCAGCATCTGGGTCCCCGTTTGTGGCTTTAAATATGAAGACATTTTGGCGTGTGGGACCCCATGCTCGCAAAAGCCCGCTGCCCCTGCAGTCATCGAGTAGATTCTCAATTCCTGATTCTGCCTCCTTCACAGCAGGGATCTGCACTCCAGCCTCCAATTGAGCTTCGTTCATTCTGCAGACATTGCTGAGCTCCCACGCCGGGTCCGAGCCCACAGAGCACGGAGGGTCCACGGCCATCCTGTCCTGCCCCGCAAGTGGGCAGACACCTGCAAGGGCTTTATTTTATGAGGCCCCGTCCTAGTGCTACCATGCCCATTCTGTAGAGGGGGCCATCCCCCTCGGCAAACACACCTAGAAAACTTGGTCAGCCAGGATGTGACCCCAGCACTTCCCGTACACTGAACCCCCTCCCAGACCAGGGTACCCCCGGAGGAGGTGGATGACTTGTCCCAACCCTCACACTGGGAAGAGGGGCAGGAAGCCTGGCCAGAAGCTGCTCCCTTTCCATCATGTGACCTACAGTGCCCCCTTCCCATGTACCCCGCCTGGGCAGCCACACGGCCTACGACATGAGATCTGAATCCAGGGGCTCTGTGGCAGGAGATGGCTCAGCCCAGCGCTTGGGGACATGCACGATCTCCCTGATAGTCTTCTCCACTGCGGGTTGTTTATGGAAAGGATGATGGAATCAATTTTTCTTTCGTTTAAAGAAAAACGAAAATCTGGGGGAATGTAAAGGGGTCTTCCAGCCCTGCCAATTAGTCTTTGTTAGGCCTGAGGGGGGAAGTGTATCCGGTTTGTTGATCTTCCTTGGCCCAGACAGGTTTGTGGGGGCGTTGAGGAGGCTGGCAGAGAACCACAGCCTTCGGTGATCGTGGCTATATTAAGATCAATTACACGGTGCAACAAACATTTGAATCATTCTCAATCCTAACTGCTTGGATTTGAATATGCATGAGAAGCTGCCCAGAAATGACTAAAATACATACATACACATATATAGTCAAAAAGCCAGACAGGTCTGGGATGAAGACAAACAAAAGGCAATTTTTCACTCTGGTGAAAGGGTGTGGGAAGCGTGTAGGGCCTTGTGCTGGATTAATTGATGAAGACTCATTCACAGCCGATGTGCAAATTCGGGGGCCCACGGGGAGCTTTGCCCAAATCGGCCTTTCATCCAGGTAGGAAGTATTTTCCCATTTACAGACGAGGAAGCTGAGGCTGCAGAAGTTAAGATCATACTGCTGGTCCATGCCCAATGAGGAATTTGAGCTGCCATCTCTCTGCGCCCACAGCCCTACCTTTTCCAGGCAGACACGGCTCAGACACCGAAAAGACCCCACTTCCACCCACCGTACTCCTCCAAGTTCAGGCTCCACAAAAATGATTTCAACTTCTACTTCCTGAACGTCTGCACACGAGAACAGTGTCAGACAAGACCACAGCCAATACTGAACAGGAGCAATCAGAAAAGAAAGAATTCCTGGAAATAAAGAGTCATAATTCTAAAAAATAGTCGGACAATTAGAAGAACAATAAAATGGGCTTAGCTGAGCACCAAATCAATACTATAGATGATAAAGCCAAGAAAATCTTCAAACATGGGGCAGAAAGGCAAAAGAGAACAAAGCTACCCATGCCAGACACACAAAAACAAAGTCACTATTAACACACGTGTAGAATTGGTCTTCACTTTTTTTCTGAATATTTTGTTTATTTATCTGAGACAGAGAGATAGAGCAGGAGTGGAGGGGAGGAGCAGAGGGAGAAGGAGAAGCAGACTCCCCACTGAGCAGGGAGCCCGGCAAAGAGCTTAATCCCAGGGTCCTGGGGTCATGACCTGAGCCGAAGGCAGATGCTTAACTGACTGAGCCACCCAGGTGCCCCTGATCCTCACTTTCTAATATGAGTCTTTGAAGAAAAAAAAACCCAGCAGAAACGCAGGAGAAAACATAAAGCAATAATGGAAGTGAATTTCTCTGGGCTAAAGAACGTCTTGAGTTTCCAAACTACAAGTCTACCAAGCGTTGAACGGGAAAAGCTTAAAAAGATGCATACTTTCTAGGTGAAATTTCATGTCCTGAAAGAACTTCAGAATTCCAAAGATATAGAAAAATCCTAAAAGCCTCAACAGTGAAAAATGAAATGACCTGTAAAAGATGAAAAAAGCAGCTGTCTTCAGGCGAATCCGCCCTGCAAGTGTCGTCCAGCCCAACCGTCAATCTGTTGATTGAAATCCAAACAGACACGGACTAGAGAGTTTACCATCCATACGTCTACCCTGAAGGATACACCCAAGGATATGTCTCCAGCAAGACAAAAAAGGGACCCAAGAAAGAGGATGACATAGCAGGCAAGAAACTAAAAATTATACTCCGCTCCCAGGGATGCAGCCTGAACAAAGATCACGGGACGATGACTGGGTCACAAACCTCAGAGAGCAGATGCACTAAGCCAGGCAGAAAACTGGAAGGCTCTGGAAAGAACGCCTCCAGCAGGAAAAGCACATTCATCTTCAGCAAATACTGTGGCGAAGAACCGGACAATCCCAGTGATAACAAGAAGGCAAATCAAAACATGACATTTAAAAAAATTGTGCACTGCCCCCCTTCACCTGTTGACATCAGATCCCACCTTCCTGTCTACATCCGCGATGAAGATTTGTCACATAAGCATGATATTGAAAATGCTGGCTATTGGTTTAAATTTGTTTAGAATCAGTTGATGGTCAAAGCACAGAATTAATTACGCAGCACAGAGTACGTGGTTTAAAGCTTAGCAATGCACAAACGAGAAGCCTGGGGACCCGGGGGGAGGCGGGGAAGGCGGAAGGAAACATGAGAACCTAATCTCACTTCTACATCGGGGGGAGTCAGGAGATACTGATGGATCTGCCGCGTTGAGGAGAAGTTTATTACGTGAAGCACTAAAGGTAACTACAGAAGAAGTAAAAATTTTAAAATGTGACTGGCAGAGATTGGGGTTGCTGGGAAGCGATATTCACAGAAATAAGCTAACATGTCTCATTTCCTTGTGAGGGATAAATTCTTTCATTCATTCACCACATATTTATTAAGCACTTATTATGTGCTTGGCCCTGTGCTGCGTTCTGGGAGTTTGGAGGTAAGCAAAACCCCAGTCCCTGTCCTCAAAGAGCTGGCAGTCTAGTGGAGAAGACAGATGTTAATTGTATAAATAAAAATCACACAAGTAAAGGTAAAATTGCAAATGTGCTGCGTGTACAAAGAGAGGCATGTGGTGCAGTAAGAGTATAGCTTGGAGGCATGTGATCCAGACATGGAAATCAAGGAAAGATCCTACAGTCGGGCAGCAATGAGAAACTAAGTAAGCAAGCAGAGGCGAGAAAGCAGAGGGAGCAAGCAGCATGTGCAAAGGCCCTGTGGCAGGAGGACACGAAAGCCTGAAAGAAGACCAAGAGCCTAGAGGATACAACAAAGAAAGAGCAGGCGGTGGAGGTGAGGCTGCAAGGTAGGGAGGGAGGGGATGCACAGCCTGGATCGAGGACATCAAGCAGTCAGACAGCAAACATCACCAAGAGAAGAATGCTGGAACCCACCCCATGCCAGAGATCAACCAAGACAAAATAGAGCTTAACTTTATGGAACTGCCCTTCTTTGCAGATAAACTAGTTTTTAAGACTTATAAATAAAAAAAAAAAAGCAAGTGAAAAATCCTCAGAACTAATCAGAGTTCGGACAAATGGTCTCCCAGCGTGGGCCCTGGACCAGCAGCATCGGCGGCTCTGGGAACTTGCTAGAAATGCAGATGCTCAGGCCGTTCTCCAGAACCTGCTGAGTCAGAACTCAGGCTGGGAAGGGGAGCAGTATGTCTTTTAACAAACCATCAAGGTGATTCCGATGGATGCTAGACGTTCGAGAACCATTGTTTTAAGGCCCTGGAGTACAAGAAAAGAATCCCATTTAAGAACCACATAAAAATCCATAGTTGAAAAAAAGAATCTCTTCACAACACAGCCGATATCATGATACGTCCCTGCGTTCTCCAGGTTAGGGGCGTGTGTGTGTGTTTGAACAGCTTTATTGGGATATAATTCACATACCATATATTCACCCACTTGAAGTATACAATTCAATGGTTTTTAGTACGTTCACAGCTATCTCCAACTAACGCCACAGTCGATTTTAGAACATTTTCATCCCCCCCCAAATAAACACTTAGCCTCAGCGGTCACTCCCTCTGCTCTCATCTGCCCTCCAGCTCAGCCCTGGACAACCATTAGTCTACTTTCTGACTCTACAGACTCGCTTCTCCCAGACTCTTCGTGTAAATGGACTCACACACTCCGTGGCCTTGTGTGCCCGGCTTCTCTCACATCACGTCATGTTTTCGAGGTTCTTCCATGCTGTATCATGTGTTAGCACTTCATTCCTTTGGATGGCCAGGCAATACTCTGCTGCATGGAGAGCCCGTGTTTTGTTTATCAGTCGAGGATCGTTTTCCTCCAGTGGAAGGAGCTGAACCTGGGAGCCGTGCCTGGGGGTTGAGTTTGAGTCCAGGCTCCGAATTATCCTGGACAAGTCTCTCCCCCCTTTGAAGGTCAGTTTTCCCATCGTGAAAGGGGGTGACTGCCCTGCCCGGGGACCTAGCCTGCTTTGCAGGCCCTCCAGGGAGCCTTGAGTCAGAGTGCCTGGGGTGACTGTGGGCTGAGAGGCATATCCGGATTTAGAAGAAGTGGAACCACATCCAGTAGCATCTGATGGAGAAGCCAGAGGCAGCTACTCAGAACCCGTAGGGGGATGGCACCCCAAATCCGGAGCAGGAGGGACTCCCCTATCTGGTCTCCTCAGAGTCTGAGGGAGAACAAACAAAAACACTTGATCCTTCAGGCCTGTCCAAGCCTGGGATGACAGGAAGTCAGATCCTAAAACGGAAGCCCTAGGTCCTGCTGGCCCCGTTCCAGCGCCAGGCGCCTGCCCTCCGGGAGTCCCTGCCTGGCAGGCAGACACGGGACAGGCCACTGGGGAGGGTGAAGGCGCCGTGGATGTGCGAGAGCAGGAGGACAGCATGGAGGGCAGCCAGGGGAGCAGGGATTGGCTAGGAAGCTGTCCTAAGGAAGGGGACGTCCAAGCCAATGGTGGGGGGGGGGGCATCTAACTGGAGATGAGCTGGCAAGTAGGGGGCAAGCCCTCCAAGCCAGGCCCCTAGAGTTAAGAGAACAGAGGGAAAGAGCCCAGGACATTTACAGAAGTGGTTCTCAGCCTGGGTGACTGTGCCCCCAGGGGACATTTGACAATGTCTGGAGACATGTTTTGGTTGTCACAATTAGGGGGTGGGAATTGGGGGGAGCAGGGGTAGAGGTTAAAGTTGCTGTTAAACATTCTACAATGCACAGGACAGCTCCCCACAATTGAGAATCATCTGGTCCAAGGTGTGGCAAGTGCTGTGCTTGAGAAAGCCTGAGCTCAAGCTTCCGATGGTTGTGACCATGCGAAGGTCAGGACAGGAGGTGCAGATGACGGAGGCTGGGAGCTGCCCTGAAGAGCCTGGATTTTCTCCCAGACTAATGGGGAGCCATAGAAGGTGTTAGGCAGAGGGGTGATACCTCTGCTCTGTGTTCAGATGCATCTTTTGGGCCCTGGAATGGAGAATGGACAAAGGGTCCTCTGATGCTACCAAACTGGCAAGAAATCAGACCTCCTTTGTTAAAGGCAGGACCTGGGATACCAGAGACCTGCTGATGAAAATGGGTGAGTGTTCTCCCCGACAGATTCCCATCAGGCAGTGTGTGCACCACTGTCAGACCAGGTGCCCACAGGGCAGAGGCAGGGCCTGGAACTACAGATGGAGGCTTCCCAAATCCGTCTTGGCTCTGGTCACACGGGGACAAGCGCAGCCCCCTGCCCAGGGCCGCACAGGCCCCATCAGTGCTCGGCTGTTGACAAAACCCGTTTTTCTTTGCCATCGGCCTCCCAGGGCTGTTGGGCTCAGCTGAGTGCCTCAGGGACCCCCTCTGAGGGGAACTAGCTCCCATCCCTCCCTGCTCCAAACCGGCCAGGTCCCCCCACAAAGCCTCTGCTCACCCACCTGCTCACTACCTTACTCACTCCACAGACACTTGCGTCCTGGGCGGGGCTGCTCTGGGCTTAGGGTTTGTCAGAACCCCATCTCCCTTAAATGCTTGGTAGGCTTCCTGTCAATTCCGTGATATAGGGAGGTAAGACACAACTCCTGTTCTGGAGGAGCTCACAGCCAGGAGGGGAGGCGTGGCAGCCGTGACAAGATGAGGCCGGTGTTCCAAGGAATGGAGGCCAAGGAACTCAGAAGTGAACAGCCACCTAGACTGTATTATCAGGGAGGGCTGCTAGGAGGAGGTGACGAGAGGATGTGCCTCATAGGCCATGCAGGAGGTAATCAGGCAGAGATGGGGCAGTTGTCTTGTGTTCCCGCAGAAGGGGAGGGAGAATTAGAGACTGCCCAGACTGCATGGAGGGCAGCCAGGGGAGAAGGGGAAGGGAAAGGTGGGGGTGGGGCTGGCCAGTGGCCATTAGTCCAGGGAAGTGGGCGCCGGGGCCACCTCTGCTCGGCACCCTCCCCTCCTCCTTGCTGCAGCCCTCCTCTACCAGGGATTGTTTCAGGAACCCAGGCCTATGCCAGCCAGGGCATGGCCATCCCCTAACCACAGGGATGACCCAGTTCTAGCCAGCGAGAAGCAACAGGGGTGTTTGTTAGGGACAAATTCGTGACTGAGAGTCATACTAGCAGAGAAGAGCTGAGAGTTGCTAAAAGAAATCAGAAGGGGCACACCACTAGCTTGACACCCCCACAGTGAGAGTCCCCCAACCATGTCCTAGGAAGCCAGGGGCCAATGACCAAGCAGCCCGGGGGCTGGGAAGAGCTGGTGCTTTGCCATATCGTGTAATTGGTTAGTGGCCCACATAATGGGCCAGTGGGAATGGGGCGGCCGTGAGGCCAAGTTTCGGGGTGGTAAGCAGAGACAGAGCCTGTAGCCAGGAGAGAGGGGTTTCCCCCGGAACAGGCTCAACAAGATCTTTGTATCTGACCGTGGACCACAGAATGGACTGGCAGCCCACAAGGCAGGGAAGAGGGAGGATGTCCGGGAGGCCCTAAGCCTGGCTGATGGCAGCCTGGTCCCCTCGGCACGGGAAACAGAGGCCAGGCCCCACCTCGGTACCTGCTGCAGGAGGGACCCCCACAACCACGTTGGAGGACCACAGTCACGGGAGAGTCTCCCAAGAGCAGACTAGGGACAGTGGACTGAGGATATTTCCCCAAGTGCAAAGCTCAGAACCTGGCTGGCTCTGAGTAGCGCTGCTGGATCAGCGGCTATGAAGAGCCCTACAGGCCTGTGACAGCTCGGCTGACCACCTCGCAAACAAGAGCTTCTTATTGTCGTTTTCCTGCTCTCTCTCCAGTACTGTGGACTTCGGGTGTGTGGGCAACAGATGACTTACCTCTGGCCACAGGTCACCAAACTACGAGGTTCCATGTCCAGACCTGCGGGGCGTGGAGGCATTTCATAAAGGCCTGCTGGGCCCGGGCTGGACACAGTGGCGAGTTGTGCCTTTGGGTGTCTGGCTCTAAGAGGGAGCTATCTGAATGTCATGTATATGGCCTGGAACACTCCAGCCCGATCACAGTAGCCCCCACCTGTGTCAGTGAGGGCTGCAGTAACCCAGACCTCAGCAAATGACCTTCCCCTGGCCACAAGAATGGATCCAACAATGGGCATAGGACCCAATTTAGGCCACTGAAAAGAGGATAAGGGGATATCTGCTGGGAGCTTCTGGGAAAGTTTTCTTTATTCTGTCAGCCTCTTCTCCTAGAGGTGAGCATATAGCTGTTGCAACCATCCTGGTATCGGAGGATAGGGCCCACACTTGGAGGAGGCGGAGCTGGGACAACTGCAGGGAAAGGAAGCCAGGCCCCTGGGTCAAGCCAAGCCTGAAGCCCACTTGCCCTTAGCCTAAAGCACAATCCTATTGTTTAAGTCGGTGTGGTTCAGGTTTCCTGGTCACTTGTAGCCCAGAGCATACCACTGGATGGCCTGTGTGAGAGTGGAACAGAGAGGGAATGGAGAGGAGCAAGACATACTGCTCATCCTAGAGGCCTCAAAGGGACAACAAAGAATTTGGACCTCACCTCATGGGAGGAGGGGAGAAGGAGGAAGTTAAGCAAGGTGACAACTTATTGAATCAGCAGTTTTGGCAAATGACTTTGTTGCACCGAAAATGGATTTCAGGGCCAAGACTGGGAGCAGAGGACAAGTGAGTGGTCTTTTATAGTAAACAGGCCATGGTGGATGCAGCCGGGGCCCGCTGGCTGCCCCTCTCCTCGGTTCACCAGACCCCCGAGGTGCCGTTTTCTTCAAGGGTTGCTGGCTTTGGGCAGTGAGGGCAGCAGGGGGCTCAACTTGTATTCTGAGTATTGCTTCAGAACATTCTCTGGGAGGAATATGGCTTCCCAGCCAGACCCGAAGCTCCAGACCACTGGAAGCAGGGAGGGGACGAGGGTCTAGGGTGTCACCTGCCCATCTCCCACATGTGATCCCACCCCCCACAGGCTCCCTGCACCGAGCCAATCTCCCCATTTTGAAGTGAGGCTGCCCCTAGGAGAGGCAGAAACAGCATGGCCTGTGGGCTGGACCGTGGTACCCACTTCACCCACCAGGCCCTGAGCTGGGCTCTGTTCTGGGAAACTCTGCTATAAATCTCTCACTGTTTACAGTAGAGCTCGGAGGGTGCTGGTTTTCCTCTCTGAAAAGCCATGAGTGTGGGAGCAAGCAAAGCCTCGGGGATCACCCGGGGCGCCCGGTGAACAGAGCCCTGTGGACTCGGCCCCGTGTGTGTGGCAGGCTGAGGGCCCCTCCGTCCCTGGGCTGGGCAGGGGGCCAGGCACAAGAATGGCCTCGGCAGAGTCGTCCCCGCTGGGCCGGCGCTCACGGTGACTCCCACGTTAGGGCTTTCTGACCAAAACACCTTCCAGCTTCCTCCCCGAGGATTCAATTAAGTGCTTGCTCGTTCGGTGTAAACACTTAGCACTCTGTGCGGGGCAGGCGTGATGCGGGCCACAGCCAGAGAGGTAAGACGCTGTGATATTGTGATTTATTATAAGAAATATATATATTTGGTCTTCGTCCCCATTTCTGGCAGAGCTCTAAAACCCTTGGAGTTTCCTAAGCCATGAGAGCAGCAGAGGTTCTTTTGTTATGGTATGGAGGGGACTTCTGGAACTCACTAAGGACCGGGCGGGTTGCTAGTGGAGCAAGCAAGAGGTTGGACATTCAGTCCCACCCCGGGGAGAGGAGAGGAGCTCCAAGTTGAGTCCAAGCCCCAATGGCCAGTGAGTTAATCAATCATGCCGATCTAATAAAGCCTCCATCTAAACCCCCAAAGACAGGGTTTTTTTTGTTTTGTTTTGTTTTTTTAAGATTTTATTTATTTATATGAGACAGAGAGAATGAGAGGGGGGAGGGTCAGAGGGAGAAGCAGGCTCCCCGCTGAGCAGGGAGCCCGATGCAGGACTCGATCCCGGGACTCCAGGATCATGACCTGAGCCGAAGGCAGTCGCTTAACCAACGGAGCCACCCAGGCGCCCCCCAAAGACAGGGTTTTGAGAGCTTTCGGGTTGGTGAACACGTGGAGATTTGGGGCAGGCTCAGAGAGGGCCTAGGAGCTCGGCACCTTACCCTGACCCCGCCCTAAGCATCTCTTCCACCTGCCTGTTCCTGAATTCTGTCCTTTTGAAATAAACCTGTAATCTAATAAGGAAAGTGTTTCTCTGAGTTCTGTGAGCCTCTTTAGCAAATGAATCCAACCCAAGGACGGGGTGGGGGGAACCTCTGATTTATAGCCAGCGGGTCAGAGGCCGGTGACAACCTGGACGTGTGACTGGCATCCTGAGTTCACGGAGGCTGCTGGAACCTCCCGTCGACCAACCACTGGTACAGACAGTCTTGTAGGACCGAGCCCTAACCTGTGGAATCTGATGCTATCTCCGGGCAGATAGTGCGGGTTAAAGTGTAGACACCCAGCTGGTGCCCCAGAGAATTGTCAAGTTGGGGAGCCCCCCTCCCCTACACTGGAAACTGATGATCTGTCCCCACCGCCAAGAGACAAGACAAGCCCCTGTAGAATCTAAGGAAGAGAAGGTCAGGGTGCCTGGTGGCTCAGCCGGTTAAGCGTCTGCCTTCAGCTCAAGTCATGATCCCGGGGTCCTGGGATCGAGCCCCGCATCGGGCTCCCTGCTCAGCGGGAAGCCTGCTTCTCCCTCTCCCTCTGCTGCTCCCCCTGCTTGTGCTCTCTCTCTCTCTCTCTCTCTCTCTCTCTCTCTCTCTCTCTGTCAAATAAATAGATAAAATCTTAAAAGAAAAAAAAAGAGAAGGTCTGGGTCTGGCCAGGAGTCTGGGCACCCACGGCACCGTGCTGAGCACAGAGCAGGTGACAGTAAGTTTATCCCCTATTTTATTATGCACCCACTGTGTGCCGGGCACTGCTCTAGGTGCCAGGAGAGAGACAAACCTGCCCCCAGGGGCTCACAGCACAGGTCACTCACTGTCCCACAGGCAACAGTGGGAGACGCAGACAGCAGGGGCCTCCGTCCCCAGGGAGGGGCTTCGGTCCTGGCCCGGCCACCCTGCCACCTTTAGTGGGAAATTGGACAAGGGGCTTAAGCTTTCCCAGCTTCAGTTTTCTGGAAAATGTGCCACATGCTGGGCACAGAGTGGGTTATCTGGAGAGATTTGTCCCTGCCGGCCCACCCCTGCCTGTGCTCTGGGCAGCAGCTGAGGCGGGTATTTGGGGTCCCCTGTCAGCCACGTTCCCTGCCTGTCTGATCCAGGAGCAGGACGTGGTTGGTGCTCCTCAGGATGGACAGCGATTGTTGGCTGGGAACCAGGTCTCGGGAAGGCAGGGAGCTGGAGTGGGAAGGAGGGGCTTCGGGGCGAACCAGGACTCCTAGGGTCTTCCTTTCATTTAGAAGGCAGGAGCGGATGTATTTTTGCACGCGAACACATCCACACACGCAGACACACGGACACACGGACACACACACACTGTCCAGCACTTCCATCATGTGCTCCCAGGTCTGTGAGAAGTAGAAGCAGGTAGAGCCCTCATTCTGGCTATGAACTTTAAAAGGTGACGATGTGGGGTGCCTGGGTGGCTCAGTCAGTTAAGCGTTTGCCTTCCGCTCAGGTCATGATCTCACGGTTGTGGCATCGAGCCCCGCATCGGGCTCTGTGCTCCGTGCGGAGTCTGCTTCAGATTCTCTCTACTTCTCCTCTCACTTGCTCTCTCTCTCGAATAAATAAATAAAATCTTTATAAATGAATAAATAAAACCTCAGTTTTGACGCTTGGCCCAAACCCGTGGCCAGGAGTGGATGGGGAGCGGACAGAGAGGGAGGTGTGCATGGAGACAGGATCGGGGGGTCTGGCTCTGGCGACGGTCTATTTTGCCCGGTTTGGAGTGAGGTGGTTGACTCGGGAGTCTCTCCAGCACGGTTGCTGCCCCTCTCTGGGCCACGTAGGAGGCAGCGTTAGCTGGGAGCAGGGAAGAGGGCCTTTCATCCTGGTCTGGAAGCAGGGGTAGTGGAAAGCTGCAAGGGCCGTAGGGACAACAGGAGTCCCCTGCTCAGAGGAGGGAGTACAGAGGCACCAGAGTTTGGGATCCGGGTCTGGGGCAGTGGAGGGGGGTGGGGGTGGGGGCAGTGGGAGATGAAGCTGCAGAGAGACTTTGGAGCCTGCCCTGAAGGGCCTCGAGTGCCATGCTACTAGTCTGGGGCAGGGGAGGCACCGCCAGGAGGGAGAGGGAGGGCTCTGCTCCCACCTCCCATACCCACTCAGGTGCAAGAGGCAGACCTGTGGTCCTGGAGGCTCCAGTCCACCTGTGAGCTGGCTGGGCCTCCCCTGAGGCCTCCACTCTAAGGCCAGGTCAGCCCCACCCCTCCAGATCCAGCGAGGAGCCAGACTGTACGGCAGGGACAAGGCGCCTGGCTTCGAAGCCCGGGTCCCGACCGCTTCGCCAACACGTGCGCCCACAGACACTGGCCCGTGCGTTCACACCTGCACCTCCTCCCCGAGCTGGGCTGCCACTGCAGCAAGCCCGGGTCCCGTGTGCCCAGCCAAGCCTTGTCAAGAGGCATCGCGCTGTGTTTGGGGAGAAGCCACATGCCCACTGGCAGGCGATCGCCGGCAGACGCCCACGGAGGGCGGCTCTCTCCCTCCCAGCGAGCCTGACGGAAGGACAGCAGTGGTGGGGAGGGATGCCGCTCTGCAGGCTGGTGGGCACCCCGCCTGAGCTGGACTCCCCCGTGCACCTCCCTTCAGCTGCGTGACCACACGCGTGTCATCCGCCACAGAACCAGCCACACCTTCCTGGCCGGTTGTCCAGAGAGGGAAATAAGGTCACACCGACGGCCGCCCTGGCTCCCGGTCCGGCTGGCTGACCGTGGCAGTAAAACGATGGAGCGCAGTCCCCTAATCTTTGCTTCTGTTTCTTTCCTTTTTGGAAACCCAGAGCATCCCTGTAGCTGCGTCTCGGGCTGCTACGAGGGGAGAAAAGCCTTTCAGGGGGGTTTCCACCTCAGATTAGGGGTACAGCTGAAATCCGCTTACAAATCTGCTGCTACATACGTCCCTGCGAGTGCGGTGCACAGAGCCTGCTTGTCTCCTGCTGGAAGGTGGGAGGCCTTTTTGGAAACACCTGCCCCATGTTTCCCAGGAGATGTCAAGAGGCATCTGCGGGGCAGCGGAGAGGACTGGGCCGGCCTGGGACTTAGGAGGAGCAGGCAGCCCCTTCCCTGCCTGGGCCAGGGGCAGGCAAGGGCCCCCCTACCTCCCAAGCATCCGCTGCCCTGGCCCATCATCCGCCGGAACTCCCCCGTTAGCAGGACCCCCTTTAAATCCGGCAATGTGCACCCATTCCTGAAACCCCGGGCAATTGCTAGAGTCTTACCTGCCTGTCAGGGTTTCTTAGGAAGTGTGTGTGAAAGAATTTCAGGTCTTGCCATTTTCACAGATTTTCCCCCCCATTTTCTGGGTATTTTGTTTCATTGTTTTCGGCGGTACCTCCAGACCCCAGATGGCAGGTTTTATGCTCCAGACACCTCCTACCATTGCCAACATGGATCTTGAATGGTGCATGGCCCAAGCATCTGGTCCAAAGCTGCTTGCTCAAGGAAATGTGTTTTCCTTCTCAATCTTTCCTTAAAAAAACACCACCGCCAGAACCAGTCCATCTGGAATGTGGCTTTCCAAGAGATCAGATGACAGCATCTTGCACCATTAGGAAGCTCGGGGGCAAACACTAGGTGGGAGTCTCTGGGCCCTGAGCTCTGATGGAGACTGCGAGAGCACCCTGGCCTGGCTGTGGGTAAGGGTAGGCTGCAGGCCATGGGCGCAGCTCCTACGTCGGCCACCAAGGAGTGGCACACGGCCACCAGCCTGTTGCCTCTGCTCTCTGGGCCTCAGTTCCCTTATCTGTAAAACTGAGGATAATTAATTCACTGCATGATTTGTTTTTACACACACACACACACACACACACAGACTTGCACTCCCAATTCTGTTTTCCAAATGGCACAATGCTCTCAACGTTGTGAGAACAAAGGGGCCCCTCAATCTGGCTGTGAGCTGCAGGCCTTTAATGAATTCCCCCTCACTCGACTGCACAGGATTTCGTACCACATTTCCCCATCAGTTCATTGGAGGAGAGCCGGACTAGACGATGCCTACTTTCCTTTTAACTTGGATATTCTGCGATTCCATGAAACATATTTTTCTTTCTTTCTCTCTCAGAAACTAACGAGGCCCAAGAAGTTTGTCAGAATCACCCAAGTCAGAGAAAAGGATGTTTAGGCTCTGGTCCCAGGCGAGGGGAGATTTGGTGACACCATGGACGAGAGGTCAGGAAGGGAGGGGGAGACTGGCTTGCAAAGCAGGAGCCGGGGTTTGCAGAGAACCCGGTGTAGGAAGCCAGGACTTGGGGATCCTCAGAAGGAAAGAAAGGAAGGCCGCTCTGACCCCCGGGGACACCGAGAGGGACCCAAGTCCCACCCCCTCGGAAGAGGGCCCCCTGCTCCTGGGTCTTTGCTCATGATGTTCCTGGGTTTTGCACAGCTCCCTCTGCTTCTGGGAGAACTCCTACTCATTCTTCAAGGCCCAAGAGATCTCATTTCCCACACCCAGGGTTGGGGCGCTGTCGCTGTACAGGGCCAGATAAGAGATAGTTTGGGCTCTGAGGGCCAGCTGATCTCCTTCACAACTACTCACCTCCGCCCTTGAGCCAGAGACAATCTGAGAAATGGGCTTGGCTCTGTCCCACTAAGACTTTATTTGAATTGCAGATACTTTTCATGTGTCACAAAACGTTATTCTTTCTCCAATTATTTTTTTTAACCACTTAAAAGTGTAAAAGGCCTTCTTAGCTCATGGGCTGTACAGATGGCAGGCTACATTTGGGGCCCAGGCCATAGCTTGCCTGCTCCTGTTCTGGCCTCAGGACCAGCCCCGGGGTTCCTGGAAGGTAGCGGCTGTACCTGGGGGGTTGTTGGAAATGCAGGATTTCAGGGGCCCGGGCAGATCTACCGATTCTGCATTTTAGCAAGAGCTCCAGATGACTCGTGTGCACTTGAAAGTTTTTAAAAAATTCTCATGCCTGGGTGTCACCCTAGGATTCTCATGTGACGGTTGTGGGTGCCGGCTGCCCACCAGGATTTTGTAGAGCTCCCAGGCAGTTCTAATGTACCCTGCAAAGATTCCCCAGGGAGAGAAGGCTGCCCCTCCGCTTTGGCTCCCACAGCCGCCTGGCCACTCCTCCACAACCAGCCTGTCCCCCTCTGAGCTCCTCTGACACCGGGACACCATCTAATCCTAATTCATGAAGGTTCTCAGACAAATCCTCATCCTCTCCTCCTTCCAGTAGATGAGCTGGACTCTGAGATGCTTTTCTAGCTATAAAGACACTCTCCCCTTGCCCCCAGGTGAACCAAAGAGAAGGTGCCTCCTGATCCGGGGTCCCCCTGGCCTCTCCCCAACCAGGAACTTTTCCCCCACTTAGGCTCCAGAGCCCCCATTGAGCCAAGGCCATTGAGCCAAGGCCCACACAGACCAAGCAACAACCCCCTCCTCCCCACCCTTCCACCTCCACTGAGTCCCACAGTCCCAGCCCCACCTCCTTCCTCTACCTCCCTTGGTCCCCTGACCCAATATTTCCCTGGCGAAACTTGAGGGGAGGGGCCCACAATATTGGCTCCGGGCCTTGCTCCCCACAGGGATGGCCCTGACTCTCTCGAGGCCTCCCTTCCAAGTCCCCTTACCACAGGGCAGCCTCCCACCCCCTGGAGTCCTCAACACTACACGCCCTAGGCTTTGAAATCCTGGAAGGAGCCCAGAGAAACTATCCCTCTGCATGCCTGTAGGTAAACCAGGGCTCAGAGAAGAGGAAAGACTGGGGGGATCACCGACCCTACTCCCTGACCATGGCTCATCAGCTGCCTCAGCCGGGGAAGGAAGAACAGAGCTCTGGGGCTCCTGGAAGATAGACAGCCAGGGAGAAGGGCCTGCCAAGACCAAGTCTGTCCAAGGGGACTGCCTCTGACTACGAACAGCGTGGCAGAGCCCTGTCCCCTCCCCTTGCTGCTGCGCAAACCCAGCCCCGACCTTGGAGGCCAGAGTAGACAGCTATGGGACTTGCCTCCCTCTCAGCACACGGTCATAGGGATGGCTGTCATTTACTGAGCAGCTACTATGTGCCAGGCACTGTGTTAAGCACCATGGGTCTCTGAGATCATTTTAATAGCCCCCCTTAATGAATGATCACAATGAGGATCAGAGAGGTTGATCAACAGGCCTGAGACCACACAGCTAAAGGAGTGGTGGGGGAGAGAAAAGTGCTAAAGAAAAATGCGAGAAAAGTATTTGAGCTGGAGGACATCTCAGAGATATCTTCCTCATTCCCTGGGCTGCAAACCCAAGTCTGTCTGTCTCTGTTCCTCTGGGATTCATAGACCAGGCTGGAAGTGGGCCACCCGGGCACACTCAGGTTTGCTCATTCAGCTGATACGGCAGAGGTCCTGGTTCTAGAAGGAAGGATGGGCTGGAGGACAGGCACACCCACCCTGAGGAAGCTCAGCTCTTCTCCTGGTCTACAGACCTTCCCTCCCTTGTGGGCCCAAGTGCACGCCTCTGTCCCAAGGCCACCTCAAAGCAAAGAGAATGCATGGGCTTTGGGATCTTTACACCTGGGACTGAATCCCTGCTCTGTGTGGTCCCGGGCCTCAGTTTCTTCATCTGTCAAATGGGGATACCTATCTAGCAGGGTTGCTGGAAGGAATGGAGAGAAGTTGTGAAAAGGGCCTCCCACAGGTGATAATTAAGTGGTAACCACGCCACTCGGTGTTTCTAGCTCGGTGAACTCTTCCCCTCCTGGGAGCAAGCTTTCCCTCAGAAGGAAACAGAAGGAAGGAGTCGCCGGCACATAGCCTCCTGGAATGTGGCAAGGCTCCTTGGCGCGGAACCCTGTGTATGAACCCTTCTTTAATTAGCTCTCAACTAAAAATAGCCCCCCCCCCCCGGGGTGCACACCTACTTCCCGGCCTGGCACTGCGTGCACCCGAGCCATGTCTGAGGGGTGGGGTATCGGGGGCCAAGCCAGCCCGGGACAGAACCTACAACACAGGTGGGTGCACAGAGCAGGAGGCTTTATTGAAGGAGATACAGAACCGGGCAAGGGCTCCTGCCATCAGCCAGACCATGGCCTCCGTCACCCCACGCTGCCCGCGACTCCTGGACACCCACCCCTCTCTCCCCACGGGCTCCTGACTGCCGGCAACATAGAGGGGTCTTACCCAGCCTCACCAGAGGTGCCCAAGGGGGCCTTCAGAGTTCTGTTCAGGAGACGGTTGAGGGGACAAAGGACAGCCCCTCCCAGGAAGTCACGGACAGGCCCATCACACCTGTCCATCCGTCCACTGGCCGAGTCCATCTGTGCCCGGAAGACCCTCGTCACTTGCAGCTCTGGAGCCGGGTCCTGTGATGCTTCTCCTCGGTCAGGAGAGGGATGAAGGTGTCGCTGTGGGAGATCTTCAGCCGGCTGCTCCAGCTCGGCCCCTCCTCCCCGACGGGCTCTGGCGGGAGGCTGTCCAGGTCACTGCGGGAGCACCCCACTTTGCCCTCGGCCGCACTGCTCGAGTTGAGCTCCATCAGCTCCAGCTCGTGCTTGGCGGCTGTCTCCAGGACCCGCTGCTTATTGTAGTACCTGACGAAGTTGTTGATAATAGGGTGGATGGGCAGCGCGATGGCAATGACCCCGCACAAGAAGCTGATGGCCGCGTTGAGCTTGCCCAGAGTGGTCTTGGGGTAGATGTCACCGTAGCCAACGGTCGTCATGGTGATGATGGCCCACCAGAAGGACTGGGGGATGCTCTTGAACAGGGTCTCGGGGTGGCTCTGCTCCATGGTGTAGCCCAGGGCCGAGAAGACAAAGATGCCCACGGCCAGATACATGAGCAGCAGCCCCAGTTCCTTGAAGCTGCGCTTGAGGGCGTAGGTGAGGGTCTGCAGGCCCGACGAGTGGCGGGCCAGCTTGAAGATGCGGGCGATGCGCATGATCCGCAGGGCCTGCACGGCCTGCTGCACGTTGGTCAGCTCCATCATGCGGGCGCCCAGGTGCGTGAGCGTGAGGCTCACGTAGAAGGGGAGGATGGCCAGCACGTCCACGATGTTCATGAAGGACAGGGCGAAGTGCAGCTTGTTGGGCGAGGAGAGGAGGCGCAGCAGGTACTCCAGCGTGAACCAGCCGATGCACGCCGTCTCCACGTTCTCCAGCGTCGGGTGCTCCACGCGGTTGCCGTCGGCGTCCAGCACCTGCAGCTCGGGGATGGTGCCCATGCACATGACCACCGACGAGATGAGGATGAGCAGGAAGGACAGCACGGCCACCACCCGCGCCGGGCACGACGACTCGGGCTTCTCCAGGAACTTCCAGACGCACTTCTGGCAGCGCCCCCAGCGCCCCTCGGCCGAGTCCACGCCCAGGTCATCCAGGATGAGCTGCACGCGGCGCGCGATCTCCTCCAGCTCCTCGCGCTTCTCGCTCAGGTGGCTCTTGCAGCAGTCGTCCAGGAACTTGAGGTCCACCTTCCAGAAGTCCATCTCGTTCTTGAAGCAGATGGGGCAGATGCCCTTCTTCATGTGGACCTCCCCGAAATAGTACACCTCGATGACACACTTGAAGGCGTCCGGGTCCCTGTCGAAGTAGAATTCGCGCTTCCCGGGGTCATAGTCGTCGCACAGGGAGAAGATGGTGTCGTAGCCCCCCGCCAAGCAGCCCATGAGCTCGGCCAGCCGGGTCTCCGGGTACTGGCTGAGGAGGTCCCCGTACAGCACCTGCCGCACGCCCCCCACGTTGACGACGATCTCGATGTCGTCGCCGGCCCGGGAGTCCTGGCTGCCCGGCTCCGGGAGGCTGCGCTCCCCGGCCGCGTCCATGCTCCCGGCGAGCGCCCGCTCAGCCTCGGCTCCGCGCCCCGCCGCCGCCGCCACCAGCCGCCGCCAGCCGCCGCGGGCCCGGGGGGTCCCAGCCGCGCGCCGCCCTCGGGGAAGCCCGCCGGCGCCCGCCTGCCTGGAGGGGCGCTCACAGCCGGCGGCAGGCGGCAGGGGCGCGCCGCGGGGGAGCCATGCAGCCGGCGGCGGGGCTCCGGCCGGGCAGGCGGGCGCCGGGGCGCGCCGGCGGGGCGGGGGGTGGGGGGCTCTCGCGGCCGCCGGCCTCGCCCTGGGCACTCACCCCCGCTCCCGGGCGGCGCCCCCCGCCGCTTCGGCTCGGCCTCCTGCGGGACCGGGGTCCCCTCTTGGGCGGCCGTCCTCCGCCCGCCGGGGCGCGCAGGCAGCGGCGGGCAGGTCCCCGAGACGCGCGGGCCCCCGCGGGCGCCTCCCGCGCGGGACGAGTCGCGGCGCTGCCGGACCCGCGCAGTCCGCCGAGATGTGCGGAGCGCGAACTTGGGCTTGCTTTGCCCGAGCCCTTTCTAAACACAATAGGAATTCCAGCCTGACGTCAAGAGCTTTTCAAACTGTACCCTCTTCTGGTGAAATTCTGCAAGGCACGCGCGGCAGCTGCGGGGAACGGGTTAACCCTTGGGCGGACCGGCCCAGCCGCCGCCGCCGCCGCCGCGGCCAGCAGCGCGCCACCGCCCGCCCCTCCCGGGCGCAGAGGGTCACCGGGGGGGGGCCCGGAGCTCAGGCTTTAAAGCGGCTGGCGGCTCAGGCTGGAAAGTTTCTCTCCCGGCTGTGTAGAGAAGACCGATGGCGAAAGAACACGGCTGGCTGCCTGTTGCTCGGCAGGAATACGTGCCCAAGAAAGCCCCTTCCGAGGCTGCTCCCGCCTGCGTCCCTGGTGCCTCCTTGTCTCAGACTCATCCACTCAGACCATTAACTCACTGAGCCACCCAGGCGCCCCTAGAATTTTTTTTTTTTTTTAGATTTTATTTATTCATTTGAGAGAGAGAGAAAGAGCACAAGCGGGGGAGAGGCAGAGGGAGAAAGACTCCCCGCTGAGCTGGGAGCCCCACCTGGGTCTCGATCCTGCCTGGTCCTTGAAGGCTCCCTACGCCCCCTAACGCTGCCCGGCTGTTGGCGGCACCTTTTCGCCTTCACAGTGTAGGACATCCAGGGCAGCCCCTGTAGGAGAGAAAGGACTTGCCCAAGGCCACACAGTGCAATGGAAGTAGAGCCCAGTTGGGCCACCACTCCATCCAGAGAGCTTCCTGCAGTCCTGGCCGATGGATCCACGCCGGGTTAGCAGGTTGAAATTCTGCCTTGAAGGCCTTGCTGCCCACCACTTCTATTTCTCTGCAGCCCATCACCACCACTAGCTTCCAGAGCCCGTGCAACCCCAGGCTCCTGCCTCCCCATTCCCCATTCTGTCGCCACTGCCTGCTTGCCCTTCCCACACCCTCCCGTCTCTTCTGGGCTTGTGGCCACAGCTGTCTTTCAGCAGCTCACATGCCCGAACCATTGCACTAGCCTGCAGCATGATCTACACTGCAAATTACTGAGCCTCATCTGTGACTTGGAGACCGTGTTTAAAAAATATATTCTAGGGGCGCCTGGGTGGCTCAGCTGGTTAAGCATCTGCCTTCGGCTCAGGTCACAACCTCCAGGTCCTGGGATCGAGACCCAGGTGGGGCTCCCAGCTCAGCGGGGAGTCTTTCTCCCTCTGCCTCTCCCCCGCTTGTGCTCTTTCTCTCTCTCAAATGAATAAATAAAATCTAAAAAAAAAAAAAAAAAATTCTAGGGGCGCCTGGGTGGCTCAGCTGGTTAAGCATCTGCCTTCGGCTCAGGTCACAACCTCCAGGTCCTGGGATCGAGACCCAGGTGGGGCTCCCAGCTCAGCGGGGAGTCTTTCTCCCTCTGCCTCTCCCCCGCTTGTGCTCTTTCTCTCTCTCAAATGAATAAATAAAATCTAAAAAAAAAAAAAAAAAATTCTAGGGGCGCCTGGGTGGCTCAGCTGGTTAAGCATCTGCCTTCGGCTCAGGTCACAACCTCCAGGTCCTGGGATCGAGACCCAGGTGGGGCTCCCAGCTCAGCGGGGAGTCTTTCTCCCTCTGCCTCTCCCCCGCTTGTGCTCTTTCTCTCTCTCAAATGAATAAATAAAATCTAAAAAAAAAAAAAAAAAAATTCTAGGGGCGCCTGGGTGGCTCAGCTGGTTAAGCATCTGCCTTCGGCTCAGGTCACAACCTCCAGGTCCTGGGATCGAGACCCAGGTGGGGCTCCCAGCTCAGCGGGGAGTCTTTCTCCCTCTGCCTCTCCCCCGCTTGTGCTCTTTCTCTCTCTCAAATGAATAAATAAAATCTAAAAAAAAAAAAAAAAAATTCTAGGGGCGCCTGGGTGGCTCAGCTGGTTAAGCATCTGCCTTCGGCTCAGGTCACAATCTCCAGGTCCTGGGATCGAGACCCAGGTGGGGCTCCCAGCTCAGCGGGGAGTCTTTCTCCCTCTGCCTCTCCCCCGCTTGTGCTCTTTCTCTCTCTCAAATGAATAAATAAAATCTAAAAAAAAAAAAAAAAAATTCTAGGGGCGCCTGGGTGGCTCAGCTGGTTAAGCATCTGCCTTCGGCTCAGGTCACAACCTCCAGGTCCTGGGATCGAGACCCAGGTGGGGCTCCCAGCTCAGCGGGGAGTCTTTCTCCCTCTGCCTCTCCCCCGCTTGTGCTCTTTCTCTCTCTCAATGAATAAATAAAATCTAAAAAAAAAAAAAAAAAATTCTAGGGGCGCCTGGGTGGCTCAGTGAGTTAATGGTCTGCCTTTGGCTCAGGTCATGATCCCAGGGTCCTGGGGTTGAGCCCCATGTAAGGCTTCATGCTCAGCAGGGAGCCTGCTTCTCCCTCTCCCTCTGTCTGCTGCTCCCCCTGCTTGTGCTCTCTCTCTCTCTGTCAAGTAAATAAATAAAATCTTAAAAAAATATATTCTAGAGGGAGAGGTGACTAGGCAAGCACAGAGGATTTTTAGGGCAGGGAAACTATTCTGACGATATATCGTAATGGTGGATACGTATACATTTGGCAAACCCACAGAATGTACAACAGCAAGAATGAACACCAATGTAAACTATGGACTTTCGGTGATAATGCTGTGTCACCGTAGGTTTCGTGGATTGTAACAAATGTGCCACTCTGGTGGGGCATATTGGTAGTGGGGAAAGCTGAGCGTGTGCAGAGCAGGGGGTATGCAGGAACTCTCTGTACTTTCTGCTCAATTTTTCTGTGTCCCTAAAACTGCTCTGAAAAAATAAAGTGTATTAAAAATATATTCTGTAGACTCATCAGCAGGGAAATGCAAATCAAAACCACAATGAGATCTCACCTCACACCTGTCAGAATAGCTAAAATCAAAACCACGAGAAACAATAGGTGTTGGCGAGGATGTGGAGAAAAGGGAACCCTCGTGCACGATTGGTGGGAATGCAAGCCGATGCGGCTACTGTGGAAATTTTGTGAGGGGTCCTCAAAAAATTAAAAATAGAGCTACCTTATGATTCAGTAATTGCACTACTGGGTATTTACCCCAAAATACAAAAATACTAATTAGAAGGGATACATGCACCCTGATGTTTATAGCAGCATTATCTACAACAGCTAAATTATGGAAGCAGTCCAAGTGTCCATTGACTGATAAATGGATAAAGAAGATATGGTATATCTATACTATGGAATATGACTCAGCCATAAAAAAGAATGAAATCTTGCCACTTGCAACAACATGGATGGAGCTAGCGAGTATAATGCTAAGTGAAGTTAAGTCAGTCAGAGAAAGACAAATACCACACAATTTCAGTCATATGTGGAATTTAAGAAACAAAACAAATGAACAAAGAGAAAAAAAGAGACAAATAGAAAACCAGATTCTTAACTATAGAGAACAAACTGGTGAGGCGGGTGGGAGGATGGGTGAAATAGGTGTTGGAAATAAGGATAAATGAGCACTGAGTAGTATACAGAATTGTTGAATCACTATATTGTATGCCTGAAATGAAAATAACTTACTGCTAACTATACTGGAATTAAAATTTACACACACACACATTCTGTAGGCTGGGTTTTTTTAACCTTAAGTTTCTACGCACTAATGGATCATGAAATCCATTTGCTGGGTCATTCATTTTCTTTAATGAGCTAGAATAAAAATGAAGATATTAGACTACATCACACAAAATAAGTATTGTTTGGTGAAATTTCTTTTTACAAATTTATTTCCTTTCCATTTAAAATCAGCCTGCAACCTGTTACTACAGAGTAAGAAGTTGAGATTCAGAAAGGTTGAGTAATAATAATATTTATTTTAGGTGCACCATGAGCCAAGTGCTTTCTGAGCGCTTTGCACTTGGCTCATTTAATTCCCATATGCAACTCTCCGAGGAAATAAGATGTCAGGTAACCCACCCAGATCACTCAACCGGGGAGCGTCAAAGTCGGGGGTCTGAACCCCCATAGGATGCTGTGATAGCCCACGTGCTTCACCTCGCATATTCTGGTCATACAACTAGTAACCGTGGAGCTGAGCTTTGAACTGAGGCCTGCTTGGCTCTAAGGCCAAATCTCTGTCCCATGTAGTACAGCACGCTCCCTCCTACACACACCCCATATTCGTGTTCCAATCTCTACTCATATGACTGCACTTCTCAGTTGCTCCCTTGTTAACCTGCAGCATTACCTTCAAATTGCATCTTAGTGTAAGCTTAATGGGCTTTAAAACACCCATTCATTTATTCAAATATTTATTAAGCTCCAATGGAAAGCACACACATACACCCTCCACCCTCGGTGTGGGAGCTGGGTGCATACTCTAGTAGAGAATATGTTTTTTGTAACTAATAATTAGTTTGCAGTAATTGGTGTAGCTGAAAGGTATGTGCAAGGAGTGGTGGTTCCTGAATTTCCCTACAGGGGGCGCTGAGGGGTGGCCCCCTTCTCGGAAATTCTGGGAAGAGGTTGGAAGAGGAAGACGCTGCATTTGCTTAGGGCCTTTGCTTGGCTTAGGGGTGCATGTAGGGTGTGATGGTGATCCCTCAGGCAGGTAGAGTCCCCCCAACCCCAGCCACCTCTCGGTATGGTCTCTAGGTCCAAGATGCTGCCGGAGCGCAGGTGTTCCCTCTGGCCAGAAGCCAAAGCTTGGAGGAGGGGAGAGGCAAGGCAGGCACCCAAACCCTGCTGTGTGGGAAGCAGCCCCAGCATCTCAGAGAAGGGAGCAGAAAGAAGGCTGCATGCACTCACCCCTCCAAACCTTTAAGCCCCACGCCCCAGCCTCTAAACCTCCTTCACAAAGCCTCGAAAGCTTCAGGGCCTTGGCTGCCAACAGGCCCGAGCACAGAATGCCCTCCCCTTCTCACCCCACCAAGCCTGACGCACCACCCCCCACCCAGGGCGCTGTCCATGCACCTGGCCTGGGAGGCACTTGCAGGTGAGGTTTATGGATTCTTCCCCACTAGGTGCTCTCCCCAGGCCCGTACCACCGCCTCTACCAGGGGCTGAATTGTGTCTCCCCACCCCCCAAATTCATATGTTGAAACCTTAACCCCCAATGTGACTGTATTTGGAGATGGGGCCTTTCGGGACACAATTAAGGTAAAAAAAAGTGAGGCCCTAATCTAATAAGATTATTGTCCTTTTAAGAAAAGACACCAGAGATATCCCTCCCTCTTCACACACAGAGGAAAACTATGTGAAGACCTAGAAGGTGGCCATCTACAAGCCAGGAAGGGAGTCCTCACTAGAATCAGTAACAGGACCTTGATCTTGGACTTCCAGCTGCCAGAAGGGTTTTGTTACGACAACACAAGCTGACCAAGACATGCTTCCTGCTCCCTCACACCTGCCACGTCTTCCCTAGCCCTCCCCCATCGCCACAGCTCCAGCACGGTGCTTCCTCATTCGACCCCTAGACCCTGTCTGGATTTTGCACAGGGTTAGATTGGAATGCCATAGGTTAAAAAAGAAATCCATTGCTGTCTCCTCATCAAAGGTCACTGATGTGTAGAAACTTGAGCAGGAGGCTAGATCCATCAAGAATTTGCTGAAGGACCAAACCAGGGGGAAAAAGTCTGAATTTTTTGGCTAAAAATAGAAAGTGTCGTGCTGTGGTATATTCAGTCCTGCATAGGACTGCTATTAGAATTGTACATTTCGTGATATCAAGGGGGGTGGGGAACACAAAACCTTCCATCAGGCACAAGAAGCAGCAACAATTTTGACTCATGTAGCCTTTCCATTTAAATAGGGACAGGAAAAAAAAAAACCCACAGTCTATTCTATAAAAAATCATACAGTGATTGTCTGAGCTATAGTTTTCTTTATTAAATATGTATTTTTTTAATTTGTTGAACAATAACATTTTGGGCTACGGAATGCTCAATTTCCATGGCACTAATTAAAACCAGCACATGTGTTTCTAAGTGATTTGTCTAGACAACGAATGATGCAAGCTGTAATCTACTCCCTTTTTATGGAATAATCAGTTCTGTTCAGTTGAAATTTCTTTGTATTTAGCTGAATTTAATAATACCTTTCATTAGGATTCACTTCTGTACTCCATTGGAAATTTACATTTCATTGTTGGCTGTGCACCTATCCGTGCAGTGAGCTGTCCCTGGGGCCCCAAAGAATTGATTGACCAGAAACCCACCAACTCCTGTCTGAATAAACTGTCCCTGGGAGTCCAGTGCAGGAGGCTGGCTGGGTGGGAGGGGTGTTGAATCGAGAAGAGGGGTGGAAGAGAGAATAATGTAAAACTGAATCATCAGGAAATGTTGGTTTTGTCCCGGCTCCTGAGCTGCTTTTTTCTTTTCTATGCCTCAGTTTTTTCATCTGCAAAATGGAACTTTCCTTCCTGAGTGCAAGATTTTATAAGGAACAAGCAAAATAATGAGTGTGAATGGGCTTCATGAGCTATAAGATGCTGAACATGTGAAGGCAAAGGGGGGAAGAAGGTAGGGACTTGGACTTCTTGGATGCCAGTCCCGCTGTGGGCATGTGCCTTTGCACCCTCACACCTCTGCCTCTCTGGCTCCATTCACTGTGAGTCATCCAGCTCAGGTCGTGAGTGGGAGGGCTGTGCACATGACAGGGCCACCACACGTCCCAGATATGTACAAAGATGTCAGAGATGCTTGGCAAGGACACTGCCCTAGCCGCTGGCAGGTAGTACCCCCTCTGGGCCTGAGATTAGGTTGCTTTGACTTTCTTAAAAGAAAAGCACATTTAGAAAACAGACAATGGGACTCTCATGCTTCAGGCCCCACCAGTTCAGAGTAGAGCAGTCCCCAGGAGAGGGGTGGATGTTGTTTGCTTTTGAACTTGCTTTTAAAGCACACTGGGAGCATAAAAGAAAACTCTTTTTTTAAAAGATTTATTTATTTGAGAGAGAGCACATGTGTGGGGGGAAGGAGAGAGAGAGAAAATTCCAAGCAGACTCCCTGCTGAGTGCAAAGCCCGATGCAGGGGTGGCGTGGGGGAGCTAGAGCCCACAACCCATGAGCTCAAGACCTGAGCCGAAATCACGAGTCAGATGCTTAACCAATTGAGCCACCCAGGCTCCCTGAAAACTCTTTTAAAAACAAGTGCTTCAGTATTTTCCTTTTCTTTAATTGCAAAACTAACATATACTCATTGTAAAAATTTGAAAAATGGGAAACCCCATATTTGCATTCCCCAACTTCCTATTCCCCAGAGGTCAGTGTTGTACATAGCATATTAGTTTTCTGTTCTTGTGTAATGAATTACCACAAACTTGGCAGTTTAAAATGACAAACATTTATTATCTTATAGTTTCCATGAGTCTTGCTGAGGCTTAGCTGGGTCCTTTGCTCAAGGTCTCACAAGGCTGCAAAGTGTTGGTTGGAGCTGGGGTCTTGTCTGAAGCTCAGGTCCCTCTTCCCTGCTCATGTGGCAAAATTTCCTGAAACTATAGGACTCATGGAGGCTTAATCTTCTTTGAGGACAGCAGCAGAACCTCTTTGATCTCAGCGAAGACTTGACTCCTCTTTTAAGAAGCTTACCTAATTAGGCCAGGCCCACCCAGAAGAATCGCCCTTTAATTAACTCAAACATACACTATTGCATTACTATTTACATTAGCACCCCACCCCAAAAGAAATACTTAGGTATAAATCTGACAAAATTTAAACAAGTTCTGTATGAGGAAAACTACAAAACTCTGATGAACTAAATATATGGAAAGTTATCCCATGTTCATGGATAGGAAGATTCATTTTGTCAAGATGTCAGTTCTTCCCAACTTGATCTATAAATTCGGTGCAATCCCAATCATAATCCCAGCAAGTTATTTTGTAGATATTGACAAATTCATTCTAAAGTTTATATGGAGAGGCAAAAGGTTCACAATAGCCAACTCAATATTGAAGGAGAAGAACAAAATCAGAGGACTGACACCACCTGACTTTAAGACTTACTATAAAGCTACAATAATCAAGATAGTGTGGCAGTAGAAAAAAAAATCCACAAATATTCAGTGGAATAGAGTAGAGAGCCCAGCAATAGACCCACATAAGCATAGTCATCTGTTCTTTGACCAAAGGGCAAAGACAATACAAAACAAAGATTAGTCTTTTCAACAAATAGTGCTGGAACAACTGGACATCCACATGTGACAAAATGAATCTAGACACAGGCTTTACCCCCTTCACAAAAACTAACTCAAAATGGATCACAGACCTAACTGTAAAACACAAAACTATAAAACTCCTGGAAGATAATGTAATAGAAAATCTAGATGGCCTTGGGTATAGTGGTGCCTTTAAAGATATAACACCAAAGGCATGATCCAGGAAAGAAATAACCAATAAACTGGACTTAACGGAAACTAAAAACTTCTGCTTTAAAAAAGACAATGTCAAAAGAATTAGAAGATGATCCACAGACTGAGAGAAATATATTTGCAAAAAACACATGTGATAAAGGACTGTTATCCAAAATATACTAAGAGCTCTTTAAAACTCAACCAGAAGAAAATGAATAACCTGATTTAAAAATGGGGTACACGAGAATTCTATACTTTCCAATCAATTTTGCTACAAACATACAGCTGCCTTAAAAAATTAAGTTTATTAAATGTTTTAAGTAAGCAATGACTTTAAAACAAATCTATGTGAGTATGTATGTCCAAGTCCAGTGTCTTCACTGAGGATTAGCTGCCATGTAAGAAACCCCATCCCCAGATCAGCACAGGGGAAAGGGAACTTGAGACATGGAGACAGTCAACGCCTGTTGATACCCCACAGAATTCAGCAAAGGGCCCGCCACACATGTGGGCTCAGCCCCCGATGTTAATACACCTTCAGAGGCCCTCAGGATCCCACCCTGGGAAGCGTTTGACAGATGCTTGTCTCTCTGTACCCCCAACTCCTCATCTGCTCCTGGCCAGACAATGGGAAAAGAGGGGGTGTCATGGGTCAGAGGAGGAGAGAAAGGGAATGGTGTGGAATGAGGAAAGTGGTGTAGGCTGAACCGGGAGCAGAGTGGGAGGTGGGACGGATAGAGGGAGGGAAGGTGGATAGGAATAAAGAGAGAAAATTCAGGAATGTCTTCTCGTGTTTTGAAGAAAATGTCACGTCAGGCAGGACTTGATAATTACTGTCATTTGGGGGATATTTCAGTGCAAGAGAACCAAATAATTATGATGTCATGAGCTCAGTGCCTTTCCTCCTAGTCAGTATCCAGTCATCAATGTATATGGTGTCAGTGTCCTTGGGAGACTCCTGTGCATTAGTCACACCATGTGTTGCACAAGCAGAGCCCTGCGGGGGCTGAAGTTTCTTCCTCATATAGCTATAACAACTAAATAGGACTTCCCAGGTGTGCAGCCGGACCCTGGGAGATGCCAAGTTTCCAGAAAACTTGGTGCTCCAGAACCTCAGAACTGGAAGGAAACAGATCAGCTAGGTGAACTTTTCACCCACTGTATCCTTCCTAGCAGGCACTCGGTCTCAACTTGGATGCCTCTAGAGAGGGGGAGCTCATTCTATGAAGGGAACAGGGAGGGGTACAACATGAAAACTCTTGAGAAGAGAGGAGGGCTTGTTCTACTTCCTGATGGTGAAGTCATTCCACGCCCTGAGGTCATGAAGGCAATGTCTTTCTAGACAGGTTGGATCTCTAGTCAAAAACTAAGCTTTGAGTCCCACCTCTGCCATGTCCTGGCTGTGTGCCCTTGGACAAGTCGCTTTGCCTCCTTGAGTCTCAGTCAGCTCTTCTACAACATAGAGATAATACTCACTAGACCCATGTCAGATGGTTATTTTGAACAATAAAGGAAGCACATTGTGAACTATCATGCGAAGAGTTGCCATCATTGCAACTATTTTTTATAATATTGGCATTGAAATGAGACCTAAGTAATCAGATTTAAGCTTCTTTGTTTTCCAGGATAAGTGAGCTCTAATGTCCTTGTCTGTAAAAATATGCCAACAGTCAGATGGAAAAGGAAGCAGAAAGAGGTTGGGTATTGGGAAGATGCTCACACCCATATTTTGTTCTGGTGCATTGTGAGTGCACTAACACAGCATTGCTCACTGTGTTCACCTCTCTGGCTTTCATTCCACTGCCCCACAGTGTGTAGTAGCCTTGGAGTCTGGATAGGATGACTCCCACCCCAGCTTCAAAGGGATTCCCATCATTCTGAGCCATTAACATCACCCCCTTGACATGTATATCTCCCTTCCCCCATGAATGTTCTAGGGAAAGGTGAGTGGCCCAGCCACAAATCTCTCACAGTATTTCCCTGGCCATGGGGATGAGGAGTGGACAGGATCTAAGTTGCTCCAATCAAAGCAGAACAAAAGATGTTTGTTGGATGGATGAGGCAAGAGGAGCTCCCCCTTCTGGATCTGAACGTGCAAGCGTAGTTTTTCTGAAAGCTGGTGGCATTCATCTTGCAACCTTGAGAACAGCCAGCCTTCAGATGAAGTGGACGTGGTCAAAGACGGAATGGAGAGACAGACACAAATGTCCTTGTAGTGTTAAAACACCTAGATCAAACTGATCCTGACGCTAGACTAGTCTTGATTTTTTAGTCGAGGGAGTCCATAGGCTCTTTTTATTGCTTAAACCACTTTAGGTTGCAAATTTCAGCATCACCGTTACCAAATTTTGTACAAGGAAATGTAATCATTACATGAGACTTAAGATCTGCAATTGGTTGAATGGAAGCTAGCAAGTAGATAGGATTTGAGGTTGATATGTTGGCATTCTTGGTTTGCACATGCAGAACAGGTGCTTAACAACAATCTGTGGTTCCCTGGGATACAGACCATATTTTACCAAGGCCATAGCACTGGGGTAAGCTTAGAAGGGAATTGTTAGACATTGAGGCGGCTGGTTGCTTCTTGCAGCCTCCCATGGTGTCCTTCAAGGAGACAAGCCTAGGGCCGAGGGGGACCCATCTGAAAGCAGAAAGCAAAAGAGAAAATGTAACTTTGCTAAGGGAAGATTTCTCTGCTGTTTTTAGCAAAACTAGACTGCTATCCTAAAGAGCCAAAGGCCCAGGAATCTGGAGCTTTCCAGAGCTGGAGAAGTCAGATCCTCTTAAAAATTCTTCTCAACTGGGAGCAGAAACAGGGGCAGAAAGCATAGCAGAAGAGAGAATCCATTTGGGTCCTGTGCTTCTTTTTCTTGGACCCACTGAACAGGGACGGGGACAAAGGAAATGTCATGGACATGGCCACTGGTGCATCTTGGAGCTAGGCAGCCATCCTAATTGTGCAGAGCTGATCTTGGAGCAGGTTTTGCTGGGTGGGATGTGATGGGAGGTGGGGAAGACTAGATGAAGTGAGCCTGAGCTAGGCAGAAAATAGAGAAAGCCCACTAGAAGGATCCAGAAGACAAGAAAGACTTCAAAGAGTAAAATCCAGTGGCCAGGAAATAATCCTTGACCAATTTGCCTACAATCCAGCCTGGGGCTGCCAGTGGCCAAGAACACAGGTCTCGCTGATCAAGCTGAAAATTTGGGCTCAGGGTATTCACTGAGGGCCCCGAAGGCCAAAGCAGGATGGAATGCTCAGACCTGGTTTGAGGGGCCAGCAGCGAGGTGCATGCTAACTGGGAGAGAAGGAGTGTGGCTACAAGTGGGAGAAGCAAGCAAGCAGGTGGTGGCTGGAAGGTCAAGGGAAGGACAGCATGGGCGGCAGGAAGTGGGGCAGACAAAGGGTCTGGACAAAGACAATCCAGCAAGAGGACACAGTTGTCCCTTTGATGTGGACTTGGTGGGCAGGGGGTTAGCTAGAGGAATTACTACCCATGCAAGGCCACTTGTCCCAGCAACATGACCCTGGGGGTTGCAGTGCCCAGAACCCAAGACGTTGACCCCCAAGGGAGTGCAGTCCGGGAGAATGAGGGCAAAGTCCTTCCCCTCGGAGCCTTGCCCCATTAACTGCCGGGTCTGTCGGTCTCTTTCCCTGGCCCCCACCCAGTAAGGACCTTAATGAAAACCACTTTCAAGCAAAAAGCATACAGATCTAAAATCCACAAAAGCATTCATGCGTGTCTATAAATTACACCAAATATTTCCAGTCATGTATGCGGGGAAACGGCAGACAGAGCAGATGAAGAGAAGGCTCAAAAAAAACCCATCACACATATATATACACACACATAAATATATATATTCCTATGGATGTGCCTACAAATAATCTGCATATTTCCACCTATGAAAAGCCTCCAGGCTTCATACAGCCATCAGACTCCCACCCCACCCTCCCATGGAAACACAGTTTGGAGAAGCAGCGAGAAGGGACATTATTTTGGTTCAGGAAGAAAGAAAGGCTGAGGCTCAGGTGATGCTGTCTTCTGTGGAGAGGCCCCCCGTCATAGACACCACACGTCCAAAGTCAAATTCATCCTCATCCCCTCTCCTGGACCCCTATCTCCCAGTCACCCAGGCCAGGCACTCTGGTTCATCCTCCACTCGCCAAAGTGATCTTTGAAAATTCAAGTCTTTGTGCGTGTGTGTTTTTTTTAATATTTTATTTATTTATTTGTGAGAGCGAGAGAGCACAAGTGGGGGGAGCGGCAGGCAGAGGGAGAAGCAGGCTCCCTGCTCAGCAGGGAGCCTGATGTGGGACTGATCCCCAGGATCATGACCTGAGCCCAAGGCAGACGATTAACTGACTGAGCCACCCAGGCATCCCAAAATTCAAGTCTTTGGTGGCAGCCCTACTCTGAAGCCTTCAGTGGCTCTCTGCTGCACCCTGAGTCAAGTTCAAGGCCCTCAGTGTTGAGCTCAAGGCCCCACTGAACCTTGGCTCCCAAACTGGGTGCAGTTCCTGGCCCCGTAGTCTTTTTTGCATATCCTTCCTGACTCCCTCTGCTAGATGCCCCGCTGATTCCCCTTCAAACTGCAACCCTGAGCCCTATCTCCATGGACCTTTGTCTGATCCCCAAGACATATGGTGCCCCTCCCAGGTTTCCCACGCTTCTTTGACCTGGGGCAATTGTTGATTACACATGCATCTGTCTCCTTCTCTAGGCAGTGAGCTATTTGAGGACAGATGCCCTCCATTTTGTCTTCGTGTCCTCAACACCCAGAATAAGATCTGGAGAATGTTTGAGGAGTGAAGGAATGGATGGATGGCTGGATGGACGGACAGAGGGATGGATGGGTAGGTGGATGGATGGATGATGGGTGGATAGTGAAAGGATGGATGAATGGATAGGTAGGTAGATGGATGGATGATGGATGGATAGATGCCAAAGAGTCCAATTTTGAGGGACTGTGCAGATAGGGCAAGTGGAAAGTACATGGAGAAGAGAATACTTCCCTGCATGGCGTGTGGAAAATGTTCTACAATGAAGAACAACACGAGGCTCCTCTCCCCATTCTTTTGCCAGGGAATCACCAGGAGGGTAGCTTGGGGGATGAACAGGAAGGCAGTAGCCCGGGCAGGCAGAGACCTGGTTCTGAACATGACTCCTTCATTAAGCAGCCATGTGATCTCAGGCAAGTCACCAAACCTCCCAACAGCTAAGATTTCTCACTGGCATCGTTAGACTGGATGAACCAGCATGACCTTCTTTGCTCTGGAACGTTGAATGTGAAGGGCTCCACGCTGGCGTAGGTTCTGTTTGGGTTTCCGGATGAGAAAGAGCTGTCCTAACCCCAGTTCCACTATTACCTGCTGTGTGGCTGAGTGGATTGCCCACCCTCTCTGAGCTTCCTTTCCTCATGTCTAGAAGGTAGATGTAACAAGCCCCCCTCGGAGCATCCTGCAGGGAAGGAAGGCGATCGCTCTGAAAGGACTGTGTGCGTGTGTGGCCCTACGGTTTGCAGGTGGCCAAGGAAGGGCCCCGAGCGCTGGGTGGCCCGTGGTCGCCACCTGGGGTGCTCTATCTTATCTGCCCCAACACTCTCCAAGGCCAAGTGTGTGCCAACACTCCGAGCAAAGTCTGGAAGCAGGGCTGCTATGTACTGACTTGCATGCTGTGCCCAGAACCAAGGCTCCTGGCAGAGGAGCTGAGTGGGAGCAGAAAGCCAGCGCAGGCGGGCTGCCCTGGCAAAGCCACGCTCCCCGGGCCGGGGCTGCTTCTGCCTATGGGATGGGGTGCCATGTTCTTCACTGCCAGGCCATGTGCCTGCTGGGGTGGCTCCATCAGGGCGGTGCCTTCTCCTAATTAGCATAATGACTCTCTCTGGACTAGTGGCAGCCTCGTTCCTGAGTGCCCGAGAGGACTCTCAAAGTTCAGATTCATTGCTGCAGAGGGCCACCACCCAAGTCCCAGGTCCGGAACCCGAGGCCCTGCCTCCGCAGCCTTCCTAGTGCCCGCCCACCTATTATTGTGCCTCCCCAGCCTGTGACAGCCCTGTCATCTCTGGCTGGACCTCCCTGCCGCCGACAGCGCCACGGACCAACGGTCGCTTTGGACGGGGTTGTGCCTGGCGGACAGCATCTCCTGCCCAGCTGGGGTCCCTGACGGAGCCTGCCTGCATTGCTGTCATCACTAACTCGCTCTTCTGACAAGGGCTGGCCAGGGTCATCGCCCCTTCCATGTCCAGCATGTCCCAGGACAGGGAAGAGGACCTGCGACAGCATGGAGCCTGTTGGGTTCTCTGGAGGCAGCTGCCGCGGGGGGCTCACTGTGCCAGAGGTCAGGTAGAGAGGGACCCCTGAGGACCCTAGAGAGAGGTGGAGGGAGAGGCCAAGCTGCCCAGCCCCATGGGGAGCCCTGGGGTGTATCGGCCAGCAGAATGGGGCAGGATGGCTGGACTCTGAAGCCCCTCCTTGATCAGTCGCAGAAAGTGGACAGTCCTGGGAAGGGGGTGCCCCGGACTGAAGTCACCCTCCGTAGCTGCAGCGGGCCCGGGAAAGATGCAGCCACAATTCTTGTTGGCGGGGGACCAGAGTGGCACAGCTCCCGGTCCTCTGTAGAGCTGAGGAATTGCCAGGTCCCTGATCTTTTTACAGAAGATCCATTTCACCCAGCTTTTGAGCCAAATAAGGGCAACGGCATCACGGCTCTGTCCGCTAGGGCTTTAAAACTACAGGTCTGTGCTTTGATCTCCAGGAAAGGCAAGCACGCACTCGGCAGAGAAGGTCTATCCCATTTGACACTGCGTGGCTTCAGAGAGCGGGTGTCTTCCGTTGCACCTGAGCTCTTATCGGGTGCTAAGCAGGGGGCATGGTGGGTCTGAGCCCCCACCTGGCAGCTCACATTTCCCATAACCCCTGGGATCGACTTCATACTTGCAAAATATCCACAGATGAATGACAGGGAGGTGTTAACCACCTGCAGAAGGCTTTCCAAAATAGTCAAGACATTTAGAGACTGAATCAGTCCAGATCTGTCCCTCCGGATTGGCCTAGCCTCCAGCTCTGGGCCATTTGTAGGGCTGTAGCCTGGGGTACCCACTTTGTCCAGCCTTGGCCACACCTCCCCCAGGAAGGCCACAGGCATGGCCTACACAGGGGGCTGGATCTAGACCATACTGTCTGGACTTGTCCTCTACCCCAGTCACTGCCTGGGTCCACCGTGGCCACAGCCACACCGACCTGGTTCCTCCTACCACCTCTGGGCTCAGATGGAGCTAAGTTGTGGTTTCCCCAGTGGTGGCCCTTAGAACTCAATGATATGACCCAGAACTGTGAAAGAGTTAAAAACTATGAGGGTAAATTTAACCCTGGGAGACAGAAGTGGATTGGCTGGCTGATGACTTCCTTGTCCTTTCTAGAAACCCCCCCACCCAGATGGATTGTTCCGTGATGCCGTGGTTCACGTGGCTTCTTCAGAAATATCAAGTGACTTTGAAATCAGCTCCCTTTGGGGCCGTTGCTGGCCTGCTCTTGCATTGCTTCGTATTTGCCTCCCCACTTTCTTGTCTCACTTTCCTTCCCCTCATCCTTGCTTCCCTGGAATTGCAGTATCTCCTTTCCTCCCCAAAAAGTCTTGCCGCAGGCTCTGTTTTCTAGAGAATCTGGGCTAAAGCAGAGCTATTCCTAGACAGAGCTAAAGCTGGTGTCCTACAATTCGACTCCATTCGGACACGGGCAGCCTGGAGAGAGCATCCGATCCCACGGGGTAAGGGCTCCACCCCAGAAGACGGCCGGCCACCGACCCCTTCCGATGCCAGTGCAAATCTAGGGCATCACCTGTGCTTCTGACCAGCTGCCCACAGAATAGAGGTTCCCACCACCCCCTCCTTGGGTTCAGTCAATTTGCTAGAGTGGCACACAGAACTCAGAGAAACATTTTACTTGCTAGATTGCCAGATTATTATAAAAGGATATAACTCAGGAACAGCCAGGTGGAAGAGATGCACAGGGCTAAGTATGGGAAAGGACGAGGAGCTCCCCCGCCACCTCCAGGTGTACGGCTCTCCTAGAGCTCCACATGTTCCTCGACCCGGAAGCACTCCAAACCCTCTCCTTCTGGGTTTTTATGGAGCTTCATTACACAGACACAACGGATGAAATCATCGGCCACTGGCGATCGAACCCAATCACCAGCCCCTCTTCCCTCCCAGAGGAGTAAAAGTGCCAACCCTGTCATCACATGGTTGGTTTCCCTGGCAGCAAACCCTCCTCCTTAGGTGTTTCCAAAAGTCACTCCGTTACCATAACAAGACACCTTTATTGCTCTCATCATTTACAAAATTCGAAGGGTTTGGGGAGCTCTATGCCAAGAATGGGACAAAGACCAAAAATGTAAGTGACCTCGTTCGAAGGAGCGTCTTTGTAGATGAATCAGTATAAGGTGAATTATGAATTATGCTGCACACTTTCCCAGTATGACTGGTGTCCTTGTAAGGCTCATGTCACCATTCCCACCGCACCCCTCAGTGCAGCAGGATAGGGGACTCCTCCCTGGGACAGCATGCGCCTTCTAATATCCGTTCCCTCCCTTCTTCTGTCTAAATCATCTAACCAGTCTGATCGGTATGCAAGTCTATAAACTGGACGTATCAGAATAGAAACTACATCATAAGGATGTTGTGAGATACATGGGAGGTGATTAATGTGAAAATTCTCAAAAACCAAAGGTGCTGGGACGCCTGGGTGGCTCTGTCAGTTAAGCGTCTGACTCGTCACTCTCTCTCTCTCTTAAAAAAAAAAAAAAAAACAACACCAAAAAAAACAAAAAATAAAGAACAAAAACCCAAAGGTGCCACACAGCATTCTTCATCATGTCATCCTTCTGGCCATATCAAGCTATCTGTGTAAGACCAACTCTGGCATTTCAAGGCTGGAACAATAACCTGGTGGTATGTGCAACTGTGTTCCATATGACCATGACCTTCCCAGCAATTCATTGGCCACTGGGTGTTTAAATGGTTGCAGAGCTCCTGAAATAATTTGTAATCAACAGAACTTCTAAGGTTATCTTTTCGTCGTTTTTTGTTGTACGAAATAACTATGGGGATAAAACTAACCGTTCACAAATAACCCCTTTTGCCCACAGAAGGTTCTCTTGACTCAAGAGGAGCAAAGGAAAAGGTCATGCCCAGGTTTGGTACTAATGTGTGCGGAATAAGCTTCCGTGGCTCAACAGGTATCTGTCAGCCCGCATGCTGAAATCAAACATGTAAACTCAGAGACGTCAGCCCAGATAAACACCACCTGCCTCTTCATTTTCTAAGACGGCTTTTTAATCTCTCCAAGTTGGAAGGAAATGTTCTTCCTAGACACTGAGCACTTCTTGAGGAACGGCTCTTGCCATGGGAGTGGAATCCCCCTCCTGCCCTAGCCCCCTGCTTTGGCAGGTGTTAATTATACCCTTGATCAGAGAGAAACATCTGCATGCTTCAGCATGGAGGGAAGCAGCAATTTGCAGCTCAGCAGGCAGTGGATGGGAAATTGCTGGAGTCTTGCTGGCCGCGTGGGAACCATCACTGAGGTTCCCCATCACTGTGGCTCCCCACCCTCAGCAAACCGACAGGCTCCCCTTGTGTCTCTGGAGCACATAGGGGTGCGGAGGGCAGCCTACAGGAGGAAGCCCCCGGAATGCCCAGCGTTCCTCCTCCTCATATGCGATTTTTCGTTCTCTTTCCACCAAAAGAGTCAGGTCTATGGAATTGTTACACTGCACAATCCTGGATTGGCCATCCTGAAAGTCTTTTCTTGGTTTGTGGCATTCTCATTTGGTGGCAGTACTAGCCCTGACTTGATGTGCCCTGTATCCATCCCACTTGATGTGCATAATGCTTAGATTTTTCCGCAGAAATATTGATGTGTTTGATTACAGGGTGCAGCCCAGACCGCTAGCCCTCTTGGTGATCGTGTAACATATAGAATATAGGCTGCATTACTTTTTTTTTTAATTTTGAAAAAAGATCTCATTCCAAAATACATCCAACCCTGAGGAATTATCAACTTGTATTCAGCCGATATTTGAGAACTACCTGACTCTGTCTACCCAGATTAAATGAACACTTACCAGACAGACAAGAGCACAACCTGAGAGTTTTCCTGATGTCCCTACACATTGGCCATTTCTATCCACTATTCCCTGAGGGTAAGGATAAGGTGGGCACAACCGGCCCCACCTCTCCCTTGTTGTGCCCACTTCCCCATTGGGGACTCAGTTTCCCCGTCAATTAAATGAGGACCTCCACTTCCTAACATCTAGTCCTTGAGTGTTCTTGGGCTCTGAAACACCAACCATGAATCCCAGTGTTATAGACTGAGTACATATGTCCCCTCAAAATTTATGTTGATGCCTAAGCCTCCCCCCACCCCCGTGTGCCTGTATTTGGAGATGGGGCCTCAAGGAAGTAATTCAGGTTAAATGAGGTCTTAAGAGTGATCAACAGGATTGGTACTGTAAGAAGAGACACCAGGGAACACCCTTTCTGTCTCCCTGCCATGTGAGCACCCTTCACGAAGGCGGCCGTCTATGAGCCAGGAAGAGGGTTCTCAGAGAGACCAAACCAGCAGCACCTTGATCTTGGATATCCAGCTTCCAGAACTCAATTTCTGCTGTCTAAGCTCCCCAGGGTTTTGTTATGGCAGCCCAAGCAGACTAAGCCCGAGGATGATTGTTCTAGATTCACAGATGAGAAGAGTAAGTTCAGAAAGGGGACATCGAGTCTTAAAGGTTGAGGGAGAAATTTGTGAGCAGCTGAGGGAAGGGAACACTCTTCGGCTAGAAGCCCAGGGGCAAGGAGATATAGAGAGGCCGGCATATTCAGAGCACAAGGTAGTGCCCAGGGGACAGGACTCGGGGCGCCATCCTAAGGCAACCATATGCTTTGAAAAAAATTGGGGCATATGGTCTGGCACGAATCTGTAAATGAGCCTCAGTCTGGGAAATCCAAGTTAGGAGGTGTAGCCTGCAGGCCAGGAGGGGGTGGCAGAGCGCAAAAGCCTCAGGCCTGAGGATGTCCATGGCCTCTACCTGGTCAGCAATACCTGAGGTTCTTTTCACCTGAACACAGTGTTATGAAGACAACTGAAAGAGGGGGGCCCGGGTGGCTCAGTTGGGCGCTGGTTGAACATCCGAATCTTGATTTCGGCTCAGGTCATGATCTCAGCAGGGAGTCTTCTTGAGATTCTCTCTTTCTCTCTCTCTCTCCCTCTAAAATAAGTAACTAAATCTTAAAAAACAAAAACAAAGACAACCAAAGGAATAGCGATAGTTGGGGAACGCTGACCCACAGCACAGAATGAACAGAGCGTACTAAGTCATCAATGCAGTACCCCAAGTGGGGATCCCCTATTTCCAGCTACTCTCTCTGCTGGTGACTGGGTATGCCATGTCCTTTTCCTCTTCCTTGCTACTGTTTTCTGCATTAACCACAGATCTACTTCTTAATCTCAGGAAGATCCACAAGGAACATCTCAAGGCCCTAAGCTGAAATATACTATGAAAGAGTTCTCAGTATCTTCCTCTGGACCTATCTTCCATTGGTTGATTTTCTTGTTCCCCATGGCCCTGTCTTTTTCTGCCCTTGAATAAATGTCTGCAAGGAACCCCCCCCCATACAAATGGGCACCTCTGTTCTCTGGGCAGCCACCGTGAGAATCTTGATTGGGGGGTTAGAAGAAAAATGACATCCGGGCTGATTCTCCGAAAGTTCGCCATTACAAGAAGTCCCTTAAATGATAATTGTTGACTTTTTCCATTATCAACCACCCCCACCACCCCCCAGGCAGCTGGGCCTTAAAACCGTCTGCTGACTGCCTCCCCGGGGTTGGTTCCTTAACTGTTCTGTCCTGGGTAACATCATGCATGTGCATACGTGCACGCATGCACACGCGCACATTTGCACACACACCCTAAAACCGCGGATATTCATCGGACCCGGTGTGCAAGGCAGTGGGGGCCTGATAAGAGACAATACTTGCCCTCAAGCCAAGACAGTCCTCTTGGAAAGGGAGTGTGTAAATATGTGAAAAACGAATTTGCAAAGCAAGAGTTAAATAACACCAGCCCCCATGGAAGAGATAATCCCTCAGACAGATAGCTTAATCTTTAATGAAGTTATCACCCCACTAGCCCATTGGGGCCCACAACAGCTCCAAGAAACACTCAAGGCTAAAAAGGCAAAGGCGACAGAGCAGTGAAGAAGGACGAGGGGTTAAACCAGGGGGTTCTGAGTGGTGAGAAGGCTGACTGGCCTCTGAAAGCTATCAGCAGGCACAAATGTTTCATTTGTAGCCTTGGCAGCTGTCTGTACCAAATAAACAGCTCAACAAATAAACCTTGATTTTGAAGGTTTTTAAATGGGAGCGGTGTTGATTTACCCAGCGTCTGACTTGTGCAAAAATCAGCCGTTTGAGCTCTAGAGCACTCTGTTCCCCATCTCCTGGGGTACATGGGCTTTTTAAAGGAACTAGCCAAGCACCCAAATCTCTTTAAGCAGGACGAGGCTAAGAGTTAGCTTCTCTGACTCAGCCATGCCAGTTCCTGAAGGGGTTTCCAGACAATCCTCAGACAGTGGGTGCTGAGCCCTTTCTGATGCCAGCAGGCACAAGAAAGCCAATGGGGGTCAGTCCCCAGCAAGAGCAGACTCGAAGCCTGGGAAGCTGGGACAGGGCAGCTTCTGATCCGGGACTCTTCCATTGAAAGAGTCCCGGATCCACGAAAGCCAGTGCTCCACCCCCACCCCCATGCCATTTTCTTTCCTCCTCTTACCGTTGGCACATCAAAAGGGGAGAAGATGGAGCACTTAGATCTGTGGTCCAGCCTGTGGCAGGGGGGGCTCTTGGGGGGTAAAGGCTGCTGGCAGGACTCTCATAGGGAGGATAGCAACGTATCATATCAATGTGCATATTGATATTGATCCAGCCACCATCCATCCACAATGGCTCCCCTGAACATTTCCGAGCGCCCCCACCATGCTCCTCGCCCTGTGCTAGGTGCTGCTGAGAAGGTGTAAATGAATCTGATGAGATGCCTGCCATCCAGGACCTCACATAAACACCCATAAGGACATAACTTACGTAACCCCCCCAGTCTGCTTAAAACTGTGGTTGGGCCACTGGCTCCAAAGCACTGTGAAGTTGGACAGACCCAGGTTCAAAGCCCAGCTCTGCCACTCACCAGCTTTGTCTTTGTAAGCCCCAGATTTCTCACCAGCAAACTTCCACATCAAGTAACTGAAACTGGAAATGATCACGTGTGTGAAATCTCTGAGCACACAGTAGGTCCTCAATAAATGCTCATTCCCATTCTCCTTCCCATTAGATGATGACTATGAGCCTAATACAGGTCTACAGGATGGAAAGTGGAGACGAGGATATAACAAATCCTGACAGGATCAGGAAGGACCTCTTATGCCTTCCCTGAGAATTTCATTCTTCTGCCCAAAGCACTCTGCTTCCCTCCAGTGTCTTAGCCACGTATCCCAGACGCACAGCGGGCATTAATAAAGATTTCATTAATGTTCTTTTGGTATTTCCCAAGTCAGTAGCAGCGTCTGCAACTTCCGGGGGCTCTATGGTTCTGTTCCTTTCTCAGCAATCTCCATCATTTTTTAGGGTATGTGCACCCCTACTCTAAAGATCCAGCCACAGAGAGGGAAATAAGCTTCTATCATGTAGACAATCCAAGGAAGGTAGTGCTCTTTTATTAGTTTCCTCAAGGCCTGGTGCTCACAGTCATCTTCAGTATCTACTTTAATCCTTAGACTGGCGAGCAGATGGAAGAGGTGATGCTGTGGTTGAATGTTTTCGCCCCACCCCCCCACCTCCGATTCATATGTTGAAGTTCTAACTCCCAGTGTTAGAAAGTAATTAAGGTTAAATAAGTTCATAAACGTGGGGTCCTGATCCAATAGAATTAGTGCTCTTATAAGACGAGACACCAAAGAGCTTGCTCTCTCCCCACCTCAACCCCACCCCCACCCCTGTGAGGACACAGCAAGGACAGCCTGCAAGCCAGGGAGAGTGTGCTCAGCAGAAACCAGCTCCACGGCACCTTGATCTTGGACTTGCAGTCTCCGAAACTGTGAGAAAACTAATTCTGTTGTTCAAGCCCTCTCAGTCTATAGTATTTTGTTAGGGCAACCCAAGCAGACTAAGACAGAAAATAATTATTCTAGTTTTACAGGTAATAAAAACAAGTGCAGAAGGTGACATGACCTGCCCGAGACCACCCAGTTGCTACATGGCAAAGCCAGGACTCGGGCCTGGGTGTGCTAGACCTCCCCAGGCCGGTGCTCCTTGTACATTTTCACAGCTGCCTCTTCTGATGGCCACAGACTGTGTGTGCAAATGTGCTTGGAATCCCGAGGATCTGATGTGTAGGGCAAGTATTATCCAACAAGATCCTGAGAGCCCTAAGTCCATGGGATGTGCTATGGATCCAACTGCATCCCCCAAAAAAGCTATGTTGCCTACCAACACCTTGATCTGCTCGCCAGTCTTTTCTGTTGATGACGGTGGGGGAAAATTCAACTTTAACTTCACTTAATCACTTCTGATTTTAAACTTTGATTCTTCTGGATATTTAGTCAAATTCAGATTCTTCCCTTTCCCCTTACCCTCCGTAGGAGGACATCTGTGTGTGAGGGCAGCTCAAGTCACATCTGGTGCCCAGCAAGAAGAAGGTGGACACCTGTTCTCAAGCATCATGACCTGGCACCCATGGGCTCCTCCTGCAGGCAGGCCACACACCACACAGCCTCCACATCACTGCCCACCCCCAGGCCTTCTCTGGTCTATGACCTCACATCAGGTCTGAAAGAACTCAGTGATGCCCCCCAAGCAATGCTGAAGTCCATGCAAACTTGTGGCAAAAGACCTGAACAGACACCTCACCAAAGAAGATACACAGATGGCAAATAAACGTAAGATTCTCAACATCTTATGTCATTAAAGAATTCTAAACTAAAACCACAGTGAGATACCACTACACCAATTAGAATGGCCCAAACCCAAAACACTAGCAACATCAAATGCTGGTAAGGATGCAGAGAAACAGGAATTTGTATTCATTGCGGCTGGGAATGCAAAATGACACAGTCACCTTGGAAGAAGTTTGGTAGTACAAACTAAACATATTCTTACCCTATGATCCAGCAATTGTGCTCCTTGGTATTTACCCAGAGGAGTTGAAAACACATGTCCACATAAAACCTGCATGTGGATATTTATAGCATCTTTACTCATAATTGCCAAAAGTTGGAAGCAACCAAGATGTCCTTAAGTAGGTGAGTGGATAGACTGTGGTTCATCCAGAGAATGGAATATTATTCAGCATTAAAAAGAAATGAGTTATCAAGCCATGAAAAGACATAGAGGGACCTTAGATATATATTGCTAAGCAAAAGAAGTCCATCTGAAAGGATACACATTGTATCCTCCCAACTGTATGACATTCTGGAAAAGGCAAACAATGGAGACACTGAAAAGAGCAGTGGTTGCCAGGGGTGAGGCAGGAGAGATGAACTGGCAGAAAAGAGAGGATTTTTAGGATGAAAATACTCTACATGATATAATGATGGATATATGTTACTATACATTTGTCCAAACTCATAGGCTGTACAACACCAAGAGTAAATCCTAATATAAACTATGAAACTTTAGGTAATTATAATATGTCAATGTAGGTTCTTTCTTGGTGAAAAAAAGAAATCTATTCCGGTGAGTGGTGTTGATAATGGGGGAGGCTGAACACATGTGGGGACAGAAAGTATAAGGGAAATCTCTGTTACTTCTCTTCAATTTAGTTGTAAACCTGAAACTGCTCTTTAAAAAAAGTCTTAGGGCGCCTGGGTGGCTCAGTTGGTTAAGCGACTGCCTTCGGCTCAGGTCATGATCCTGGAGTCCCGGGATCGAGTCCCACATCGGGCTCCTTGCTCAGCAAGGAGTCTGCTTCTCCCTCTGACCCTCCCCCCCTCATGCTCTCTCTCTCTCATGCTCTCTCTCTCAAATAAATAAATAAAATCTTTAAAAAAATAAAAATAAAAAATAAAAAGTCTTATGAGCTCTCCTCTACATGTTAGGTTGAGATGCTGCTCGATTCATGAATCACTTTATACAGCCAATTAGACCTTCTAAAAACATTAAAATAAAAAATAAGTAATTTAAAAAGTTTTTTTTTTAATTTTGTGAAAATAAATAAATAAATCGGCAAACTAGGAATTGAAGAGATGTCTCAACCTGATAAAGGCATCTATGAAAAGTCTATAGTTAACATCTTACTTAATGGTGAAAGATGGATTGCATTCTCCCAAGGACTTAGAACAAGGTGAGGATGTTCACTGCTACTAATCACATTCAAGGAGACCAAGCCAACGCAATGAGGAGGAAAAATGAAGAAGAGGAGAAGGAGAAAAAAGACATACACATTGGAAAGAAAGTAAATTGCCTTTATTTAGAGATGATAAGATTGTCCATGTAGAAAACCACAGAGTCTACACCAAAAGCTACTAGCTTAGCAAGATCACAGGACACAAGATCAGTGTACCAAAGTCAACTATATTTTTATGTACCAGCAATGAACAATCAGAAATAAGAATATATAATATTCATCTGTAATATAAATAAATATTTTTATTTAGGATAGAATCAAAAGCATGAAATATTTAGTGATAAAGTTTTTAATATATGTAGCTTTCCATATGCTGAAAACCACAAAACACTAAGTGAAATCAGAACAGATCTAAATAAATGGAGAGATATGTCATGTTCATGGATCAGAAGACTCAATTTTATTAATATGTCAATACTCCTAAAATTGATCTATCTATAGATTCTAGGTGATACAAATTCAAATCCCAACAGGCTCTTTTGTAGAAATCAACCAAAAATTTGTATTGCAAAGAAAAAAAATTAAAAGGGTCTGAGAATTTTGAAAAAGAAGAACAAAGTTGGAGGAATCACACAATTTGAATTTCAAAATTTAATATAAAGCCACAGTAATCAAGACAGTGTGGTATTGGTGAAAGAAAAGCCACAGTAATCAAGACAGTGTGGTATTGGTGAAATGGAACAGACTAGAGAATCCAGAGACAGAACTGTACATGTATGGTCCACTGATATTTCACTGAGGTAAAAAGAACATTTGTGGAGATTCATTTTCTCAACAAGTGGTGTGAGAAAAATGGGTTATCCCTAAGCAAAAAGAGAAAAAAGAAGAAAGAAAAGAATCTCAACCCCTACCTCACACCATATACAAAAATTAACTCGAAATACATCATAGACCTAAATGTAGAACCTAGAACAGTAAAACTCTAAGAAAAGATAAAAGGAAATCCTTCTGACCTGGGAATTAGGCAAAGATTGTTTGTGTTTTATTTCGCAGAAGACACAAAAAGTAGTCATCTAAACCGGAAAAAAATTGAACTTCATCAAAATTTAAAACTGCTCTTTGAAAGACACTTAAGAAAATGAAAAAAAAAAAAAAATCCTAGACTGAAAAAAAATATTTTCAAAACACATATAATAAAACACAAGCCATATCCAAAATACTTCTGAAATCTCAAAATTCAACAAAACAAGTCAATTTTAAAATCAGGCAAAATATTTGAACAGATGCTCGCATCCACGGCCTCAGCAATAGAAAGGAAGGAACTCCTGACACATTCAACAACACGGATGAATCTTAAAAGCATTACGTGAAGAGACAGAAGTCAAACAGAAAGAGCTACTGTATGATTTCACATACATGGCTTTCAGAAAAAGGCAAAACTCTAAGGACACAAACCCAATCTGAGGTTCCCTGGGGCTGGGGGAGGGAGGAGTGACTGGTTTCAGAGGGGACACGGTCAACTTTGGGGATGATGCGAACACTCTGTCTTGATTGAGATGATATTTGCACAACTATATACATTTGGCAAATCTCACAAAACAGCACACCTCAGTTTTAGGATATATCATTGGCATCTCAATAAACCTGACTTAAAAGATGTCTTATTATTATTACCACATTCAGAGAATGTTTCCTTTTTTTTAGCGTAAGTTTGTCATTAAAAGAGAGAAGGGAAACATTTATGCTAATTTCTTCTGATTAATACATGACTAAATACGTATTTTTGTATAAAAGAGCTATAAATAAAGATATATAACGCACTCACATGGTACCTTATGTACATTGCACCCGAAAAGGAACTTTTAGAATCACTGCTTCTATAATAGTCCCTGGCACAGAATAACGACGAGGAAGGTGATAGTTAGTAGCCACAGCCCTGATGTAAGCAGGGCTGGTGTAATTGCTTCCATTTTATAAATGCAAAGATGAAGTTAGAACTCATGCCAAAGGTCACACGGCAGATCCGTGCAAACCCAGAACTTGAATCCATGTCTTTTTTACCCCAGAGTAAACTGTAAATTTTCCTTCTTCTCCCCAGAGGCCACAAAGCGAAAAGCATGAGGCACCATGTACGCGTCATCGCAAGCCCAGCTGAGGGAAAAATTGATAGGCAGGAAGTACACTTGTTTATAGACCCTGTGGTTTATTTTGGGTGCTTTCCACAAACGAGCTCAGTAGGTGTGAAAACGCCACCCACGTCTCAGCACCTGGAGCCTGAGGCCCTGAGGCGGCAGAGCCCAGGTGTGACAGGAGCAGGGACACCAGATGCTGCTCTTCTGTGGCCCCCTTGCTCTGATGGGTTCTGAAATGGAGACGGATGACCTGGACCCAAGTTCCCCTGCACCCCACATCTGCTGTGGTGTCTTAGCCTCGGGCCCCAGGACGGCTTGCCCCAGAGCCCCCTCCTCCCCAGGGCAGGCTGGAAAACACTGGCCCCAGTGTTGCGGTCCTGGAAAAGCTGACTCCTGTGTCCCTGTCCTGTAGACCTCCCCTTCCTCCCACCCCAGGGTCTCAGGGAGGAACCCCAATCCCCTTCCAGCCCCGGGGGATCTCCTCTGTGGTCACCTCAGCCCTTGGCTGGCTCCTCCATCTTGTCCATCCCAGGTAGCATTTCCCAAAGTAAGCTGCTCTCCCCACCAGCTCTGAGGGATCATCGGGGAGCATTTTCAAAAGAACTCTGAGGAATAAAAATAAGTTCTTAGGAAATTCTGAGCTAAACAAAGTGTCATGGGGTGAGTTGTGTCCCCTCCAAAAGATATGTGGAAGTCCTAACCCCCAGTACCTCAGAATGTGACCTTATTTGGAAACAGGCTTGCTGCAGATGTAATTAGTCAAGATGAGGTCACACTGGAGTAGGCTGGGTCCTTAATCTGATATGACTGGTGTCCTTATAAGAAGAGGAGGGAGACACACGGAGGGGGAAGACGGCCATGTAATGACAGCCAGGAGGCAGAGACTGAGGGGCTGCAACTTCAAGCGGAAGAACGCCAAGGATCGCCGGCCACACCAGAAGCTGGAGAAGGCGAGGGAGGATTCTCCCCTGCAGGTGTCATGGGGAGCATGGTCCCGCTGACACCTTCTTTCGGGACCTCCAGCCTCCAGAACTAGGGGAGAACACATTTCAGTTTTAAACCACGCGGCTTGTGGTGGTTTGTTACGACAGCCCCGGGAGACTCATACACAAAATTTAACATCTTCTTTACTTCTCGGAGATTTTAATAAGCTAACCTGCAAGAATTTCCAAGGAAGGGGGAATAAGCTCCACTTTCTCAATTTATTTTACCACAGAATGTTTTTCCTAAAAAACAAAACAAAACAAAACAAAAATTAGTGCTCCAGGAGATGGTCTTTGGGAAATGGGGATTTTCAGGACTTATCTGTGGTATCTCAGGGAGATGACAGAGAATAAGGGGCCAAGCAGGGTCCACAGAGCCTGGTGCCCTTCCAGGGAAGGTGCTCCCTCTCACAGGCCCACCACCAGTCCCCACAGAGAACTCTGTTCCTATTCAGTTTAAGAACAAATGAATGAATGAGGCCCCGTGATTGGTTGGCAGTGATGTCAACTGACAGATGGCTGACCCTCCACCTTCAGGGGTTCACTGTCAAAGGGAGGCCCCACAGGACATTTGCTTGCCTCTCTCGCATCTCCCACTGCTGCCTCACCCCATGCACACCCAGGGCTTTAGTTACACCAGATTAAAATGTCCATGCTCTCTCCCCCCTGGGCCTTTGCTCTTGCTATCTAGAATGATCCCCACTCCCACCCTGTGTCCCCTTAGTGGATTACCACTCATTCTTTAATGCCACTCCACCAGCACCTTATGGATGGCCCTGTTACAGACCTTGTGCCTGGTCTCGAGCCAGGGTGGCCTGGCGGCAGTGGGACCCAGTTGGAGAGATGGGCCTCCGCGTCCTCACACCCAGCTCAGTCTGACCTCCGGCAACTTTCTTTGTCTCTAAAAATTTATTTTCTCACCTATGAACAATACTTATTTGCAAGAGTTTTAGGAAAATAAAGTAATGTATAAAAGGTGCCAGACATCTAATAGATGTAAATATAATAGTGTTGTTAGTACTATTTTTTTTTTAAGATTTTATTTATTTATTCATGAGAGACCGAGAGAGAGAGAGAGGCAGAGGAAGAAGCAGGCTCCCAAGGAGCAGGGAGCCCGATGTGGGACTCGATCCCAGGACCCTGGGATCATGACCTGAGCCGAAGGCAGACGCTTAACCATCTGAGCCACCCAGGCGCCCCAGTACTATTTTTATTACAGGATTTTTTTTTTTTTTTAAGGCCTGTCGTGCCAGCTGGACTGTGAGCCCCTTTTGGGGGGGCAGCGGGTGGCCTTCCTCTCCAAGCCCCAGCCCCGCTCCCCCACCCAGTGATCTCTGAAGCCAGCATTTGCACAGGCAATCAGGAGCGACCCCCTAGGGCACAGCAGGCTGCAGGGGGTGCCGTCAGCTCTTCTTCCCGGTCTCCCACCTTCCCCCAGGACTCGGGTGCACCTGCCGCATTAGGGCCCTGACCTCCGGCTCTGCCCCTTCCCCGCCCCCACAAGCAAGCCTGAAGCCAAGGAGCACGGGTGATTGTGAGCAGGCCTGCGGCTCCCCTGGGACTCCCCTGACCATCCGTGCCCACCTGGGCACCCCTTTCAGAGCAGGCAGCTTTTCCCACCTCCGAAAGTCCTTGTCATTTCCAGAAGCAAGCTGAAGCGACTGCAGCAGAGCTCACCCGAAGGAAGTGCCTGGGGAGCAAGTGGGCCGAGAAAGCGCACTAAGCAGCTCCAAGGTGTCTGGTCCCGGGGTGGCAGGGAGGGGTTCCTCCTCTTGTGGGCATGTTGCGACCCTTTCCATGTTCTGGGTTTACTCATACTGGATGTCCTGATAAACTGATAAAAGCCATATGCAAAAACATGTACTCACCAAACAAATATCAAGCACCTTCTATTTACCAAGTTCTGTGGAAAGAATGGGGACAAACTAAAAATTAAAACTTCCTACACTTAAGAAATATATTAGTTAAGGGGCACCTGGGTGGTTCAGTCGGTTAAGCATCAGCCTCTTGATCTCAGCTCAGGTCCTGATCTCAGGGTGGTGAATTCGAGCCCCACGTTGGGCTCTACCCTGGCCATGGAGCCCACTTTAAAAAAAAGAAATATTACTTAAGGTACACGCTAAATGTCTAGAACAAAAATTCCCCAAATACAATGGCCCAAACCATAAAGGAGTTTATTTTTCCCTTTTGCAACAGCCCAGAGGAAAATTCTACTCCACAAGGTCATTCAGGGAACCAGGTTCTTTTTCTTTTTTTTCTTCCTGTGGCATAACTTGTATATAACACATTTCAGAAATATTCAGAGTAGCTCAGTTACTTTTTATATATGTACACATCTGTGAAACTACCACCCAGATCAAAGTACAGAACATTCCTAGCACTCAAGGCCCTCCTGTCTTATTGCTTTGTCCTACCCTAAGGTGTTATCTTTGTGCCATAGTCTAAATTCACTCATATTGTCACCTTCACATTCCAGTCCACAGGAAAAGGGGATGGGGTGGGGGAGGGGAGCAGGCACACGATTTCCTAATTTAAAAAAATGTGATCTGGAAATGCACACATCACTTCTGTCCACACTCCACTGGCTAACTCTTAGTCATATGGTCATAGAGGCTGCAAGAGTAGCTGGGGAAAATTCTTTCCCAGGCAGCCACATCTGCCAAAACACTGATGCAGTTCTATTACTAAGAGGAAGAAGGGGAGCATGGATCCCAGGGTGTCACACAGGCAGGACGAATAGCCAGACAGCCCTGGCCCGCTGGAGCCTGTTTACTGAGGGGACTCATGGAGTGGCAGCAGGGGACATCAGAATCTGAGAGAGGGACTGATTCTGTGCGGCTTTTTAGTTGCATGATTAGTGGTGTACAGGCTTCTCCCCTAAGCTGATCAAAGGCTAGGATCCAACATCTGTATGGCATGGTGGGATTCTGGCTCCAACTGAGCCCTACCATCTCAGCATCCATGGCTTGGAGAGCACCTCCTATGTACGGCGTTATCAAAGGCTGGAGTTGAAGTCCTCTCATTACCACTTCAGGCCACCTCAGGAATCTTCTAGAACTGATTGCTTCAAGCTCTTGGGTTTACCTTGTCTCCATGGAGACAAGCGACAAGAGACCAATTATAGGGAACTGGTCTTGGACAAATTCACCCTTACTTGTAAAGGGCACAATCAGAAGTGAGGGTCACAATAGGCTCACACTCCAGCAGTGACATCCAAGTGCAAAGCAAATTCGGTGCTCTCCAAGCTCTAATCGAAGTCCAGGAGGAGTGCTCTATGTGGAAGGCTATGGGTATGCAGAGAAAACACTTTCACTGAGTCATCAGGAAAGAAGGAGCTCTTTGGTGCACAGGGGAAAGGACACGGATGGCAGAGGAATAGATGGGCAAACACCAAGGGGTGTGACAGTAGGTGCAGTGAATCTCTTCCTAAACAAACAAATGTGACATATACATAGGGAAAGAAACAATTTAAAAAAAAAAAGCCTACGGTATATATAAGTTTATGAGAATAAGCATTAAGTTTACCTGACTCTAACTTTCCTGGAAGTCAAAGCATAAAGGAAACCCACCAGATTATATAACTTCCACTGCCTGACATAAATAAGTACTCAGGCTTGTCAAGAGTGATATCTTCCATAAATGCTGTGTCCCGTATACTTGGTTTTAAAATTAAAAGGAATTCAAAATTATAAGCAAAATGGGTAGCCTATGTCTGCTATAAAATCTTGAAAAGCCTTAGCAATCTACATTAGATTGGGGGTAGCAATAAATAACATAAATCTACACAGAATCCAGTGTAGAACCGGATGACAGATAATTAGCTACCTAACCACACCCTCTGTGAGCTCACGTATATATTCCTTAGGGTTTAGGTTAATCTGCTATGTCAGAGGCCCCCAAACACAGGGACTTAAAATAGAAATGTGTTTGTCTTTCACATAACAGTCTGACTGTGGGCAGTGGGCCAAGGCCGACAGGCGTCTCTGCTCGGTGAGGTCATCTAGGGATCCAAGTTTCTTCCGTCCTTGCTTTGCCAATCCTATGCTGTCACCACTGTCCACATGGTAGACACTGGCTCAGGAGCCACTTCCACATCCCCGCTCCAGGAAAGATAGAGAGTCAGCGAGACGCAATTGATGTATTTTGACAAATAATTTGGAAATGGTGTATACCACTTCCTCCGACCCTCTTGGCCAAACTTGATCATACCGGCACAGTTAGCTGGAAGGGAGACGATGAAATGTGGTCTGTGGTGGCTGATTATGTGCTTGGCTAATATTCGGAGGCCCCTGTTGCCAAAAGGAAGAAGGGCAGTTAGCAACCTTGCCCTAAACATCTAAACACAGGTCTTCGCAGAGATAAACCAACTGAATGTCAAAAATAAATAAATAAAAATAAAGAGCTCACTAGTTCCAAGGCTTTATATTTCTTTTTTTTTTTTTAAGATTTTATTTATTTATTTGACAGAGAGAGAGCATAAGCAGTGGTGAGCAGCAGAGGGAGAGGGAGAAGCAGACTCCCGGCTGAGCCAGGAGGCAGACGTGGGACTCGATCCCAGCACCCTGGGATCATGAGCTGAGCCGAAGACAGATGCTTAACCGACTGAGCCACCCAGGCGCCCCATTTATATTTATTTTAAAGAAAAAATCTGGGGTGCCTGGGTGGCTCAGCCGGTTAAGCGTCTGCCTTCGGCTCAGGTCATGATCCCAGGGTCCTGGGATTGAGCCCCGCATCGGGCTCCCTGCTCCGCAGGAAGCCTGCTTCTCCCTCTCCCACTCCCCCTGCTCGTGTTCCCTCTCTCACTGTGTCTCTCTCTCTCAAATAAATAAATAAAATCTTTAAAAAGAAAAAATCTATTTGTTGCTGACTGTCAATTATTGGTAAAAAGAGTCATAAAACAATTCGGGAAGGCCATCGATAAATTCTCCAGGCGACAGGTTATCAGATGTCTACTCCCACGAAACCCCCCACCAAGATAAAGATCTACTAAAGCAGGTAGTCAAGATGACAAACCTCTGCCCCCCGTTCTAACTGCTGCCAAATCTGGGTGAGCTCTAAACCCAATCGGGCTGCCTCGCGCCACCTAACCCGCCCCACAAGTTTTGCAGACTACGCAGCCCTGCACACCTGACCCTGCACACGGGCAGCAGTCTGCCCGTGTCCCCCGCAAGTCCCCGGCACAGCTCGGACCGCAAGAGCCCCAGCCCTTGGCCCCAGCAATCATTTCACAGTCACACTGTCAACAGCCCTGGCACCTCCATTCCCCGGAATCTGTTTGTTATAAATGGAATTCTCTTCTCCACTCTAGGCAGGACCAGGAGTTTAAGGAGCGGCTCTGTGACTCATGGACACTCGGAGGGGCTGCCCAGAGGACACCAAAACAGGAGATGACCGAGAGGAGTGCATAGCTGCAGGCTGAGCTGGCATTTGATGAGGTGCCAGGGACTTAGGGCAGGGATTCCGGTGCTCTCCCACCCAGAGCACCTCTCCGGGAGCGGATGAGCCGTGGGGCCCGAGGGCGGCCCCTCCCGAGGACGTCTGCTGGGCAGTAGCAGGATGCCAGAGGCCCTGTCAGGTGGGCATGGACCCAAGACCGCAGACGGGAGCCTTTGTAATCTGGTTCGTGTTGGCCTCCTCCCCAGAGACTCCAAGTTCCGTAAGAGCAGGGACCGTACCCGTCTTTCCCAGGGCTGTATCCCTAGTGCCTGGCACATAGTAAGTGCTCAGTGAATCTTCGTTGACTGGTATCCTCCCAACTCAGGCCTCACCTGGAGCCACAGTGCAAGAGGGCTTATTATCTGCCACCTGCCAAGAACCAAATTAGGTCTTTCCCCATATGGGATCCTGGTTCATTTGAAGAACCTTGAGGGTTAGGTATTATCATCCTCACTGGAGCAAACAGAGCCCCTCCTTGTCCCTCTGCTCTAGTCCCAAGATGACACACTTCCAAAATGGAGGAGCAGAAGCAGACCCTAAAGAGAGCTCAAACTCTTCCTCATTTAAAGCGCGAGACCCCGAGGGCCAGCATCTCGTGACAGGCAGAAAAGGAAGGCCCTGATCGTCCCAGCTGGGGTTCCCGGTGCTTCCTTACACAGAACCTGGGAGCTGTGACCCCCTTGTCCCACCTTACGGAAGCAGAAGTAGGCTGGGAGGGCTGAATACTCACCCAAGTCCCCCAGCTACGCGTGGCAGGGCAGGACTTGAACCCAGGTCAGCCTGACTGCTGCACCCCAGCAACTTCTGTCCACTCCACACTTGAGCTTTGCTGGGGACCCACCTGTGTCCCCCAAAGTTCACATGTCACAGCCCTCCCCGCACATGACGGTATTGGAATTAGGGCCTCCGAGGAGGTGATTAAGGTGAATGAGGTCCTGAGGGTGGCATCCTAACGTGATGGCACCGCCCCCCCATAGGAAGAGAGGGAGAGGCCAGGTCGGGTGAGAACACAGCAGGGAGGTGGCCGGCCATCCGCAGCCAGGCGCCCTCACCAAAACCCGGCCATGGTGGCCTCCTGAGCTCAGACTTCCATCTGGGAGAAAGTTCATCTTAGTTGCTCAGGCCACTCTGTCTATGTCTATGGTATTTTGTTACGGCCACCTGAGCAGACTAAAATAAGATTTTTCAGACGCCAAATAGTTCTTAAGGACCTCTTTCCCCCATTGTTCCGTATTTTAGGGGGAAAATTGGTTTCATTTCACCCTGGGGCCATCAGAGAGTTTATAGAGGAACTGAGAATTGCCTGAGGGCAGGGCCTGCTGGCTTCATTTCCTCATAAAGAAGTTTTGGTCAACAAAGACTCCCCCAGGAGCTTCCAGAATCCCCTAAAGCAATTCTTCCCAGTTGGAAGATCCCATCTTATAAATGCCTGGCTCTCCTCACCCGTCCGGAGGGGGCAACTGCCTGTTCTCCCTAGAGGGTATCTGTTCTGCTAGGAATCCCTCATATCCACATCCACACCATAGGAGCTGAGCCAGAACACTGAGGAAGGAGTGGCCACCGCCCCAATTTCCTGCAGAGGAAACTGGGGTTCAGGGGGGTCCCTGACTTGCTGATGACAGCGGTCCTTGAACTCCAACCCCGGTCTTCCAACACGAAACCCACGGTCCCCACATCAATGCCACAGCCACCCTTTGCTAAATGTTCTCATTTGAGTACAATGCAAAGAAGTACATTTGAATACATTTTGTTAAGTGAATCAATTTATGGGCAAACAATTAAATGGAAGCTGACAACTAAATAATTAGAGCTCTTTGAATACCTTGCCAGCCAGAGAGAAATAACACAAAACTAAGGAGGAGGGAGGGGGAGGGGTGGAAGAGGAGGGAAAGGGAGGAGAAGTGCATTTTCCCTCTCTCTTGTTGACCTAGGCTCCTACAGACCACCACCCAAGTCCATGGGTCTAGCTGTCACTGATGGAGGCCATGGGCCAGGCACAGGTAGGGGCTGAGTCTCAGGGACGGCTCGTGCAAGCCCCCTGGAGGGCACCCGCACTTTGTCACATCTCCACTAAGTTGTGCCCAGCAAAGCAGCCCCTGGGAGTGGAAGGCATGGTATGTCAGGCTCTGTCACCCTAAACATGGGACATGACTTCCGGGTCCTGCAATGCTCTGATCACACCCTTCTTGGGACATGCCAGGTTTGCTGGTAAACAAGTTCGAGCGTTTTCAGGATGCTTCATCACTTACAAAGTGCTTCCCTGATGCTCATCTCATTTATGCCTTACAATACCCTTGAGAGGTAGGTATTCTAACCAGCTCCATTTTACAGAAGAGGAAAATAAGCTTCGGAGAGGTTAATTAACTTGCCCAAGGTCAAGTAACCAGTAACAGACCAAGCCATGCTTTGAACTCAGATCTTCCTGGATCCATATCCAGTGCTCTTTCCACCTTTCAAACTGCCTCCCCATGCCACAGCCGACACCCCATTTATACACACATATGTCTGACTTGGCAGAGTCCATACAAATTTGAAGCTGGGTACAAATTTGCCCGCATTCTGAGAGTGTGAGCTAAGTGTGCCCTTTGAAGGAAACTATTTGCACCTGTTTCTGAGAGGGATCTGAAACCAGGGAAGTGATGTCTGGGAATGAGCCCTGTCAATCACTGAGCTCCACAAACATGGGTCGACGCTAAGGTCAAGGTCGCTTGCTGTGTCCCCAGCAGGAAATAGGACAGGGAGCCCAAGTTCACACTGCACGAGTTCCTCGGGCTCTATCTGGACTGTGTGGCTGAGACTCCAACATCCAGGCCCTGCCACATCCTCACCATATCCGAAAGCCTCCACCTCTCCATCAACAAAAACATAACTTAAAATATGTCTGATGATTCACAGCAAAGAAGAATGGTGTCCCAGCATCTTAGCAGGTATGGGTTCTGCCAGGGCAAATCCCGATGGCTTTCAACAGCATCACACACTTCTTCAAAAGTGAAAAGTGATTCCAGCCTTCTCAATAGATGTTAAACCAGAAAGGGAGTTTCAGATCTACGTTTTGAAGTGCTTCATAAAGCATTTCACTGGAAATAGAAATGCTTTTGCTTTTTACCAAAACTCACGAAATAGCTTGTTTCTGAGCTCTCTGAGTGATCCTCTTTTTTTCATGGATGTGGTACAAAGGGGGTAATACGTGAGATTTATATGTAATTCTCTTACAAATGTTTTCCCCCCGATATCTAATTATTCCATTCCAATCCAAGTACATTGTCTTCTAAATATCTATGTGGTTTAATAATAGAATTGCTTCATTAACTCTGATACATGCTTGGGAATCAAGCAAAAAAAATTAAAGGAGAGCTAGAAAAACAAGCAACTACAGACATGTGCATTCCTGAGTTCTAAACACTCGGGCCGGCTAATGCCCGCTCCTCCCAAGCCACCCACCCCCCCTTCCTTACAGAGATGCGGCCGTCCTGTCACCCTTATCTCCTGCTTTCTTCCTACCGTGAAGGAAAGGGCCACCACCCTCCTGAATAATGAAGGACCGGAGCCAGGAGACCTTCCTCCTCCTGCCCCACATCCGGTTTGCAACCATGACCTGCTCAGATTCCTGCACAGGTGCATCACGCATAGAGTACCCAAGAACTGCAGAGACCCAAGGGTGGTGGGTCCCCCTCTGTTTGCATTGAGAAAACAGGAACCCAAAGAGGAGGCATGACTTAACCAAGGTGACATCAACCAAGAGGCCAAACCAGGTCTAGGATCCATGTTTTCTAGCTCGGTGCCCACACCCCTTCCTCCCCCGGGCCACGGATGGGTCCTCCCTTCCCTCCAGGTGGCACCTGCTTGACTCCCCGGGAGCTGTCCCAGGGATGACCGCTGCCTCCTGCCTGCCTCCCTCAACCCCCACCCCCCCCATCCTACCACAGTCTCCACAGTAACATCTCTCTTCCAACTCCACCCCTCAGTGTCTTCCAAACAAGGTCCGGAAGCTTCCGCCTGGCATTGGAGGACATACTCACTCTACCCTTCCCACTACTTCCGACAAAAACCCCGCCAGCCCATCTGCTCTCTACCTCTGCCAGTCTCATTCCCTTCCAACTCAAACCGCCCACCAGCATCTCCCCACCCTCCACGCGCTGCGGAAGCACAGTGCCAGGGCCCCTCTCTCAGCACCCATGGCCTTGAGCTACCTGGCAGAGCTCCGTGGGATGTACTCCCTCTGTGGGCCTGGGCACTCTGGGGATGGGGGGCGGGGGGTGGGGAACCACATTTTAACTATTTTGGTGTAACTTTCCTTTTGGCCCCAATGCTTAGCACACACCAGACATTGAACAATCAGGTACTCCATAAAGGTAGAATGGGTGAATGAAGTGACAGTCCTTTTTAAGGATGATCATTCTCTGCATATTAACTAAACTTCCTCCCAATTGTCACGGTGATCATTGTCTAGACTGTGAAGGATTTTCAATGGAAAGAGTTTCCAAAATAAACCTACCTTCTAAAATGTTGAGTAAGGACAATACTTGTACATTAACTGTAAGTAGGACCCAAGCCAAGGACCTTCTGCAGAGTCACCAAGGAGTCCCCAACAGACGGAGGTATGGATACCTCCCTACCAGGGATCACTGAGTCAAGAGAACCAGCCCAACTCTCAGTGACATCCCCCCCCGCCCCATAGCTTCTACCAGGTAAAGACTGGACTGGGGTGGGGGGCGGTTATGGGACAAATGTCCAGCACCGGGGAGCTCACAGCCCACTACAACTGAGAGCTGCCTCAGGGCAGAAAGCCACACGTGCAGTCCAAGGGGAGCCAGCAAGACGTGACAAGATGGAGGGAGCCTGGCTTTGAGGAAGAAGTGGCCTCTCTGAGGTGGCCCCCGAGGGCTTTCTAGCCTCCCACTTGGCCATCATCAGCAATGTCCTCCCTAGCTGCCACAAATAGGCTCTTTCACATGCAAAGGGCCTCCAGTCCTAGAGGAGGGGCACTTCCTCCTGGGAATTTCTTTTCTTTGAGAGAAATACCTTTCCCAGAATTACTTCCCAGGCTAGACGCACCCCACCTCCATTGGCCAAGACGGGGCCACATGTCACACTTAAACAATCACAGCGAGGGGAATAGAATTATCATCACAATGAATCAGCCTTCACTCCCTACAGCAAGAGAGCCCAGGACATAGAGCCCCTCACATGGGAACAAAATTGGGGTTTTGTTGACAAGGAAGAAAACGGGGCACAGTGGCGGTATCGATCCTAAGGCAGAACCCCAGGCTGGCGTACTCAACCTTCCGAGTGGACTGTTGGTCCAACACATCCTCTCCTGCGGCTGATAACCAAATATCAGCCATGAGAGGCAGTGTCAATGGCCTCAGAAAATCTGGATTTTCCATTCAGTTCTGATACTTGTGAGTCATCTGAGCCTGTTTTCTCATCTAAAAACTGGGGATTATAATCCTCCACTCAGCTACGGTAAAGATCAGATCAGGAACAGCTGTGTGCGCTCCATGTAACCTTATCCATATAACCTCACTCCGTGCAAAGGGGCTTCCTTGTCGTCTCCTCAGAACCGTGCAAAACACGACTGGGATACAGGATACAGTTCGCTGGCTGGCACCAATGGAGGCTATTTTGGGAGGAGTGGTTACTAAGAAACACGAGGCTCTGGTAACCTTGACAACCATAGGTAAGACAGAACGATGGTGCATCGACTTTCTGTACTCCATTCCTATCTCCTCCACACAAAGCTTGTATCTAGTGATTTATTTGTCAGAAGAGCGTCCTCCCAGGGCTGGGCAGAACCTGGTGCTGGTCTGCCTAAACTACTCCTAGACAAAATGGTCCAGACAGGCTCTTGAAGGACACAGATGACTCCCTCCTTCTGAGGTCACCATGGAAGGAGCAGGGTTCCCTCCTGGGAGCCCACTTTCTGCCTCCGTCTTTCTCGTGGTCCTTAGCACCATCCCATCCTCACTCCAGCTGGCCAGAGTCCACGAGACACTGTGTGCGGGAGTCAGGGTTGTATATGGTACACCTGGTTAGCGATCACAAGCACGCAGAGCAGGTCTCAGGTGCAGGCAAGGCTCCCAAGGAGGAGCAATAATCATGCTCCCTGTAAACCCAAAGGGTTTGAACCAGGGTTTCTATTGGGTAGATGTAGAAGCTATTGGTAGATATAAATAGGTATAGAAGGATCTTTATAACCAATACATAGGGTGCAAAGACCACCACTACTGCAGGTGCCCATATACCCACAACCCAGGTGAAGACCAGAGCATGGCGGCATCTTCATAGCCCAGTGCACCCTTCCCCACCCTCTCCCCACCACATCCCGGTACCGCTATCATAAATTGTGTGTCTACGTTTCCTTGCCGTGCTTCATAGTCTTACAGTGTTTGCATCCCTGAAAAGGTATTTAGTTTTGCATATTTTTGAACTTCACATAAATGAAATGATACAGACTCATTCTTCTACGCCTTTTCTTTTTCCTTTTTGCTCCACCATATATATATATTCCTGATGCTCTTCCTTCTCAGTGAACATGTTGTTGCATTTGTTTGCATTGCTGTATAGCATTCCATTGTGTCAACACACCAAAACCTTATTCATCCCTTCTCCTGCCAATGAACACTTCGGTGGTTTCTAGTTTGATGCCAGCAGGAACAGCGCAGCTCTGAGCATCCTTGGTAAGATTTTCACTAGAATAGACTCCTAGGAGTGCAGTGCTGCCGGGTCCCCGGGCGCAGGTGCCCTCAGCTTTGCCAGGTAATGCCAAATATTTTTTCGAGTACTCATGCCTATTTACATACCCACCAGCAGTGAGCAGATTCATGGATTCTCTTCATATCTCATTAATGAACAAGAATTTTTAATTTTAATACTATCAAATTTCTCCATCTTTACCTTTATGACCTATAGTCCTTCATAGCTTGTCCAAGAACTTCTTCCTTAACTTCAGGTCCTAAAGATAAATACAATATTATCTTCTTAAAGTTTTTTAACTTTGACTTTTATAACCAGGGCTTTAATCTGCCTGGGATTGATCTTTGTAAATGGCATGAGGAAGGATCCTATTTAGTTTTTTTTTTCTATGTGGTTATTTTTATCTCAGCAATATTAATGATAAGTACGTTTCCCCCACTAGCCTACACTGCTTTATTTTGTCACAAATCAAGTTTCTATATATGCCTGCTCTATTTCTGTCATTTTATTCCATTGGTCTATTTTTACGTCCCTGCCCCAGTGCCACAAAAGCACTGTAACTTTTCACTAAGTACCATTATCTTTCAGGGCTCGTCCCCACCTTGTTCTTCTGGAGTATTTTAATTATACTTGGAAAATTGCTCTTCTCTCTACATTTTTGGGATCAATTTGTCAAATTCCACATACAAAAACGTTAGTGCTTAGAGTCACATAGAATTGAACGTCTGTGTTGGTTTAGAAAGAATTAACACCTATATGATTTTGGAAATTTTGGATCCATGAACCTGACATATTTTGCCATTTATTTTTTAATGCTAAATGCTAAAAACTATATCATTTTCTCAAACTTGGTATTACATACTTTTAAATTTATTTCTATGCATTTAATTTTATTTATGATATTATAAGTGTTGTTTATATTATTATTTTTAATCGGCTGTCTGAATATTAAAGTGCATTTGACTTTGTCCAGGCTTTTCTCTACCGACTACATTTCTGGATAATCCATGAGTTGATAAGGACATGATTATTTTTGCATCAACAGTCTAGCTTAAATGAAGGAATTGTAGAATTAGACTCACCATTGCTCAATGCCTGATGGATTGTGGTTATCGTCAATGATCGTTAATACTTGCTGACATTCCCAAGAGATAAAGAACCAATTATTTCATTGCTCTTGATTAAGGAGCACACAGAATACCCTATGAAGCAGCCTCACCTAAAAAAACTCAATCTAAAACTGATCAAGTTTTTAGATTGAATTAATAATTTACAAGAAGAACAGGGAATAGAAGGACATGTTAAATGACACCATGGACACGCAATGGACAAAATCCACAACAAACAACCCAATTTCTTCAACAAATAAACTGCAAGGGAAAATAAACATTTAAAAAGCATGGAGATGAATCTATAGATTACAAGAGATAAAGAGGCACGCCAACGAACCAGTGTATGATTCAAACAAACTGTATATATGAGAATTGGAGAAATTTGAAGTCTGACTGCATATTAAGGATTCATAATATCTGTTTTTAGGTGTGAGAGTGGTATTATGATTCTGTTTTTAGAATGTCTATCTTTTTTTCTTTATTTGACAGAGAGAGAGAGTAAAAGCAGAGGGGAGTGGGAGAGGGAGAGGCAGGAATGTATCTTTTAAAGATACATACTGAAATACTTACAGGTAAAATTGTGTAATGTCTGGAATTTGCTTAAAAAATAATCCAGGATAGAGGAGTGGGTGGGAGTGGATGAAACAGGAGTGCCCATGAGCTGATAAATCATTTAAGCTGCTGATATGCACCTGGGGCTTTATTAGGCTATATCTCCATATCCATACATCTTAGAAATTTCCCACAGTATAAAGCCTTTTTTTTTTTTAAAAGACTAAAAGGAAAGGATGTCATTCATTCATTAGATGTGATGTTCTATATATTGATATATATACTATCAAGGCTTAAAATTTTTCAAATTTTCTTTATCCAAACTGAATTTTTTTATCTGTTTTCCCTATCAATTAGTGAGAAAAGTATATTTAAATCTCCCAATTTGATGGGATTTGTCAATTTCCTCTTATAGTTCTTTTCTTAAGCCAACTTTTACTTTATGTATTTCAAGGCTGTATTACTAGGTAAATGCAAGTTTAGAATTATATCTTTCTGATGAATTGAGTCTTTTTATTATTAAGCAGACCTACTTTTTTTTTTTTTTTTTTTTGAGAGGGAGAGAGAGCATGAGCAGAGGCAGGGAGGTGGGTGAGCAGAGGGAGAGGGAGAGGCCAGACTCCCCACTCAGCAGGGAGCCCCACAAAGGGCTCCATCCCAGAACCCTGAGATCATGACCTGAGCCAAAGTCAGAGGCTTAACTGACCGAGCTACCCAGGTGCCGCATGTTTATAGCTATACCTACTTTTGATTGGTATTTGCCTCACACTTTTTCTACACTTCTACTTCTAACAATTCTGTATGCTTATGGTTTGTATGTTTTGTTTGATATTTGTGTTTACTTTTTATTACAGAATCCACACATGCACAAGTGTAGATGGAATAGTATAATACATCTCATATACTCATTATCCAGTCCCAGCAATGATCAATGTCCAAACTTGGGCTGCCCACACTGCCATCCATTTATCTACCCCTAAACAATCATCTACCTATTTTGAAGCAAATGCCACCCTTATGTTTTAGATGTATCTTATAAATAGCAGAAAGCTATCTTTGTTTTTCTATCCAGTCTAAATTTTATCTTTTAAATGGAATGTTAATCTATTTACATGTATTGTGATCACTGATATATTTGGATTTCTTTCTTTACCATATTTTGTCATACCATACCTTTAGCATATTTGCTTTTTTATGCATCTTTTATTTTCCTTCTTCCTTGCTTTTATATGGATTAGTTAAGGTGGTGTTTTATCCTTATCCTACTTGTTCCCTTTACCAGTTTGGAAATATACAGTTTCTCTTCTTTCAGTAGGTAACCTAAAGCTTTTAACATGCATACTTAATAAAACCTAAATGATTTTATCTTCCTTCCAAACAAAGAAGAACTTTACAATTTATATGCTAAAATTTATGGTATATTCATCCTATCTCATTTGTTTAATCTCACAAATTAGCAATTGTTATTATTCTTGTTGATGTTTCAGCATAATCGAAGGTTGTTAGATTTATCCGTATGTTCACCAGCTTCTTTACCCTTCCATTAGCTTGGTCCTTCTGTCTTTAGAGCTTCCTTCGGTGAGGTTGTATTTGGGATAAACTCTGTTGTTTGTCTTGACATATCTTTATGTTACCCTTATTCTTGTAAAACAATTTTTTCTGCCTGTAAAACTCTAGACTGTCAGTTATATTTTCCAGTACACTGAATGCACACTACCTTCTGCCTTCCATTGTTGTTATTAAGAAGTTTGCTATATTGCCTTTTTACAAATAATGCTGAAAGCAAATCATGAAACCCCCTACACCTCCCAAAATTGAGGCCAAAGCAAAGGCTCTGGAGGTCAAAGAGGCAGTACAGAAAAGGTGTCCGCAGCCACAAAGATGAATAAAGAGGCAGAGAACTTGTCTCATGTCACCCACGTTCCACATTCCTGCAGCCCAAGACACTGCAACTCTGAAAGCAACCCAAGTATCCTTAGAGGAATGCACCCAAGTAATCAACTTGACCCCTATGGGACCATCACATTTCCCCTGAGCACATTGTCAGCCATGAAGAGGAAGAACAGCAGTGCACTGACGTTCAGGACGGATGTCAAGGCCAACAAACAGCAGATCAAATTAGCTATGAAGAAGCTCTTCAATACTGCTGTGGCCAAGACCATACCCTCAAGTGGCCCACTGGAGAGAAGAGGGTACTGGAATTGTTCCCAGGGCTGTAGCTCTGGGTGTGACCAACAAGATTGGGGGATCATCTTAACAGAGCACAGCTGGTGAATTCTAAATAAACCATCTATAAAAGGAAGGAGGAGAAGAAGAAAGAAAAGGAGAAGAAATCTCTTGGTATAAATTGTCATTCCTTTGACAGTAATCTGACTCCTCTCCTACTTCGTTGAATGTTCCCTGCTTTGGTGTTCTGCAGATTCAAGATGATGTGATACGACCTGTCTTTACAACACCCCATGAGGCAGACGAGACAGCTACTGTTCTGCCACTTGACCAATTTGAAAGCTAAGGCTCAGAGAGGCCAAGGATTACAAGGGAGAGAAGACTAGTTCTCAGCTGCATAGACTAAGAAGTTCTAACTTCCTGATCACCCAGCAGCTGACACCCAAGCTCTTGAGAGGCTGATTGGGAGTATGAGAAAGGATTTCAGAGCATGAATTTGCAACTCAAAATAGAATGACCACAGGGATCAGGCAGTCAAGAGCAGTGATCACCCCATTTTTTCTAATGGGCTGCCCATCAATAAATATGCATTCTTAGTAAATTTTTCTTTTATAAATTTTTTTCTTTTATAAATTTTATAAGTGGTGAATATGATTAAACTACCATATTATGTGCACTATAACAAGTAAACCAAAAATAGCATGTTAGAACAAGATGAAAAATAAATATAAATGGAAGTTCTAATATTTGTCCCCACTCCTCAGTGAATCATCTTGTGCACACCCACTTTGGAGGCTGTGAATTTGGCCCCCTGCAAACCCGTGTTACACTACAGGATGGCACTACACAAAAAGCCTAAGGATAAGGGGGTTGGATGGTGTGGGCAAACCCAGAGCTGAGGAAGGAGATGCAGCAGTGCTAGGGAGGTGGCAGCTTGGCCCACCATCTCTTCCACAGGACAGGACTGTGGGGAGGAACCCCTAGACCAGAGCTCCCTTCCTCAGGCCAGTCCTGCCCCCTGACCCCCGCCACCTGCAGTTCTAGGCTTTTCTGCCAAGCTTCTCCTTTGGCTAGATACACATGGATCTTCCCCACATTAACACCCAGCCTGCAGTCAGGCTGTGCCCTTCCTTCTGGGCTGAGGACACGTTCTCTCTTCTTAGGGACGTCGGCAGAAGCTGAGCTTATCCATACTCAGGTTCCACCATTTTTCATGAACAAATGCCCCTCCTTCTGTTTTGAAGGATCTGTTCAGCCATTCACATTATGAGACAAACTCCATTAGGGAAGACATCCCAGCCCTCGGTGGTATGGAGCTCGGTATAGTATCCTTGACAATTTCAAAGGACATCCATTTCAATCAAGCAAACAGTAATAGCAAGCATCCTCCTGACAATCTTATGAGATACAAATATTTTCATTTATGTCTGAGGAAATCAGGAACCAGGAAGGTCACGGCCTTGATCAACATCATACCTAGTAAGTGACACAGCTGGGACTTGAATTTGGGTCTGTGTGGCTTCAGATCCTGAGTGTCATCTTTTTACCTGGTTGTCTTTTCCCTAGTGCCAGGGGCAACCAAGTGAAGACGGGAGCTTTAGCAGGGGTGGAGTTGCCAATGCTACCGTAGTCAATGATTATAAGCTGAAACAGCCCTGACTTCAATACCATATTTAATTTTTGTAAACATTTAACTTTTTTATTGTATATGAATAAAAATGCCCATTACACTAACCAGATACCTAGCATTAGAAAATAAGGCATTTTTAAAACACTGAAACATCTATGGGTATATAATTATTCTCTGCCTACAGACTTTGTATTTTTAAAATAGTCACAAAAAGCAGGACTAATTAAGCTTGCATTATTATTCCATTATTAGATCACCATTGTGTTTTAATCACACGATTAACAAATTTCCCTCCTGACTGAAGCTGAAATGCCAATCAAGATTGGTTGGATTTCGGGCTCCTGAGTGGCTCAGTTGGTTAAGCGACTGCCTTCGGCTCAGGTCATGATCCTGGAGTCCCAGGATCGAGTCCCGCATCGGGCTCCCTGCTCAGCAGGGAGTCTGCTTCTCCCTCTGACCCTCCCCCCTCTCATGTGCTCTCTCTCTCTCATTCTCTCTCTCTCAAATAAATAAATAAAATCTTAAAAAAAAAAAAAGATTGGTTGGATTTCAGGGTCAATCGTGGGAAAATATAAAATGTAACTGGGAGTTTGGGTTAAACAAACCTAGATCCTGGCAGCAGACAGAAGCTGAAATTGGCCTGCTGTCCTGGATAGTCAAAAGGTAACAATGTGAGTTCCCTTCGACGCAATTGGAAGGAAAGTCATGTTGAGTGGCAAATTGTCATTGCCTGATGCTTCCTCCCCTAAAATCAACCTGGAGAAATTACAGAACAAGAGAAACACAGATCAGATGAATGAACAAGTACAATGAGATGAAAAAGATCTGGAAAAACCAAAGACTGGCTTAAGCGGTGCCCAGTGTCAGAAGCTGGCTCCCAAACATGATTCACACAACCTGCGGAGAAAACTAAGCAGAGTTTATTGCTTCCCACAGTAAAGGGGAACATCACCTCCCAGATGTTTGGCAGTGTCTCAGAGAGGAGACGCCACTGTCAACATTTACTGAGAATTGGAAGTTTGATTTAAGGCAGTCTTTCTCCCCCACACCCCCGAAGTGGGGGAAGAAGCTTCATCAGGATTGGGTGGGGCCATGACTGGGCAGTCGGGGTTGGTGGAAACAGAAAGTAAGGATTCTGAACAATGAACTCAAATGGTCTCTTGATGCTTTCCATTGAAAAGCTGATGAGTCTTTATGGAAATTTCTGTAACAATAATCAGGCTGCGCTGGAGACTCCTGGAAAAATGAAGTCATGTTAATGAAAAGAGAATTGCACAGTCATGTTAATGTAGATGGTAGGTGCAGTCCAGGCCCGAGTGGGAGTAGACTTCAGCTCTAATGGGTCAGAGTGAGACTGGCCTTGGGTGGTGGAAGACAACAATCAGAGGGTGGGTAGGGCACTTGGAGTTCTGCTCTGGCCGCCATCTTGAGCCTTAGAACAGTCACTGTTGGAGCATCAGTCCAGACCACTGCTCCTGGTGTCTGTGGAACAGTCAGGGCACTGGGCACTGCATGATCCCTGCTGTGGGGAGGGTTTGAGAAGAACCAGTGAGGGCAGACCACCCAACCTTCCTCATTGCCCCCAACAACTCACAGCATGGGGACCTAGCAAGTCTGGCTTTTCCCAAGATGCTGAGAGCCAGAGAAACAGCCCTGACCAGAGTAGTTTCAGGGAGGGAGACCACAAACAGGAGGGATTCTCTGGGATCCAGGGCTCAAACACCCTGGGTTCTGTAAAGAAAGGAGTCTTCTTTTGCTTCTCCCCTCTCGGGTTCCCTGACTGGGCCTGTATGTCAGACCGACAAAAGGCAGACTAACAAGAAGAAAAGCAACAGAAGTTTATAAACTTGTGCATCACACGTACCCAGAGATGAGTAACTCAAAGCAGGGATTAGAACTTGGGGTCTGTATACCTAACTTAGGGGGGAAGGGACAGGGAGAAAGAAATTTCCTTTTTAGGGGAAGCACATGACTTTGGGGAAAGATAAATGCGCTCTTGGGAAAATAGATGGAAACACGACAGTTTGTGACAATGTCTATCTGAGCGTGGTCTCAACTCTGAGAGTTGATTGGAGTTGCTCCCAGAAGGGGATTTATGACAGCTGAGTTCTTTGAGGGGACTGCTTTTAGGCAGATCAGGGTTTTCAGGAACCCATATGCCTTCAGCTCAAAATAATTTTTATGTCAAAGTGGCAAATTTGCGGTGGCATATCCTGATCCCTTATGTTCCATTCCCCTCCGCCCCATTAGACTCTGGGATTGATTCCAGCCTGACCTTTGTTTGACATCTTTGTGGGATCCTGAACTCACAGGACAGAGTGACCAGATTCCCAAGGAAGACACCTGTTCCAAAATAAAGACAGCCAAATATTATCCACTGCCTAAAGCAGAATTATTTGGAAGGACTAAAATTGTAAAAGAGCATAATAATCAATAAACTTAAGATAAAAAAAGAATTGGCCAAAATTATTTGCAAAAATAAGAAAACATGTTTTTAAAAAGAAGAGGAAGGGCAAAGGATTTGTATAGACAGCTCTCTGAAGAGGGTGTACAAATGACCAACAGGCCCATGAAGAGATGCTCAGCATCGTTAGTCATCAGAGAAATGCAGATCAAAGCCAGAATGAGGTACCGCTTCACACTCATCAGGATGGCTATCGGAGGTGTGGGGGCCCAGAAAAGAGCAAGTATGGAAAAGGATATGGAGAAATTGGAACTTGTGTGCCTTGCTGATGCAAATATGAAATGGTATAGCTGCTCAGCACAAGAGTATGGCGGTTCCTCAAAAAACTAATCGTAGGATTACCATTTTAATCCAGCAAGTCCACTTTTGAGTACACACCCAGAAGAATGGAAAGCCAGGACCCAAACAGATACTGGGAAACTCATGTTCATAGCAGCATTATTCATAATACCAAAAGGTGGAAGCAACCCAAGTGTCTATTGACAAATGACTAGATAAGAAAAATATGGACTATTACCAGACTTAAAAAGGAAGGAAAATCTGGCACATGCTACAACATGGTGGCCAGAATGGGAGGGGAGATGGGGAGTTATCGTTCCAGTTTGGGATGATGAAACCATTCTAGGGATGGATGGTGGTCATGATTGCACAATAATGTCAGTGTCCTTAAAGCCACTGAACTGTACACTTAAAAATGGTTATAACAGGGGCGCCTAGGTGGCTCAGTCGGTTAAGTGTCCAACTCTTGATTTCAGCTCAGGTCATGATCTCAGGGTCGTGAGGTCGAGCCCCACATCGAGCTCCACGTTGGGTTCTATGCTCAGTGCAGAATCCACTTGTCTGCTTGTCCTTTCCCTCTGCTCCTCCCCCCGACTTGCTCTCTCTCTCAAATAAATAAATAAAATCTTTTAAAAAATGGTTGTAACAGCAAATTTTATTATGTATATTTATATGTATGCTATGTATATGTATAAAAATTCCTCCATCCTGGGGCACCTGGGTGGCTCAGTTGGTTAAGCAACTGCCTTCAGCTCAGGTCACGATCCCAGAGTCCCAGAATCGAGTCTCGCATCGGGCTCCCTGCTTGGTGGGGAATCTGCTTCTCCCTCTGTCCCTCCCCCTCTCATGCTCTCTCTCTCATTCTCTCTCTCTCAAATAAATAAATAAAAATCTTTAAAAAAAAAATTCCTCCATCCTTCTATCCCCATTGAGAACAAGACCTTACTCTGCCTGTAGCCCCAGCCTCCCTAGGAAGATGCATGTGTCCCATGGAAGGTCTGCTCCAGGCCCTGGAACCATGGGGGAAGGGGCGGTTGGCTTGGAAGGGGCACAAGAGAACTCTGGAAAGCAATGAAATGTTAAATATCTGATTGTGGTGATGGTTACAGGAGTGTCTAAATTCCTGGAAAGGTACATTTTGGTACATTATTTGTATATAAATTATATCTCCATAAAGATATATTTTTTACAGGAAATGGATGAAACAAACTGGCCCAGTGCTGTTAATAGTTGACATTGGTAATGAATACATGGAAATTTATTATTCTATTCCATTTACTTTCATTTGTATTTGAAAATTACCATAACAAAAACTTTTAGAAAAATCAAAATATGCGTCATCCAACTTCCCTGACTCTACCACCCCAAAGACACGCCTCCATGGGACTAAAAAGTAAAGGCAGTAATTGCTGACTTCGGCACTTCATTTACAAAATATGATTCATAAGCTTTAACTCGTATTATTCTCCTCAGAATCAGGGGCAGCCATAAATTATCATCTCCCTCTCACGTGGGGACCCTAAGGAGCCCATGGGAAGTGACTTGCCCCAGATCACACAGGTGGGGCAGCAAGGCTGGAGTCTGAGCTCGAGGTTCCTGACGGCATGCAGGTGTTTCTGCCAAAGCACCCGTGAGGTCCCAGGGCCACAGCCCCCCCCCAACCCCATGGGACTTGTGCCTCTCACAGCTCCTTTCCAGGCTCTCCTGAGGATGTTCAAGGAGCTTCCGGCAGGGCAATTCTAACCCAGATTAGCAACTAGAGTTGGAGGTGATTGCCTGTGAGTTACCATGGTTATGTCCTACTCAGCTCCCCGTGAGCCCCAAAGAAGAAGCTAATACAGTGGTAGGAAGACATCTCAGGCAGGGTCAGAAACGCTCCCTGGCTCTTTGCAGAATATGTCCATTTTCTCCAGTTTCTGAGAACGACTTTATGTAAAAATGGTTGCAAATGTGCAAAAGGAACACCGTTTCCTGACTTCCTAAACCACCAGCCACGTATGGGGAGGTGTCGCTGTTTAAGGAAGAAAACCACCAGCATGCCGGCCCTCTCTGGCCCCCACCTCATACAGTAGCTGTGAGGACTGAATGAGCCAAGTCTTGTAATGTGCTTAAAACCATAGCTGGCTCCCGGTGAACCTCCAGTATTTTAATTAATATTACTATTTCAAATATCTTCACAGAACCTATTAAAAGTGTTTAAATTTCTTGTTTAAAATAGAACTTGCTTGCAGCTCTCTTATCTTGGTTCCAGAACTTACTCATCCAGAATACAGATGAGAACAATGCTAAGCAAAAGGTTGCAGGGCATCGCGGAGAGCTATCAGGAAGTTGCCGTTAAATTTTGGTCTCTACCTTTCCCTGGGAATGAGATCTATTGCTGTCGGCTGCATGACATGTGGGGTAAGTTAGTGCGCCCCTTGAAGCCTCAGCTGGTGCACATGAAGGGGTGAGTTGCACCCCAGCAACACAACATTGTGTGTGATACGCAGTGTGTCGTGGGGGACAGAGATGGTTGGCCCAGATCAAGGGACTGGCGCTTGCTCAGTTTGGCACAGATGTGCACACGCTCACAAACACAGCAGCGTCTTGGGCATCAGGAGGTACCAGCCTAAGAACCAGACAGAGCCAGCCTGGTCCCCCATCCAGAGAGTGGCTCCTGGGGGCACTCCACGCCAGGGCGCCAAGACCTTCCAGCACCAACAGGAGGCGCGCTGGCTGGGCCCAGGTTGGGCCAAGGAAGGCTGTCTCATCGCTGGAGGCCCCTGGCAGGCTCTCATGCACTAGGAATGCAACAAGACCCCTCGCCGTGGGGCTTCCCTGGGCCCACTCACCATCTCTCCATTCTTAGGTGACTGCCTGGGACCAGCATCCAGGCTCCATCTCAGAGGGTCCATGTCAGAGCGTTCTGGCTACCTCCCCTAACCACCAGACCTCTCAACCTTCCATATTCCTTGACGCCAGCCTGCACCTCCTCCCCACAAAGAAATCTTGCTCTTTCACAGTAGCGCTTAGTGGCCCATAAAGCCCAGAGCAATGGAAGTATTGGCTCCTCTTTCCTCCAGGACAGAGAGAGCTTAATCCCCTGCCTATGTTATAAAGCAGGGGATAATTACATCCCATCCTTCTAGCGCCGCAAAGAAAAGATTTTTTTTAAGTTGCATGTATATTCTGCCATTATTTCAATTCATCACCTTATTTCCGAGTGCCTACCACAGGTCTGCTCCAGGCCCTCAGGCTGTAATAAGTGAGCTGTGTCTCCACCCTTTGGGTTCTGGTCAACGGGCCAGGTGCCAAGGAGTGTGCCCTCTGGTGAGGGAACGAGGGAGCAGTGAGGGTGGCAGCAAGCTGTGCGATAAGGTGTCCCAAGCAGCAGCTGGGGGTCAGGACGCTACCATGACCTTGGGCCCTCATCTGAGTGTAGGCTTCAGGTTGGGCAGAGAGGAGACTGGAGAAAGACCAAGGTATTCTACCAGCAAGATGGCAGAAGAGAGGATGTCGGCGTGGTGTGGAACTAGCTTCAGGACCACTTCTGGGGAGCCCTGTTGGTGGCCTGGAAAGAGGCAGGATGCAAGGACTGTGGCCGTCCCAGGGAACAGGCTTCCCAACAACTGAGGGGTCAGCCGGTGCTCTGTCGCAGCTTTGAGTTCCACCGCTGGTGCCTGAGGGTTAGGGTGGCCTAACCAGGAGCGGGAGAAGGCAAGGCGCCCTCCCAGGCAGCAGCCCCACTGACCGTGGAAGTGGGGTCTGTGATTCGGGGCACAGCACGGCTGACAGAGGACTCGTTGAACCCTCCCGTCTGCGGAGGGCAGCCCAGGGGACACTCCAGGAGTCTGCAGCCTGGACCCAGTTTCTGGCAGTCTGGGTTTGATGCGCACCCACCTCAAAACCGGCCTTCTCTTTCAGTCCCCCTCTCAGAGGTCCGGCCTGAGTCCCCGGCCTGCCAAGCCTGGATAGAAATAAGATGTTCATGTGCTTGCTTGCTCGCATCTCTCCCCTGCCTCACTCCAAAAAGGATCTGAGATGACGTTCCAGCATCCAAAAAAAGTGAAGAGTGGATAGATGTAAAAATCAGGGCATTGGAAGACAGTTTGGCAGTTTCTTACAAACTAGACACATTACTACTGTTATTTAATTTTAAGTAGGCTCCACGCTCAATGTGAGGCTTGAACTCATGACCCTGAGATTAAGAGTCGCACGGCCCGTCATTGGAGCCAGCCCGGAGTCCCCAGACATAGTCTCACCATGGGACCCAATTGTGTTCTTTGGTATTTACCCAAATGAGTTGAAAACATGTCCACACAAAACCTGGCACACAGATATTTATTCCTAATAGCCAAGGGCTGGAGGCAACCAAAATGTCCTCTGCCGGTAAATGAATGAACTGTGGTACATTCAGACAATGGAATATTATTCAGCACAAAAAGCAAATAAGCTATCAAACCATTAACAGCCATGTTGGAAATTTAAATGCATATTACGAAAAGAAGCCAGTCTGAACAGGCAGCATATTACATGATTCCCACTATGTGACATTCTGGAAAAGGCAAAACAATGGAGACAGTATAAGGATCAGCGATTGCCAGGGGTTGGTGGGGGGAGGGAGGGATGAAGAGGCAGAGCACAGAGGATTTTTAGGGTAGTAAAAATTATTCTGTAGGATGCTATAATATCAGAGACACGCTATTATACATTTGTTAAGACCCCGTAGGATGTACACCACCAAGAGCTAACTGTAAACTGTGGAGGTTGGATGATGATGATGATGTGTCAATACAGGTTCCTCAATTTTATCAGATGTCCCCTCTGGTGAGGGATGTTGATAATGGGGGAGGGTGTGCATGTGTGGGTGCAGGGGGTGTATGAAAATCTCTGTATCATTCCCTCAACTTTGCTGTAAGCTTAAAACTGTTGTAAAAATGAAAATCTATTTTTCTTTGAGATCAGGGCAAAGAAAAATACAGCTAAAGTAGAAAGGTAATGCCTGAGGGAAAGCTAATGTGTGCATACTCAGTTATAAAATCAGGGCAGAGATCCCTAGGAGCAAAAAATAGAGAAACCTGATCAGCTAACATGTTGACGACACCAGGTAAAATGAACCAAGTGCTCCTATATGCATCCGCACCCATAGATCTCAAGAATATGGAAGGTTGAGCAGAAAAGCAAGTTCCAAACATTGTCAACAAATTACACGTAAAATTTCTAAACACACCCCATGATACTGCATATTGCTTATGGAAGCAGCCAATATAAATTAGGAAATCATGGCATGGACACATCCCAAACTTGTGACAGTGGTTTCCTCCAAGGACAGATGAAGCAGAAAGGACTTCAATTTTATCTGCCTTGTTTTATTACGTACAGCAAGCAAACAGAAAGGTCTGAAGTAAACATGAAAACTTGTTAATATCTGTTCATTTGGGGTGTCAGGAACATGAGAGTTATATTATCCTTTGTACCTGTCCTGTTAAGTGTGCAAAATAACAATTTCTAACTTCACAAATTACCACAATAAAAAAACCTACTGTGTCCCAAACTGGAAAATCAAGCCAGCTGACTCAGATGGCTCTTCCTGCGCCAAATGTCCCCCTGGGGCACTCAGAAACAGGGACCTCCATGACCAACACGCTTCACAATCTCAACAGCAAGTTCTGTTTCTTAGGGCGCCCCTCCAGACAAACCAAAGGCATAACCATAAAAACGAAGGGACGAGTGAGAAAGACCTGAGGCTTGACCCCCACCCAAGACCATTTCATATTATTTTATGTAACACTCAAGAGAGCCAGAGGGGCAGCTGTCATCCCTCTCCCGTCTCACAGGTGGGACAGGCTCTGCAAGAACAGGGTCTACACCACCATAGAGCCCGCCAGCCTGCAGGGCTGAGTGGACTCCATCCCCTTGGTGCTCACTCCACACCCAGGCTCAGAGGCTACACTCTATGATTACAAGGGAAGAGAGGACTGAGGGTGACACTGCATTTCACCCTGCTTTGCCTGAAGGAAGACCTTGTCCCCTTCAAGTCGTTCTTGATTCCACAGCATCGCTAGGGCTGCCCTGGGCCGGGCGCAATGCCAGGGAACTACCTGTCTCGCTTCAGGGCCCCAGCAGCATATAATGTGCCAGGCTAGCCCACGCCTGCATGTTTCATAGAGGCTGCTTCGAAGGTCAGAAACATCCTTCCACACCTTCTACTAGGCTGACTCTTTCTCACATTGACAAAACACAACTCAGGCGTCACCTCCTCCAAGAAGTCTCTGCTGATTGCCCCGTGCTGGGTTAGGTGCCCTTCCCCCTGGTTTCTTCTCTTTGGTTTGTTGCATTTCCTCCAAGGAACCTGTGTACTAAGTTATGTCCTGCACCCAACCACGGGACCTCAGAGGAAGAGACCAGATCTTACTCATCTCCTGAGCCTAGCCCACAGCAGCCCCTGGGTCCTTACCCACGGTAGGGAATTGCACAAAGACACACCTGAGACCAGCCTCTGCCTCCCAGCCCAGCTCCGCATCCATCTGTGGGGAGACAGGCGTGAATAGAACAGATAGCATACATCAGGTAAGTGAAGTGCTCTCCCTGAGACATGCCACGTGCTGGGAGGCAGCACTTGGAGCCTTGGAGGTCACATGCCCACCCACATTTTCCGTGCATCACTCAAGGCTGCTGGAAGTGAGCTATGGGTCAAATCAGCCGCCCCCATGGGGGAGGATCCATAGGGGGAGGTAAAGAAGGCACTGCCAGTCTTGTCCTGGGAGAGCAGACGATCCCACAGCAAATGCTGAAGTGACGTTTGATCTTAAAGATGGCAAAGTACAACTCACAGCTCATTTCCCCGGCTGGGACCCCACTCTTCCGTTCCCCCTCAGGTTAACTGAATTCCGGGAGGTGACCCAGGCAAAGCACCTATCTATTAGTGGACTAAATGCCTGTCATGGACTACCTGGAAATTCAGAGGAAAAGACGGTAGTTTTTACCAATCTCCTGAGTATCTCTGAGGAGGAAATTGGCTGACAAACCCATGCAGACATTCTAGAACGCTGTGTTCCTGTATAATTTGGTCTTGCTTTCTAGAACACTTAGCCCTGTTGAGAACACGCTGTTGCTAGGATACGACCAATGAGTACACACGCTGACTTTCTATTATCAGTTCAAAGAATCCCAGCCTCTGTTTGAAACGGGCTCTGCTAAGGGCACTCGTGATCTCCTAATTGCTCTGTCTAATGGACACTTTCGAGTCCCTGCCTCCCCAGACCTGTTGCCTCCAGATTCGGGAGCTGATCACTTGGGCCTCCAGAACACTCCTTGTGCCCCATCCCTCCATCCATGTGCCTCTCCCCGCAGGCTGCCCCTTACATACGGCCGAGCCCCTGGCTCCCCCACCAGGGCCTGCTTAAGGTGAGGCAGGGAGGGACCCAGGCAGCAACAGTCAGGGAGGACTTACCTCTCAAGACCTACAAGCGCAGAGCCGGTGCCCAGAGGGAGGCCCTCCTGCAGTGCTGCATCCGGGCCCCTGGCTTGCTCTTCCTTCTGAGGCCCTCGGGCTGCCCCTCCCACCCTACCGGGGCTTCACCTAGAACTTCTCCCTGGCCTCGGGCCCATGCATCCAACTTCTGGACGTTTCCACCTGGACACCCTCAGCTCCTCCGAAGCGACCTCCCTCCCCTGCATCCCCCAGTTACACAAGGTAGAGAAGCAGTCATCCCCGCACACATCTCTGTCACCTGGTTAAGAGGACTTTGCCTCTTCATGTGTTTCTCCAAATCGCCAGCCCATGACTGCCTAATATGAGACCCTCATGTCTCTCTCCTGCGGTTGCAATATTCACCTGTTCACCCTCCCTGCCTCCCATCGGACCACGCACCTCGGCCAGTCACCGGGGACTCAACGCTTTCTCCCTGCAGTTCTATCCTCGGGCATAGGAATGTGTGCCTAGAATGAACGAACTCTCCTCCTGTGAGGGACAATTTGGCAATGTCTATTAAAATTATAAATGTACATATGCCCTCGGACTCAGTAGTTCCATTGCGGGCAATTCGTTCTCCGCACACATTCCTCTGTAGGAGGATATTAATCGCAGCACGTTTATAACAGCTCAAAATCGGAAACAGCCTCTGTGTCCATCCATAGGCAAAGGTTGAACATAAAATGTTGAATCCATGGAACACTTTAAAGCCAACAAAAGATGAAAACAGCTCTGTTTGTACTAAGACAGAATGACTTCCGTGGCTTATCGATAAAAAGCCAAGGGTAGAACAGGATCATGTGCGACCACTGTGCTAAAGGGGAGATACGTACACATCTGCTCTTATAGTCACACTCCCTCTGGAACAAAGCACGCCGAGGCCAGGGATTGCTTTTGACAAGGGGACTCAGGGACAAGGGTGAGGGAGAGACTTACTTGCCACAGTGTTCTTTCGTTACCGCCTGAGTTCTTTATGTTGTGCACGTTTTACCTTTGCAAATAAAACATGCCCCAGCCGTCTTGTGCTTCACAGCCAGCGACCTTCCCAAAGTGCAGATTGATGGCGTCACACCCTGCTTCAAACCCTTCAAGGGCTCTCCATGACAGGGTGTCTGGAACAACCGTGGTTCACACTTGTTATAGAGCAATTAACGCCTGTTCATTATTTTTAAGCACCTTTTCACTCTCAAACATGTCCTGAGGTGAACGATAAATTATATCCTCACTCCATCAGTGACCCCAAAGATATGGTCCACCCTCCCTAACATGGCTCGTGAGCCCCCCTCATCCAGCCCGTCTTCCTAGCCCCACCCTACCTGGCCCCTCTTTAAACTGCCCAGCTCATTAAACTCCAGAAACACTGAATTACTTACAGCTCCCCTGCACACGAACTATCGGTAGCCCCCCGGCCTTTGCTCCTGCTGTACCCTCTGCTGGGAATGCCCAGCATTACCCACCCAGCCCCAGGCAGGGACAGTCTCATCCATCCTTCAAGACTCAGCCATGGCTGCCCCCACCACCACCCCGCCCCATCGCCTGGCTGCTCTGAGATGGATCCTGCACAGAGCCCAGGGTCTCAAGCGCACAATAAACCTTTTCTGTACAGTGGTCTATTCTTGAGGTCCAGAACCCACCCTGTTTGAAAAAGAAGACAAAAGTAATGCACTAAATTCGAACCCAGCTCCAGGGTCAGGAGCACCTGGCGTAACCTTGGGAGAAGGGGTGTGCATCCAGGGCTCCCCTGAGCACCCTTTTCCTGTAAGGTAAGGGATTTGGGCCTTGAAGTTTCCTTTTGTAGTGAAAACAAAAAAACAAAAAAACAAAAATGATGATTGCTCCACCGCCAAATATAGAAATGTCTGGGTTCGAGAATCTGAGGACTCCCTCTTTGTCTAGGCTAGCTTCTCATCTAGGCATGTCATTGCTAGATGGAAAGTTCTTTAAAGTGGCAGGTGTTTCTCTTCTATCCCTGAGCCCTGAGGGCAAGGTTAGGCCAATAGCGATAAGAGGTGCAGACTCACCCCAGAGGGCTGCCGGTGCCTTGGCTCCTTCTGAGGGTCCCTTTTCCCAAGGACACCAGTCATATTGGATTAGGGGACCACCTCCTCCAGTAGGACCTCATCTTCACTAATTACATCTGCAGTGAATGACCCTATTTCCAGATAAGGTCATATTCACAGACACCTGGGGGGTAGGACTTCAGCATGTGAATCTGAGGGGAAGGCAATTCAACCCGTAACACCCTGCTTGTGAATTTCTATTCTCAACCCCAAAATGTGCAGGCCCAACCTCCCGAGGCCCCCTCTGCTATCAATGACGGGTACCTGAAGTCAGCCTCGCCTCCCTAGGGAAGACAGGGCCAAAGAGGGACACCCTGCTCCCCTCATGAGGAAAAGTCTCCGGATTACTTATAAGACGGGGAGCTCCTGAGTCGCCTGGTACAGTCAGTGGAGTGTGTGACTCTTGATCCCAGCGTCCAGAGTTCAAGCCCCCTGCTGGGTATAGAGATTACTTAAATAAATAAACTTTAAAAAAATAAGGAGCTCCCTCTCCAAACGCCAGATTTGTGGATGCTGTTTCTTCGATTCGGGGTAAACATTAGACAAGGTAAGGTGGGAAGCCAGATTTGGTTGTTGCTGTCCCCACAGACGGCCAAACGCCCGTTGTCATTTAATGCAGAACTCTAAGAAGTTCCCTAAAATGGGAGGAGTCAGGCCCCGGGCTCAAGTGACCCATCTCCCTCACCTGGCACTTGGGTGAATGGGATCATCTCAGGCAGGAGCAGTCTTGACGGTTTCCACGCCCCCTGCAAACATTGTTCCATGGCCCCATTTGACAGCCGAGCGAAGGTGAACCTCTGAGGGGGAGCCCGGCCAGTTCTCTGCACCAGTTTCCTCCTGGGCCCAAGAGGTCGGCTTTTCATTGACGAAAACATTTTCTTGATTGCGCAGAGATGACTTTCAATGCGTTTAGGAGCCCTGTTTCCTGTGCCCCCCTCTTTCCCAGCCTCCAAGGCCGCCAGTTCCACCTCCCGCGCTCCCTGCAGCGACACCTGGAGGACATTTCGGGCATTGCTGGTAGCTTCCAGCAGCCGGAAGATGCAAGGGGCTTCTAGAAGAAGGGTGCTGAGAAAGTGTGCTGTAAGAAATACGCCCAAGAATGAGGCCAGACGGTGATATGTCAGAAAAAAAAACCCAAAAAACAAAACAAAAAAAACGGAGTCCCACCCATTCGCCGTGGGTCAGTGTGGTCAGCAACACGCGCCTTGGAGTCCGATGGCTCTGGTAGGGCATCGGCTTCACTCCCCTGCCAGCCCTGTGCCCCTGGGGGTTCCTGAACATCTCGGTCAGCTCCTGTCTACAATAAAAATAACGCTGCTCGGGTCACAGACTGCAGATGAGGCTTACATGAGCTAATTCAGCACGGAAGTATTGGTAATTTCTTGTTGCCCCACGCCCCACCCTCCCGGACACTCACAAACATGCGCTATCAAATTAGTTCATTCAACAAACAAGTGCTGAATGTCCACTGTGTGCCAGACACAAATGTCCAAAGAGAAGGGAAGAGGCACACACATCTAGAAGGTTCCAGAATGTTCCCTTTCCACTGAGAGTCTGTTTCTCTCCAAAACACACTGCTGTGGGCAGCAGCCGTGGCCCACATAGAAATAGAGCTTCCCTTTGATCCAGCTCAAGATCTCCACCTCTTTAATCTCTGCCCAGATGTAAAACCTGAATGGAGACCGAGTTGCCGCCTCCCTTTGAAATCAATGCAGCTGCCGGCACAGTAAAGATAAAAATTCATGGGGGAATTTTCTTCAGATCTGCACTTTGCTCACCGTATAAGCTGTTGGGATTTTGCAACAGTATTTAGAAAATTTGTAATGCCAGGCTTACATCTTCTTCAGAAGTTTGGGGGTTGGGGAAGGGAGAGGAATTTATTTTAGAATTCCATTTCCTTATGACATCAACAAATGATAAGGGAAATATAGAGAAGCAGCGGCGAGGACCAGGAAAAGGAGAGATTCTCTATAATGAGAGCCCGCAGCCTCTAATAACATACTCTGGCTGCCGCCCTGGGACCCCGGGTCCCCTCAAGTTGTGCCTCAAGACACTTCGTAGCTTCTAGGCCTGGGGACCTGCTCTTAACCGCCCAGCCTCGACTCCTGTATCCACTCATTTCATAAATATCATTGGCGAGGCTGGTGTGTGCCCGGTGCTTTGCCCGGGGAATACACGTGGGCCTGAGCCCCCAGCCCTGGGGAGTCCAATCTGTCATCAGTGTGAGAACAATGTGTCCCAATTCAAGGGGCTTAAAAGGTCTGTACCAAGTATACTGGCATTTGGGAAACTTCTGGGAAGGGGCTCAGAAATGTTCTGAGCAGGCTGTTGGCCTTGTTTACCCAGCCGAAGTCAAAAGGAATGAGTCCTCGGAGGACCACTCCCCTCATCTGTGCAGTTTCTTGCTCACCTGTAGGACTGACAGAAAACCCCAGCGGAGGAGGGGGGGCAGTGCTTGCAAGCTCAGAAAAATAGCAGGGAAGGAGCCCGAGAACCTGCCTCCAGGCCATCCTGGTCTCAGGAATTCCAGAATGGGAGAAGGTGGTGGCAGCTGAGGCCAGCTGTGGCCAGCTGTAGACCCGAAGGAGGAGAGAGTAGGAGGCGGTGGGGAGGAGACCCTGAATCTCGGGGCCTGCCCTCGGGCAGGAGTTAGTCTGGGCCAGATTGGGTCCGGAGGCCTCTTCTTCAGTGGCCTGACCACGGGGACGGGACTGGGTGGGCTGTGGCCTCAGGTGTGATCAGAAGGCCATTTATCATACCTGAATCAGCACCTGGTGATGCATCCCACCCAGGCCATGGACAGGCCTGACGAGGATCTATCCCTGCCTCGCGTATATGCTGTCAGATAAAAACACAGAATCTACAGCTGGAAGTCGAGACGCTATGCCAAAAGAGGCTTTCCATCGAGAAGGAGCTGGGTACCCTCTCTGTGGGCAGCATGACCATGCAGCGTATTCTTAGCGAGCGGAGTAGCTCTGCAGAGGTGGGAAAGCCCAGTCCAGGGGCCCCCACAAGCCAAGGGGGTGCCATTTACATGGACTACAAGATAAGCCGGGCCCCTGGGGGCGGGCAAGGCTGTGGGCCTGGCCAGGGGAAGGGGGTGGGGGCAGGTTAAGTGGGCAGGGGCTGAGTGGCCACAGAGCCAATCAACAGGAAGGCTGTCTGTCCTGCTGCAAGTCTAATTCTCATCATTGTCATTCTGTCACAGTGAGTTCATCTATGGCTGCAAATATCAAGCATGAAACTAAACCAAGCTGACTGTAAATACAAGGAATTTCAGAAAGAAAGACATTGGTGTGAGGGATGGTTTCCACAAGGATGTGAAGCATGGTGGCGTTCCCTTCGCGTCCAGGAGGATCCCTGAGTTAAGGAGGGAAGGAGCACCCCACAGCTCAAGGACAGCGAGAGGCTAGTGCCTGCGGAGGAAGGAGTCGCTACTGACTAGAAGAAATGGGGCCAAGAGCTCAGGTCCGGGAGCAACAAGATATTCTCCTGAAGAGCTGCTTCGAGTGGTTCATGCACCCCGAGAAGACTACGCCAGCATACCTGTTTGCCTCTTGAACAACCAGCCAACGAAGGTAACGCTGGGTGGTGGACCTAGGTTCTAGTCTGTTCTGTGAAGGCAGACTTCCTGTGTGTCCAGGGGCACAGCCACACCCTCTCTGGGGCCTCATGGCTGCAAGCAGGGGTGACCGGCCGGAGGACCCGAAAGAGCAGGGCAGCTGGAAGGTAGCCTCTGAGTTGAGGTTATATTCTGCATATTTGGACTAATCTTGGACCAATTTCTCCCTTTAGCTGAATTTAGATATCTTTTACAGAATTCCTTTTCCTCCATGGGCTAGATTTGGGATTTTAGAGTGAGCTCACGGATACTCCGAGAAAACAATCTAGAATAATCTTCAGTCTCTTGGAACGGGCTCTCTGGGCATCTTCGCAGGAAGATGCGGATTACAACAGCATGGGGACTTAGCGCCACCTCGTGGTCCTTCTGATTACACTCTGCAGCCGTAACCACAAGCAGGCAGGAAAGAGTAAGAGGACTTTGGCCCATTACAGACCAATATCCCTGATGAACATGGATGCAAAAATTCTCACCAAAATACTAGCCAATAGGATCCAACAGTACATTAAAAGGATTATTCACCACGACCAAGTGGGATTTATCCCTGGGCTGCAAGGTTGGTTCAACATCCACAAATCAATCAACATACAATACATTAACAAAAGAAAACAAGAATCATAGGATCCTCTCAATAGATGCAGAAAAAGCTTTTGACAAAGTACAGCATCCTTTCTTGATCAAAACTCTTCAGAGTATAGGCATAGAGGGTACATACCTCAATATCATAAAAGCCATCTATGAAAAACCTACAGCGAATATCCTTCTCAATGGGGAAAAACTGAGAGCTTTCCCCCTAAGGTCAGGAATGCGGCAGGGATGTCCAATATCACCACTGCTATTCAACACAGTATTGGAAGTCCTAGCCACAGCAATCAGACAACAAAAAGAAATAAAAGGCATCCAAATCGGCAAAGAAGAAGTCAAACTCTCACTCTTTGCAGATGATATGATACTTTATGTGGAAAACCCCAAAGACTCCTCCCCAAAACTGCTAGAACTCATACAGGAATTCAGTAAAGTGGCAGGATATAAAATCAATGCACAGAAATCAGTGGCATTCCTATACACCAACAACAAGACAGAAGAAAGAGAAATTAAGGAGTCGATCCCATTTACAATTGCACCCAAAACCATAAGATACCTAGGAATAAATCTAACCAAAGAGACAAAGGATCTGTACTCAGAAAACTATAAAATACTCATGAAAGAAATTGAGGAAGACACAAAGAAATGGAAAAACGTTCCATGCTCATGGATTGGAAGAACAAATATTGTGAAGATGTCAATGCTACCTAGAGCAATCTACACATTCAATGCAATCCCCATCAAAATACCATCCACTTTTTTCAAAGAAATGGAACAAATAATCCTAAAATTTGTATGGAACCAGAAAAGATCCCGCATAGCCAGAGGAATGTTGAAAAAGAAAAGCAAAGCTGGCGGCATCACAATTCCAGACTTCAAGCTCTATTACAAAGCCGTCATCATCAAGACAGTATGGTACTGGCACAAAAACAGACACATAGATCAATGGAACAGAATAGAGAGCCCAGAAATGGACCCTCAACTCTATGGTCAACTCATCTTTGACAAAGCAGGAAAGAATGTCCAATGGAAAAAAGACAGTCTCTTCAACAAATGGTGTTGGGAAAATTGGATAGCCACATGCAGAAGAATGAAACTGGACCATTTCCTTACACCACACACAAAAATAGACTCCAAATGGTTGAAAGACCTCAATGTGAGACAGGAGTCCATCAAAATCCTAAAGGAGAACACAGGCAGCAACCTCTTTGACCTCAGCCGAAGCAACTTCTTCCTAGAAACATCGCCAAAGGCAAGGGAAGCAAGGGCAAAAATGAACTATTGGGACTTCATCAAGATAAAAAGCTTTTGCAAAGCAAAGGAAACAGTCAACAAAACCAAAAGACAACTGACACAATGGGAGAAGATATTTGCAAATGACATATCAGATAAAGAGCTAGTTCCAAAATCTATAAAGAACTTATCAAACTCAACACCCAAAGAACAAATGATCCAATCAAGAAATGGGCAGAAGACATGAACAGACATTTTCCAAAGAAGACATCCAAATGGCCAACAGACACATGAAAAAGTTCTCAACATCGCTCGGCATCAGGGAAATCCAAATCAAAACCTCAATGAGATACCACCTCACACCAGTCAGAACGGCTAAAATTAACAAGTCAGGAAATGACAGATGTTGGCGGGGATGTGGAGAAAGGGGAACCCTCCTACACTGTTGGTGGGAATGCAAGCTGGTGCAGCCACTCTGGAAAACAGTATGGAGGTTCCTCAAAAAGTTGAAAATAGAGCTACCATATGATCCAGCAACTGCACTACTGGGTATTTACCCCAAAGATACAAAAGTAGGGATCCGAAAGGGTACGTGCACCCCGATGTTTATAGCAGCAATGTCCACAATAGCCAAACTGTGGAAAGAGCCAAGATGTCCATCGACAGATGAATGGATAAAGAAGATGTGGTATATATATATATATATATATATATATATATATATATATATACACACAATGGAATATTATGCAGCCATCAAAAGGAATGAGATCTTGCCATTTGCAATGACGTGGATGGAACTGGAGGGTATTATGCTGAGTGAAATAAGTCAATCAGAGAAAGACATGTATCATATGATCTCACTGATATGAGGAATTCTTAATCTCAGGAAACAAACTGAGGGTTGCTGGAGTGGGGGGTGGGGTGGGAGGGATGGGGTGACTGGGTGATAGACACTGGGGAGGGTATGTGCTCTGGTAAGTGCTGTGAATTGTGCAAGACTGTTGAATCTCAGATCTGTACCTCTGAAATAAATAATGCAATATATGTTAAGGAAAAAAAAAAAAAAAGAAGAAGGTAGCGGGAGGGGAAGAATGAAGGGGGGAAATCGGAAGGGTAGACGAACCATGAGAGACGATGGACTCTGAAAAACAAACTGAGGGTTCTAGAGGGGAGGGGGGTGGGAGGATGGGTTAGCCTGGTGGTGGGTATTGAGGAGGGCGCGTTCTGCATGGAGCACTGGGTGTTATGCACAAACAATGAATCATGGAACACTACATCTAAAACTAATGATGTAATGTAGGAGATTAACATATGAATTAAAAAATAAATAAATAAATAAAAAGAGGACTTTGGCCTTGGGCCGGAACTGTGTGGCAGTCTCGCAAGTTCAACAAGTTCCACCGGCTCAAACAAAATTATCTAGGCCAAAACAAACGGAGAACTGATATACATAGAGCCCTGTGGCATTTCATTCACTTTTTACATGTCTTCACTGGAACGTTTCTTTCATTCATCCCTTTCCCTGGGTCCCTGCTAGAAGCTGGAGATGCAGCTGTGACCAAGTCAGGGCCCTTGTCTTCGAGTTGCTCATGGAGCACTGGCGGGGACAGGCACAGATGAACCATGCTGCACATCGTGGTAAGAAGTCAGCGGCACAGGATGCCCGCGGTCTGGAGGAGGTGGAGTGGTCCCTCAGCCTCCCTAGGGGCACACGTGGGGACACTCTTAGAAGGGACAACACACGGTCTTAGACGTTAGAGGGTGAATGGGACCCAGTCAAGGGCAGGATGGCGGTCGGGCATTCTAGGCAAAGACAGCCAGAGAGCAAAGTCTTCCTGCAAGACCTGAGGCAGCCCAGGGGGGATGGCACGTGCAGGGTGGGGCAGGTGGCTGGGGGAAGGCATTTGGACCTCACGGTGCAGCCACCTCAGCCACTTGATTTGTGCCATGGTGGGTGGCCAGAAGGCCCAGCGTCTAATTCTCAAAGGAATCCACAGTCGGACCTTCAAGGTTATCTTCAAATAAGAGTCAACATTCAAAGGACATACTGGCAGGGTAAAAAAAAGGGGGGGGAGGGGGATATTCATGAAACTACTTTGGATCTATGTCCTATCACCAGGTGACACCATTTGGAATACACTATATTAATATTTTTTTATTCTACAATTATCTTGGAACTAGCACAACTGGATAGCATTACATTTTTTACATTTAAAGCGTTAATACTGGGTGCCTGGGTGGCTCAGTCAAACATCTGCCTTCAGCTTAGGTCATGATTCCAGGGTCCGGCGATCAAGTTCCACATTGGGCTCCCTGCTCAGCGGGGAGTCTGCTTCTCCTTCTCCCTCTGCTCCTCCCCCTGCTTGTGTGCTCTCTCTCTCAAATAAATAAATAAAATCTTTTTAAAAATAAAGCATTAATACTATGAAAAGCAAACACATACAATGCATCATAACCTTGACATGTCGTTGGCTTTTAGTATGTCAAAAAATAAACTAAGGAAGAGGCCAGGCCTCTCTCAACCTCCAGAAAGCTCTAGAAAGTTCTGGGGATAGAAGGAATGGAAGAGAACCAAAAGAAGGTGAAGCTGGAGGCTGTTGTGATAGTTGAGGCCTGAGCTGCTGAAACCTGGCTCGGTCAGGATCCATGTGGAAAGAGAAGAGGAATATTACTGACTCTTCGAATTTGGCAGGATTTGCTGAAAATTTTGCTAATAACCCCTCATGCCTGCTAATGAGGGCAGATCCTGGTAACTACAGGATCTTCTGTTTGGAGAGCAGAAAGTCAACATCCTTGGTCTGCTGGTATTTGGCCAAATCACAGGCAGTATCAGGCATGGGAGGCCGGGCACTGAGAGCTTGCAGAAGTACGACGGGCCCAAACTGTTCAACCAGGAAGGGACAAGGGCTGTGGAACGTTCCTGAGGCTGCAGGAGCCAGTGGTCCTGGGGGCCGCCAGGGAAGGGTCTCCATCAGATAGGGCTCTGGGTACTTGGTGGGCTTCCAAGGGACCTGGGAGATGTTTGGTTCGGTCAGCCAAGAAGCCCCTTCACTTTTTTTAGCATCAAACCTTTAACCTCTGAAACTCGAGAAAAATTAGCAAGGTGACTCGTTCAGACCATCTCTGTTCTGGAGAAGTGCATCACAGCATGCTATCCGTCATAGTCTAGCCCCAGACCGGATGAGCAGAAGCCATGCCAAGACCAGGCCAAGCCATGCCAAGTATTGTAAGATGAGCCACGGACAAGTCATGGGAGGCAGGGCATAAAAACTGCCCATAGCCTATAGTGAAGCTCCAGCTAGAGACCAGCCACCAGGGCAGATTGGGAAAGGGGAGCCCTCATCTGTGCTCAGGAAGCTCTGCTCGCCGCCAGTCTCCTGAGACCTGCTACAAGAGTAACGTCTAGGGCGCCTGGGTGACTCAGTCAGTTAAGCGTCTGCCTTCAGCTCAGGTCGTGATCTCAGAGTCCTGGGATCGAGCCCCGAGTTGGGCTCCCTGCTCAGCGGGGAGTCTGCTTCTCCCTCTGCCCCTCCCCCCTGCTCGTGCTCTATCTCGACATCTCTCGCGTGAGCGCAAAAGTAAATAAATAAAACCTTAAAAAAGAGGGAGAGAAGGGTCTAACAATGAAGACTCACGCCACATCTCATTTGAACAGTGGCCGTGAGGCCCTACAGCTCAAGGGCCCTGGCCTTGGAAAGCAGCTCTTTCTTTGGTGTTCGCTTTGCCTAGAAGCCTCGCAAATTGTTTAGCTGGGTAAAGCCAAGCCAGAACATATAACCAAAGGCCACAGGGTCAGCAGCTGAGCTGCCTGTTTGACTTGTTAGGTGGCATAGAGGGTGGAGATAACACTGGCCTATGAAATGCCTCTTTGGGAAGGCTTCCCCGAGAAGGAACACACACCCGGTTATCTGTGTTTGCTGAACGACACTAAAAAATCCTTTATTATTGCCCTCAGCTCGGGTTTTTAAACTACAGAAATACTTATGACCCTGCAGAGGGAAATCGCTCGCATTTTCTGGATGTTGGTTGAACATCGATTCAGATATTGCTGAGTAAGGGGTGACACCCAATTGTACAACCAGAGCGCCCCCCCCCCGCCTCCCCGTTGGGGACCTGGCCTTCCCTGAGCCCTCTTCCTCTTCTCTCTACCCCTTCAACCTCTCAATTACATTCACTTGTCCAGCTCTAGTTTATTGGGGTACTTCCCTTGTAAGGGGCATTCTGTCTGGCCACAGGGGCAGTGACTATGGATTGACTAAACCTTGCCCTCTGCTTGCTTGCAGGGCAGTGGTAGAGACAGAGGAAGCAAGAGAATTTCAACTGAGAGGGAACAGGTGGGGGTGGGGCGTAAGGCAGATTTCTGCCAGGATGAAAAGGATGAGCAGTTCTTCAACAGCACCAAAGTGAGAAAAGAACATTCCAATCTGTGAATCAACTTCCAACTCCTTAATAAAATAAATCCGTGAAGGCGCTTTTAACACATGGCCATAAAATTCTTTGATACTCTTCTCACCGAGAGGTGGGTCTGTGTCCCCTCCCCTTGAGTCTGGTTTCTATCACTGCTCAGCTAATGACAGTTTCAGTCTCTTCCTGAATCTTAGAGTGCTCACTCTTGAACCCAGCTTCCAGAGCAGAAAGGAACCACCCCTCTCCCGCCACAAGCCCATGTAAAGAGCCCATGGGGCAAAGTAGGTGTTTTAACCAACAACTCCAGCTGAGGTCCAGCCAAGAGCCAGCGTCAACTTCTGGCCATGAGTGAGCGAGCTTGCGGATGCTACCAGGACTCTGGCCAGTGTCAGAAAGCCCCACGCTTGGAAATATATTCCTTTAAGCACTTTCAAAGGCTGCTGATAAAACTGTAAATTGACTGAGGATATCTAGGAGATAACCGGGAAATAGAAATCAAGATCCCTAAAATGATCATGGGCAGGTGAATAGTTGTAATATACAGCAGATCAGTAAAACGTGATTGTAGAACTTGGGGGGTGGGTTTGTAAATGTTTACTGAAAAATTCTTTCGATATTTCTACATGTTTGACATTCTTAATAATAATACACGGGGAGGTAGAAGAGCTCGTGAGTCACTAAGAGTGAAGCCTGAGGAAATAGTCAAGAGATGCGATTTTTAAAAATTGATATTCCCATGCACTGTTGGTGGGAATGCAAAGTGGTGCAGCCGCTGTTTAAAAGAGTATGGAGGTTCCTCAAAAAGTTAAAAATAGAACTACCCTATGATCCAGTAATTGCACTATGAGGTTTTTACCCAAAAAATACAAAAAAGCACTAATTCAAAGGATACATGCACCCCAATGTTGACAGCAACATTATCTACAATAACCAAATTATGGACACAACCCAAGTGTCCATGGACAGATGAATGGATAAAGAAGGTGATATATATATATATATCTCACACCTTCTTTATCCTTTGTAATGTAAAGATATGTAAAGATACATATCTTTATATGTATATATACATATATATACACACACACATATATATACACACACACACACACAATGGAATATTACTCAGCCATAAAAAAAGAATTAAATCTTAACATTTGCAACAACATGGACAGAGCTGGAGAGTATTAAGCTATGCAAAATAAGTCAATCGGAGAAAGACAAATACAGTATGATTACACTCATATGTGGAACTGAAGAAACAAAACAAACAAGCAAAGGGAAAAAAGAAAAGAGACAAGCCAAGAAACAGACTCCTAACTGCGGAGAACAAAGAGTTGCTTCCCAAAGGGGGAGGTGGGGGAGGATGGGGGAAAGAGGTGATGGGGATGAAGGAGCGCACTTGTCCTGATGAGCACTGGGGGATGTATGGAAGTGTTGAATCACTATATTGTACTCCTGAAACTAATACAACACTGTATGCTAACTATATCAGAATAAAAATTAAAAATAACTAAATTTTTTAATAAAATAAAATAAATTGATATTCTAGGATGTCTGCAGTGGACACCAATGGCCTCTCCTCTTTGTCTGGATGCTGCCCTTCTCTCCATCCCAGGGCGGGGTAGGGGGGGAGCGGCGCTGGTCTCTTTAGTCACACTTCTGCAATGCAGCTCCATCCCAAAGACATCGGGGATGGGACTGGGCACATAAACTATACCTATCAGGATTCTGTCCCCAGGAAGTTGGGATTTGACTTACAAATCTGAGTTTATTCTCAGCTGGCCCCTTAAACGGAAAAATGTCAAAACTGAAGAGCTAGGCTGTGGCTGTTGTAGATGGAATCGTGTCCCCCAGAAAGATACGTTGAAGTCCTAACCCCCAACTACCTCAGAACATGAACTTATTTGGGAATAGGGTCTTTGCAGGTGTAATTAGCTAAGATGAGACCAAACTGGAGTACGGTCAGCCCTTCATCCAACACAGCTGGAGTCCTTTGAAGAAAAGGAGATGCACAGACGGGGAGAAGACCGTGTGCGTACGGAGGCAGAGATGGGAGTGATGCACCTACAATGCAGGAGCGCCAGAAAACCACCAGAAGCTGGAAGAGGCAAGGGACGATTCCCCTGCGGGTCTCAGAGGGAGCACCATCCTCCAGGTCCTTGATTTCAGACCTCTGGCCCCCAGGACTGTGGGATAATGTGTCTCTGCGGTCTTGTGTGATAGCTCCAGCAACTACGCAGTGGCCATCTTCCACCAGGAGAACTGAGCAGAAGGAAGAACAAGGCAGATGCACCAAGGGATCAAGGGTGAGCCATGGCTCCCTGCCTCCAGGCTGTCCCTGAAGGTAGGCACATCCCCGCCCTCCGGCCACTGGGGCAACTCCTGCCCTCACCCTACAGTGCCCTACTCCTTTTAAGTCAGGTAGTGATACCGAGCACTGTGGTCAGTGCAGCCCCACCTGTAGCAGCGAAAGTAAAAGGGAAGCCAACCAAATGGCCCGCCAAGAGGACCAGGTAAATAAGTGGCGGTGCATGCATAAGAGGAGTTAGTAAGCAGTCCATCAAAATCACGGCATTGAAGCTTACCAACTCCTGTTATTTTCTACACGTTTCGCCTTGAATAGACGGCCATTGCAGATTTGACCCCTGTCACCTGCAGGGGCCGCCCTCATCTCCCTGCCCTCCAGGTCCTGGGGCACTGCACCTCTGGCCGTCACAGCCACCTGGTTGCAAGGATGATGGAGTTGGGGTTTTCCTGCTGGAACACGGGACCCCAGCCTCTCCAGGCCCTGTGTCAGGACAGCAGTCCTGCCAGACGGCTCTTCTAAGAAAGGTGGCCTTCCGTGACCCGTGTGCTCTCTGTCCCAATCTGCCTGATGCTCTCGGGGAAACAGAGATGAGATTGGTACTCCCTGCTAAATACACGCGAGCACCGGCTGTTCTCCCGGGCTGCCCCATGCTCAGAGGGGCTCGCCCACGTAGAACACGCTGTGCCTGTGGAAGCTCCCAGAAACACGCCAGGATGAAGGTCACTCTCTTCTTTTTGCACTAAAATAAAACACATAGTAGCAGCCTAATTATGTCAGGTACCCGCGGGCACCATCACTGACCTCGCAGGGCATTCAGCCAGCAGACAAGCAGAGAACAAAATAGTACATTATACTGATCCAGAGAACCCCCCACACACCCCGGAGAGCCGGAAAGAACCTCTTCTTCCTGTCTGTGATTATGCTGGTAACATTCACATGAAATAACATTTACAACTTTAACTATTTTTACATATACAATTCAGTGGCATTAAGTTCATTCACACTGTTGTGCAACCATAACCACCAGCCATGCCCAGAACGTTTTCATCTTTCCAAAGAAAAAGTCTGTCCCTGTTAAACAATTCCCCATCACTCCCTCCCCCAGCCTCCGGAAAGTTCTATTCTACTTTTTGTCTTTATGGATTGTCTACCTGGACAGAGATGGACGGTCTACCTCGATTGACTAATCTAGGTATTTCATAGAAGTGGAAACATATAATATTTGTTCTTTTGTGTCTGGTGTATTTAATACCCACAACATACCATATATATGTTAGCATATATGCTTCCAAGAGTCATCCACATTACAGCAAGTGTCAGGAATTAATTCCTTTGTAAGGCTGAATAATATTCCAATGCATGGATATACCACATTTTGTTTATGCTGCGAGGAACACTGATGTATCTGTGTAAGTCCCAGCTTCCAACTTTTTTTTTTTTTTTTTTTTTTGAGAGAGAGAGTGAGTGCAGGAGAGGGGCAGAGGGAGAGGGAGAGAGAGAATCTCAAGCAGGCTCCATGCCCAGCACGGACCCTGACGCGGGGCTCGATCTCATGACCCTGAGATCATGACCTGAGCCCCAATCAAGAGTCAGACACTTCGCTGACTGAGCCACCCTGGCACCCCCAGCTTTCAGTTCTTTAGGGGATATCTACTTAGGAATAGAATTGCCGGGTCGTATGGTAACTCTGTTGAACAGTCTTTGGAACTGCCTCATGTTTCCACCAACACTGCACAAGGGTTCCAGTTTCTCCCCATCCTTGCCAACTCTGGTAATTTTCCGTTTTTTAAAATCGTAGCCATCCTAATGGGTGTGCAGTGAAGAATAATTTCTGAGCTGAGTTCCTTTGGAGGAAAACGTAGAATAGTCAAGCAACAATGCGGGGGGAAGGACGCCCCCAGCAGAGCCAGCGGTACCTACAATGTCAGGAAGGTGTGAGAGTTCTGGGATGCCAAGGACAGTGGAGGAGTGGGGAAGCCAAGGATGAGGCCAGGGAACCACAGAGAACCAGATGGGGCGGGCCATGGAGGCGGTGCCCAGGCGACCAGACTCTCCTAGAGCAGGGGGTGCCGCAGGGGAGAGGCAGGGTAGCATGGCCTGGAGGCAGACAGGCCTGGGAGGGGCATCTCTACTCCTCTTCTCGCCTGTGTGTCCTCAGGCAAGTCACTCAACCTTCCTGATTCAGTCCCACGACTGAGAACTGGGACCCGGCTGTTCATCACAGGTTTGCTACCGGCTGCACTGAAACAGTCCATGTGAACTCTCCACATGGCATCTGACCCAGGGCGGGTGTTCCCTGGTGGTGGCCATTATTGTCAAGGGGAGCTAATGACCATCCTAATAAAATAATAACGTACACACATCTGTGGAAGACGCCAAGCATGACAAGGTGTCAGCCACCAACCGGGCCACGTGGAGGGTACAAAGAGGAAGGAGCCTAGCCTCTCTCCTCAGTGAGCGCATGATCCGCCGCAGGAGAGCCTGAGGAAGGGCTCCTTGTTGGACTTCGGCATTGGAGAGACTGGGTTAGAATTGGTGGTGGATTGGATATATTTTCTGCCAAATGTTCCACTCCTCACCCCCATGATGTTCTTTCACAAGAGGAAGCAACACATCGCTCTTCACAACTAGTGTCCCCTCAAAAGTCACATGGCGAAGCCCTGACCTCCAGTGTGACTGAATTTGGATATAGGGCCTTGTTGGAGATAATTAAGGTTAAACAAGATAGGTGGGGCCCTAATCCAAGACAACTGGCGTCCTCACAGGAGAGGGAAAGACATCAGTGATGCTCACAAAGACAAAAGCCCACGTGAGGACACACGAGAAGGTGGCCATCTACAAGTCAAAGAGAGGCCTCAGGAGAAAGCAACCCTGGGGCCCCGTGATCGTGGACTTCCAGCCTCCAGAACTGGGGGGCAATAAGTTTCTGTGGTTTAAGTAGCCCAGTCTCCGGGATTTTGTTATGACAGCCCGAGCAGGCTAAGCCGGTCCCCACTAGTGGAACTCATGTGTTCTGGTTGGTTCAATACGTGTGAGGGGAGGGGAGGGTGCCACCTCCAAGCAGAAGACTCAAGAGCCTGTGTGTGGTTGTGCCAGGGGCTCTCTTCCCCTCTGCCACGAAAACAGCAATGTTCCCACGGAGGCTGTCCCATTGCTTGGGTCTCTGAGCGAGGCGGGTGCGGGGCAGAGCAGCAGCCAGCCCATGAGACGGGAGGATGAACCCCCGTATTGTGTGAGCCACTGAGGTGAGGCGTTGTGTGTTACTGCGGGATAACCTCGCCCATCCTGACTATCACAGATTCTAAGAGCCAAGGCTCTGTGAGCTTGGGTGAGTTTGTTCACCTCTCTGAGCCGTGTCTTACGTATAGAAGAGTCATGGTAATACCTGTCTCGTAAGGTCCTTCATTCCCTCACTCACTCATTCACTGGGTGCCTTGGGGGTGTCACCACTGGATAATGGGCCCCGGAAATTGTTTATGTCCCAACCCCTGGCACTGGGGAATATGCTACATTACATATCCAAGGGGAATCCGGTTTGCAGATGGAAGGAAGGGTCGCTGATCAAGTGACCTTAAAAGAGGGAGATTATCCTGAATTATTTGGATGGGCCCTTGTAATCACAAGCGTCCTTAAAAGTGGAGGAGGGAAGCAGGAGAGAGAAAATAGAGAGATGGGACACAAAAAGGACTCAGCCAGACATAATCTGTGGCTTTGTAGATGGAGGAGAGGCCATGAGGCAAGGAATGCAGGCAGCTCTAGGAGCCGGAAAGCCAAGGAAACAGATGCTCTTGGAGAGCCTCCAGGAAGGAGCCCAGCCCCTACAAACCCCTGACCGCAGCCCAGTGAGACCTGGGATGCGCTTCTAACCTACAGAACCATGAGATAATAAATTTGCATCACTGAAGCCACTAAGTTAGTGGTAACTTGTTATAAGGCCATGAGAAACTAACACAATTGCTGAGAAGGGGAAAAGCAAAGGGGCTGCAATAGAAATTCCTGGGGGCCAGGGGTGCAGTACTGACTTCTCCCTCCCTGACTGGTAAAATCCTCTGCTGGTGTTAGGGGAGGCAGGGTCAGGTGATAATCTAGTTCCTTCCTCAGGGCTTTCATTTCATTCACTTCTGAGCAAATATAATGACCATGACAATATCCCCCCAACATACTCATTCTAACTCAGCCCCATCTGCCTTTGTCTCTTCTCCTTTCTGGGTGGAAGTCAAGGTAAGGGACAAGGGGAGACAAGCAGCAACCACAGTAACCCAGACGGGGGAGGGCGGAAATGATAGGGAAATAGAAGAAAAAGAAATTTCCAGTTTATTCATCAACATCTCCACTCCCCACCCTGCTTTAAAAAATCTGGGGAAGGACATGCAAAGTTATCATATGTTATTTATTATTATTATTATTAATTATATGAAATGTGGTGGAAATCTGAGTTACTAATTCTGTTCATTGCCCTAGGGGAAAAAAAGTCAAGGTCCTGGGACTGTCCTTTCCGCCTCCTTAAATCCTCTGGTTTATTCTTTTCTGGTTGGTGATCAAGACATTGAGGAGGAGCCTGCTGTACTTCAGAAAATATTATTGTTGCCCCTTCAGTCTTTTCCGGGAACCACAGCCCGGTGCTGGCTCAGCTTCCGGCCAAGGCCAATGGAACTTTCTGGAATTGTCTCAAATCTTGGTCACCCAACTCTGGAACACTCCATTCTTATTTACCGAGCACCTAAAGAGCAATACCGAATATGCACCCAAAGTTCTAGAATTCAAGGAATCTAGTCATGTAAAATGTTTTGATTTTTTGTTCTTAAAACCCAATATTGCTAAAAGAAAAGTGACCTTCTGTGTTCACTATCTCTGTGGCTTAGTGTAGCTTTTGAGACTGGTCTCAACGGCTCTGCTACTGACGATTGCCTGAGATTCACTGCACACCGCGTGCTTTTCTACTTCTGTGCCTTTGTTCACAAGCCCGCCCTTGCCCGGAATACCCCCTCTAGCCTCCCTGCCACCCCAGGAAGCCTCTTCAACATCAGATTCCCTCAAGCAGAGCAAACTGCTTGCTTTCTATGTGATCCCATGGAACTTTCTGTATATTCCTTCAGTGTAGCTTTTTACTGACCTGCCTCCTCCCTTGGACTGTGAGCATCTACAAGCCAGAAACATCTATTAATCATCATAGTAACCCCCGGAACCTAGCACCATGCCTGAAATAAATGGGCATTCAGTAAATACCCATCAAGCGAAAGAGTGAAGGACAGGATGAGTGAATGAGTGAACAGTGAACACATCTAAGCCTCTAAGAAGAGACAGAATATTCTAAATTATAGCAAAACATACTGATAAACCCATCTTCTGATGGCTGAATCTGTGTTCTCTATATTCTTCTGTTCTCCCCACAGCCTCCAGGACACACGAGGCCTTCAGTGCATAGCTAGCTTGTTCTCACTTTGCTCTTCAGTCACTCAAATGCAGAAGAACTAACCAAGCACTCGAAGGAGGTTCTAGAACTGTGCTGTCCAATAGAGTAGCCACTAGCCAGATGTAGTTACTGGCCACTTGAAATGTGGCCAGTCTACGTGCTGTAAGTATAAAATGTACTCTGAGTTTCAAAGACTTGGCATGAAAAAAAAAGGAAAATAGCTCATTAATCATTTTTATATGATTATATGTTGAAATGGTAACATTGGGATATTTGGGGTTAAACTCTATTATTAAATTTAATCTCTTTTTTTTTTAATTTTTCATTTTAATTCCAGTATGGTTAACATACAGTGTTATATTAGCTTCAGATGTTCTTTTTATTTTTTTCATGTGGCTACTAGAAATTTTTTTTCAAAGGTTTTATGAATTCGTCAGAGAGAGAGAGCACAAGCATGGGGAGCAGGCAGGCAGAGGGAGAAGCAGGTTCTCCGCTGAGTAGGGAGCCCAACTCGGGACTTGATCCCAGGACCCTGGGATCATGACCTGCGCTGAAGGCAGACGCCTAACCAACTGAGCCACCCAGGCGTCCTGGCTACTAGAAATTTTTTTTAGTTTTATATGTGGTCGTGGCTGACATATTTTCATTGGGCGGTCCTGTTCTAGAACAGTGTATCTCGGTCTTTTTTTTTTTTTTCATTATCATCCCCCTAAGGAGACTTTTTAGACTTTTTTTTTTTTTCCTAAATCCCTCTCTCCCATGAAATTTGAAAAACACAGATAGACCATATATCTGTTTAGGTATTGTAGCCCTTGTAATATCTAAGATTTTTTTCACCAGCCTCTCCCAAGAACCAATTTTGCCCCCTTAGGGGTAATATCTCCCATGCTGAGAGCGCATGTTGTAGAAGATCATGGCATGGTAAGATGGGAGAAGCCAGAATCCCTGAGTCACCACATGGTAAGCTGCTTTCCAGTGAGATCAAGAAACAGAGCATTATGGTGTAGGCCACCCAGATTTTAGGGCCGTTTGAGAGGCCACCACTGATTACCTTGATACACCAAATCTTTGATTTTACAATGTTATCAGTAAACCCAGAGAGATCTTGGAGAATCAAAAATCAGGGATCCACAGGGTCCAGGTGCACGAAGGATCTGGATATCTCAAGATGCCACACAACCTCACCTCACCCTCCCACCCTCCCCTGCACCAGCCCCATTATCTGGCGTTTGCTGCCAGCTTCCTCTGCTTGGTGTCAGTTCACCCCGCTGGGCCTTCTTCACTCCCTTAGCTTCCTGTGCCTGGATGACTTTCCCTGTTCCCCTAGCAAATCTTTCAGACTCAGCTCTAGTGCCACTTCCTCCAGGAAGCGCTACAGGCCCTCACCACTCCTGGACTCCACTAAATGCCAAATGTTTGGCCAGAATCCGAGCTGTCTTATGCATTAAGCTCTACAGAGAAATAAACCAATGCTAATACAAAACCAAAACGCTCAAGTTCACTCCAAACACAGGACGAGAAATCAGAGTGGAAAGATGCCGTATCTTAGCCTGCTACGCTTAAAATATTTTACTTTTGCAAATTTCGCAAAACACATGACCTCTGATCGCATTGCTAAGGCCCCTCGCGGGGCAAGAAAGGAAAGCCTGTACTGAGGAGCTCTGAAGCTGAAGCCCAGCGGGCTTCCACAAAGAACCTGATCTATCAGTGAAAAGGTTTTGTAGTCAGGTGCTCTGACTTGGAAAGTTTTAAAGTAATTCAACAAAATAAATCACGTGTTCAATTATGGTACATACAGTACGTGCTTAGCAAGCGTTTGACTGAATACTCGTCCGGTAGACGAGAAAGATTAGAAAATAAAAATTAATATGGCATTTAATAAGGCCCTAGATGTACTGAGGACCTAAAAAAAAGTTATCCTCCCTGGAGACAAAGAGGATAAGGGTGGGGAGCGGAGGGGGCAAGGGATGAGTGAGGGCTGGAAAGGGGCTCGTTAGAGGCCAGGGAGGGAAAGAGAGAATAAAGACCCTTAAAATAAGAAGAACCAAACACTGGACTCTACCGGAGGGAGAAGGGCTGAACGCCAAGTTCGGGGAGGGGGTATCTGAGCGCCACGGGGAAAGGAGAGGTTGGTCCGCCCCGCCCCCAGCAAGTCCCTCCTTCCGCCGCTCGCTCCGCCCCCAATAAAAAAAATCAAACCGGGAACCTCTACCCGGCCGCTTCCCATTGGCTATGCGAATGAGCGAAGCCCTCCAGGACCAATGAGCCGCGGCCACGGCTTAGCGAGCGCCTTCCGGCCCGTCCCCGCCGCGCCGCCCGGCGCCTGCCTCACCGGCCGAGGGCGGGACGTGGGGCGGCGGGGGCGCGGCGCGCGCAGCTCAGGCGACGGCGGGACTACACGGTGGCCCGGGCGCTCGGCATGGCTCGCCTGGTGCTGGGTAGGCGCCGGCCTCCTCGTCTCGGGGCGGCCGTCCGGGAGCTCCCGGCGGGGCGGGCGTGCGGCCTTGGCCGGAGCTGGGGTGGGGGATGGCGGGCCCGGCCGGCGCGGGGGTGCGGGGCCCTGCCGGATTCGGGGCGCGTGCGGAGGGGAGGCACGTCGGCGGGGCCCCCGCAGCCCACCCGGGGGAGCGTGGCGCGGCGGGGACGGGGAGCCCCGAGGCTGGGCGCGAACCCAGGGCGGAGGGGCGACGGCCGCGGGCCGGGCGGGCGCCGAGGCCGGGAGCTGCGTGGGGGCCGCGCGGAGTGCCTTGATTCCTGGCGGAGGCTGGGGCCGCGGGCGACTGAGAGGGTCAGGGTCAGGGTCAGGGTCAGGGTCAGTGCTCCCTTGTTCTGGGCCCGCTGTCCTCACGCCGGCGTGCGTGCGGCGCAGCCACGGGCTCGTCACCTGTTCTGTGGAATTCCCACTAATGAGAAGAACTGAAATATCAAAAACCCAGCCCTGGGATTAGACTGAGGAGTTGCCTGAGGTAGGGAACGGTGCCTTCCAGAAGCACTTTAAGTGTGGTTGAACTTTGGGAAACTAAGTGGAACGCAGACTGCCATGAATTATGTAAATGTCTGTTTTAGAAACTAGAGTGAGTGAGGGTGAGGAGGATCCCGTCTCTCTTCTGGCTCCCCTCGGCCCCACCCAGCCCGGGCGCTCTTACCGACTGGGTCCAGACCAGAGCCCCAGCCCGCCCCCGCGCTTACTAGCTGCGTGACCGGGAGCCAGTTACTTAACCACTCTGGGCTAGTACTCCCACTCTGGGTGGTTGTCAGGATGAGTGAGTTCATACAGGTCTCAAGAGGGTAGGCGAGATACAAATATTTGCTGTACGGCTGCGGAGAGGACACAGAGGAGGGGAAAAGATTGCAGCGTCTGTTTAGTTTCCTTCGGGTGAGTTCAGACTCGGCTCTGAAAGTCTGTGATTCTGTCAATCAACTCAGTATTTGAATACATGTCGTCAACCGTTTTTGGGAGCCCTCTTGGTTTCTAGATGACTGCTTTGGGATCATGTACTCTTGCTAGCAGGTGTGGGACAGAGATGTTGCTGATGCGGATTTGTACCATCCTTAACTACTCTGGACGAATAATGGGGAGCCACAGATGGCAAAACCATCTGCTCACATGGATTCTAGACACTCGGATGTTCCATTTTCCCATTGGTGCTCATTATCAGTGAGTGGAACTGCGATGTGAATTTCAGAAACAGGACATTATTAATGGAGATTGACCTACTTTATCATCTTAAGTGGCCCGGGGTTTTTTGTTTGTTTTCTTGAGGGTTTTCATAGGGGGTAGTTACTGGCTCCTTTCGTTTATACATCTTTTAATCTGTTTTCTGAGTATTCAGTTTCTCTCTAGCCCTACTAGGTCATACTGCCTTTTAAGGAATTTAGGTCTCAAATCTTTATTACCAAGATATGTCCACTGGAGAGCCATTTATAAGAAAGGGGAGGCTCTTGTGAGAATTAGGCAAAATTTACAGACAAATAAGAACTCCAGCAACATTCTAGAAAAAAAATGAAAAAAACCCAAGTCCATGTTATACTGATGTCATGACCATCTTTGTATGGAAAGGAAGCACATTCCTGAGGTAAAAATCATGCTCCATCCCTTGGGTGACTCCAGCCTGCTTGTAACAGCCTGCTATCCCTGATTGACAGGAGAAGGGAAGAAAACCAATTCTGCCACAATCTACCTAATGACCCTCCTTGGGATTATACCTAATGCAGTCTCCAGGCCTTTGGTTAAAAATTTGCATTGCATAACCATGTTCTATCTCTTTATAATGATGTGGCCTTAGGCAAGTTACCCTTTCTGTGGCTCCGTTTCCTGGTCTAAAAATGGGCATGATGATACACACCACATACAGTTCTTAAAATGAGTTAATATATCTTAGTTGTTTAGACAGTACCTGGTATGTAGTGTCATTTAAGCATTATTCATAGTTAACACGTCAGTTTCTGGAGAGTAGTTGGACAGATACATATATCAAAATATTAGCTATTCCCGCATCCTCCCTGTAAGATCATCTCTTAAGGAAATATTTATATTTATTTGAGGGGGAAGGAAAGTATAAGAATTTTCAGCATTAGTCTGTTAATAGTGACAGATTGGAAATAAATTCTGTTTGGGGTGGATTGGCAACGTGATAGAGCCATTAAGAATGGCTATATAGGGGTGAGGGTGATAAGGAATCCATAATTATATAGAAAATGTCTGTAACTCATTCTGAGTGAAAAAAGGTTACAGAAAAGAATGTATAGTAAGATCACATGCATATAAATATAAAGTTTTAGACCTCTGAATTGCATAGAGATGTCAGTAAGAATATTCACCAAAATATTGCCCATTCTAGTGGAACTGTTGATGGGTTTTCTTTTGCATTTTCAAAAATTCCACAGTGAGCTCAATGTATTGAACAAGTATCAATTAATGTTGATTTTATAAAAAATGATAAACTTTAGAAAGTAGAACTCCATGGAGGATTTTCCAGGACCAGTCTTAAGTTCTAAATGTGTTCCGAATTAGGACTCTGTCTTCTTGGATTCTTAATTTACTTGCTTTATTAAATGTCAAACTCCACTTAACCTTCCCGGCAGCAACAAAAAGATTATTGAGCAGCACAATCCAGTAGAGATAAGAATGCAAACTTTATATCTAATTTTAAATATTCTAGTAGCCTCGTTTAAAAAGGTAAAAAGAAATAGGCGAAATTAATTTTAATATCTGTTTCCCCAGTGTATATAAAATATCATTGTAGCATGTAATCAATATCAGAAATATTAACAAGATACTTTTCCCCCTACCAAGTCCTCGAACCTTAGTGCGCTTTTTATACCGTCAGTGCATGGTGGGGCAGCCGCATGTGATGAGGTCATCCTGTCCCCGGCTACCCCTATCACTGACCCTGGTTCCCTCCCTTCCTAATTCCAGGTGTTTTGTTTCATTATTCCTCCACTTTATCTTTAGCCTCTCCTGCTCCCCATATTTTTTTCCCTCATGCTCAGATCACTCTCGTCTTTAAAAAGAAACCTTCTACCCCACATTTGCTTGCCCTCTTGTGCTCTTTATAATAAGACTTGTTTTAAAGAGTTACCCGTTGTTTTCATCAACTTGTTTCCTCCTACTCTCTCCAGTCTTTTGCAGGTTGGCTGCTGCTTATTTTCACTACTCCACCACAACCGTCCTGGGCCCCAGGGATCGCTCATTAAATACAGCAGTTAGTTTTCGGTCTCCTATTTGATCTCCCAGTAGCGTGTCTTACTGTTGCCCTTTCCATCTTTCCCTGGGTTTGGGTGACACCGCTCTCCCACATTGCAGCCAGAAAACTCTCTAGAAAGCAAATCTGGTCATTCCCCTGCATGATAACCTTTTATGTCACCCTTAGTAAGGTCCACAGTTCTATTTTCATAAGTTCCTACAATATTAGCCGTATCTATAATTCAGATGCAGTGGTTTGGTTTTGTTTTGTTTGTTAAAGTAGTCTCCATGCCCAGTGTGGGGCTTGAACTCACGTCCCTGAGGTTGAAAGTTGCATGCTTTGCTCTGCTGACTGAGCCAGCCAGGCAGCCTTCAGATGCAGTATTCTTGAACAATATAATTACATTGTTTGTTCATGCCCATGACTTACTGAACCATTTTATCCTGAGCACTAAAAAGACAACAGTGGTTTAACGGGAAGAACTTGGAAATAGAAGTCAGAGACCACAGATGGGTCACTGGATGTACTTTTGTTTCCTTATTTGCAAAAGAGGGATTATTCCTGCTCTCTAGTTAGTAATGCTGTGAAAAACCAAGTGGTCTAATGTATTTGAGAGTGATCTGAAAATTGAAAGTGCTATGTAAGTAGAAGGTGGAAGATTTAGCAGCAGAACAGTTAACATTGGTGTATATGCCTTCCAGAAGAAATTTACCAACGGGTTATTCAAAAAGCTCCATTTGAAATCTTCCAAATTCTGTCTACAAGGCATATGAAAATACGACTAAGATGGCATGTGCACACACGCCTTAGAGGACGGGTCAGTTTCACAGTTTGTTACATTAGTAGATGAAAAGAAAGAAAGTATATGATCATCTTCATAGATGCTAAAAAGAAAGTAACAGGAATTTCTCTAATACCGTAAAGTTTATGTTGCAACCCAAAAGCCAGCAAATGAGAAAATGTTAAAGTCAAGAACAGTCCATTATTAAGTATTGTTCTGGAGGTATTAGATGCAATGTAACTGGAAAACAAAGAAGTCCTATATTATATATTTAAAAGGAGGAGGTGGAATTTTGATAGTACTACCAATTCAGAAAACAAAAATATTCATAGATCAGTTCAGAACTTGTTTTCCTATATAATTGTTAAAAATTACATTTCAGTTCGTAGAGTTGCCAAGAAAAATGCACTTGGTCTACAGTGTGGCTAAACTGTGCTATTAATAATACGACAAGAGGGGCACCTGGGTGGCTCGTCATTAAGACTTTGGCTCAGGTCATGATCCCAGGGTCCTGGGATCGAGCCCCTCATCGGGCTCCCTGCTCGGCAGGAAGCCTGCTTCTCCCTCTCCCTCTCCCACTCTCCCTGCTTGTGTTCCCTCTCTTGCTGTGTCTCTCTCTGTCAAATAAATAAATAAAATCTTAAAAAAAAAAATAATTCGACAAGACTCCATCCTCGCTTTATAATATTTACATGACAATTCTTTGTAAGCTCATCCAACAGCATTGTAAATGCCTACTGATTGCCGTGAATAGTGTTAGCAGAAATCAAAGTATTTATAAAAGCAATTATTGCCCTTGATAGAGTCCCAGTTTAGTGGAGGAAACAACTGATTTTTTCCTTCAGAAGAAAGTAATAAAGGTAGTGTTCTAATATTGCAACTGCATAACACAAGAAATAAATGCTGTGTAGATTGCCCAGGGTCACAGGGTAGTCTGCCAGCTTCTCAGTGTCCTCACCCATAAAATGGCCATGGTAGTATTACCTCACAAGGTGACTGTAAAGAATGAAGGTGCTCATGCATAAGCACGAAGCAAGAAATCTTTTCCCAGTTGCAGCTCAAGAGGCCAGAGTGTGGCCTCTGTGTCCTTGCTGTGCCCTGCACCAGGGGGAGTGAGATTCCAGGGGCTACGAGAGCAGCAAGAGGTCGAGAGCAGCAAGAGGTCGGGGATTCAAAGGGCCCTGACCCGGGAGGACATTGGGCAGTTGAAGAAGACTCCCGTTGCCCAGTTTGCTGCCAGGGCATGAACCCTTTCGCTCATGCTGTGCTTTGTGTCATTACTGCAGGTCTGATGAGCTGCACCTTCTTCCTGGCAGCGAATGGTCTCTATTCTTCCAGCGATGATGTGATTGAACTAACTCCATCAAATTTCAACCGAGAAGTTATTCAAAGTGCTAGCTTGTGGCTTGTAGAATTCTATGCTCCATGGTAAGCATAAAGCCATGTTGTGGGTTATTTATGGTACTTCATAAAATTAGGGAAAATACTATATGAAAGTATGATTTTATTTAGTCATCTAGTTTATCTAGTTTACTGCTTATTTAAAAGAAGTAGAGAGGGAAGTGGGAGACTCCCCAAAGTGGTGTGAGTTAAAGGCCATGGAGATTGAGTCCACTGAAAAAGAATGGTTGGAGTAGCTGATTGCTGCAAAAAAGAAGAAAGAAAATCTTTCTTATAATTTTAAGAAGGTATATCTCAATGATGAGGTAGGTAGGAGCTTGATGGAAGGGAAACTCATTTATGCTGAAAGAATATTGGGCACAGGAAAGGGAAGAACTAGTGATTGATTCCATTGTGTCTTGGAGAGAGTTGCTTCCAGAAATATGTCATTAAAAACTGGTTTAATTTTAAAATTCTTCTCTTGCCTTACATGCATTGCTGGAAAAAAAACAAAAATAAAACAAAAACCCTTGTGGGGTAAAGATGCAATTTTCGTTGAAATTAATGGTGCACAAATAGAATCAAAATACAGTATTGCACTAATTGTTGATGTAGTTAAGCATATAACACAAACAAAACAAAAACCCAACAAATAGAGAAGTGTAGAGACAGATGAATGGAAACTGCAAAATGTGCACAAGGCTGTTATTTCTGTAATCTAGCAGGCCAGGCCGAGGGTACCCTGAGGAGGCCTGAGCCCCAGCCAGCTGTGTCCTGCAAATGACCTCAGGAAGTACTTTTTTTTTTTTTTTTAAAGATTTTATTTATTTATTTGACAGAGACACAGCGAAAGAGGGAAACAAGCAGAGGGAGTGGGAGAGGGAGAAACAGGCTTCCCACAGAGCAGGGAGCCCGATGCAGGGCTCGATCCCAGGACCCTGGGATCATGACCTGAGCCGAAGGCAGACGCTTAACCGACTGAGCCACCCAGGCGCCCCCCTCCGGAAGTACTTTTAGGTGTGAGCTGCACCCCCTACACTCACGTAGGTGTAGTAAATGAAATTCTTACAGATTCTTTTACCTGAGGGGGTGCATTGTAGGATATGCTTGATGAAAGGTTTTCCTGTATTGCTTTAATTTTTTCCTTTGCAAGACCGTGAAACTGAGTTTTGGAAACTTATTACCAGCCCTCATGGACTATGTCACTTAACGTTCAATGTAGCAAATTAAGGTAAAACCCTCTACTTGTATGTTGCCACATTGTGAATACTATTCATCTGAGTGCCTTTATTATTTTTTTTAAAGCTTCTCTTTTTGTTAAATCCAAGCAAGCATTCTATATGGATTAGTTCATTCGTATTAGTAAATGTACAAATAGTAATTATACAAATTGTTCTATTGTTGAATGCCTTTGTATGCAATTTTTACAAGTTAGATTTTTTTTTTATCATTTATGGTAATTGACATTGTTTTGGGGAGCTACGATATAAAGAGAATATACCTCATTCCAAAACGAAACCAAAGAGCATCATTGAGAAGGCCGGATCTGGACCCTGTAGTTAACGGTTACTGTTACATGGCAGTTTTGCTTCGTAATGTTCTGGGGAACAGGCAGTCTCATTAGAGCAGGTGTTTTTCTCCTCTTCTTGTGTTTGGACTTGGCAGCTTGGTGAAGGCTTTGAATTCTTTCCAGAATAAAGATTTTCCTTTTCTGTGTGTAAAATAGAGCATATAGGGTTGCAGAGGAAACCTAAAATATCAAAATAACATTATCAAAATATTAAAATAAATCTTGATGTGGTTATCTAGTACTTGTTCACTGGGACAGTAAATAGCAAGATCTAGCAGCAGCCCTAACACCTAGACACCATGATCGTGAAGTAGTGATGAGCATAAACGAGGTTGGAAGAGAAGTGTGGGAGCTGTGGTAGTGATCGAAGAGTAGCTGTGAGTTTTTGTTTGTGACAGTTGGTGTGTTGTGAATGTTCATCATTGAAGGAAAGCCTTCATTTCCATTGCAAGTTAGCAAAATAGAGGTGTTCCTCTCCCCCCCATCAAAAGTTCCTGGAGCCCCTGGATTTTTATCCACCCACACCTTCGGGGTCTGTGGACCGCAGGTGAGGAACCCTTGGGTTAGAGGTGTGCTATATTTAGATTTACGTGGCATTTTGATCTGTCTTTACTGTGCTTCATATCGAAATTGAAGGGAATATACACTCTGACAATTTCTGATTTGAGTCCTTTCATAGTATAAACCCAAATTAAAGAGGCACAAAGTCCTATAAAATTTTGACTCCTGGACTTCTAAGTAGGAGCACGTGGACAGCAAAAGATACTAGATAGAAGTATGTAGAAGCAGCATTCCAGGACATTTCTCAGAAGATCCTAACTTAAAATATTGGATTAAGCTTAGGCCCCTGTGGGCCTAAGTGATTAAAAACGTGGGACCTGGAGTCACAGACCTATCCAGCAGCTCTGTCACGGACGACTGTGTGATAGTGGACAGGTTTCTTAACTTCTCCACCTCTGTCCCCTCATCTGTAAGATGAAGATAACAAGGCCTGTCTTCAGTGTTGTGCCGATGAAATGAAATCCTGTATGAAGGGCCCCTCATGGTCCTGGCACATGGCATTTGCTCATTAGGTCCTTAGAAGCCTAGTTAGGAGACTTTACTTTGTTTTTGTTTTTGTTTTTAAAAAAAAACACAACTAATCACCTATGGGTAAACTGGTTATGGTATCTTCATACAATGGATGTTATTCAGCCATGAAAATGAAGAGTATAACATCTGCAACCTTGATAAATGGCATAAACGTAACAGGTTTGTGTATATATAACTTTTTGTTTTTTTAAGGATTTTATTTATATGACAGACAACCAGAGAGAGAACACAAGTAGGGGGAGTGGGAGAGGGAGAAGGAAGCTTCCCGCAGAGCAGGGAGCCCGATGTGGGGCTCGATCCCAGGACCCTGGGACCATGACCTGAGCCGAAGGCAGACGCCTAGCGAACTGAGCCACCCAGGTGCCCCATATGTAACTTTTTAAAAGCACCCATCTGTATATATTATGTTTCACAATAATTTATTTCAAATACTGTTTACTAAAAGATTATTAAAGTTGTTTTTCCTTGTGTTCTCGTCTCCGTCTCTCTCTTGCTCACTCTTGCTCTTTTATCACCACCTTGTGGTATCGAGAACTTTTCAGCTTGCTAGGCTAACAAATTTGGGATTACATGAACATTTTTAGCCCCACATGCTGCTGTGGGAGCCAAGGAGCATTGCGATTTAGGCCCTAATACTGATGGCCTAATCTGTAAAACGAAGAGGTTGGATAGATCAGGGAATATCAAATCTTAATGGGCTTAAGGATCACTAGTTGATCTTACTAAAATGTGGGTTCCTGAACCCCTTCTCTAGGCGTTCTGAGTTCATGGGGCCCAGGAATCTGCATTTTGCCTAGCCTTATAGAACTCAGACCACACATTGAGGTACACTTGACCAAATAAATGGTAAAGTTCCCACCCAGGGATAGAGTTACAGATGACAGTTTAAACTCTTTAAATATAATTTAATTAAACAGTAATTTGGAAACTTTAAGTTAGCATATGAAAAAGGATTATAGTAAAGCCCCTTAAAATGGCAAGTTCCTTCTTGTCACCGATCAGGTTTCATTAGCACACGTACTCCCTGCAAGCACCCACCCCTGTGCAAGTCACTCAGTAGACTATTGGTGGAATTTTTTTTTTTTTTTTTTAAAGATTTTATTTATTTGACAGAGCAAGCACAAGCAGGGGGAGCGGCAGGCAGAGGGGGAGAGAGGAGCAGACTTCCCCTGAGAAGGGAGCCCAATGCGGGACTCGATCCCAAGACCGAGATCATGACTGAGCTGAAGGCAAACGCTAAACCGACTGAGCCACCCAGGCTCCCTGGGGGAGTATTTTTGAATTGGGGATCAAAGACATTAATTGTTGCCTTGTGTTTTCATCTCCTAAAAGGTGTGGCCACTGCCAGAGGTTGACACCAGAATGGAAGAAAGTAGCAACTGCATTAAAAGTAAGTTTCTAAGATGTCCACATTCACCTGTGAATGTATAAATAAGTATGCAACTGGGCTTAATGTAGGATAGGAAGTTAATTTGCATATTAAGCTCAGAACCCTTCTTCTGGCGCCAGAATCATGTAGGGAGCAAAGGGATAATATACATTTAATTTTTACGTTGTCTGTTTTTGTTAACTCAGCTTTCCAGATTAGTGACATAATTACTCTTCGTCATGGTAATTCTGGGAACTGCAGAGTTCCCTCTAGGGCTGACTTACAGTTCACCCATCATTCAATCATATAGGAATGATTTTCCAGGCTAGAGCCTTCATTAATTCTGTTTATCAACCTAACCCTGCCCTTTATTATCTTGTCCCTGAGTCTACAAGAATCAAATGGTGGGTTTTTGTGGAATCTGCTCCAGTTGAAAGAAAAATAGATGATACTTTTATGTTTTCACAGGATGTTGTAAAAGTTGGTGCAGTTGATGCAGATAAACATCAGTCTCTAGGAGGTCAGTACGGCGTTCAGGGATTTCCTACCATTAAGATTTTTGGCTCCAACAAAAACAGACCAGAAGATTATCAGGGTAAGAACTTCTCCTAACTACTCCATTCCCCTGGTTGGAATTTTAATTTGAGCAGGTAGGTAAAAATTAGGAGGAAGGGCCCATTTGTTTTTGTAAATAAAGTTTTTTGGAACGCAGTCACAGCTGTTTACATATTGTCTGCAGTGGCTTTCACACTAAAATGGCAGCATCGAGTAGCTGCAACTGATAGGAAGGCCTGCCCAGCTGAAAATAATTGCTGTTTGGCGCTTCACAAAGAGTTCGCCAACTTTTGGTCTAGAGTGAGAAAACCCTCTCTTTCTTGCTAGTACATTTCTTAATCTGGTATATTTCCAGATAGATTGGAGGAAGGGCGCTGGTTCAGAGGATGAAGGCATCTAGAGTTAGAGAAGGAACAGAAGGCTTTTGTTATGTGCAGGGCTTGCCCTTCTGTGTTAGAAAGTGTCGGCCAAGGCCGCAGAGCGACACGATTCAAATATATTCTGAGTGTTGCTGTACTGTATTTTCTTTCTAATACCAGGTCTGAAAGGGTTCTCAGACGTTTTTCTCTCTTCCTTGGCAGTTTGATAAACTATTTTTTTAAAAAAATACGAATTTTTCCAGAGATTTTATTAGAGTTTTGCCTTTCAACTCTGAAGATAGCCTCATGGCCTATATTATCCACACACTTCCGAATCAGTTAATAGCCCCCTGACTTTTTCTTGAGTATATAGTTTTTGGTTAAATTTCCAAAGGCTGTTGTCATTATTGAGTTTCAGTTACAGGGTTTATTACTTCTTAGATTAGGATTAAATTCAGTTAGAGAACCTAAAAAAGCCCAAGATAACTGTGTTGTAAGCAAGGTAGAAAAAAAGAGGCCTGGATTGCTTTCCAGTTACTTGGCTTCAGGCATTTCATATCCTACTTTGTCCACATTTTTTTTTCTCTCCGTTATCGTAAAAATAGTTTCTTCTGTTTTTCTCAATTGGTAATTTGTATTTAGAAATGTTCTCTGCTTTCTTAACTAGATAAGTTTCTTATTTGTGTACATGTTGCATGTTCGGTAAACGTTTGTGAGTTACTCTCATTTGTAGATGGTATTAATAGGTGAGCAGGAGGATATTCTTGTTCACGCTAATAAACTAAAACTCAAGAAGGGGATTTGGTCTTCCCAGTGAAAAGTCTAATGCAAAATGCATTGTAGGGAGAACTTGGCCCTGTGTTAAATACACGTGTGTACTGTTGGGTGTGTTCAAACATCCGATAAAGCTGACAGATTTAGGTAGTGTCCTTCAGGCACACAGCTCACCCGCCATCTGTCCATCCGATTGTCCTTTGTCTTCCTCTAGGTGGCAGAACTGGTGAAGCCATCGTAGATGCTGCCCTCAGTGCCCTGCGCCAGCTCGTCAAGGACCGCCTTGGGGGAAGGGGTGGCGGATATAGTTCTGGAAAGCAGGTAAGGCTGTATAAAGTTCATTTTTAATGTGTGTGATGGTTCTGATGCCAGAATATGGACTCCTTGTAGAGGATAGTTTGTTTTTTAAGTCATTACTACTATTGTAGATAGTGAACTTTCAGTTAAAAAAATAATACGAGGTTAGATCAGCTGATGCCAGAGGGAGTCAGCCACCCATCCTGTTCATTTGGCCTCCTCAGAAGTCACTAGTCCCAGGGCAACTTGGCACAACTGTAGGCCAAGATCCAGGCCACAAATGGGCTTCCTCGACCCACTGCTAAAATGGAAGAGTTTGAGCTGTAAACAGAGAAAGAGCTCCAGGCCAGGGGAGCCGGGCTCTGGGATCCTCTGGCCCTGGTAGTTCTAAAGTGGAGAGAGAAAGAGACCAGATGGGCTTTGGGCAAAGAGGGATGAAATTTGAATGATCTCTTGGCCTATATCTGGCAATCAGCCTGAAATCCTGGAAAATTCTATATAAATAGACAGGGAAGAAGAGAAAGAAGTTCTTGTTCCGTGGATTGGTATTTTTAGATGCTCATGTATGAGATGTGATGTTTAACCATGATGTACTTAACATTCTTGTGAAGAGGCATTAAATTCTTACAGATGGAGATAAAATGGCCCTTGACTCTTAAAGAGACCAGTAAAACTAGCTTCCTTACACAGACTGAGAACTTACCCAGAGATTCCACGCTCTTGCCTTTTATTTCAAACTCCGACATTTAATGGGCACAGTTGCCTCCCCTGTCTCCATGGCTTTTGGCCCAGGCACCAGAAAGCAGTAAACAGAACTGACTGCCTCTGAGCTTTGGTACTCAAGAAAATTCATTGGGGGGCACCTGGCTGGCCCAGTCGGAGGAGCGTGCGACTCTTGATCTTGGGGTTGTGAGTTTGAGCCCCGTGTTGGGTATAGAGAGGACTTAAATAAAACTTAAAAAAAAAAAAATTCTTTGGAAAAAAAAGGATTAAATGTTCTATTTAGCTCTCTTGACTGGTAGGGATCTTATCTATGGAAAGGTAGCAAGTGTGGTACGTTTAACATCCTGGGATGAATGAGCAGCTGTGCCCAGTCTGAATTAGAGTAGTGTTACTAGGTGGTTCTGTGAGCCATGTGGGGTTTCTCTTAACAAAATAGCAGATGATATTATATTGTAGGGATTGGTAAATGATAGTAAACACTGCTTATCATGCAAAAGTACTATTAAGGAATGTCCCCAATCTGAGTAAAATAGTTTTTACTTGAAAGAAAAGCTCCAAACTTTGTTAAGATGTGGGTGAGATTGTTAAATCTATTTAGAACAGGAATAGTGTGCTTTCTGGCCATGGGTAGTTTAATATTTAATGTCACCCGTGACAGGGTAGGAGTGAGAGTTCAAGCAAGAAGGATGTCATTGAGCTGACGGACGACAGCTTTGATAAGAATGTCCTTGACAGTGACGATGTTTGGATGGTTGAATTCTATGCTCCTTGGTGTGGACACTGCAAAAAGTAAGTGCTCTCTACCATGTTCTTCGAGTCACAGTGCTTTCAGTATAGTCACCTCGCTTGTTTTGAAGAAGCTGCCCCAGACCCAGGTAATCACTGAGATCTCCAGAAAAACTCTGGACTCTACATGATTATTACACGTTGGCATGAGAGCCAGGAGTATCTTCTGTCGTCGTGTTTTCAGAGATGCGCAGGGAGCCAGCATCCCGATCTGGGGAGGGCAGTCACAAAGGCCCAGGAAGGGCAAGTGGAAGGGTGCATCACTTGTGCGCCCCCCCCCACCACCACACACGCAAAACGTGTGTCCAGATCTCACTGGACTGGGCAGAAATACACACATCAGCTTAAGTATTTATGCCAAGAGTTAAAATATACTTTTAAAGTGCAAATATTTTTCTATAGCCTCGAGCCAGAATGGGCTGCTGCAGCTACAGAGGTGAAAGAGCAAACGAAGGGAAAAGTGAAGCTCGCAGCTGTGGATGCCACAGGTAACCAGCTTCTAGCCAGCCGATATGAGGTGAGTGTGTCTGTAGGGCTCATTTCTTTGAGAAATACACCGTATTTTCAACTATTACTTCATCCAGTATTCTAAGCCTCCCTGTGTGGTAGGAGGGGAGATGTTTGGCCATTTGTCATGAAACTAAATTACTTGATTGTTAAAACTATTAAGTCTTCGGGCGCCTGGGTGGCTCAGTCGGTTGAGCGACTGCCTTCGGCTCAGGTCAGATCCCGTAGTCCTGGGATCGAGTCCCGCATCGGGCTCCCTGCTCGGCGGGGAGTCTGCTTCTCCCTCTGACCCTCCCGCCTCTCATGTGCTCTCTCTCTCTCATTATCTCTGTCAGGTAATGGGTAAAATCTTAAAAAAAAAAAAAAAATTATTAAGTCTTCAACCCAAGACTTTTTTTTTTTAATCCAATTTTTGCTGTGTGCTTAATGCGAATCCTCAGCTTGCCCAGGCTTTTACAAGTCGCTCATTGCTTTTGAAGTTGGTCCATTTGTTCTAGAGCAGATATGTTGTATTAAGTATAAATGCAAGGTTTGAATAAGACTTGGCTGTGCCTGGTAGGCAGACTGTTAAAACCGCCTGATTAACAGACCTTTGTGTCTCATCCCTGATCACTGATGCAGGCCGGGGATATTATGTTAAATTACCTATAAGGTAGTTTTAGAATGCATAAAGGTTATTTTATTTCTTATTAAATGTTAATTTGATTTTGTCTTGCCTTTTCTTTTTAATAGATTAGGGGATTTCCTACAATCAAGATATTTCAGAAGGGAGAGTCTCCTGTGGATTATGATGGGGGGCGGACACGATCTGACATCGTCTCCCGGGCCCTGGATTTGTTTTCTGAGAATGCCCCCCCTCCTGAGCTGCTGGAGGTAAACCGCTTCCATCGCTCGAGATAAGAAGCACTTACCCAGTCTGATGGCAGGGGCACTAACGCAGCAGTGACACTCGTTTTGTCCTTTCAGATGAGCTCTTTCCCTTTTAAGGCGCTCTCTTTAAAGTGTTACTGTACTTTGAGGTGGGGAAAACCTGTCTGATAAATTGCTGCTTTTCATAACTTTTAGTACTAAAATAATTACACTCTGAGGACAGGTGTACCAGGCTGCTTAAAAACAGAATGCATCCAGTCACGCCGTCCTCGGTCTCCAAGTCATAGCTGTTATTTGCGGAGAAGCACGTGACAGGCATTGTGCTGGTGCTTTTCCGTCTGTTTCTCTCAGTTCTCACATGAATGCATAGAGGGAAATACTGCTTTCATCTCCATTTTACATGAGGAAACGGAGGCCCAGAGAGCCTCAAGCGCTCATAGATGTATAATATGCGTATATCTGTCTAGCTAAACAAGTCCGTGTCGGAGCCAGGCCGCACCCACACCCTTTGTGGTTTGAGAGAGAGAGAGAGAGAGAGAGAGAGTGTGTGTGTGGTGTGCTTGCCGGTTCCTCGCTGGCCCCCCAGGGGAGGGCTTTGGGACCAGTCGCAGAAGTCGCACACAGAGCAGAGCTGTCACTGGTGCCGAATCGCGTATAAGGCCGTCGTATTCCGGAGGAGTCGCTCGGTCTGCTCTGCTCTTGAGTGAATGTGACGACGCCAGTGTTGGTTGTCAGGCTGACCTTTGGGTTCTGTGTCAGTGGCCTTCCACCCACCCGTTGTCTTCTGGGCCCGCAGATCATCAGTGAGGACATCGCCAAGAAGACGTGTGAGGAGCACCAGCTCTGTGTCGTGGCCGTGCTGCCCCACATTCTGGATACCGGTACGCCGAGCAGAGGCCCCCTTGCCCTTCCGTGCGCTGCTCTCCCTGCTCTGCGGGTCTTTTCTCGCCGAGGAGTGTGGCGGACGCCTTTATCTTTACCTTGAAAACACTCTGTTTAAATTAGGAGCTGCTGGCAGAAATTCTTACTTAGACGTTCTTCTGAAGTTGGCGGACAAATACAAAAAGAAAATGTGGGGGTAAGTTACAATCTCAGTATGACTTGGCTGGGAGAGCGTCGTGCTCCTCAAGTTTCTGCTTCCCACTCTGTTCTCTGTAGGATGTGTCCCTGTTTCTCTTTGGCATTTTTTTAAGTTTAGGAGATGAATAATTACCATCTAGAAGGAAAGGAGTGCAGGTCTCTTATTTCTAAGACACTCATCTGTGCCACGGAGTACATTTTTCTCATAGCAGTCATTTTAAGTGGTGGTTGGGGTCCCAGCTAGCAAGCAAAACCTGAGTCGCCTCACTGGACTCTGGCACAGCTTTGGAGGCCAAAGAAAGAGAAGGAGAGGGGTGTTTTCTTACCCTTTTCCAAGTGAGGGCTGATACAGGCAGATTTTTAAGACAAAGTATGTCTGCCTCCTGTTGAACCTTTTGCTTCTCCTCCTCTGTATCTCTCACTGTCCCGCCTCCCTCCTGCCCTTTTCAGGACAGGTGACCCTGCGCTGCCTGGCTGAGTTCAGCGCAGAGTTGTGTGCCTACAGAACAGCGCCTTTTGGCACCCGTTATTCCTCACCGTTGTAGTAGTTGAGTAAGGAAATGCAGCTGAGCATGTTCATAGGTATTGAATAATGACATACCAGTAAGTTTTGCAAAGAAGTTATGATGCTTCTAGAGAGCGTGCCTAATCCCCCAAATGATATTAGTAGGATTTCAGGTAATAAAGACAGAAGATTTACCAGGTTTAGTGGACAATACTTCAGGGGCTGGGAGGAAAATTTTGTAGATCGGGGGTACTTCTGGAGGTACAGTTTAGGGAATATAAGAGGAACTGTAGTTAAGAGCACATCTAGAATACATTATTTTTGTAAACTTCCTTTTTATTTCTATATCCATTTCATTCCATAAAATATTTGGAGTGTAATCTTTTAATACCTGCTAATTAGATTTCAACTAATTTGAAAGGGATCCTTACCCTAAAAACCAGCCTGTTTTTCTAGGTGGCTGTGGACCGAGGCTGGAGCCCAGTCGGAACTTGAAAACGCGTTGGGGATTGGAGGATTTGGATACCCTGCCATGGCAGCCATTAATGCACGCAAGATGAAATTTGCTCTTCTAAAAGGTTCTTTTAGCGAGCAAGGCATTAATGAGTTTCTCAGGTAATTTCTTGCTTTCTTGAGTTGTTTCTATTTTGTGGCTTAGTTCTGTGATGCTGTGGGTTCAAAACTAGGTTTACATAGACCAGGCAGTAGATGGAATTACTTTGCATTTGGCATTCTGGAGAATTAGATGTTTGAGTTCTAAATCATCTTCCTGTAAGAGCCATGTTCTCTTTCCTGTGGAAGGATTCTATAGAGTGATGGCCACCTTGCCATCTTGTGCCATTGGCATTGAGCTCTTCCTGGTTCTCATAAAAGTCTCACATGGGCTAGAAGGAGCCCTTTCTCACCCATTCCCACCCTAGCACGCTTGGTGCCCCTGACCTCACGTAGTACCCCGTCCATTTCTGGCCGTTAGCTCTAGAAGGTTGTTATGTGAAAACGAGCATACTTCTGAAGTGACTGCAGCGACGTGCAAACAACACTAAGGGTTCCTAAACCCAATGTACGGAGCTCTCTGTCTGTCCTGCTCTCCAGCTCATCCTAAAATTGACTTAATCACCTTCCGGCCACATGCAAGGCATTGACGCTGCACTGTTTTGGTTAATGCCTCTTCCTCAAAACTATGACTTTCACAAAGGTGAACCTCTTCGACCCAGACCTTGTCTCTCTTCACTACTGTAGAGCTGATAAGAAGCTCCTGGTAGTTGATTAACACATATTTTGTAGGTTTTATGTATCATATACTGTATTCCTACAATGAAGTAAGCCCCAAAAAAGAAAATGTAATTAAGAAAATCAGAGAAAATACATTTACATTACTGTAGTGTAAAAAAATCTGTGTAAATGGACTCGTGCAGTTCAGCCCGTGTCTTTCCGGGGTCAGCTCTACTTAGAAGTATGTCATCCTTTTTCAACAGCTGATTCCAGTGTCAAAAACCATAGGAAATGTATGAGGGTAATAATTACGTAACAAGACTGAGCCTTTGGACTCACTCACTGGAAACGACAGGTTCTAACCCCAGCTTTGAGTTTGTTCACGTTTCTTTTCAGCTAGTTTTCCTTTTCTGGTTTATTGTTTGTTGAGCACAGAGGAGGTAAATAGTTCATGGAACTGTCAGGGTTGCACCTGTGTTCTACATCAAATTTGATAATTATTGTGTACTTAATTTGTATTTTAGCAAAGTAAGTTTTTCTTAATTATTGGTGATAACTGGTTTTATCTGATGCCAAGACCTGAGTAATTCCACGCCTGGTTGCATTGTTGTCCTCGCTTGAAAAGATAATATTTACTGTTCAGGAGCAAGAAGTGAGAAATGCCTCTGCAGGAACCTAGTAGGCAAGTCGTCATTTTAAAACTTGGTTTCTTCATCCGGCTGTGCTTGCTTTGGTCATTTCTGCCACAGGGAGCTCTCGTTCGGGCGGGGCTCTACAGCACCTGTAGGAGGTGGGGCCTTCCCTGCCATCAGCGCCAGAGAGCCCTGGGACGGCAAGGATGGCGAGGTGAGTCCCCGGGGCGGGGGGCCGTGTGCCTGCGGGACTTGTCATTGGGGTGCTTGTCCAGCCTCTTCTTACTCTCCCTGTCCCTGGGCGTCTTTGCTGTTTGTAAGCCCAGTCCTTTCCACCAGACGTAAGCCTTAGCATGCTGTCAGAAACGGGCCCTGGGTATTCTTGACAGAGACGACGAGATAAATTTCAGTAATGACGTTTCTTTCCTGATTATCACCCCGAAACTGAACATTTAACCTGGAATTCACTTACTGTGTGTCTGAGAAACACAAAATTATAGCTTTGAAATGAGCGTTTATTCTAGTACACTTCTGCCCCTTTTTCCTCAGGACAAGCTAAATGGCTGTTGGTGTTAAAGGGGTGGTAATTTGTTGAATTCATACTTCACCCAAGTTCTCAGCTTTTCCAGCTATGAAATAATAGGCAGTGTTAAAAGCAGGAGGTGGGTTAGGGAGGAACGAGCTCTGTAATCTGGGGCATCTCTAGAAATGACTGCTCCGTGGTGAGCCCGTGTGCTCTGAGCCCCTCACCCTGCCTCCCCCCAGCCCCTGAGGGACCTCACTTTGGCTTTGTTTTCCAGCTTCCCGTGGAAGACGACATTGACCTCAGTGACGTGGAGCTGGAGGATTTGGAACGAGATGAGCTGTGAGAGGCTTGGCACAGACTTCAGTTTTCTTTTCTTGGGAGCAAATTTCCCCAGCAGTGAAGGAACATTCTTCACAATCAGATGAGTCTACCGGTGGCCTTTTTAACGAAGAAGTAGCACTTGATTGGTCATGTGAAAACACTGCAACAGTGAACTTTGCATCTCAAGAAAACAATGAAAAATTCTATGAATTGTTGTAGCCAGTGAAATTGGGTTGTATTCTATCAGGTAATATTTTGAGGAAAACTGATGGGCTGTTGATGTATTTTTCCCTCCCTCTGACTGCTGCTTGAATGTTCTTGGAGGCTGTTTCTTACATATTAAGTTTTTTAATGTGATTCTTTCATTTGAATATTAATGGCTTTTTTCCATTAAAAAAATAAAATATTTTGGACAATGCCAATAAATGTATGAAATTAGTGTCCCCATCATAAAATCAGAATCCAGTGTTTAGCCAGTAAGTTAATATAATGAAGGGATGACCCTGATGTCTTCCCTCCCTATAAACCTGTGACCCAGAGGGCACCATCGGGAGGCTTGCCACAACACAGATTTCACCTGCGTCCTGCAAGGCCAAGTTCCAGCTGCGAGATGTGACCCGTACAGGGAGTTTAGAGAAAGGGCGAAAGCAATGGGCGGTCAGTTGAGAACTGCCTTTCGTGCCCCCGCCCCGGATTTTGTCTTTCGGCCATCCCCAGTGACCGTTAGGAAATACGGCTGATTATGCTGTTAGCTCAGGATTTAACGTGCTTCCCCCGCCCTCACGAGATGGCCGTTAAGACCCGAATTAAGGCACCCAGGTTACTGACTCCCAGGTGGGCCCTGTTTATGTTAAGTGCAGTTCGCATTATGTTCTAAGAGACAATTCAAAGGACTGAGCGTTTCTTTATTGTAACTTAAAAAAAATAAATACAACTGTAACGAACTTTGGTGAGCAATTTCTCTAAAAATCTGAATTCGGTAGGGTTCTCTGGCTAAGGGAAAGAGGCGTCTGCAGGCGTCTGCAGGCGTCTGCGTGACCAGGAGCGCGCCGTGGTGCCAGTTCATCTCTCTAGTCGAGAAGACTGAGGTCGATGTGGAAGTAGACGTAAGGAAAATAGTCTTGGTTGTTGAGCTGCAGGCCAGGGATCTCCACAGATGCCTGCAAAAAGAAGACGTCGTGTTGGCGCTCTAACTGCAGAACCCAGTTTGCTGTCGTCTTTATAATTTTCCAGGAGGCTCTCTGACCACATTTTCTGCCCCGCACAGTGCAGCCCCGCCGCGCACACAGCCTCTTCCCTGTTACGCTTGCACATTTGTGAAACGTAGATCTTCTTAACAATCTGGCAATTTCCATTTTCGGAAAGTGCCTCCCACGTGGAGAGGCTGACGGCCATGCAGAAACCCAGCTATTTCTGTCGGATTCTCTACCTACATCCAGTATACTTGCAGCTGCTACTTGATCCAGGTGTCTGAAGACGGAGTTCAGAACCTCCCTTAAACGTTTGGTGGATGACTTCTTATGAGGCTGGAGGAGAACCGCCTGGAAGTTCACCGGTAGTCCGTACCTTCCCAGACAGACAAAACGTGCGAATGAGTTACTTCAGATGCAAATGTGGGTAAAATAACCCTGACGAGAAACAGAGGAAGTTCTAGTAAGAAAAAGGCCTTGGTGAGCATAGCTTAAGAAAATGAAACTCAGTTGAACGGAATGTCTAGGGTCAGAGGTTAGACTAATTGGATTTTTCTGGATAGGAACAGCTCTAGTAGAACATGCTAACCAGCCATTTCTGGCCGTTAATGGCGCGGTGTCTGCTCAAAATACCAAGGTCTGTTGGATCTGCAGGAAGGACGACCTGTGAAGGAGGCTGCTTGTCACCACGTGCGTACTGCTTTCACTATAAATCAAGCCTACGACCTGCTTAGTCCTGTGCCTTTGGAGGGCTCTGGGCGAGCAGAACCCCGATTTCAGAGCCCCGCCAAAATAGTCTTCCCAAGAGGCAAGTGCCAGAGAAGCTGGCCGGTGCTGATGGGGATGGCAGCACGTGGGCTAGCTCACGGGGGACGGGGATGGCCCAGCCCGTGGCCTCATCTCTCCTTTGCTCCCCTTACCATCAAAGCTCTGGTATTCCCTGGGGAAGATGGGCAGAGGGGCTGTCGCCATCTTTCCCTGAATGAGCAGCTTCCCTCCGGACTCCCTACCCCAACTCCCAGTGCTTTCCACATCCTCGACTTCGCCCAGACCATTCCCTCCACCTATGGGCCACAGCCCGGGCGACCTGGACGCTAAGGGCGGGCATTCCAGCTCCCGGGCCATCACTGCCATCCCTGCTTTGTCCTCCGACCCGGTCATTCCACCACAGTCACTGCCCAGCTGCTCTGGAAGACGGTTTATCCTCCCTCACGAGGATCCCCGTGTTGAGAGCTCTCCTGCCTTTCCAGGCCTGGGAGCTGCTTCAGGGCAGAGGCGCGGGGCCGTTCTGCCCCTGGTCCTGGAGAGCAAGCGGCCCTCCTTCAATGCTTCGTACATGCTGGCTCAATGCCCCTGGCCCCCTCATCAAGCCTCCAGGCCCTTGGCCCCTTAGCCCACTCTGGAATTGAGGGCTTTTCACGTTCTTCCTCTGCAGACCCTTCCAGTCCTTACCCTGCGAACCCCTCCTCTGGATCAATTTAAAGGAACGCCTTCTGTTGTGCTCAGAACATGCCTTCCAGGAACAGCTGAGTCTGTTCTGCTCGTTCTCAAGGCTGCCCCCCCATGGTGCTCCCTCTTGGATCGCTCAGTAGAGGACCCTCCTCCTCCCTGATTGCTGAGGTCACCTGGTGGGGAGCCCTCACCTGCAGCCCCCACACCGGGACCACTGTAGCCACCCCAGCCCCACCCCCCGGGGCTGCAAGGTCCCTCAGGTTTCTCAACTACTGCCCCCTTCCCTTTAACATATCACCATCTTGCCCTGCCTAAAATGAACTTCCTCGGCTCCTCCCTAAGGCTCTCATTCCAAACCTGAGAGTATCCAGTGTCCTGTGTCACCCAGTCATCCTTCAGCCATCACACTGGGGCTTGTCCCACCAATGACCTCACGGCCCATTTGCAGGGACACATAAATCCTTAGGCTTCCACTCCCTTTGACTCGTCAGCCACTCCGTCCTCCTGCCTCGATCTCCTCATGGGCTTTTCTGCCTCCACCCCTTGTATGTTGGAGGTCCCCCAAGGCGCCCCTTCAGTACGTTCCCTCTATACGACTCTCTCTAAATGAATGCACCCGCAGAGCCACCATTAGGGTTCCCTAACGTCTGTTCCCCACTAACACCTCTCCCAGGAGCCCGACTAACCAGCTAGCTACCTGGCCGGCTCGCTCTCATCCCAGATGACTGAAGCCCCTGGTTCCCTTCACCCTGAAGGCCAACTAGCACTTCCTCAGCTGAGGGCGGGGTCCACTTCACTTTGGTTTTATTGAGTCCACGAACAGTTAGCATCCACTCTGTCCAACTCTGGGCTGAGTGACCGAGGTAGCGAGCAAGTCGGCCCCAGCCCCCACACAGGCGGGAAGAACAAACCAGCCTGGCGAGGAGGAGGACAGCACCAAGTGCCAACTGGGGGTCAAAGGAACAGGCAAGCAAATGAACTTCACCGTCTGTCTGCGCTAACAAACTTGCTGGTTCATCTGTTTTCTTGGACTATGATCTCTCCATACAATAGAATATGGAAAAGCCATTAAAAAGGATCAGGTAGGGGCAACTGGGTGGCTCAGTCGTTAAGTGACTGCCTTCAGCTCAGGTCATGATCCCGGGGTCCTGGGATCGAGCCCCGCATCGGGCTCCCTGCTTAGTGGGGAGCCTGCTTCTCCCTCTCCCACTCCCCCTGCTTGTGTTCCCTCTCTCGCTGTGTCTCTCTCTGTCAAATAAATAAAATCTTTAAAAAAAAGGATCAGGTAGCTCCATACACACTGGTAAGAACTGAAAGCAGATGAAAAAAGCACGCCGCAGAACGTTAAGGATAAATGGGCTAAGAAGAGCCTTGAAACCATTAACTGTGATTATCTGTGGGCAGGGGGACTGTGAGGAACTTCCTCCACAGTATATATTTCTGAACTTCAGTTTGTTTTTAACAGTGTTCATATATTACAACTGTATTCAGGAAAAATACAGACACAGTAAGAAAAAGTCCTACACTGATAGTCTGGTAAAGAATTATTTCTACAGGGGCGCCTGGGTGGCTCAGTCGGTTAGGTGTCTGCCTTTGATTCAGGTCATGATCCTCGGACGCTGGGCTTGAGCCCCGTGTCAGGCTCCCTGCTCTCTCTCCCTCTGACTGCCACTCCCCCCTGCTTGTGCTGTCCGTCAAATAAATAAAACCTTTTTTTAAAAAAAAAGAATTATTTCTATATGACTTTTAGGGGAAATAGTTTTATCCAGCTTAAGATATTAAGGATATCTATCTATACCTCTCTTGAGCAAATGGGAAGCCACACTATTGGGCCCGAGAACCACTGAATTTTGAGGCAAGCAGGTCAGTCTGGGGCCCGTCGACACTACGGACGTCTGGAACACTCCAGGGTAGCGTGAGTACACCCTGCAACACCGGGCCACAATCCATGCCATTCCAGGCCTCTGAGACGGGCGGGGAGGATGAGGAGCCACGGTGAGATCTGATCCGTGTCTGGACAAAACCACACCTGGCAGCCACCATATTGTTTGGACAAAACCGTGCCTGGCAGCCACCAGTTTAAACAAAACCACACTGGCAGCCATGTGGAGGACGAGAGCCTGTGGCAACAGCTGGGCCAGTGAGGCGGGAGACGGAGGTGAGAGAGAAAGCGGAGGCAGGATGGATGGCGCGTCCAGGGCGCTGTGGGGCGCAGGGAGTGGGGGAGGTAAGCGGGGATGAGGGAGCAGAGCGTCCGAGCCCCGAGGTTTGGGGCCTGGGGACAGGAAGGACATGAGGCCACTGGCATTAAGAGGGCAGCCAGAGGAAGAGGTTGGGAGGGAAGAGGAGCCGGATGTGTCCAGCGAGCGGCAGGACCGGGAGATGCAGGAAGCACAGGCAGAGAAAGGAAAGCAGGAACGGGCCTCCAGGTGGGGGGCCGCCGTGCAGGCAGGGGAAGGGGCTGGGGAGAGCGCTCCAGAGGCTCGGAGGGCCAGGGAAGCACCGGAGCCTGCGGGCCAGAGCGGGCCAAGAAGCAGGGGCGGAAGCTTCTGGAAAAAGTGTGTCCAGCCAGCCGTGTGCGGTGCTACCAAGATCCACCCCCAGAGCTCATGACACGGGGCATCTTCAAAACCCAGGAGAAAAGCAGGCTTCAAAAAGTATTTCCTGTATAATTCCATTTTCATAAAAATTTAGTAAAAAATAGGCGTAGCTGTAAACTAGAAAAAAAAGCAAAACACAAAGGAACAAAAACTCCCGAAGGGGTTCACGCCCGCGTGTAAGCCAGCCGCGCTCTCTCTCGCTGTTCAAAGTACAGGTGATTTTTACTCACTGTTGGTGCTTATTTATAGTTTCCTAATTCTCCACAGCGAACCCATTTCACTTTTGTTAAAAACAAGGCATAATTTTTGTCGTCGTTAGTTCGCGCTCTGGTTTAGGTTTTAGTGTTTGTGTTGCCTTGGGCCTCCGAGGTCAAGGACAGTGCCGGTATTTCTTCCAGGAGTCGCACAGAACCTGCTGGAGAGGGCAGGCCCCCCGCCCCAGGCCCGGCAGGGGACGGAGGCAGCGCACAGGACCGCAGGCCGCCGCGCGCAGCGAGGGCTTGGGCGACTCCGAAGTCCCAAGCATGTCGCCCAGAGCCAGGAGCAGCGCGGGGACAGGGCAGGAGGGCCCGGCCCAGAGGAAGGGGGCTGGACGGGGCAGGCGGCGGTCCCGGGGGGGCCCCCCCCAGCTGGCCGCTCCCCCCGCCCCCCCAGCAGGACAGCCCGGGCTGGGCCCGGCCGCCACGCACCTGAGCACGGACTCCACAAACACCCTGAGCGCCTTGATGTGGATCCAGGCAATGAAGGCTTCGCTGAAGTTCACCTTGAGCCAGCGCAGCAGCGGGCCCTGCGGAGACAGGAGAGCGGGTGATGCCTGCTGGCAGCCCCGCCGGACGCCAGGCAAGGACGACACGGCTTTTGACAGAGCAAGCCTTGCGCGGGGACACGGCCGGCGGCCAGCGGAAGCAGCGAGTCGGTTGGCCCACGTCCTCCAGGGCGCCCGGGGCCCGGCAAGCTCAGCGGGCCAGCCACCCGGCACATGCGCGGGGCCACCAGAGCCCGGGCGGCGGGGGGCGGGGGGCGGCTGGGCAGCCCCTGACCCCCGGGCCGCGGGCGGACAGCGGACAGCGGACAGGCTTCCCTCCGACGCCAGCTCCGAGGAACGCGTCGCACACACCCCCCCCCGTTCTAGCATCATCCCCCAGCTGCCGCTTCCGGGGGGCTCCGCCGAGCCCACCTCACAAGGCCGCAGCCCCTCGGGGCCGCGGCAGCTGTCACGAATGCTGGTGTGGCCGGTCCTCGGGGGGCGGGGGGGCCGGAGTCCTGCAGCGAGGGCTCTGAGCCCCCACCGACACGTCCGCCTGCCCGCAGAGGTCAGGGGTGGGTCCAGCCAGGGCAGCCCGGGGGCTGGGGAGAGCCGAGCTGCCCGACCGCCGCCACCCAGCAGGGCCTGCCCCCGTCACCAGCTGCAGCCACCTCCAGGCAGGGCAGAGGCACCCTGGCCAACAAGCACCGTCCACTGCCGGGCGCGGGGAGCAGCTCCAAAGACGCCCTGCGGGTGAGGAGGGAGGCCGGATCCTGGGCTCCTTGATTTAAGCCCTCCAAAGCCACACTGCGTACGGAAAAGGCAAGGCGCCGTTTTCTCGGGGATGCCCGCGCCGGCGAGGACATGCGAGCGGGGCCCCGGGGCTGCGGGGTGCTCTTACCTCTCCCTCGCCCTCACTCTCTCTCTCTCTGTCCGTCTGCCCCGCAGCGGGCCTAGCGGGGTTACCTAGCGGGGTTACCTTAACCTTGCGGTCCGGGAAGGTGGATGATCCCTTTTTAAGAGCAACACAGGAAGTTTGCTAAAGGCACAGAAATGATTTATTAATCTCTCAGCAAACAGGCATCACAACGAACAGAAGTAACTCGCGTCGCCGGAAAAGCGCGTGAAGGCGAGCTGGGAATGCCGGCCCGCCCTCGGGACTCGCGTGCGGCCTGCACTGGAGGTGGATGGGGGGCGCTCAGGTGTCCGGGCCCCCTCCTGCAGCGACAGAGCCGGCCGCTGACGGCGGGGTCAGCTCCCGCTTCCGTCCCCCTGCCTGGCCTCGGTCCGCACCTCCCCTCCACGGGCGGACAGGACAGGGACCGTCCCCGGGAGGCAGCTGTTAGCGGAAACGGCTGTGCCCGCGGGGCGCGTCTCCACCCCGTCCGGCCACGGGGGGCCCCGCGGCACCCATGGAAGCTCCGTACAGAGAATGAGCCAGGCACGCCGGTAGGACCTACCATCCTTTATCCGCCGCCTCTGCAGACGGGGAGAAAGCACAGGAAAATCCCACCCTGTGCTGTCCAAGGGAGCCGAGCCCCCAGGACCTAGCCTGTCCCCTCGGGGTGACGAGGACCAAAGACGGCGCGGGATGCTGGCCACGCCCACTGCCCCACAAGCTAAAGGGGAAAGAGGTGTCTCGGAAGCCAGGGTATGGCTGCCCCCGGCTGACCCCCGCTCGGTGGCTGACCCCGCCCAGCGGCACACAGCCCGAGCCTCGCAAGGAGCTAAATGGTTCCGAGTTCGTGCGTCTCCTCTGGAGCTCCACTTGCCCTCCACAGAGACCCTGGAAGGGCTCCCGGGGCAGCGTGGGGGTGCAGAAGCCTACACCTTGTAAGGAAGTGGCAACCTGAGCCCCAGGCGGCAGGTGTCGAGCTCTTGTGTGTCACCTGGATCCTCAGGGGGTCTGTACCAGCGCCGAGGCCAGTGCCAAAGGCACGACCTGACCACCCGTCCTGCGGGCAGGGCCTCCCGCCCGGACATTTGTCAAAGCTGCCACTGTCTAGCCCCCCACCCAGAGACACTGGGTAGGGGGCCCGGGGCCAGGACCGAAGCCAGCAGGGACGAGGCTAGAGAGACCACTGAGCGCTCCTGGGTGATGAGGGTTTGGGGCGAGCTAAGGCCAAGGAGAAAAACCCTTGGGTTTTGCGGCTCTTGTTGGTGAACCCCTTCCCTGCCTGGGTGTGCGGGGCCTGAGGCCTCGGGGCCCAGCGCCGCCTCAGCTCTTTGTCTCAGGAAGAGCCCTCAACCCAAAGCCCGGCAGACTGAGGATCAGAAACGGGTGTGTTCACTTGGCATGCACACACTCACGTCCACACACACACACATGCTTGGGGGCGGGGCTAACCCCCCCACAGGCACTATTACATGATGAGCTCCTGTCTCGTCCTCAGAGGGGACGGGCCCGTCCAGTGGGGCTTTGGGAACCCCGTTTTGCGGAACCCCATACTGCTGCTCACTTCTGAGGGGGCGAGGCTTGCCTGGAGTCCCTGTGGAAAGGCCACTGACCAGAGAGGTCGAGCCGGACGTGCCCATTCCGCCAGCCCGGCGTCAGAGAAGACCCGGGGCCAACACTCGGCCACACGGGAGGTACTTCTTGCTCTTCACCTAAGCACAGACTTACAGCTTTATGTTCACACACCGGCTTTCCTCCAAAAGGCCTGAAGTACACTCTACTCATTCTTCCCTTCCTCTCTACACTAGAGGCCGAACTGGAAGTTTCTGAGAACCCTCCCCAGTGGGGGTGGGGGGCAGAGGGGCCCTGAAGACGTTCCACCAGGGGGGCCCCTGGAGCCACCCGGCTTAGGCTTCTCCGTAGCAGGAAGGGGCCCATCCCGCGGAGCAGAGTGGCTCTCCCCAGGCTACCCCGTTCACATGCCCAGACTCAAAGCCTGGCTTGCTCCCTCGTGAGCTCAGCTGCCCGTGCACGCGGAAGGTTTCCGAGTGGTTGTTGCCAGAAACCTCAAGGATAAGCCCCCACTCTTTGCTAAAAGCGTAGGGGGAATAAATACAGGTGCTGACGACAGAAGCCATCCCATCGCGCCTGGGGAACCACACTGCTGAGGCCAGCAAGGTGACTGAGGGGACAGGGCTGCCCACGCTCGGCACAGGGACCCCCGCCTGGATCCCTACCTGCCCTGCCCCAGTCTCCTCGTCCTGGGGGAAATGCTCCCTGACCTCCCAGAGCCTCAGTTTCTCAGCTGCACAGTGGGGCTTGGAGTCCCCTCCTGGAGGGGCGCTGCCAGGACTCGGGAGCTCTCCTAGGGAAGGCGCCCCTGGGTGCCCCTCTCCCTTCCCCAGCCCCGCTCTGGCAGCTCCAGGGGAACACAGGTTCCCGGGCCACATGGCCCCCAAGGGAGGGGGGTGCTCTTGCATGAAGCCCGCCCGCCTGTGCAGTTTACTCACATACTGTTGCTTCTTATCAGACAGCAACCTGCTCATCTCTTCCCTTTCCCTTTTAATTTCTTTCTCATCATAGTAAAATTCACGGACAGTGAACCTTAAAACAAGCAAATGAGAGGCTTTCACCAGGAAGCTTCCAGACGGAGCAGAGACCCCTCCAGCTGAGACAGCCCAAACCCGGAGGAGTCTACCACGGCCAGCCCTTACTTGTTCTCTCTGGCTTTGGTTTTGAAATCCTCGATCACTTTTCGAAACAGGGTCACCGTGAAGAGGCCGCCCTCGTTGTCCTCGGCAATCAGTCTGGTGGAGAGAAGCATCTGTTCACCGGGAGCCTCCGCACACCCGAGGTCAGAGCTGGGCCGGAGAGGCCTGTTCCGTCTCCCTGGGGAGGTGGGTCCCCGCACAGGGGCAGCTCCGTCCCCATCAGCCCAGTGGCCCCACCAGCACCCGAGGGCAGGGAACCGGACACCCCTTATGACTTCCTGACTCCGGGCCGGGTGGTCTCTACCACCTGCTATTGCTCCTTCCATTTCCCCTCCAGGCTGAGGCCTCGGGGGCCTCTGGGTGATCTACACGCAGGCCCTCAAGGTGCAGAGACCCCCAGTTTGGCTCCAGTTTGAGAGATGCCTGAGCGATCGAGCTACTCCCGAAGGCGCACAGGGCCTCAGGGGGCGCTGTCCCAAGACAGGGCCCACCGGAGCCAGTGGTCAGCGTCTTTGAGTCAGCCCTTTTGGCCAGAAGACCTAAGGGAAGCCCTTCGCCAAGCCCGGGCAGGTCTCATGGGCATGCTGGCCAGGTCCCCTTTCCTGTCACTCAGAGCCCCCCCTGCCCCGCCGCAATCAACACTGAGGTGGCCTCTGTGGAGGGGTCCCCCAGCACGTGGCCACAGAAAGCCAGTGTGGCAGAGCGTTGGTGGCCTCTGCCAGGCTGTCGGGTTTGGAGGACCTGCCCATCTGCCCATCTGCCCATCTGTCTGCCTTCCTCCTCTCCCTGCAGACGCCCCTGGCTTCTTCCTCTGGCCTCCCCTCATGACCCCAGGCTCTGGCTCTCCAGTTCCCTGCACCCCTCAGTGTAGCTCCTGATTGCCATCTCCTGTGAGCTGTGACCCTGGAAGAGCCTCCCCGGCAGGAGGTGGGCCTCGGAGCCGAGAGGGGCGTGGGCAGGCCCGCCCTCACCCTACGCCCTGTGTGCTGGGAAGCAGACGACTGGCGAAGCTGGCCCAGTCTCATCGCCCAATCTTTTTAAATTACAAACTATTCCAGACATACGAGAAGGTATAGGGTATAACGAATACTATGCATTGGCCGCCCCACTTAAGACCTAAAGCCATTTGCACACCATAGAAGCCCCGTGCTCGTCCCTGGCTGCGTGTCGCTCCCTGGCCTGATCCCCCAAACAGCCCCTCGACTCTCCTGTGCGCCTGCACGTGCCCAGATCACGTGGGGTTTAGTTCGGTCCGTTTCTCGACCTCAGATAAATGGCTTCACGCCGGGTGTACTTCTCAGCCACTGGCTTTTCCTGCTCCGCACCAAACCGTGAGACCCACCCCTGCCGCGGCGTGCAGCCCCGACGTGCTGGTGTCCCCATGTGCTGGTGGGCCCACGTGCATGGTCTTCACGGTTTGACTGTATTCCTGTATCCCTTCTCCTGCCACTTTCCCAGCCCTCCCCGGCCACTCCTGCTCTGACCCCAGTAGGCCAGCCGCTGAGATGGACTCCGCTCCCCCCCTGCCCCCCAGCTGCCCCCCAGCTGCTCATGCTCTGTGGCCATCAGAGATCAGAGTCAGGCCCCTGCTTGACCCTCAGATGGGAAAGCATCGACCTGAGCTGAGAAAGCAGAGCAGAGCGTGGTGAGGGGGATCCCTGCAGGCATGCAGCCAGAGGGGGCTTCCTGGAAGAGGGGGAAGCGAAGCGGCGTTCGAAAAGATAGAGGGAGTCTAGCACGTGGCTGGGGGTGTGACTATAAAGGAACTCCAGGCTGAGGGACTCTGGTGAGCGCCAAGTGGGCAGGGCTGAGGGTCCCTGCGTTCCCAGAGCATGTTTGGTGCCTGGGTGCCAAGCTGGGGTCTTACTTAGTCGACCGAGGGACCACCATGTCCGAGAGGGATTCGTAGGTTTTTTGCCATTTTGTGTAGCTTGGTCTGCAAGAATACAGAATCATTCAGTGATTTCTGAAGAATGGCTGGGGGTGTTCCGAGTGTTTAGGACGCTGTACACCCCTTTTCCCAAGGGACTGAGATGAGCAGGACTGGGCCAGAGAGCCCCAAACACCCCAAGGCCCTGCCATGGGCACTGGGCACCGCCTCCCCAGCCCAGTCCTGGACCCAGTCTCCCCACAAGGGCCCCGGACGCCACAGCGGGCCCATGTGAAGGGTTCAGCCAGAGATGTGTGTTGGAGCTTTCTAGTCCTGACCCTGTGTGGCCTTGGAGAAGCCAACTGACTTCTCTGGCCTCTGGACAAGGGATTAACAGCCACCCCCGGTTTGCTGTGAGTGAAATGAGCTCCTAAGGCTGGTGGCACCCAGCAGCTGCTCAAGAAATGGCAGCTTCTGTCACTGCTTTACCCCACAGACACTGTCACCCTGCTCCTGTTCCTGCCCCCGGGGTCCAGGCCATGGAGGGCCCCCTTTCTCTCTGCTGGGCCGGGCCACTTTCCTTCCATGATCACCAACACAGGCTGAGGCCCCCCGCCACCCCCTTTCCTGGGCCACTTACTTGGGGACGATGACCAGAAGTGTGATTAGATACTCGGAACCCAACACGAAGTCTTCTTTGCTCACGATATTGCTCAATGTCCGAGTGAAGAGGTTTCCCCTGAATCCATGTGGGACAAAGGGGGTGGGATCAGCAGAAAGGCAGAGGGAGGCCTCGTGGGCCTGGGCATTTGGGACACACGGACCCCCGCACAAACACAACACACAGGCCCTGGGTCAGGAGGACAGGCAGGAAACACGAAGGCTCGTATGTCCCCCCAGAGTGGCAGATCCCTGGGCTGAGTGTGCCCCCGACCCCCTAGTTCTGGGTGGCTGGAGCTGCTGCGGCTAGCAGGGCCGGAGGCCCCCTCACCAGTCCCCCGAGGGGCGCCGGAATCCAACACCGCCATCACCTGCGCTGCCCCTGGGACTGCTGGGAGGGGACTGTGGGTGGCAGGCAGCTTGAGTTACTCAAGTGTCAACACTCGGGCTGTCCTGGGGCGGAGACGGGCCCAGAAAGAGCTCCGTTTCACTTTTCACACCTCCCAGGTCCAGCCGCCAGGGGACATTCACCTGCAATCGCTTGCTTCATGCCCAGTGGAACTCGGGCTCCAGACAGGTCATGGTATTTTTAGCACATGGTTCAAGGCTATTGCAGCAGCAGATGGGCCAAGGGACAGCTCGGAGACCATCTGTAGCCTGGGCGCCCTGGCCACGGTTATCAGCTGATGTATTAGCTCTGGCGAACGGCTCTCAAGCACTCGGCCAAGGCCAAGGCCTCAGGTAACACGCCACCTCCAGCCTCACCTCTCCCACCTGTGCCTTCACTGCTAAGGCCCTTAGGACCCTTTCCAAAGGCACAAGGCCTGTGCCCCCTACCTCGTTACCGTTCCGCCGTCGGGTCTGCTCTGTCTGGTTTATGCCTGCACTCCTAGCACAAAGCAGATTCTCCGTAGATATTTGTTGAGTGAGTCACTGTGAGCTCCCCGAGTGCAGAAATTACACTGTCCTCTGCTTTGTTACCTTTAGGGCCTGGCATAAAGCCTGAGAGTGTAGTAGGTGCTTAATACACGTTTATCGGAAGAAGAATAACGAACAAAGGAGGCAGGAACAGCTTCCCCCCATCCCCCTTCACTCAGGGGAGTGATCAATAGATCAGCACTGCGGTCAATCAGCCGCTGAGCTTCTTCATCAGCTGACCGACGAGGCCGGACCAGATGTCTGCTCAAGCCCCAAACGATTCTCAAGGAGTCCACAAGTCGGTGATGCGACAAGTAGATGGCCCAGCAGGTAAATGGTCAATGCCACCACGGATCTAAGCCAAGGTCACCGTTTAGGGCACTCTCTTCCACCGGCACCCCGCCCTTCGCCCATCTCCTTCCTTCGTAGGGCCAAGGATGAGGCGAAACTCAGGTGATGCCCATTTAGTTCTGATGCCAAGTCACGCCACCAATAATGACTATTTCTAGTTGAAGTGCATCTTTCCCTTTTTGGTTTTAAAGTCTACGTACTATAAGCTTCTTTCGCAAGAAGCCAGCTGGCCCAGGGACCATCCCAAGGGAGAGGCGGAAAAGGGGAGGGAAGGTGAGCTACTCAGAGGGACAGCTGATTCTGAAGTCCCCTGGGCACTGCCCTTCTTTGGAGGATCTTCAGACAACTGCCAACAGAATCAGAGCCAGAACCTGGGGAGACTGGGAGGATCCTCCATGCCAACTCAGTCCTACTCAGGAGCACCTTCCAGACTCCCTGGCGGGAGCTCAACTGGCCTTTCCTGACATGCCTCCCACAACGAGGCACTCACTACCTCACAAGAGAGCTGCTGCCATCATGACACTAGGTTTCTGCTTTCCTCCAGACACCTCCCACCATCTTGGTGACTGGTGGCTGGTGGGCCATGCGGTCTGCTCCGTCTCTCACGTGGAGGTCCTTTAGTTGAATGAAGAAGGCACCAGAGTCCCTGTGGTTGCTCTGCTCTGGGCTGCGGCACCCACTGCCCCTGGGGGGCCCTCACAAAGGGCCAGGCTCTACCAGTCAGGCCCCCTCTGCCTATGCGAGAGGGTCCTCTGTAAAGCTCCCCGGGGGAAAGGTCTTGGGACCCACCCCAGCTGTTCTCAGTAACCTGGGGCGGTTGGGAGAGGGAGGGAAGGGGGCGAGGGGCAGCATGGTATTCCTCTCTGGGTCCAGGCAGGGAGGTGCCATCACCCCTGCTTGGGCCTTGCCACCCGGTCATAGGCACCAAGGCCTCCCCGCCCAGCACGCAGCTCCCAAGAGGCAGGAGTGCCTCGGCATCTGCCTGGTTGGCTGGCTGGCTCTCTGGCTCTCTCTCAACCCAGGCACAGACCGGGTTCCCCCAGTGATGTGAAAGGCACACTCCGGCCCCCGCCCGGCCCCGGCAGTGCAGAAACTCGGATACTCACATGGATTTCTTCTCCAGGTTCTCCAGGTTCGTCTTCAGAGTGTTGTAGGTGGCTGTTCGGGATTTCAGGTCAGTCTCGATCTGTGCCAGTTGCTATTTGGAAAAGCAAAAGAGGTGGCCGAACTCTTCAAAATGGCCCTAAACTGTTGACAGCATACTTCGGAATAAGGAATCATCAGGGCTGCCCACCGGTCAGGAATGCTCCGTTTTCTTCCCACGGCTCTCGCACACGCCAGTGGGTGGCCCTACAGTAGCCTGCAGGGAGCAGGGGAGAGCTTCACAGCCCCACTTTGCAGATACCGCAGCCCGAGACAGGCATGGCTGTTCTAGGATCACTCAGTGAGGTGCATCTTCTGATCGCGAGCCCTTCTCGCACTGCCAGGCCAGCCCAGCTGACCCCATCCTGGCTTGAGGGGGGACCACTGTGGCACGACCCTGCCAATGCCCGGTCCCAGGCTCAGCTGGGCCCCACAGCCCCTTCCCACAGGAAGGGGTAGGTAGGTAGGAAGGTTCCTTTCGGCTTGGACGCAGGTCATGGGCCTGGCACGAAGGAGATCCCCTGTTCTCGAGTTTCAGGGAGGGCGTCCCAGAGCCCCACCTGCAGCGGGCCCAGGCGGACATGTCGTGGAAAGAGGGGAAACAGGACAAGCCCGGGCCCACGGCCTAGCTCTCTGGCTGCCTGGCCTCAGTGGCCCCATCTGCGTGGCCAGGGGGGTAATTAATGTCCTCCCCAAGGGCTCGAAACAGAGAAAGGCAAATGCCCACCACGGCCTACCTCGCCGGAAGCCCTCAAAACACAGCCCCTGCCCCCCAGGGCTCACACTTGGGCAGTGGAGCCCATCAGTCCAGAACTGGTTCAACAAAGGGGGGCACCCCACAGTACGGGACTCGGCGCGGCCTTCCAGATGATCGCGGGAGACTCCCGCACGCAGTGGGGCACAGGGCCGACCCCCGCAGCTCCTGAGGGGCCGCACCCCTCCTCCCAACCCAGAGCCCCACGTCCTGGGCCAGCTCCCTGGTGGCGTGCAGTCGCCCCCGTGGGACCCCCGCTCCACGCCAACAAACACTGCCGACGCGGATATCCCAGCATCAGCACGCGACAACAAGGAGGCGGCCTGAGGGACCGGACGATCCTGACCTGAAATACACAGATTTCGTTCCTACAGAGACGGGAGGATCCACTTTCAACGGTTAACACATCGGTCACCTTTAGTGGGGGAGGAAAGGGAGGGGTCTTGTCATGGGAAGCCTTTCACGTTTTTATCCTCCTATCTTGGATATGTCTGATTTTTAAAATAAGATATATATATATTTTTTTTTACAATTTTTTAAAATCTTGTCCTTTGAAACAGTGACAGATTTCATGGGAAATTACAGAAAGAGGACACAGGGGGACACCCCACTGGCTCGGTCGGTGGGGCATGCGGCTCTTGATCTTGGGGTCGTGGGTTCAAGCCCCACGTTTGGTGTAGAGATTACTTAAGAAAATGAAAAAATAAAATATTTTTAAAAATAGGACACAGAGACCCCATGTACCCATCTTACATAACAACAGTACGTGATCTTAACCAAGAAACCGACTCAGGTACAATCCACTGTCTTGATTTTTAAAATTAGTATTATACACACACACATACACACACAATTATTTTTTAAAGGAAAAAAATCAAACAAAAAAATCCTACATCTTCCTTCCTTTTCTGGTTTCACCACAAGCCAATGAAAACCTGCGGAGGGGTGTTTGGAAACCAGTGGATGGCGAGAGGAACCAGGGCTCTGGAACCAGTTCGCACTCAGCCTGCCTGTGAGCTGGCGTCAGGTCTGGCCCTCTCTGAGCTCAAGCCCACGGAATTACGGAGAGCTCCCAGAATCTGCAGAGCAGGCTGTTCAGCAAGGCGAGGCCCACCTGCCCCAGCCGGAGCTCCTCCAGGGGGCCGGGTCCCCCCCACCCGCCCCTGTGTCGTGACCCCGGGAGGGTGGCCGGCGCAGGCAGTGCTGAGGACGTGCGTTCAGCCGGGCTCCGAGGTGGGGGGCTGGCTGGCAGAAGCCCCGAGAGCCTCCCAGACCCACCTGCAGAACCCAGAGATGTTTCCAGTGGTGGAGACACCAGCCGCCAGCGCCCCGAGGGGGCCGGCATGGAACCCCCACCCTCGGCTGCACGTGTGCGTGCTGAAGAATAAACCCTGCGCTGTGTCACACCCATGAGGTCTGGGGGCTTTTTCGAACCTGCAGCATGACCAGGCCTGTGGAGACTGACACCGCGGTGGGCTGGGTCCCTGACCCGGTGACAGGTCATGCTGCCACAATGAGGGTTGGGAGGGGGCGAAGCCCTCCCCACCCTTGAGCCTCTTCTTTAAGGGCCGGGGGTGGGCTCAGTTCCCAGCGGTCGGGAGGGTCTGGGGGGCCGGGGCCTGGCCCTGACCACGTCAGCACAAGGCTCCTCCCAGGCTGGGAGACCTGCTTGGACATCCAGCAAGTGCTACTCGATGCCCAGCAACACAGCGACTTTTGTGTCCCCAAGGCTCGCCCCGTGAAGGACCTCCCATTGGAGGAACAGACCTGAACCACGGCTGTGGGCATCACACACGGGGTCCTGGTGCAGGACAACCTCCGGGGGCCAATACTCAGAGCCTCAAAGAGCTGGTTCCCTGCAGTGGAGCTGGCCCCGGGCTTCCTTGGGAAGCCTTGTCTCTCTCTCTCTCTCTCTCTCTCTCTCTCTCTTTCTCAAACACACACACACACACACACACACAGCCCAACCAAGACCTGCATTCCCATCCCAGGTCCCGAAGCAAGCCACTTAACCTCTCAGCCAGCTTCCTCATCTGAGGTCAGAGGAAGGGGGTCCTCCCTCACAGGGGTGACGTGGAAGGAGAGCCCTGCGTGGTTCTGGGCACACGGGGAGCGCTATCAACACCAGTGCCCTCCTCCCCCTCCCTGCTTTCCTTTCCTCTGGGTGCCTGGACTAGAGAGAAGCCAAGTGCTGTCCTCTCCAACTGCTCTGCTCCCCTCTCGGTTGACCCCCCGACGTGTCCCAGGGTCCTCATCGCTAGCCGGCATCCCTGGGACAGCCCCGCCAGTGAGCACAGTCCCGAGTGGACTCAGAGCATGGCCTGAGCGCCTGCCTGGCTCAGCCTGGCCTCAGCAACGCAGGGTGCACCTCTAGGTTGGTGGTAGAGGCCCACAGAACCTCCCGGAAGCCACGTCTGGCACAGGAGCGCCGGGCAGCCCCTCCTCAGAGGGCTTTCCAGAATCACTGCCCGATTGTCCCAGGAGAGGCTAGGACCTCTGTGGCGTAAGCAGTGCCCGAGAAGCCGCACCCAGATTCCAGAGCCTTCTGGCCCCACCCGAGTTCCCAGAGAAACGGGCCAGGCACCAGCCTGCTGTGGGGAGCGCACAGGGCTGCACTCGGATGGGTCCCAGTGGCCCATCTCCTGCACCTGACCCGCCCAGACACACCTGGGTGGCTCTGTGGTCTGAGGAGACAACAGGAAGGCTTTGTTCCTGGCCTGGCTGAGACTCTCTCTCCCAGCCACCCGGGCCAGGAGGAGACATGGCCCATGAGGGGCTCAGTGTATGGCAGAGGGAGGGGGACAGGCAGTCACCAACCATCAGAGCTCACCCTCAGTGAGACACACAGGAGTCAACAAGGCCACGAGACCCCCACAACGTCCCCAGAGACTTGAGCCACAGTGCTTTTATTTACGAAGTGAAAGCTGGAGGCCATCGCTTACCAAGATGGTAGAATTGTGGGGTGCAGTGCTTACTGGCCTGGTTTTTTTTTTTAATTTATTCATTTATTTTTAGAGGGGGATGCGGAGAGAAAGAGAGTCCCAAGCAGACTCCCCACTGAGCGCAGAGCCTGATGTGGGGCTCAATCCCACAACCCGAGATCATGACCTGAGCCAAAACCAAGAGTCGGAGGCTCAACCGACCATGCCACAAGGTGCCCCTTACCGGCCTCACTATTGTCACAGGCTCCTCAAAGCAGGGGCAGGACCCCTGGTGATGCCTTCCAGAAACGTTAGGGCTCCGAAGCTAGACTCTCCACAGAAGCAGATAGTTCTTGTCAAGTAGACAATCACTCTGGGATGTGGTTGGGGGGTATGAGGCTCTTGTTAGTAGGTCAGGATGGGGCTGAGCTGCTCCCTCAGCACCTTTCAAAAAGTAGCGAGCTGGAGGGAACCCACGGAAGGGGCACCAGGGTCTGGGCCAGGCGTGTCAGGGGAGTGTCTGTGGATGCCGCCGCCGGGCAGGCAACAGGGCCAGAAGGGGTATGGAGGGGAGCAGGTGCCCGCCTTGAAACCCCAAAGTCTCGGCCTTGCCCAGGGCATGGAAGGCCACACCTCAAAAAAGCACCGGGCCTGGTCAGGGCTGGCAGGAAGCAGATGGGAGGGGGACTCCACCCAGGGTCACCCGGCAGAGCTAGGGCCCCACCTAGCCCCGACTGTGGCCTCCCAGAAGGTCCCTCTTGGCAGCACCGCCGGGGCCCCAAGGCCATGTAGATCTCCCTCAGGTGGTCGGATCGCCCTGGTCACCGAAGTTTATCTGTCCCCCGAGAGAAGGCCCTCCTCACCTTCGCTAGCGTGTCCACCACGCTCACCAGCGGCTGCTTCGCGGGGTATTTCGCCATGTCCCATTCAAAGTGGGTCACAAAGGATGGTAAGTCAACTGGAAGAAACATTTCAACAAATGAGTGGGACTCTCCCCATCTCGTGAGACCAAGGCTGCCAAACCCTGAGCCAAGCATCCCCACGGAAACCAAGGAAGCAATCAGAGAAAAGGAAGGAGAGAGTCAGGGCCCTGGGAGAGCACACACGCCCCCCGGGAGTGGGGTACTGAGCCAGCTGGCTGGCCTTCGGTCAGGACCGTCAGCAGCACCCCTCCGAAAAACCCACCACCAGCCACAGGGCCAAGGTGACCAGAACACACCTGTGCCCCAAATGCTCTCAGACGGCTGCCCCCCGAGATCTGCCTTTGGGAGATCCTACTTTCCCACGAGGTAGAAGCAAAATCGGGAAATAGTCTGAGGGCCAGGTTAATACCTCCCTTTTCTGGTTGTGTTGGCCACACTCCGCTGTTGGGCTATTTTTCTGTTTTGAGGTACCTCAAAAGACACGCCAGAGCGCCTCAGGCCAACCCCCAAAGACCACGGGATGGTATGGTACCACCTGCTCACAAGAAGAGCTGTTTTTCCACCTTCCTCACCCAAGCACTGGATAGAGGCCATTACAACGGAGATGGTTTGTTTTCCTTATCTTTTTTTTTTAAAGATTTTATTTATTTATTTGACAGAGAGAGAGAGACAGCGAGAGAGGGAACACAAGCAGGGGGAGTGGGAGAGGGAGAAGCAAGCTTCCTGCCAAGCAGGGAGCCCGATGCGGGGCTCGATCCCAGGACCCTGAGATCATGACCTGAGCTGAAGGCAGTCGCTTAACCAACTGAGCCACCCAGGCACCCCGCAGATGGTTTGTTTTAAAGAAGCATTTTAGGGGCGCCTGTGTGGCTCAGCTGGCTGAGCATCCTCCCGATTTCTGTGTGGGTCATGATCTTGGGGTCCCGGGAATGGGTCCCCGTCGGGCTCTGTGCTCAGAGGGGAGTCTGCTTGAGATTATCCCTCTGCCCCTCCCCCATTGTGCTCTCTCTCTCTCAAATAAATACATCTTTTAAGGAGGAGGGGAAGGAGGAGGAGGAGAACCAGAAGGCGGCGGTGACAAACCTTGGCAAAATACTAGAGTCTATGACTGTGGTTTTTACTGCCTGGTGAGGAGGTGCATTTTTCAGTGTCTGTCCTTTATATAAGAGTCTATAGTGAGTAGACCAAATCAGGGTTTTCTCAAAAATTTCCCTTTCCCCCTTACTTTCTCCAAAAGCAAACCTAAACCCAGTGCCTTTGGGGCATTTCTGGTTCCCTAATCAGCCACGGGCAGAGGATGGAGCTCTGGAGTTGAGGTCCGACAAGCCACACAAGGGAACCTGGGCCAAGCCAGGACCAGGATAACTCAGCCCAAGTGCGCACCCTTCAGATCAGCTCTGTGCACATTTAGAGAGTGCCCCCTGGAGCCAACTGCTGCTTACACCTGCCCCTCACTCCCTGTACTGAGTTGGGTCAGTGTATGCGATGCTGGGGTGGCCCCCAGAAACCCTTGAACCCGAGCAAGACCAGCCTGCCCCCACTGGCTTCTCACACCACATGTGCACGCCTGCCCTGCCCAGCACGTCCTTGTGCAGATAAAGGGCACTGGGGGGGTTGCTCACTCAACGGTCAGGAACCTCCAATGAGCACCAGGTTGCTACCGGGGGGGGGGGGGGGGGGAGACCACACCCACTGAGCACCAGCTTGCTACCGTTGGTGGGGGGAGAGACCACACCGCCTGGACTTCATAGCGCTCAGTCTCCTAGGGAGACAACCAGGCAAACCTCACACCACGGAGAATGGCAACAGGAGCGTAAGAGGGTGTGAAGGGTGGGAGAGCCGGCGCCTGACTCCCAGGGAGGGCAAGGAGGGCTTCATGCAGGGGCTGGAGGTGACAGGAGTTTGCCACATGGCCGGAGGGGGAGGGTGCTGGGTGCGAGCTGCCTGGAGGACATCCTGCCTGGGGGCCCAGGAATCTCTGGGACAACCCAATGGAACAGGAGGGCCGGGGCAGGGTCACGGAGGGCTGTGTCCGCACTTTCTCCTGGGGTAAGGACATTGGAGACACCTATTCCTCCCCCCCCCATTATCTGCCAGTAATTGGCCACACATCGCTCCAAGTCCAATAGCAGGGCCGGAGAGGTCACCAAGCAGGTTAGGACACCAAGCCTCCGGGGGCCATGTAGCCAGCCAAGGACGTTCACGCACTGAGACTTCCCTGGGGCCAGTGGGGGCTTTGCTGGGGAGAAGCCGGCAGGGGGGCTGTGTGAGAACAGGAGCAGCTCAGAGGGGCCTAAGCTCTGGAAGCAGAAGAGGGAGGGCAGGCTCAAGAGGACAACTGCCCACGAAGGAGGCCCAGGGCACACCTGGATTTCCAGGTCAGGTGAGAGGGTAGAGGGAGGGGACACTCACTGAGTTGGGCAGCCGCCAAGGGCGCAGCAGGACGGGACAGGGCAGAGGGGAGAGGAGATGAGCTCAGCTCCAGGGAAGCTGGGGCCCGACACGAGGGTGGATGAGTCCCCAGGACACAGACGGAAGTGAAATGGGGCTCTGTGGAGATAAGCGGCCTGCTAGCAGAGGGGTGTGCACGGAAGTGGGAAGGCCTTACAACCATTCGGGTAGGTGACACTCATTGTTCACCTTGGCCAGGACCTGAGAATTAGTGCATTTAACTTACCTTTCAACCCTATTAAGGACTATCATCATCTCCACTTTAGAGATGGGACCAGCATGCGCCAGTCACCTTGCTAACGTCCACTGGAGGAGTTGACGGTGACCGTGGAGCAACGGAGCACCACGCTTCTTCCCTGCCCCCCCACGGCTGGTCACGGCTACCCTGCGGCGTGCACGGTGGTCCATCTCCGCACAAGAACCACGTGCTGATACGTCTGGCTCACTCGCACTTAGAAGGTGTCCCTCAGGCTCCAATGGGGCTGGAACTGACAAGAGGCGCCAAGAGGGAGCTGATCCTCTAGGATGAGCGCCCTTATTAAGGAAAGACGCCAGGAAGCTCGCTCGCTCGTTCTCCCCCTCCCCATGTGCTCCTCCAAGGCCAGGCCCTTGTGAGGACATAGTGAAGGAACCAGCCTGCGGGCACCTTGATCTTGGACTTCCAGCCTGCAGAACTGTGGGAGATCAATGTCTGTTGTGACAGCCCCCTAGGCTGGTGTTTTGTTATGGCACCTTGAGCTAATACAGATTTGGGTATAAATTGGGTATTAATATGGAGTTTTGTATTGCCACCCCCTGCAGGGGAAGACTTTGTACAAAAATGTACAGACCAGGGAGGAGCAGAACGAATGTCTGGATAATGGGGGGTGGGGGTACAGCCCGAGGCAGAACCGGAAGGTGGAGGACTCCTCCCGTGGCAACTGATCCCACTCAGGGAGCACCCCCACCCAGTGGGCCAGGCTGGAGCCATCGCCAGCCCCCCAGCTGGCCCCAGGCAGGAGATGCTGGGTGGGAGACGCTCTGGGATCTGTGCCCCGTCTCCTCCCTGCTCTGCCACTTCCAGCACCCTGTGGGCACACCACCCCCAAGCCAAGCCGCCTCCCACCCCCACTCTCTCTCTCTCTCTGCTGCTTTTGTCCTTCAGCATCAGGACAAGGGCCACCTCCCGAACGCCTGCCGACTGTCCATCCCACTGCTGCCTTGGACGCTCGCCTGTTCCCGGACTCTCCTGACCCTGCCTGATCCTCCCAATTCTCTCTGCGCTCCCAGGCTCCCCGAGGGCAGATGGCTATTTCTGTGTCCCCAGAGCTGTCAGTGCCCAGCACAGAGCAAGCGTCCCATGTAAGAATCTCCCTCATGACTCCGGTGACGTACTAACTTGCACAACATGGGTGGCTTAGAAGGGACACACTGCACAATGACTCGTCCCCATGCATTGTCACAGACGCTAAGGTCCTTGTGGCATTCAGAGCAGAGAAGATGAGTTGGCCCTTTCCTCTAGAGGGGCTCCTGTGATTCCTGCCAGACTCTGCCCATCTCCTCGGGGGGGCCCCCCAGGCCCCTCTCACATCACAGCACGTGCGGGACCGTGGGGCTGTCCCCCTGGCCAGGAGCTCTTGGACAGCAAGCACCTCTGCGTGCCTGGCACCCAGCACAGAAGCCCCTTGAGATCTCTGGTGTGCAACTATGACCCCCTCCTCCCATGCCTCCCCTGGCACGTCAGGAGCACCAGCTCCAGACCCTGACTGTCCGCCCTGTCGGCGCCCATCACCTTCGGTGACAACATGGTCTGAGGACGGTCCTCCATCTTAGAAAGCAGCAAGCCGTCCCCTTGGGCCTTGCTGTCCTTCCAGCCCTGCAGCCTTCTCTCTGCCTACCCGGGAAAGAACAGGCCTCCCCTCCCCGCCCCCGGCTGAAGTCGGAGAAGCCTGGCCTCCAAGGGAGCAATCCAGGGCTTGGACAGATGGCCCGTGAGGTCAGACCACGACCCAGGCAGGCTCACTCAGAATCAAAACATGCAATCAACAGGCAGCGGCTCTTGAGTAACAGTGACCTCATCTGAGAACCACAGCAAGGCCTTCCTGGCAGGGAGCAGGATGAGGGACCCGTGACCATCTCCTGGTCAGCCAGACGACTCTCCAGGTGCTTAGAACTTCGGTGACCGTTCTAGGGCCTGCTCCAGACAGTGGTGTGTTTGCCCAGCACCAAAGCATCTACAGCCTTCCTTCTAGACTCAAAACTCAGTTGGGGGCAAAGAACAAGCCAAAACAAAAGGTGCCTAAGAAAGGCGAAGAGCCTGTAAAGGATGAAGTCCACTGACGGGGGAGAAAACCAGGACCCAGAGAGGTGACCGGCCAAGGTCCAGGACCGGGTCTGGCTACTCCAAGGCGGTTGCGGCTGCGGCTGGCTTGTCCCCGTGGCATTGCCCTGGGGGAGATGGATTAAACCCCGCCTAGTGGGGGCAGCCCTGAGCCCTCCAGTTAATTCTGTCAATCGCTAGTTCACTAGTTCCGTGGGTGCTCTGCAGAAGAATAAGAAAAAGATTTCCCAAAGGAAATCATATCAGGAAAGCCTGAGCCAAAGTCAGTCTGACCAGGTCTCAGGACTGCAGTACTTCTCAGAGCCTTTATTATGCTAACACACACTGTGAATGTCAAGAGTTATGGGCCACAAGCCCTTGACCTCTGTTTGCACAGGGCTGGTTACAGAACAAGGCTTGGAAGCTCTCGTCTTGTCTAGGAAGTCATGGGGACCCACCCGATTCTCAAGGGGCCTGGAGATAATGAAGCGTATTACATAAACAAATAAAGCTGACTTTCCTCCTCCCTGAGATGAGAGGCAGCGGGCTAATAATGCACTGCGGATGGAGACGATGAGTGGTAACATCTAGTTTTAAGTAACGTGAATTTTGAGTAGAAGCAAGCATCTTGATCGCTATTTTACTGTGAGCTCAAATCCTTGTGCCTTAAAGACCAGGTTTTTATGTAGAAAAGAAGCTCTCTACCTTAAGTCAGCTCCTCAGTCTAGGACCCTACAAGTTACCTGCTGGGAAGTACGATCAGCTGATCAACAAAAATAATTTTTTATTAGCATCAGCAAGAGACTTCAGTGTCACCGACAGATTGCATTTGGAAAAGTATTTTTGCTAAGTTCCAATCTGTAAAGATCTGTGTTCCTCCTGAAAGGATTTGCTGGCCTTAATTGTTTGTCCTAAAAGGATTTGCTGCTTTGAGCAGGTTGGAGCAGGTTGGAGCAAACCCCAAGCAAATGGCTCCTTTTAGCCAGGAATGGCCTATTGAGGTATAGGGACGCTCCCCGCCCCCCCCCCCCCCCCTGCAAGGCTCATGAGAGAAGAGCCCTTGTGTTGAGTGGACCCCAGCAGGGCCACACAAAGCTAAGCCTGACATATAAGCTGCCAGGGTCCACAAAACAGCCAGACTCAGGAGAGTGGGCACTGAGGACAGACAGCAAAGCCAAGGAGCAGACCACAAGCCAAAAGATACAGAAAGTCCACCTTGAACTCCAGAGCCAGAGGATCACCCCATTCCTGGAAGCATGCAGGGCTGGGGGGTGGGGGCGAAGCAGGGCAGACATGAGAAAGAGGGAAAAGGAATAAAGGTGATGATAGGTCATATGGCTATCGTGACCCAGGTGCCAGGTTGTTACTCGAGAAATCCACCATGACCCGATTACCACCACACCCCAAGGACCAGACTGAGAGTCCACCTTCCCAGGGACATGCAGGCGTCACACCAAGCACACTCACGGCAAACGTTATGACCTACTCTTTAAATATTTCATTTTTTCCTTCAAACCTGCAATGTAATAAGGGGAAGTTATTATATTGCATGAACACACGAAGCCAAGTTCAGATGTGGGAGCAGGAGCATTTCCATTCGTCAATTTAAACAAGCAAATAAAAAAGCCTTTTATGGTTCCCAAGAGGGAAAAACTATGAATCGATATGTAACAAATGAGCCATGTTAGATACAGAATTTACACTCCCATTTTCAGTGTTCGTACATAGAGTCACACGTTCCGTTGACTTCTGCGGAGTTCAAACGCCTAATTCTAAAGTCTCCGAAGTCACCAAGCTTGTGTCTTGCACATTTTCAGCGCGCTCAGATTGTACGTACACAATTAATGGGCCCGAATGTCTCTGGACTCTGGGGTCTCTCCTACAGCACAGGAGAGACAGAAATTCCAAATGCGAACACATGACCCAGAGCATGTTCAGTCTTAACTGTGTATTTACTGGGCACAACTTAAAGACAAGTTTTGAGGCTTTTCCCGGCCCCTGAAGGCATTTTCCAGCCTCATCTGGGGAGAGGGAGAAATGGGTTGGGCTGGGTGGGGGTGGGGACGGGGGTGGGGGACGGGTGGAATTTTCCATGCAGGATAGAACACAAGCTGATAGAGAAGGCGGGCAGATCAAACAACCCCGAGACCCTACTGACCCCATTCTCCCTGCAGGTTTCTACGGGGTAAAAAATGCCAGATGTTCTCGAAATGCCACAGCCAGGACCATCCACAGGCCAAGGGGCAAGTCTTCAAGCCAGCAGTCCTGCTGAGCTCAAAACGGGGGGTACAGCTCTGCCCAACGTGTCCATCTAGATGCTCCATGGGGCTGGGTCCCTGCACCCTCGACAGGGCGCGCAATGTGCTAGAACCGGCTGAGAGAGGCCTGGGTAAGAACACGCCAGTGACCTACCTCCGTTGGCCAGGAGGTTCTCCGGAACCTTCCCCTTGGCGTCTTCCATGACTTCTACCACGCTCTGGGCCATCTTCTTTATGAGGCTTTGGGGAAAGAACACAAGGCAGTTGGACTGGGAACGTGCCCTCCGAATCCTTTTGACACTTTCCCCCCCCGGGGGTGGGGGGGATGGGGGAAGGAATGGGCGCCACCCTCTGGGGACTCTTTGGCAATATGTAGGCAGAGACTTCCTATGTGCAGAGCCCTTGAACCAGTATTTCCACTTCTGAGAAACTATCTTAAGGAAATAGGGTGAAGAAAAACCTTCTGAATAAGATGTTCTTCACAGCACTTGCTGACAGAAACACACAGGAAGCCACGGGAAGGTTCAACAATAGGGGATTGTTGGAAGCAAATGGAGGTCTGACTGAGGGACTGTTGCTCACGCACTGGAAAGGTCTACAAAGAATTCCTAATACCGTGGAATAAGGCGCATATTATGTTACGTGGAAAAGAACCAAGATACAGATTTATACGGACAGCACGGCTGGACCTACGTGGAAATGTTCTTCCCACCTTATGTATTTTCAATGATAATCCATAATGATAATTCAGTACTGACTTAATGAGGAATGTAATTCAGTATGCTTTTATCGTTAGAAAATCAGAACCTGTAAGTCTCCACTGAGGGCTTCAGAAAGTACGAGGAAGGATGGTGAGCCGGCAGAATATACCGAGCTGTCAAATCACTGTGTCGTATACCTGAAACTAATGTGACATGTGAAGATCCGAAAAAGAATAAAACAAAAGCGTCCCCCCCTCCCAAAAAACCCAAAAACAAAAGTCTGAGAAAAGAAAGGGAAGGGCAGGATTCCAAGGCAGAAGGACTCGAATTCACATGGCTCTACCAATTACCAAATGTATCATTTTTTGTTTATTTTGTTTTCAAATTTTAACTGGGCTCCACACCCAAGCTGGGACTTGAACTCACCACCCTAAGATCAAGAGTGGCATGTTCTACCACCAGAGACAAAGAGGCGCCCCCTGCAGTTTTTTTTCCTTTTTTTCTTTTCTTTTTTTAAGATTTTATTTATTGGGCGCCTGGGTGGCTCAGTTGGTTAAGCGACTGCCTTCGGCTCAGGTCATGATCCCAGAGTCCTGGGATCGAGCCCCGCATCGGACTCCCTGCTCTGCGTGGAGCCTGCTTCTCCCTCTCCCACTCCCCCTGCTTGTGTTCCCTCTCTCGCTGTGTCTCTTTCTGTCAAATAAATAAATAAAATCTTTAAAAAAAAAAAAAGATTTTATTTATTTATTTGTCAGAGAGAGAGAGCATAAGCAGAGGGAGCGGCAGGCAGAGGGAGAAGCAGGCTCCCCACTGAGCAGGGAGCCCGATGCGGGACTCGATCCCAAGACCCTGGGATCATGACCTGAGCCGAAGGCAGTCGCTTAACCAACTGAGCCACCCAGGTGTCCCACCTTTTTTCTTTTTTAAAAAAATAATCTCTACACCCAAGGTGGGGCTCACACTGACAACCCCAAGATCAAGAGTCACACGCTTTTCCCACTGAGCCAGCCAGGGGCCCCCAAATGTATGATTTTGGTCAAATCTGTTTAACCTCTCTGTGCCTTAGTTCTCTGTAAGATGCAGATTATACCCATTTTGCAGGATTATTATAAATATTAATATAACTAATCAGACTCCAAGGGTCTAGCAGCAGAGTGTCTGCTCCTGGAAGCTGAGCACTGAGAAGTCCTCTGGAAAACATGCCGAACTAGGACCAAAGTCAGAAAGCTCTCAAGATCCAAATCCTTGCCTTAGGCCACCTCTCCACCTGCCCCCACCCCCAGGAGGGAGGCAGCTTTGCAGGGAGCCTGGATCAGGTCACTGAGTTCCAGATGGGGAACCTGGCCTTCTGCTGTTGCAGGGACTAGCCATGCTGGCTACTCAGAGCATGAGGCCAGGGGGCTGGGGACCAACACAGGAAACTGAGGCAGAAAGGCACTGAAAGGTCCCAGATTCAAGGAAGCGAGGGAGGGAGAGAGAGAGGAAGAGAGGGAGGGAGGGAGGGAAAGAGGGAGGGGGAGGGAGGGCTGGAAGGGAGAGAATGATGAGAGGAGGAAGTGAAGAGAGGGAGGAGGGAGGGAGGAAGCGGAGAGAGGGAGGGGGGAGGGACAGAGGGAGGGAGAGAGGAAGGAACTTGTTTTCCCATCAGAGTAGTATGTATTCATGGTTAAAATCTGAAAAATACCCAAAAAATGAAAACCATACTCCTCTGCCCAAGAGAAAACACACACTTTGCATTCTGGACTATTTCCAAAGCCTTAACATGTCCATAGCTTATGTGAGCTGAGATTTTCTTTTGATTAACACCTACCACTTTAGTGGAGTCTACCAGGTACCAAATCTCTGTAATCATTACCTCATTTAACCCTCACAAACATTCTTGAAGGCGAGTATTATCCCATTTGACAGATGAGGCCCAGAGAAGTAAGTTGACCCTGTTCACCCACCCGGTCCATCTGAGGACTCCGAGGCTCTCAGCCACTCGGCCGCGCTGCTGTCTGCAGTCACTGAGACCCATCCTGGACTTAAATCTCTACAAATGTGTTGGCATTTCCTAGAACACTAGCTTTGTACCGCACTAATTATAACAAATTATATTTACCCTACTCATTAGCTACCCAACTAATCTCATTCTGTTTCCTCAGCTGTCAAATGGGGATGGTCCTGCTCTTCTCACGGGTTATCTGTGGAGTTCGATGTAAGCCTGCGCTGTTCCAGGAGCCCGGAGTTCGTGGCAACATCAGATGTGCCCTAGGCAGCCTGGTGGGCCGCATGCGGGTCTTGCCTCTGGCTCATGGAGAGATTCGGCAGGAGACCGGGGAGGGTGGGAACCATGAGTCTGGTTCCCTCTCAGTTCCCAGAACCTCTCTCCGCTCTTCTCCTCCAGCCTGGGGGTGTGACAATGCCTCTCCATCCGCCTGGGTTTGTACACCATCCCTTGGGGGTCACCTACAGCCCACACGCGACTGCTCGTCCCTTTATAAACAGACTCTCCTCAAATTCTGTGCGTCTTCTGTTAGCTGTTAAGACCCTGACTCGCTCAGTTCATTTATTCATGTGTTCGCTCATTCATTCAGCAAATTCCGTATGTTAAGCAACTGGGTACCCAGCACTGTTCATTGTGCTGTGAACTGAACAAAATCCCTGCTCTCAGGAAGCTTCTATTCTAATGCTGTCAACAGTTCCTCTTTATCACTGCTCTGGTGGTGCATCAGGTCGCCACCTCCAAATCCTGTGGCACTTTGAGTAACTGTTTACCTAAAGGTAGTAGTAACTCTCACCCCTTCCCCAATGCCCGATGCACAGCTCAAGAAATGTTTGTTGAGCGAATAAATGAATTCTGGCACTCCCCGGCACCCAAATGCCACACATGCTTGCTTCCTCAGTCAACCGCAAAACAGAACTCACTCATCATTTTGTTAACGACTTCTTGCTGCTCCCGATTCTAGGCCGGACGGAGCTTTTAACCGTAACAAGATGGCCACACGCGTGCCCTCAGGCGTGTTCACCACCGCGGAACATCTCAGAATAACATGGTCTGATGAAGTTTAACTACTGGGAGGCTCCCTTACTGCACAGAACAAAAGGGGCCCGGACGTAGCTGTGATGACTAACAACAGTCCTCAGCCAACTGTGATCTTACTGAATCAGAATGTTTTTCTCATCAGAAGGAACCTAAGAGACTACGTGACGTTTTACTTTTCTGACTCCACGGTTCACTGTGAACACATTTCTGTGAACACAGCTCCCCGGTTCCTGGGATCTATCGCATGGTATTTTGCTGAGTGGCTGTATCGTAAGTATTTCCCTACTCGTGGACACGTGGGTTGCTTCCCCCGTGATAGGATGTTGCAACGATACCCGTATTTTGCCCACTTGTGTAGGCAGAATGAGCTGTTAAAGAATAACTAGTGGAATACAAGGTATAAACATTGGTAATTTTAACAAACAGGCCAAGCAACTCTCCAAATACGCAGAGCCGGCACACACCCCCACCAACATTGGGCAAGAGTGCCTGCTTCCCTAAACCGTCGCCAACATCAGGTGTCATGAATGTTTCATCTCTGCTGATCTGATAGCTGAAAAATTATATTGCATTGTTGCTCTGATTTGCATCTCTTTGATCATCACGGAAGCCAGACATCATTTCCATAGGTTCGCTGACGCTATAAATGGTCTGTTTTCTTCTTCTGTGAACAGCATGTTCGTGCCCTCCTTTGCTGGTTCTTCTGTTGGTTTTGTTCCTTTCTTAAAAAAAAATACTGGGGCGCCTGGGTGGCTCAGTTGGTTAAGCGACTGCCTTCGGCTCAGGTCATAATCCTGGAGTCCCGGGATCAAGTCCTGCATCGGGCTCCCTGCTCCGCGGGGAGTCTGCTTCTTCTCCCTCTGACCCTCCCCCCTCTCATGTGCTCTCTCTCTCTCTCTCTCATTCTCTCTGTCTCAAATAAATAAATAAAATCTTTAAAAATAAATAAATAAAAATACTGACTTGTAAGGGCTCTTAAGTATCTCAGGAACTCAACTCTTGAGGAAGTTCTTTGAACTGGGTAACATCCCCACTTGAAAGGTGAAAACATGAAGACTTACATTGCTGAAAGTCACCCTGTACAGGGTGACACATGTCAAAGCAGAAACAGATCCCAAATCTACCCGACTCCAAAGTCCCTGCTCTTCAACGCTAGTTTAAATTACACTCGGCACTTTCCTCTAAAGCACTTGATGAAGATGTATACTAATCCGTAAGGGAGGATGTGCAAATCGTATCTTTAATTAAAAAAGCAATGTGAACACTGTGTAATCTTTTTTTTTTTTTAAGATTTTATTTATTTGACAGAGAGAGAGACAGTGAGAGAGGGAACACAAGCAGGGGGAGTGGGAGAGGGAGAAGCAGGCCCCCTGCTGAGCAGGGAGCCTGATGTGGGGCTCGATCCCAGGACCCTGGGACCATGACCCCAGCCGAAGGCAGACGCCCAATGGCTGAGCCAATCTTGACTGGGGTCTTGGGTACATCACTGTCTGTCTCGCTGATGTAACTAGAGGAATTCTGGAGTTACCTTCAGAAGGCTTGCAAATTTCCAGGGGGGAGGCTTGAACCATAAATTGTGGTTAATTTGGGCCAATTTCAGCTCTTAGCACAGTAGCAGCAACCCCTTCCCAACCCTCAGCCACATGGGAGGCCGCTGTCTGTTCCTGGAGCAACTTGCACACAATCTGTAGGAGCCAGGGTGGGCGTAAAAGACCCTGTTCTCGAGATACTGGGGATCTGTGTTCTGATTACTGCTTCTGATCACAGAGGTACAAAGACGGGGGTGGTCAGTGTAGTTACCCACCCCCCAAAGCCACAAACTCCTCCCCCTTCAGCTACACAGACTTCCAAGGGACTTAAAGAGCCTGTGTCTTTCCTTGCCCTTCATTTTTCTTTTTCCCATTTTGGGAGCCAGACATGAAGATTAACATTCAAAAACAACTGTGCATATGGGGAACATCAGAAAGTGAGTGTTCAAATCCAGGGAAGGGCTCAGAAAAGACCTGAGGACATAAGTTTATACCTCAGGCTGATCCTTGGCACGGAGAGAGCCTACAACAATTTAAAGTAGTAATAATAAGCAAAACTAATACCAAAAAAACCCCCAGCAAACCCAGTGAAGGAGGAGGATATGATTTCCAGAATTACCACATTAGTAGATTCAAATGTCCAGTGTTCAATAAAAAATCATAAGGCAAAGAAACAGGAGAGTATGGCCTATTCAGAGGAAAGAAATAAATGAATATGAGCTGTCTCTGAAAAAGAAATGATGGCAGATCTACCACAGACTTAAAAAATGACTGTTTTAAAGATGCTCAAAGAACTAGAGAAAACGAGGAGAAAGTTAAGAAAATAAACTATGAACAAAATGGAAATATCTATAAAGAGATAATACCCCCCCCAAAAAAATTCTGGGGCTGAAAAGTATAACTGAAATGAAAATTTCACTAGAGGGATTCCAAGGCAGATTTGAGCAGAAAGACTCAGCAAACTTGAAGACCGGACTTGAAATTGTCAAGAAAGAGAAAAGATTGAAGAAAAGTGAATAGAGCCTAAGGGACCTGCGGAACACAGCCAATGCACCAATATGTGCATTGTGGGAGTCCCAAAAGAAGGAGAGAGAGAAAGGGGCAGGAGAATATTTGAAAAAATAAGAACAAAGCCGAAGGACTCACACTTCCTGATTTCAAAGCTTACTATAAATCTACAGTAATGAAAATAGTGTGGTACTGGCATAAAGACAGACATAATAGACCAATGGAACAGAATAGAGATCCCAGAAATAAACCCTCATATATATCAAGTGATTTTTGACAAAGATGCCAACACCGTTCAATAGGGAAAGAACAGCTGTTTCAACATATGGTGCTGGAAAAGCTGGATATCCACACATAAAAGAATGAAGCTGGACCCCCACCTCACACCATATATAAAAATTAACTCAAAATAGATCAAAGACCTAAACGAAAGACCTAAAACTATAAAACTAAAACTACAGAATAAAACATAGGGTCAAAGCTTCGTGACACTGGATTGGGCAACGATTTCTTGGTAATGACACCAAACGCGCCGGCAAGGAAAAAAAGAAACTGGACCTGATGAAAATTTAAAACTTTGTGCATCAAAAATATCAGCAGAACACAAAGGCATCGCACAGAATGGGAGCAAATGTTTGTTTGTCATATATCTGATAAGGGAGTAATATCCAGCATATAGAGAGAATTCCTAAAACTCAATCACATAAAAACAAACAACTCCACTCAAAAATGGGCATAGGACTTAAACAGGTATTTGTCCAAAGAAAATAAAAGGCCAACAAGCACCTGACAAAATGCTCAAAATCGCTAATCAGCATTAATGGCGGGGAGATCGGTAAAAATGGGGAGCAACAAACGGCTCATAAACATTTAGGATAAAAGCTCAAACTCACTCGCTGTGAGTTATTTTTCACTTATCAGATTGGCATATTACAAAGCTTTATGATTTCAGCCCTGGCAAGTACCCTGGAAAACTGGCACACCAATGCCCTGTTGATACGAGGGATCTACTGATACAGCCTACTCACCAGAGTATTTTCAGAGCAACTATCAGAAGTTTTTAACACATAAGATATTTCTGCCCAGGAATTTCACCTCTAGGAAATCTTTCTAGCAAATAGCAAAAAATCTAGCAAAAATTCTAGCAAATAATCTTTGCTCCTGTGCACAAAACCATCTACGCAAAGATGTGTGCTACGGCCTGGTCTGTGTCTGCAAAGACAGGAAGCCATCTCTGTGGTACCAACAAGGGACCCAGGTGATGACAATGGAGCACCAAGAAGTCTCCAAAGAAGAACGAGGAAGGTCTCTTACGGATGGCCACGAAAGGCTGTACCTCTTGGAGTAAAGGGGGGAAAGAAAATCATAAGTAGTATCTGTGGTTATGGTCACCTTTTTGTAAAAACAAAATGAAAAGACATAAAAAAAACCCACTTATATTATGCATGGAAAAATCTAGAAAGACTGGCACTATATTGTTGAAATGGCTTTCTTTGGGGAATAGACTTGCAGAGGGGGGGATGTGGATTTTAAAATTATCAGCATGTATTAATAATAAAAAAAGAAGAATGGCACTGCAAATAAAACAGAGCGATAAAGTATATAAAGTACTAAGTCAAGAGCATGCCTGCTCAGCTGGTTAAGATTTCTTTCAAATTATCTTGCCAGTCAAATGGGGAGCCAAGGGGAGAAAGTGAAGAAGATGGAGGCACCATCCAGGTGTGAGGCAGGGCAGGTAGGGTTCTGATAGGGGGGCAGGCCTCCAGGAGCTGGGCAGGCTGAATCCAGATGCTAGGAACCTGGGGGGTGAGGGGCCAGGGGAGGGGGGCTGCCTGCGGCCAGGTGGGCAATGAAAATGCTCTGTTCTTTCCTTCTGAGACCACCACGGGGCACCGCTCAGTGCTGCTGACTTTCGGGCCCTGGGCTCCAAGGGGGCCATTCCCCGGGGCCCTTGGGACACAGGATGGCTCAAGAGCTGAGAGCCCAGTGGGACAGGGACCCGAGAGATCTCTGTCTACCTCCTGTCCTCCTGCAATCCCACGCTCATCTGACCATCTGTCGTGCAGGGGCCCAGGCCCACCCCAGATGGATGATGGGTACACAGTAGAGGGCTGATCTTCACTCACGGGAGTGCCCCTGTCCCAGGGCCCCAAGCACAGAGGACATTCTTCCTGAAGGGTGGCCCCACTGCAACCATGCACAGCGAAGCTTCGTGTGTTTCCTCCCTCCAGAGCACCCCTGTGGACCCAGCACCCCACCTCGGCGGGAGGACCGCCCCCCACCTGCCCCACGCCCTTGCCTTGTGGGAAGAAGGGCTGAGTCTCACACCCAGTTCTCCATGAAGGGAGCATGGCTGTCAGTTTCCCAGGCCCTGAGTGCATCCACGGGAAGGGAAACAGGGCTCCCCCCCTTTCCCTGGGTTTTTTGGATAATTCAGGCCAAAGCAGACTGATGTTGGTCTGGTTTTCAGAAATGACTCCATGCTGGGGAGGAGAGGGCCCACAGGCTGCTGGGAGGGGCACAGGAAGTTTCCATAGGGTTTGGAAGCAAGAGTAACAATAGCTTTTACCTAGTGAGCTGACCTCGGGCCCGGGCACTTTGTGTACATATATACATACATATCTATAAACCAACGACAAACGAGGCAAGGCCACAGTGAGCTCAGGAAGCTGAGGTTCAGAGAGACCAAGACCCTTGCCCGAGATCCCTCTGCTGGTGACCCTGACATTAACTAGTACTGTCCCCATGCCCCGCCCCTGGCACAAGCCTCTGCCCACCACACCAACCACTCTCAGCACTCCAGCGGCCAATGTGTCCCTCTCTGGATAACCAAAACCCCAAGCACACCCCACAGATGGAGGGGCTCTGACCGGCCCAGCCTTCCTCTGTGGCCACACAGGAACCCAGAGAAGTGAGGCCCAGAAGCTTCCACACCGTGGTGACTCACTGAGCCCCTGGGCACCTCACCCTGCTCCTTTGTCTCCGCTTCCTCCTCGGCCAAACAACAAAGAAATCAACATGCCTTGCAGCAATCATCAGGAACATGTGACTGGACTGTGATTCTGTGACTTTGTTTTAATAAAAATAAAGGTCCAGTGAGGCCTCTGAGACGGTTCCCCTCTCTGGACGGCTTTGGGGGGCTCTGGCCACAGAGATACCGTGCTTTGAATTCTGGCCTTGCTTTTTAGAAGCTGGAAGTCGCAATAATGGACTGGTATTTCCATCTTTAGAGGGATCCCCTCCATACACTGTGTGTAAAGCCATTTAGCAAAATCGCCCGTCACTCAGAACAGAATTTGCTTTGGCCAAGTTGGCATTATGTAGCTTGATTCACCCACACCTCGGCTGGTAATCCCTGGTCCTCTTCAAAAGCCCATCTATCCTCAGAGAAAATTTACCCCCTAAACGGCTAGGGACAAGGAAGGCGCCTGGTTCTTGAGTGTTACTGACATGCTCTGGGGTCCTGCAGGCTTTTAGGGGTCATGGGGCAGTCCTCTGAGCATCTGGATTAGAAGGGCGACTGGAATTTGAGTTCTGAAGCATTTTCTAGAAAAGTCAATGCACCAAGCAGCCTGGGCACCAAGCATGCCCAAATGCAGGGGCCCCATTCACACCGAGCTGGGCCCAGGGCACACAATGTAAAGAGCGCCCCCAGAGTTGTGCGACCTGCAGCCCATGCCGGAGGATGAATGGACAGAGGCCAGAGCAGGCAAATCACAAAAACAGAACAAAAAATGGCCGGTGAGCCCCTGAAAATATGCTTCCTCTTGCTGGTTAGCCAGGAAATACCCATTAAAACCACCACCCATAATTTGCATTTAGCCAGGTAAACCAGCGCAAGATTTAAAGGCGCTACATGGACAAGGGGATGGCAAAACAGAACTGCTGTCCCAGCTCACTGGGAAGCAACCTAGCAGTGTATACAAACGGCTTGAAGAACGCACGCCTATATCCTTCGAACCAGTCATTCCACTTTCAGAAGTTCCACTGTAGGACACAGCCAAAAATGAAGCTAAAGCTTTACATGAAGGTAGTAATCAGGGTCTTCCTATATAAGAGAATGAAGTATTTTATGACCGCGAGAAATAAAAAGAAAGAAGCCCTCTGCCACTAGAAGTCCTTGACATGAGGGGCGCCTGGGTGGCTCAGCCATTGTCCGCCTTCGGCTCAGATCATGATCCCTGGTCCTGGGATCGAGCCCCACATCGGGCTCCCTGCAGGGGGACCTGCTTCTCCCACCCCCACTGCTTGTGTTCCCTTTCTCACTGTGTCTCTGTCAAATAAATAAGTAAAATCTTTTCAAAACAAACAAACAAACAAACAAGTCCTTGACATGAGAGTCCTGCCTGGGAAGGGTGACTAGAATATAAGCCACTTACCCAGAATCGTCTCGTGGGGCATGGAGGAAGAGCCTTTAGAGACCCAGGAGAGGTGGGGACCTACTCGAGGTCACACAGCCCTTAGGTAGCAGACTGGGGCAAAAACAAGACCTCAGTTTTAGAGTAATTAATTGAATTTAATAACTTTTTTTTTTTAAACCTCTCATTTAAATCTGTTGTCTGTTTGCACCAAGAGAATCTTTTTTTTTTTTTAAGTAAGAAGACAGCTGGGGCACCTGAGTGGCTCAGTGGGTTAAGCATCTGCCTTCGGCTCAGGTCTCCTGGGTTCGAGCCCCCCATCAGGCTCCCCGCAGAATGGGGAGTCTGTTTCTCCCTCTGCCTCAGCCTCTCCCCCTGGCTTGTGCTCTCTCTCTCGATCACTCCCTTTCTCAAATTACAAAAAAAAAAGGAAGAAGAAAGCAACAGACCGCTGAGGCGAGCATTTCCCCAATGTTGCAGAGGTGCTGGGGCTTCTGCAGAGCCTTGCCAGCCAACCCTACAGGACTTGTCCCATAGTCGATCACCTTCTAGGGCCTCGTCAACACATATTTCAGGGCCAATCTGCAGGGAAGGTGTTTCCTCTCTTGGTTTCCCTGAAAATATCCAGGCTTTCTATTTGCCTGAAATGCCCCCAACAGGCAAATCCATAGAGTGAGTGGCCAATGACCAGGGGTTGGGGGAGTGGAGGGGTAGGGGTGGGGGTGGTAGTGGAGGAGGGAGTGGGTGGTGACTGACAGGCATGGGGGTTCCTTCTGAGATATGACCACGTTCTGGAATCAGATGGTGGTGATGGTTACTTTGTAAATATAATGGAGACCAATGAATAGTACACATCAAAGAGGTAACTATTACAGTGTGTGAGTTATATCTTAATTTTTAAAAACAAGCCCCCACCTTTCTCTTGGCTTTGAAGGTGAAGACCCAGCCTGGAGGAGAATGTCAAGGACGGACTTGGCCCTTTACACTGGATGTCATCACCTTCTCCACAGTTCCTTGGCTCTGCACCCTTCTTTTCCATCACCGGTGGATTTTATAGTTACTACAATCTGTCCGAGCCCTGCCCTGGGTCACTGTCCTAGGCAGGCCACACCATCTTTCTCCATGTTTCCTTCAAAAGCCTCCTCTCTGCTTGTCTTGCCTCTCCTAATCTGGCCCCCTCCTGTCCATCCCGCCCACGGCAACCCGACAAATCTCTAAAACTACACAGCTTAGCATGCCATTGTGTTTAAACTATGTCAGCGGTCTCCCGAGAAGTTCAAATATTGACACTCAAGCTCCTTGGCAGAGTTTCCAAGGAGCACATCTACCTGTCCAGCCTCCTCCTTCTCTACCCAGCCAACCCTGCCCTTCCCGCACCAGCCTTCTGGAGGCACCTGGGATATCCTGAGCCACCTGGATGCTACTCACCGTTTGTAACAGCCCAAGCGCCCCTCCTTGTGGCAAGTCACCCCTAACAAATACAACACAGTGTCGGGTAACACCCCCGCCCAATACATGTTGCTTCTTGCACTCAATAAAAAACATACTGCGTCCATTACGTCCCAGGCGGTGTTACAGTGAACAAACCGACCACAGCAGCTGCCCTTGTGGGGCTTACTAGAAACTTCCCCCCAGCACGTCACTTATGATGCTATCCAAAGGGTTGGTTTCCTTATCTGGGTACTCCATCAAAACAAACAGGTCTCTGAGAAATTATTAATTGTACCACCACTAGCTCCAGCAAAAATACAGTGATTCTTGGAAAATACACAGATGCCCAGCAAATGCTGCCTGGATGGACGAGCGCCTAGGACGGGAAGCAGGTGTTAGATCGGCACTCCTCAGAGCCAACACGGTCCGAGGCCATCTTTGTTTTGTTCATGCATCACACAGGATTAAAATGATCTCTTCACCCATCTACCCCATCTCCCAGAATGTGAACTTTCCAAAGACTGGCCATTTCCTTAACAACACCACCTCGGCATTCCCTATGCCTACAAAATACTAAGTACTCAGTGCAATTGAAATAGCAAGTTTAGCCCATGATAAGGGGGCCAGGACCTGGGACCACATGGGACCCCATGCTTTAGAAGGTCCCAATGTGGCCTTCCTCCAAGCCAAGTCCATCCCATGGGGTCAGGAAGGAATCCAAAGATTTGAGGGTCAAAAGGGATGTGTGTACCCACACTTTGTGTGTCCAGGACCCTAGCTGCCTCAATGGGTAGGTATTTACCTAAGAGAAATTAAAACATATGTCAATACAAAGATTGTACACATGAATGTTCCTAACACCTTTCTTTTTAATAGTCCAAAACTGGGGTGCCTGGCTGGCACAGTTGGTTGAGTATCCAGCTCTTGATTTTGGCTCAGGTGATGCTCTCAGGCTTGTGAGATGGAGCCCCGCAACAGGTTCCATGCTCAGCAGGGAGTCTGCTTGAGATTCTCTCTCCCCCTCTCCCCCTGCCCCTCCCCCATCAAACACTGGTGCGCGCGCGCGCTCTCTCTCTCTCTCTCAAACAAACAAACAAACAAATATCCCAAACTGGAAGGCATCTAAATGACCCCCAACAGGTGAATGGATAAATAAATTGGGGCTCATCCCTGAAACAGAATACTACTCAGCAGTAAATAATGACTGTTAATAGACATACAACATGGGTAAACCTCAAATGATGATGTGGAATGGAAAACTCAGACCAAAAAAGGGGTATATACTGCATCATTCTCTTTGTATCAATGTTCTAAAAGATGCAAGTAGTCTTATAGTGACAGAAAGCCTATCGATGTTGAAGGAGCTGTGAGAAAGAAATTGATTAGAAAGGGGCACAAAGAACCTCTTGGCAGGGAAGGGATATGTTCATTATCTTGACTGCGGTGATGCTTTCACTGATGTGTCTATTTCAAAACTCATCAAATTGGACACCTTGAAAACTCGCTATCTATTGCTTGTCATTTATGTCTAAATAGAGCCATTGACGAAAAAAAAAAAAAAGCTACTATACCCAGGTAGCACTTCTGAGCTGTCAAGTTCATAAAAACCCAACATTTGACAAACACATTTTAAGAGAAAGGTTTAGGGAGGGCGCCTGGGTGGCTCAGTTGGTTAAGCGACTGCCTTCGGCTCAGGTCATGATCCTGGAGTCCCGGGATCGAGTCCCGCATCGGGCTCCCTGCTTGGCAGGGAGTCTGCTTCTCCCTCTGACCCTCCCCCCTCTCATGTGCTCTCTGTCTCTCTCATTCTCTCTCTCTCAAATAAATAAATAAAATCTTTAAAAATAAATAAATAAAAAGAGAGAAAGGTTTAGGGAAATGCAGACTCTTCTTCATTGCGGGTGGAAATGCAAAATGGTCAATGCAGAGAAATCTGGAAACATCCATCAAAATTACAAAAGCATATGAGCCTCGGACTCAGCAGTTTGCTCCTGAGAATTCACCATGCAGATACACCTGCACACCCTTCCATGCAAAGTAATAGCAGAGGGGCCAAGATTATATACTGCAGTATGTTGGTTAGTAACCGCTCCCTTCCCCATAAGCATAAATAAGCCAGCGTCCATCTCTGGGGCTGCTTAATACTAAACTATGATGCCTCTCGCATGTGGAATGCTAGGTAGCTCAGAAGAGAGACAGCTCCTTATGAACCAACCCAAGAAATCCCCCAGGATATACTGCTAAGTGAGAAATAAGCAAGATACATAACAGCATGTGTGGATTACTATTTTGTGTTTAAAAAGGGGGAAGATAAAAATATATACTGAAATTTTCTTGTGTTTGCATTAGGAAGCACCGAAAATGTATCCAAGCAATTCGTAACACTGGTTTTAAGCAGGGGCCAGGGAAGGGGTCAGATGGGGGGCAGGGGAGGAGCGGAGGGGAGACAGTGTTAAGGGGGATTTCTCATTGTTTTTTATCTTGGATACATGTGAATGTACTACCTGTTTGGGAAAAAAAAAAATTTTTTTATTATAAACTTTTTAATATACATTTAGAGTCCCTGGCCTGGAGATCGACTTCCTTAAAGCACGTTGAGATTAAATGGGGTCATGGCTCGTAAAGAGCTCACTGAACAGTAGCAGCATTCCTCACCATCTCCAGCCTGCCTGCCTCCGAATCACCCTGAGCCTCCAAAACTCCAGATTCCGAGGGCGCCTGGGTGGCTCAGTTGGTTAAGCGTCCGACTCTTGATTTCAGCTCAAGGTCGTCCTCAGGGTCTTGAGATGGAGCCCTGCGTCGGGCTCCATGCTCAGCAGAGTCTGCTTAAGTTTCTCTCTCCCTCTGCCCCTCACCTCTGTGCTCGCTCTCGAATAAATAAATAAAATCTTTAGAAAATTAAAATAAAATAAAATAAATAAAATGCAGGTTCCGGGACCCCGCCCCGGATGCACCCAATCAGAATCCCTGGGGGGTGGTGCCCAAGGACCTGTATTTTTTTTTTTTTTAAGTTCCCAGGGGATCATATGGGCTGAAAGAGGAGGTCCATGACCTCCTGATGGGGCAGATGAGGGACATGTATTCAGTCCATATTTACTCAGCTCCCACTATGAGTCAGGCGCTGTTCCAGAACCTGCTTTCTTGGGGCTTATATTCTACAGGAAACACACAAAGACCAACAAGAAAAGTATTAAATAGTAGCATATGGAATGCAAGTATCAAAACAGGTTGACCTGGCAGGACTAGGCAGACAGCTAGGCTGGAGAAGGGCTCTCTGAAGGAGGTGACATTTCACCTGAGATGGGGATGACAAGAAGGAACCCGCCCTGCAAGGGTGGGGGGCCTTCCGGGTCAAGGGAAGCTTAAGCGTGACCCAGAGCAGGATGGAGCCAGGGGGGTGGCGGGGTGGGGGGTGCATGAAGGAGGATCTGAGGGCCCGACTCGTTAGGGCTCTGGAAGCCAGGGTCCAGAGCATGGATTCTATATGGAAGGCACTGGAAAAGCCACAGAAAGGTTTCAAGCACCAAAGTCATGTGATGGGGTGTTTTGAAAAAAGACGACTCCGGCTGCCATGGGGAGAGTGGCTCAGTGGGAAGCAGGGCTGGGGGCGGGGGGGGTGGGGGAGTTTGTTGCAGGAATCCGGGGACAGGGGGAAGATGGCTTGTGTGAAGGTGCGGCTCTGGACATGCCGAGACGTGGATGGCTACAGGCCAAGTTTGGAAGGTGGTGCCCAGGGGGCTCCATCCTTACTGGAGTCCCAAGTGGACTATGGGCCTGGAAGGAACACCAGATGCCTGAGCAGCAGGTGCGTGGGCCCATGAGCCTTCGACTGAGGTGGGAAGGGCCCCAGAGAGGAGACCCTATATACGTACGCTGTCTGCTGAGAATGATATTCACGAGGACATGAAGCCAATTCCAAAAAAGGACCATTTAAAGCTGCCCCTTAAGCTCTTGAGAACAAGAAAAGGCTAAGTGGCTTCCATCTGGTTGAGGTGTGAAGAGCCAACAGAGGGCCGAGCGAACCAACGTGGTTGGGCTGAGGTCTGGACGAGGGTGGAGCCATGGGTCCCAGGAGTTGGTCAAGATCTAAGATGGAAGTAAGTGCCTTATACTAAATTTAGCCTCTAGAGGATTATTTTGTGGATTTCACAAAGGAGCCTCCGGCTGCCCCTGACCCCAGGCCTGCTGCATATAAAGCAGCCGACCCACATTCCTTCCCTGCTGGCCCGACTTCTGGTTCAGTGAGAGCTGCTGGGAGACTGGGTGGTGGAGGGAGGGGGACTGTCAGGGCCTGAGTCACCTCAGGCAAAGCAGAGTGTCACAGCAGGGCCTGAAGGAAGGGATGCAGGCAGGCAGGCAGGGGGGAAGCGACCTGCCCTGGCTCAGGCCTGGGACAGAAGCAGGTAGACCAGGTTAAGGCCGGACCCGCTGATTGGCTACATGACTTTGCACAAGGAGCTTTGCTCGGGGAACATCAATATTCTCATTTATAACGGGTGGATAGTCACCCGGTTCACAGGACGGTGGCAAAGATTTCGTGAGGAAATGAAAGAAATGAGAAGCGCCTAATACAGCGCCTGGCCCACAACAAGGGCTCGGTGAAAGGCAGTCGCCAGAACAGGGTGGAGGGCAACTCCAGACAGAAAACAGGACTGAGGCACACACACCACCAAGTGACAAGCCCCAATGGAGTGACAACTGTCATGGCCTTCGTGCCTCCAGCACGAGCGGAAAACTGCAACACGTATGAAAGCGTGGACAGAGTAGATATGAAAATCCTTGCAACTGTTGTTCCTATAAACACGTATCAGCTCTAGACAATGAGAACGAGAGAATGCACCATCCTAGGCACCCAGGGACACTCAGGAAAAGCAGCAATAGAGGAGGTCCCAAGGAATGCAGGTGTTCAAGCGCCACCTCAGACCTACTGAATCAGAAATTCTGGACGTGGAGTCCTGTAATCTAAATGTTGTATGGGGCAGGGAGGCACAGAGAGAATCCTAAGCAGGCTCCATGCCCAGCGAGGAGCCCAATGGGGGGCTCGATCCCACGACCCTGAGATTATGACCCCAGCTGAAATCAGGAGTCGGACACTTGACTGAGCCACCCAGGTGCCCCTCCAGTAATCTATTTCTTAACAAATCTTCCAGATGATTCTGAGGCACACTGCAGTTTAAGAGCCACTGATTTAAGTGGCCTGGCAGTGGCATGCCAGGTGTTAACTGTGGAGCTTGTAAGAAATGCAGAGTTCCGGGGCGCCTGGGTGGCTCAGCCGTTAAGCATCTGCCTTCGGCTCAGGTCATGATCCCGGGGTCCTGGGATCGAGCCCCGCATCGGGCTCCCTGCTCTGCTGGAAGCCTGCTTCTCCCTCTCCCACTCCCCCTGCTTGTGTTCCGTCTCTCGCTGTGTCTCTCTCTGTCAAATAAATAAATAAAATCTTTAAAAAAAAAAAAAAAAAAGAAAGAAATGCAGAGTCCCAGGCTCAGCCCAGACCCACTGAGTCAGGATTTCCATTTTATCAAGATCCCCAGGGCGTTCATCTGTGTGTGTGTGAGCAGCTCTGTCTAGAGCTCTAGCCCAACGCTGTCTAACAGAAATGTAATTGAGCCACACGTCATTTAAAAATTTCTAGTAGGGGCGCCTGGGTGGCTCAGTCGTTAAGCGTCTGCCTTCGGCTCCGGTCATGATCCCGGCGTCCTGGGATCAAGCCCCCAAGCCCCCCATCGGGCTCCCTGCTCCACGGGAAGCCTGCTTCTCCCTCTCCCACTCACCTGCTTATGTTCCCTCTCTCGCTGTGTCTCTGTCAAATAAATAAATAAAATCTTTATAAATAAATAAAAATTTCTAGTAGCCACATTAAAAAAAATTAACAGTGAAATTAATTTTAATAATATATTTTATGTAACCCAATATCCAAATATTATTGTTTCAACAGGTATTAGGAATTTTTTTGAGGGGGGTACTAAGTCTTTCAAATGTGATGCTTCATACTTTACACATCTCATTTAATTAGCCGCCTCTCAAGTGCTCAAAGGTCCCCCGTGGCTAGCGGATGCCTTGTGAACAATATGGAGAACAGAGTAAAATTTCCAAATTCTTTTTACGAAGCCATCATCATTTTTACACTGATATTTCTTTCTAATTTTGTGCTGTCATACGACAGACCCATTTAATATTGTGGTTAAAATGAGGACTCTAGAGCCAGACTCTCTCTAACCCTAACCCTAACCCCTAACCCTAACCCTAACCCTTAACCCCTAACCCTAACTCTAACCCTAACTCTGGACTCTGGGGTCAGACTCTCTGGCCTCTCACCTTAGCTTCAATAAGGAAATTCAGTTAAGTTTGTGGGTCATGAAATTAAGACATGAAAATCCCTATTTATAAACAGTAAATATTTCAAGAAAAGATCTCATTTCTAATAGCAACTACATAAAAAATAAAATTCGGGGGAGAAGAGTCAATGAGATACTGTACAGGACCTTTGCTGAATGAAACATGAAAGCTCTCTTCCAGAGGAACAAGAAAAAGAAGTCAACTGAAAGATGCACTGTGCTCATGGAAATACTCAAAATGGTAAGGATGTTAATCCCCCCTAATTTCAGTATAATCTCAAATGAATTATCAGTAGGATCTTTGCACCAACCATGTGAAAGGTTCTGTCCTAAATGCTTGGGATATATCTAAATTAAAAAAAAAAAAAAATCTGTGCTTAGTAGATAACCTCCCAGTAAGGTCTTTCAAGGTTTGTAAATATTAGGGCTGGAGCGTGAATGTATGTGTATTTTTTGTTTTGTTTTACCAAGGAAGAATTACACAAAACCCTCATAAGGACTGCCTATGGGGAGAACACCTGGGGTAAACTGCAACTTTCTTTTTTTACCTTTGTATACCATTTAAATTTTTAAGTGTTTACAAATACTTTATAAAATGCCAATGTTTATCTGAGCAATGAGTAAGACATGAGTAAGACATTTTAAAATGTGTGTATTTAAAAAAATCGTAACGAAGATGATTGGTGAATCTGGATCAAGGCTCTATCCTTCCTCTGCTGCCCTGAGACATTCCAGCTCTTTCTAGGCGCATCTCTCTGGGCACGTTTGGTTCCTCATATGGAACACCAAGGCATTAGATTCGCTCTCTAAGGGTCTGTGCAGTTCCAATATTTCTCGATTCTTTCTTCCATTCATGCATTCAGCTGCTTTTGGAGGGCCTACAATGTTACAGGGGCAAAGGATCTAAGTGTGCCAATGACTAGCCTCAGGGACCTTAGAGTCTAGCTGGAAGGCTGATATTTAAGCAAATGATCCCATAAGAAAATGCACAAGTGCATTGCAGTAAGCGCTATGGAGGAGGAGCGTACCAGGACAGGGGAGATGAGCAGGTCTGAAGGCAGGAGGTGGGGCGGGTGCGGGGGAGGGAGGAGAGTCTGGGTGAGCTGAGCAGCATGAGCAGGTGTTAATGGGGGTTTACAGGGCGGGGGAGGATGGAAACAGTCATTAAGAGGAGGAGAACAGCGAACACCTACAGTAGGACTGCCAAGCAGCTTTGAGAAAGGCACACAGCATTAAGGGGCATTCAACTGATTATTTGCCTAATGAATTGAAGAAACGTCATACAGCCAGGGTAATTTTTTAAATTATATTTTGCTTCTCTTTGGAATGCCCTTAGAAGAACCCACTCCCTAAGATCTGCGTCATTAAGCAGACATCGGCACTTCAGATATATAATCTGTGATCCACATCTCTGAGCTAACCCTCAGCCAACTTTGTGGAACCCCAGGGGTAAAGAAAAGCCGCCAACTATTCCACAAGCCAGGTACAGTACTCAGGGGCAAGCGACAGTCACCAGTGTGCCCCAGGAACCATGGGGTGTATCTGAGTGCCGAAGCACCTGTGAAATGTAATATTTCAACCCGCATCGCAAAAGAAGCGAAGAACCTGGGAAGAACTCAAAACAGTAATAATAGTGGGGGGGCAACAAAATCATTTGGTTTCTCAAATGTTCACGAATTACAGTGTAAATACCGAGTAAACTAACAAAGGCAGCATGGGGGAATAAAGAAAAAAAAAAGGCAGTAAGCAAAACCTGCCTTCCAGTTATATGGAAAAACACTCTAGTGCCCCAAGTAAATAAATAATAAAAGGATATGGAAACAATACACCTTGAAAACTCTCGCCCCGCCTCTGTTCTCCTGGCCAGAAGCAGTGCTGACAGGTTTGCGCTGCTTGGGCTACATAGCCCGCTAGCATTTATTTATCTAACACCACCCGAGTCCCCTTTAACGAAATCAGGTAGGGCATTTCAACGACCTGAAGCCCGTGGGTTAGTGTATCCCATTATTTTACTCCAACCTCCAGCATGAGCTCCTAAGACAAAGTACCCTGGCCCCTGGACTAGATAAATGCTAGAAATAAGGGGTGCTCAGATCACACCATTTTCCTCCCTCCCACCCCCCCACCGTAGGAAGGCTCTTGAGACTATATGCCCACAAGGAAAAATAAAACAATGCATAGCCATTCTCACCACGCCTAGCCCTGGTTTTTGAAAACACCTCAATTCCTACCCGTTTCACAATGATATAGCCTTAACTTGGCCTGCTCACACATTTTCATGTTATTTCTTAAACACATGCTATGCTATCAGCGCAAGCAAACTGTGCAACCACTAGGGACGGAACAGAACATGAATAAAAACAAGGCGAAAAGAAACAAAAAGGAAAAAGGAAGGTGGAAATAATAATCCAGGATCACAGAATTTTAGAGCTAGAGGCGGCTTTGGGGAATAAAAACCAGGCTCCAGGACTTGCACCAGGGCAGACAACTGGTAGCAAAGAAGGATCTAGAAGGGTCTAGAAAAGTCTAGGAAGGTAAAACGCTGACTAGCTGTCATTTCTGCAGTAGGTCTGGAAGCACTTCTTAAGGCAATATTGCGCTCCTCACTGCACGGCCTCATGCCGGAGTGTGTCAGGACTGCTGAGAAAATCGAGAGCCATCTCCGGCCTAGGGCAGTGGGCTGGCCTCCATAGCAGCTGTCAGACCCAGCTCCCCGTGGAGCAGAACCGTCAAAGAAAGGATATTTAGGGATCAAGCCGCTTTTGCTCGGAGGTTCATTTTTCATAGAACGTGTCCTAGGATTTGGTAATACTTGATGTAACACGACTTTACTCCCCTTCATTCTTCTGTGAAAGCACAGAGAGGTTCACTATTATCCCATTTTACAGATAAGAAAGCCGAAGGTTAGTTTTGTTTTTCACAGACGGTGCGCTGCCAACGACTTGGCGACCACGACTGCCTTTCTGTGGTCAGAGCAACATCCCACGGGTAGCAAGTTATCACTAACAAAGCAGCAACAGAACCCAGAAAACCCTAATTTCTAGCTCATGGCACCAATCTGCAGATGAAGAATCGTCAAAGTGCGATCACGAGGACGCCTATAAAAATGCTTAAAAAAGGCAGTGACACATCATATCACCGTAGCACTGAAAAGAAAAAACAGCAACATCCACAAACCCTGAGAATCTGAAACCCTCTATGGAGGCGGCAAGATCAAGCAGTCGGCCCTGGGTCTGTGTCCTGGTCATGACCTGGCCTGTCTGGACTGTTTTCCTCACCTACCCCCTCCGCATTCTGTTTCAATCAAATGAGAACATTGGTGAAACAACACATTTTCAGTTGCACCAAAACTAGGGGTTATTATTTTAAAACACCCAAATAAATTATGGCAAATCCCTGTGGTATAACATTATAGTAGAACAATCAACGGTGAGATCCAAAGTATAAAATATGAAGAGAGGGGCGCCTGGGTGGCTCAGTCAATCAAGAGCGTCTGACTCTTGATTTCAGCTCAGGTCATGATCTCAGGGTCATGAGATCGAGCCCCGAGTTGGGCTCCGCGCTGGGCATGGAGCTAGCTTCAGATTCTCTCTCTGCCTCTCTCCCCCATAAAAAAAAAATACGTTACGGGACTCCACCTCCACCTCCAGAATTTCTGATTTGGTCTGAGGTGGGGTCTGAACATTTGCATTTTCATGTGTGAAGTGAGTGCTGTTTCTATCTTTGGGTATTTGCAGATTTCTTGGGACATCCTCTATTGCTGCTTTTCCTGAGTGCTGGGCATGGAGGCTGCTTGGGATTCTCTCTTCCCCTCTCCCTCTGCTCCTACTCCGCTCATGCTCTTGCTCTCTCTCAAATAAATAAATAATCTTTAAAAAAAGATATGAAGAGGGGCGCCTGGGTGGCTCAGTTGGTTAAGCGACTGCCTTCGGCTCAGGTCATGATCCTGGAGTCCCGGGATCGAGTCCCGCATCGGGCTCCCTGCTCAGCGGGGAGTCTGCTTCTCCCTATGACCCTCCTCCCTCTCATGCTCTCTGTCTCTCATTCTCTCTCAAATAGATAAATAAACTCTTAAAAAATAAATAAATAAATAAAATAAAATAAATAAATAAAGATATGAAGAGAAAAGCAAGTTATAAAATATGTATAACATGATGTCACCACTATCCATATATGCATGCATAAATATGTGTAAAAAAAACTGGATGTATCTACTGCAAATACAACATAACATCCCAGCGGCATTCTCTGAGTGGTGTAATTACTGGTGATTTGTATTTCCTTTTTCATGCTTTTCTAAGATCCATCTGTATTTTCCAGTGATTATGTACCAGATTTGTAACGATTAAAAAAATAAATGACTTTAAGACTGTAAACTATCCTCATACACACACTTTTGGTGGGAATGGGAATGGGAATAATTCCTTGGAGAGGTGATGTGGGCATATCTGTACAAGTTTACACTGAATACTCTTTGACCCAGCATTTCAACGTGTAATTATCCCACTCTCACAAGTGCACAAAGAAGTAGAAAAAAGGACCATCACTGCAGCTTGTTTGTAATAGCAAAAGACTAGAAAACTTAAATGTCCATCAATAGGGAAATACTAGTAAATCAGGGCACCTCTATTCAAGCAAATACAGCCCAGTAGAGAAACTCAGTTATGGACTGACACCAAACTATCTCTAAGATACATGAGTAGGCGAGAAAAGCAAGGTGCAGGATATCTGCTATCATTTGTGTAAACCTGCTTTTCAAAATAAATTCATATTCGGTGGTACATGTACAGGATGTCTCCAGAAGGTGCCCCCAAAATGATAATAATGTTGCCACAAGAGAGGGAAAGTGAGGGAACAGGAAAGAGGAAACCAGACGAGAGGGAAACTTCTTGTCATTGGATAGCCTTCTGTCTGTACTTCGAATCTTTTACAAACACAAAACCAAACAAAGAACCTTAAAATGTAAAAGCCTGGGGGGAAACGGCATCAATTATTTTTCTAAAAGTTTTAGTACCTTATGCCAGAGTCCTCTTCATTTTGAATGCAGCCCCCTAAAAAACACTGCCTCCAGTGGAAAAAAATACTACTTGAGGGACCCCACGTGCTGCTGCCGACCCGGTGCCCTCATGTGACTTCTAGGACCAGGTTTGAACACGTACGGGTTCAGCCAAAGCAAGAGCACTGTGTCCTCTGACAACAATTCCAATTCTCACTTGTATGCAGTAAATAAGAAATAGTTTACCTTTCAGCAAAGGTATCGAGTTTCCCCAGCTCATCGGAGAGGCCAACAAGGGAATCCAAGGTCCCCACCTAGAAAGATCGTGAAGAAGTTAGAGGCTCACACTTTATGGCAGAGAAGTGTAGGTCACTTTCAACAACAGTGCAGGGAGTTCTCTAACCTCCATCTCTCCTTGGTTATTCTTGTCAATAGCCAAACTGGAAAATGGAAAGAGCTGTTGAGAGAGTGGATTGGGGATATTTTCTAATTTTTTATTATTATTATTATCATCATCATCATCATCATCATTTTTCCCAACAGGATAAACTGTCCTACTTCTGCCATAGGAAGAAGTGACCACTGTGTCATTTTGAGACCCCAGCTCATTTTCTTCTTAGAATGGTAGTCTGCCAGGCATGTGAGTAATCCCCATAGCTGAGGAGACGTACCAGAAAGCAAGTTAAAGAAGCTGCCATTTCTGGGGCACCTGGGTGGCTCAGTCAGTTAAACATCTGCTTTTGGCTCAGGTCATGATTCTAGGGTCCCGGGATGAGCCCCACACCGGGCTCCCTGCTCAGCAAGGAGCCAAGGAGCCTGCTTCTCCCTCTCCTTCTGTCCCTCCCTCCCCCTCTACTCCATCCCCTCCTCTCCCCGCTCCCCAAATAAAATCATAAAAAAAAAAAAAAAGAAATTGCTGTTTCTAAAGCCTTTCTCCCCCAAGATGTCCAACAATCCCTGTCTCTGTTCTCCTTTGCTATTACTACCAATGATCTTGCAGGTGCAGAGGGTCAGCTCTCCCTCCCACCTCATCATTCATGCAAGTCTTTTTCTTTGCAGATTACTTGTACCGATCCACTTCTTAATGTGACAAGTATGAGAGTCCAAAACTGTATTTAAAGAGCCAGTCTACAGAATCAGAAGGAAAGGCTTTGTTTTCATGTCACCAACCACCAATCAGACATTCAAAAGTAATCAGGATTAACAGTGTGTGTCAACTATACTCTCACAAAAGAATACTTTTAAAAAAAAATACTTTAAGAAAGTAATTAGGCGGGGGGCACCTGGGTGGCTCAGTCGTTAAGCGTCTGCCTTCGGCTCAGGTCATGATCCCAGGGTCCTGGGATCGAGTCCCACATCGGGCTCCCTGCTCAGCGGGAAGCCTGCTTCTCCCTCTCCCGCTCCCCCTGCTTGTGTTCCTGCTCTTGCTATCTCTCTCTGTGTCAAATAAATAAATAAAAATCTTTAAAAAAAAAGAAAGTAATTAGGGGGGGCGCCTGGGTGGGTCAGTCATTAAGCATCTGCCTTCAGCTCAGGTCATGATCCCAGGGTCCTGGGATCGAGTCACACATGGGGCTCCCTGCTCAGCGGGAAGCCTGCTTCTCCCTCTCCCACTCCTCCTGCTTGTGTTCCCTCTCTTGCTGTGTCTCTGTCAAATAAGTAAGTAAAACCTTAAAAAAAAAAAAAAAAGGTAATTAGGAAATGATGAGGCCCAGTTATCTCTAATACGTTGCTTCTTTTCAAGTAACTTGATGTTAAGCATCTTCTGGCGAGGGTCCTGTCTCTTCTTCCCATCTAACAAGCTGCCTTGCACAGAGTGGTGAGTGCACACTGATTCCCTAACCCTCATGGCGGGGGTCACCAGACAAACAGGGGCAGGTCTGAAACAAGCAGCAACATATGGGTTCAGAAACTTACCAGATCTGCAGCCCTGGTCTCCTTTCTCCGCCCTTCCTGATCTATCACATGGGACTGGTAAGTATTCCAGATGATGCGTTTGAAGGGCCTGGCCCCCAAAGTACTGCTCAATGAACACTAGCAAATACAGTAGCATCACTAAGAAGATTATATGGCAGTTTGCTACGAGAGGGGCCTCTGGGCGGTTGGGTGGGGCCATCCCTTCAGCACCCACAATGCATCTGCACAGGTGTCATCGAAAAATGCCTCAAGCGTCTTCCTTTGGGGAACTTGCAATCTTAGGAAGCACCGCAAAAATTCCAGTCTTCTGAAGCGAAAAGACTTGCACACCTTGCTCCTCTTTCACATTTGTTTCATTTTAACTTTGTTCTCCCCTGCAAGAGCCCTTAGACTCCTATCTCTTTCCTGTCATATCTCTTTCTGCCATCCGCCCACTTATCCTTAAATTCCCCTCCTGCCTCCCCACCAGTACCAGAGGGATCCGGAATTTCCCACCCTGTGCCAGGTCACGAGTTCGACCAACGCTGAAGGTCTCCAAACCTGCACATTTAAACTGTATTGTTCGTCTTCTTAGATGTCAAAGAGAAAACACGAAGAATTCTACAACAACTCACAAGGGCGCAGGTATGTAAAATGCTCTTCCCACTTTTTGAAGACACTGCACCCACCACACCCATCTCTCCCTGCCCTCTGTCTGTAAGTCCATAGGAACCACAACTAACTTTGGGCTACGGTGTCAAGTCCCATCCAGACCGCTGACTTGCCCTGGGCATCCTCACCCCCAGGCTGATCCTCAGCATTGCTGTCTTGGCCCTGTTATTTTCTCCTTGGCTTCCCAGAACACACCCACCCACCCCAACCCATCACCTCCTTCATCCTCTCCAGGATTTTACCTTGAAGTCAGGAATCGAGAATTTGGTGTTGTAAGACAGGTTGGACTTGGAGGTTACGGTGTTCATCCTCTCCAGAGCTTGTAAATTCTCCTGATCACCAGGGGCAGAAATTAACCAAAACTCGGACATGCTTCCCACCTTCTTTTATCCAGTTACTGACCAGAACCACAGCAACATACACAAACAGAAACAGGAGACAAGTGTCAAATCTCTACTCCTTCACCACTCCCTCCCCTCAGAATTAATCCTCTCCAGGATGTGTTGCTTTTCCCATTCTTTGCCCCTTTGACCTTCCAATTCAGATTCTCTAGTTCCAAGGACACCATATGCACAAAGCAACGTGCTGTTTCTTATCTCAACTGTGAAAGCCCTCAGGGCTCCACAAAGACTCCCAAGCCATCCATAGGGTGGTTCTGACCGGTTTTAAGGGTTGGGGGAGGCGGTTGGGGAGAACCAGATTGCTGTCCCTTTAACTTCCCCCTCTCTTGACACCATAATGCAAATGGGGGAGGGGGGCGCAGCAAGTCCCGCATGGGGCCCTCTGAAATAGTTTCTTCGTTTCCATGTTGTACTTCCCGGGATGCAGGATGGGGTGAAGGCAGGAATGAGACAAGGAGGCAATTTCACAACAGGGGCTCGGACAAACCCCAGATCTTAACTGACCAACCTTGAGAATGGTGCTAGCCTTAAAAACAGACTTCAGAAGAACTTTATTTTTCCCAAATAGAAAGAAAAAAAGGTGGTGGGATGACTACTAAAGTCCTTTTTCCGTAGGACCAGGTGTCCACTCTGCAGAGGTGGGTAACGTGCTGGGCCTGGCAGTGTCTGTCCAGCGTCTGCAGCTTCCAAAGGCGATTAGTTCTGCTCATTCAAACGTGCACACACCCACACCTCTCTCCCCCTCCGCCCGTTCCTCCCTTCCCTGCGCCTCGCAAAGCGCCTCGGACGCCTAAGGGGGAAAACAGGGTGACAGCCAGAGACCCGTCCTGGAAGCTTTGCTTTTTGACTCGCTTAGTCCCTCCCAATCCCGCGCACTAATAACGCAGTTCCTCTCGGTCTCGACTGCTGATGGCCTGGAGACAAACTGGCCCCACGCGCAGAAGCTGGGGAGATGCCACCTGCCCGGCCCCGGGAGGGCGCCGCGGGGGCGCCGGGTCCCCGGCTCCCACGGAGAAAGCGCGGCCCGGGACGGCGTGCGTGGACCGAGGCGAAGCGCGGACCCGGGCGCCCCCGGCCCGCGCCTCTCCCGCCGCCGCCCCGCGTCCCCGACCCCGCGGTCCGTGCTTACCGGGAGCCGGCGGCCGCGAGGGCGGGCGGGCGGGCGGGCGGCGAGCGAGCGCAGAAGCAGAGCGCACGGCCGGCTCCCGGGAGGCGGCGGCTTCTGCGCCGCGCCCCGCCCCGGGCTTTTATCCCGAGCGGGGAGGCGGCCCTCGCCCGCCCCTCGGTCATTTGCATACCGGGCCTCCCGCCTCCCGCCTCCCGCCTCCCGCCGTGGCTGGCCCCGGGGTCCGTGTCCGGGCTGCGGCCGCCGCGCGTCCGGGTGCCGCGCGGGCACTGGGTCCACCCGCGGGGTGGGTGCCGGCGGGATTCTGGGGAGCATCGGGCGGGGGGCGGGCTGTCTCCAGCCCACAATGTAGCGGGGCACACCGGACGGGGACGACCGAGAGGAGCGGGCGAGGCGAAGTACCCCGCACGGGGCCGCCCGCCCCCCGCGGCCGCCGCCTCGCTCTCCACCCCCACCCTGCGGTGACCCGGCACGGGGGCTCGGGAATCATCGGGCGAGAGGACTGATCCGTGGGAAGAAGCGCAACAGGTCCACCTATGTTTGGGGCACTCACCTGGGCAGAGCACCAAGCCTTCCTGTCCTTGTGGGCGTGAGCTTGGCCGGGTTGCCGAGGAAACTCTCCAGGGTCCCACGCGCCCACCTCACCTTACCCCCCTTCGAAACTGCCCTGGCTATAGGAGGGATTTAAAATGTAGTGTCTCACTACCGCGATGTGGGTTCATGATCCCTGCTGCTTGGAAAAAAAAAAAAAAAGAGAGAGAGAGAGGGAAACCCCAGAAATTAACCTGGGAATGTTAAAACACAAAAACTCTGAGAATTCATTTTCTCTGGAGTAAGAGGAGGAAACGTGAGTGTATCCTTCCCTGTGGACAATGTTTTCAGTGGTTTCTGGGAAAGATAAAAATCTCAGAATTATCTTTGGTGGGGGGTATTGAAGAATTCCTTAAGAAATGAGCTCCCCCTTACTAGATAAAACTACTCAGACCATCAGCCTAATTGCTGGGAATGCTTTCGGAATTTGCAAAGAATGGTAAGGTGGAACAACAGATGCTGGGATGAGAAGGCTCAGATGCAGCACAGAATGGTGGCTTGTAAAGGTCACAACATGTCACACTGCAATCCTATTGTGGGTTCGGAATTAGCAGTTTGGAACTCCCAGCACCTGCATGGTGCATCATCATTATTGGGACACTCGTGGGCATTAGTCAGTCCTTGCAACATCTTCCTGAGGGAGGACACCTGAAACCAAGGGATAAGGAAACTCGGTGTGTACAGGGAGGTAAAAATGGTAATTCCAGCGAAGGAGTGGCCTGGTTGGACCTTGAATCCGGGGTCTTCAATCTTGTACCTGACCCAGTAATGTCATTTTTTTCCAGCTAGGCCAAACGGAATCATAGAGCTGGGCACAAACTCATTTACAAACAAGGGGAGGGATGTTCCAGAAGTTACATGAATTGCTGGGTGTCATGTCACTGGTTAATGGCAGAGCCATGAGGGGGGACTTAGGCCTGGGATCCAAGGGTCCTTTGCCCTGCTCCCAGCCAGCCCGTGGGAGAATGTGTGCTTTCTATTTCAGTCAATGTTTTTCTTCAATATTCCAAACCATCACCCTGGCTTCTCAGACGTTGGGCAACACATTTAGAAGTATTCCCGACTTTGCTGATGGCACCGTTCTTTCTATAAATATGGCTTCCTCTAATAAGCTCGTTTCATGAAATAAGAGTTGGACACAAAATAACATCTGGACATCCGATTAAAAAGTTATTGAGGACCTACCGTGTTCCTTGTCTTACTTAAAATCTTCCTACTCAAAATCTAAAATCTTTCTGATTATGGTACATCTTGGGCTTCTTGTTACACATTGGAATTTGTGATCGCTTGGCTTGTTTCAACTAACTTTTTTCTGCTTATAAAGGTAATTCTGTGCTGCTTATAGAAGATTTGGAAAACATAGAATAGTATAAAGAAGAAAGTCAAAAAATCACCTGTATTTCCAACAGTCTGAAATAACCATGTTAACATCTCTCTTTGTTACTTTTTAATGCGTATTCATATATACAGACTTAGACTTTGGGGCAGGATTGAGATTAGATACTATTCATAAGGTTTGGCATCCTTCTGTTGACTGTTCTTTAAAGATCAAAAAATTATCAAGCCTATTTTATCAGTGAAGGATAATTCAATGTCATCAGCAATTTACCCAGCTCGGAACTGGAGTCAGGTATATTTGATTTCAAAGTCAAATAAAGAAATCTTGTTGGACAACTTACATCTTAAATAAAAGGGGAAAAAAAAAAAAAAACAGAGAGAGGGAGGGAGAGAGATGAAAACAGCACTGTCTTGCCCCAAGGTTCTTTCGATTTGCAGTTTTCAAAGGCAACATCTGTACTCATCAGTTTTGAACGGACTTGTGTTATTCTGTCAAGTTTCCCTATAATCAATCACCTTTAACACAGAGAAATAAGGAGATATTCACCAAAAGTCATGGAGCCTCTTCCCTTGATATATCTGGAGAATACAGAACAGCATTCCCACTCTATAGGGAAAGCGGTTCCTTTTCATATATCAGCCTGAAGCAGCATTTAACAACCCGTGTTCAGTTCCTCCAACTGTCCCCACACTCCCAAAGTCTCTGAAATCTCCACCTAAGTGACTTCAAGTTTATGCGCCTTGACCACTACTTTGAAAATACCCGTAGGTTATGGAAAGTGCTTCATAGACACACCCTGAAAGAACCCAGGTTATAAAGAACACGATCTCTTCCTGGGAATAAAGGCAAGGGAGGAAAGGCTATCAGCTTGGAATCATCTCCAGGTTATTATGAATTTGGCTTTGGCTACCTAGTCCAGAAATGTTTCTGCAGTTGGCACTGGTTATGTATTGAGCCAGCTGAAGTCTATGCAAGACGGAACAGTCCCGTCAAGTTTGGGAACTAGAAGGACCAGGCTGGCCTACTTGGTCTGCTCTTCTCCAGCCTCTCCCAGATGATGCCCTTTGGATCTCTTTGTTACTTCGTGGAGAGAAGTAGGATACTTCAGAGGATACTCCTTACAATTAACGCAGACACATAAATCCGTCTGCAGGTGGCTCAGGTGGATTTTTCTAGGCTTTTCCAAGAAGAACCCAGGGAAGTTTCTCAATAAGGACAGCTCTCTGGTGGAGATAAATATAAGTGGAGTTATCAGCTGAGTCAGTAGGGTGTTGGAGAAACAGAGTAGCTTTGGTATCAGGCAATTGGATGAGCCACTTAGCCTTACTGAGCTGTGGGTTTCCCCTCTGAAAACAGGGGAGCAATTATGCACATCTTTCAGGCTTGTCCTGCAGGTGAGAGAGAATAGCATTGGAGGCACCAAAGACAGTGCTTGGAAGCTGTGGTGTGCTCGTAAATGTTCCCTTTACTTCCTGCTCCCTCTCTTTTCTGAGATGTTCTGTGGGGTTTCACACCTTAACCGTGGCCCTTATAATAATGCCTCAGTGACACCCAGCATCCTTCTCCATGGGCCCAGAGTATTTTGATCTGCGTCTTCCCATTCAGCCAATACCCTTGTGATTTAAGGACAGCCATCATGATGTCTTTCACTCTTTGGTTGGACAAACCAAAGGCCGTGAATTCTCATGATTTATTTGCTCAAGTGTACAGAGTTAAGGAGAATGCTCATTTAAGGGGTGATTGTTGTTTTTTTCAGTATCTGCAAGGCAGTGGGGGGGACGCAAAAATAAATCAATTTTCAATCTAGTGATAGAGAAAAGCAAGTGTGGTGAACAGAATTTTAAGAAGTCCTAACTCACTAAGGTATGAATACAAACCCCGGAGCAGGATGTGAGACATGCATAAAAATGAGGTGTAAGCGTTCAAGAATGCTATGATCCTTGTTTCACAGATGAAGAAACAGGACCAAGGAGATTAAGTGATCTGAGCGGGAACACAGTTAATGGTAGACCTGGAACTTGAACTTCCTTCTTCTACTTCTGAGTGCATATTGCTCAACCAGATCTCCAAAGAAAGAGTTACTAGCACTCCATCCATGATTCCCTTCCTGGCTCTTCCATTCATTAGCTGAGTGAACTTGGACAAGTGACTTGACTTTGGTGGGCGATAAAACAGGGTGTAGAACGTACCTGTCTTCTAAGGTTTTTCCAGGGATTCCATGATATGGCACAATGACCGGCCCATATTAAGTACTTGGTCAAGGCGTGCTATGAGTATTAGCTCCCTTAGATACTCTTTGCTTCTTTTCCTTCCTTTGCCTCTCCTTTCCAGGTGCCTTTTTCCCCTCACAGGGTTCTTCTGCAAGACACTGATTCTGCCCTGTTGTCAACACGTGGCTCATTTGTCACTCATGCTTCAGTCACTTCAAACATGTCTTTGATGTAGTTAGCCTTGGAGAAAGGAGAGCACAACAAGTGCTTCAGGGAGACGCTATAGCGATGAGCCGCGCAGGGCTTTGGGTTCTGGCTTTGGAACTAAGAAGATCTGACCTCACGTCCCGTTTCTGGTGTTTATTAACTTGCCATGGACCCAATTTCCTTGTACTCCACTTTCCTTGTCTATAAAATGGGGACTTCCTAAGAGAGGGGCACCTGGGTGGCTCAGTCGGTTAAGCATCTGCCTTCCCCTCAGGTCATGATCCCGGGGTTCTGGGATCGAGTCCCACATTGGGCTCCCTGCTCAGGGCGGAATCTGCTTCTCCCTCTCCATCTGCTTCTCCTCCCAGCTCATGCTCCCTCTCTGTCTCTCTCTCTCTCAAATAAATAAAATCTTAAAAAAAAAACAAAAAAAAAAAAACAAAAACGGAAAGAGAAGATGTGTGCAAATGTCCAAATGTGCCCGGTCCCAGCGTGCTCGTCTTTTTACTCTAGATCAGAGGCTTCTGCCTCACTCACTGTCACGTTCTTGGTGCTGAGTAGATGCTCAGGCAATATTTTTTTGGATCACCTAAAGCAAGGAGCTTAAATGCCCAAGACTGCTTGGAGAATCAGGGGAAGCTGAGTGAGAATTTTTTTGCTCTGCTTAAATCGATTCTGTTGTAGAAATTTTAAATGGTTTGACAAGGTCATGAAGATAGACCTCTGTGTGTGAATAGTGGCTCTGTATGTTAAGCATGAGTGACATCCACAGTCATTTAATTATATTTACGAGACTGAAAATTGGAGACATGGTACATGCCCAACAAAGGGGGGTTGGGCAAATTAATAATGGTATAATCATGCTGCCATTGAAAATGTTTTAGAGGGGGGACACCTGGGTGGCTCAGTTGGTTAAGCGTCTGCCTCCGGCTCAGGTCATGATCCCAGGGTCTGGGATTGAGTCTCGCGTCTGGTGGGGTGCCTGCTTCTCCCTCTGCCTGCCGCTCCCCCTGCTTGTGTTCTCTCTCTCTCTGACAAATAAATAAAATCTTAAAAAAAAAAAAAGAAAATGTTTTAGAGGAATAGTGACATCGTTAAGATTCCAATTTTGTAAGAAATAATACGTAAATGCAACAAACACAATACATGCATCAATATCCACCTTAAAAGGAAATAAATTAAGATGTTAGAAGAAGTTATTGCTGGAAAATGGGATGATAGGTGTGTCTTTCCCTTTGATCTTTGTATTTTCAACTTTTTAATCATAAACAAGTCATTTTTTAAAAGATTTTATTTATTTATTTATTTATTTATTTATTTATTTATTTAGAGACAGAGAGACAGCATGTGTGCGCATGCATGTGTGGGGAAGGGCAGAGGGAGAGGGAGAATCTCAGGCAGACTCCTCACTGATGGTGGAGCCTGACGCGGGGCTCAATCTCATGACCCTGAGATCAGGACCTGAGCCAAAACCAAGAGTCAGATGCTTAAGCAACTGAGCCACCCAAGTGCCCATAATAATTCATTTTTAAACTCAAGAAAAATACTGCACGATAGTAAAATTGACAGCCATCTAGACCACCATCTAATGCCAACCACTAAAGTGCAATAATGTCTCTACACGTCCCATCTCCTGTTCCAAGCTCTGAAATCTACCATCTCCCACTATCCCTGCCTTTCCCAACTCTTAAGCTCAAATAGTCAAGGAGAGGCTGCCTTCTTGATCTGTTTCTTTTACCTTGTCTTAATATTCATTTGTACATCTGAATATTCCCGTCCTCTGTTCCTGCACAGGCAGAGCATGATCAACACTTTATTCTAAGAGGCCAAGTATTTAAGGCAATTAGAGAACTCTTCATCAGCTACAGTCTTGCTTTTATTATTCAGCCTTATATAATGATTATTTATTTGTCTCTTTATAGTTAAATTGTAAGTGCCCTGAATTACCTTTTCCTGATTTGACTTATTTTATTCTATTTTATTTTATTTTTTTTGTCTTTCACCTCTCTGAGGAACCTGGAACAGGCCTGGCATACAGCAAACATTCAAAGGTTGTTAAGTTAAGCAACTATTTGTTATTTGCTTTCCTAGCTTTATTATAATCATTTAAAAGGCTTTCCTAGCTTTATTACAATCATTTAAAAACATGAGGTGGAATGTTTCCAGGTGTTCTGTTCTTCAACCATTCCTCCTAGTAGCTTCCTAATAGCCAGTCCCAAGTGTGCCCTACAGTTTCTCCCTCCAGAGTGCCTCTTAAACTTGCCCACTTTTCTTCTTGTCATTTCCCAGTTCTGGACTATCATCACCTTTGCTCCCATTTCCTGTAGTGGTTGAATTGTGCTCCCCTCCCAAATTCATGTACACTCAGAACCTCAGAATGGATCTTATTTGGAAAAAGGGTCTTTGCAGATGTTACTAGTGAAGGATATCAAAATGAAATCATATTGGATGTAGGGTTGACTCTAAATCCAATGACCAGGGTCCTATAAGAAGAGGAAAGGAAACAGAGACACAGAGGGAAGAAGACCAGGTAAGACAAAGGCAGAGGTTGGAGTGGTACAAGCCAAGGAGGACCGAGGATTTTGGGGGCCACCAGAAAGCAAGGAGAAGCAAGGAAAGGTCCTCCCTAGAGACTTCAGAAGGAACATTGCCCCGCTGACACCTTGACTTGGAGCTTCTAGGCTTCAGAACTCGAGAGAACAGATCTCTGTTGTTAACCCACCCAGTTTGTGGCACTTTGCTAAATTAGCCCTAGGAAACTAACACATCTCTCTATCACCCAGGGTTGTGGTTTCTAACACATATCAGATCACATCATGCCTCTGCTCAAAAACCTCCAATCATTTCCCATTGCTCTTAAAATAAACTCTAAAGCCCCATTTCTCACATAGAGGAAAGAAGTTACAAATATGGAAAAGGAGAAAACTAGAACAAACCCTGTGTTCCTGGATTAGGACTGGAGGTGTCAGTAATGAGCTCGTAGATTTTAAGGTGGATGTGTGGATGGGTGGATGGATGGATGGATGGATGGATGGATGGATGGATGGATAGCTAGACAGACAGATACTTTCTTACCTCTGTTCATTGAGAGAGCCTAGAAGCGATGATTTACCAGTAGCACTGAGAGCATCAATAGTCCAGATCTTGATTTCTAAATACCGTTATCCACTAAAAGGAACCAGGGAACCAGGGAGAAATGGGTAGTTCCAGAACTGGAATAGGGCACGGTAAAGGGACATAATGTCCTCTTACTTACTTACTCTTGAACTGTTCAAAATAATAATAATGTATACATTACATATATAGATATATGTATCTCTTTTTATATAGTCTCATCATATATCTATATCTATGGAAATTCCTTGTGCTATTCTTGCTACTTTTCTGTCATTTTGAAATTATATTAAAACGAAAAGAAAATCTCCCTTCACAGGCCTGCAGGAAGTGGAAGTGAGGCGAGAGGTCCTGTTTCCCACCTCCACTCACAGCCTGGCCCCACTCTTGGCCTTGAGGTCACTATACCTCTATCCCTGTTCACTCAGTCACCACAGGAAGCCACAGCCCCCCCTTCCCCCCGCCATCACCGTTTCCATCTCACCCCTTCTTCTGTCCATCTTCCTATCCCTCCTCAAGCCCTCAGCCCCAGTACCTGTGCTCTCTGTAACTCACAACCCTCATCGGCAAACCCCTGGTGTTCCAACTTCTTTCAGTCTCCCTCATCTTTTTGTGCTGACCTCAACCTGGCTTCCCCTGAGGCCACGATTTTCCTCAGAGCCCTCTCTCAAGTTGAGGCTGTTTTTGCCTCCATACCTACTAGCACTAGGTCTCCCGTGGGAAGTACCCTCCTCGCTCCTTCTTGCCACTTTCAGGTTCTTCTTCCTCCAACCGCCCTCACGCCTCTCCCTAGCTTTGAATCTCCGCCTGTCTCATCTGATGGAACTTCTTTGCGTCCAGCGGAAAGGAAACATTTTCTAACTGTGCTGCCTTCCCTATGTGGCAGCCTCTAGACTTGTGTCTATGGGGCACTTGTGGCTAGTGACCCTAAGGAGTGGAATTCTACATTTCATTTAATTTGTATTAATTTAAATTTGAATAGTCACACATGGAGGGTGGCTGCCATATTGGCCAGTGCAGCTTAGACATACTACCCACTTACGCTTAGTATGGCGCTCTACAGACCCCCAAAGCACTCCCTCTTATTCCTCAAAGAGATTAGTTCCTCATTCTTTCTCTTAATGCTTGGTGATGGCACCATATACTGAAATGATTCTGGCCACACCCTGGTCTCTTACTTTTCTGAACCCTTCTCCTTCAGGGATGGTGCCCATCTGCCTTTTATTCCTGCGGTCTTAGCCTTTATCATTACCACCGACTGGGACCCCTCACTGGTCTCAATACCCTGAGTCTGCTCTCCGACCACTGTCAAATCCAAAGATAAAGGGACTGATCTTCCTCTATTGCCCAAAGAGAACGAGACCTTCCCTGCCTCCCTTTCCCTTTAATAGAGAATTTGCTGGAGAAAAGTATGTTTGTAAACCCTACCTCTCCTTTTGACATGTATATAAATCTTTTTTTAAAGCTACAGAAGCCTCTGGCCAACAGTGCAACCCAGAGAGGTCTTCCTTAAGGCCTTGGGAGCCACTTCTTTGAAATGTAAACATCAAGGACCAAACCTTCCTGTTACTGCTTGTCATAGAAGTATGAAAAGTTTCTTTTTTTTCTTTCTTTGGATAAAGGCAGTTAGCCAACACAGATGGCTACCTTAGTTACCAGGTGGATTATTTTTCCCCCAACAACACCCCCTTATTTTCCTAGTACCCTACCTGTCCATCCCCCTGGGACCAAAATCCATCGGTCCTATCATTGTCCGTCATCCTGTCATGCCTGCACTTCCTTCCTTAAACTTTCCGGTCCATATTGTATCTACTCTCTTGCCCACCCTCTCAGCTCTCTTGACCCTTACTTGCTTTGTTTACTTGATGGCCAAAAAAAATCCAACCCTGGGAAAATCCACCTCTAGGCCTGCACTGTGTCTGCCTCATGCAGCCAGCTGTAAGTAGCTGGAGGAAAACACAGGACCACACTGATTGGTCTTGGAGGAAACAGAGAATATGTCACGCTGAGATATACGCCACTGGTCATAGATGTCAAGTGAAACTGTGGGGGAGGAAAAATTCTCCTCCACCCTATTTGGATCTCTGGCTGGACCTAAGAATTAAATTGGCATAAGACAGATTAATGGGAGAAAAGCACAGAATTTTTATTAGATTTTTACATGTACATAGGAGCCTTCACAAGACAATGAAGACCAGAAGACCAGACCAGAGCAGGAAGGTTTTATTCTCTTAGGTAGAAGAATAATCAATTTGTGAATTGATCGGACAAAGGGGTTTGGACTAGGTGTAGTAGGTGGTGAAGAAGTAAGTAGGAAGAGGGCGCCTGGGTGGCTCAGTTGGTTAGGCGACTGCCTTCGGCTCAGGTCATGATCCTGGAGTCCCTGGATCGAGTCCCGCATCGGGCTCCCTGCTCGGTGGGGAGTCTGCTTCTCCCTCTGACCCTCCCCCCTCTCATGTGCTCTCTCTCTCTCTCATTCTCTCTGTCTCAAATAAATAAATAAATAAAAATCTTTAAAAAAAAAAAAAGAAGTAAGTAGGAAGATAAAGGTAGTTTAAGTAGGCTTGTTTGTACAGATTTCTTGGCTCCCCATTCCCCTACAGTTTCCCTTGACATTCATGACCAGGACCATACATTGTGCCCTTGATACTGTCTGGCAATGTACTATATTTCCCTAATCCATTTTGTCTCCCAACCTTCCGGACAACTATTTCAAACTCTCCTCTCTCCTTGTATGTTCAGTTTCTCTTCTCCCACCTCTGACCTCAGCAGAGAACTTTGGTAACTCCCTGAGAAAAAGAAAACAGTCAAAAGAGAACCTCCACAAGCTCCCATCAGCATCTATAAAAATTAAGTCAAAATGGATCACAGACCTAAATGAATGAACTGAAGCTATAAAATCTTTAGAGGAAAACAGCAGTAAATCTTTGTGATCTTGGGTTAAGAAAAACTTTCTTAGGTATGACACCAAGATCACAAGTAACAAAAGAAAAAGAAATTGAATAAAAACAAAAATAAAAAATAAATAACTTCTGTGCTTCAAAAGGACATTATTAGAAAATGGAAAGACAACCCACAGAATGACAGAAAATATTTGCAGATCATATGCCCAATGAGGAACTTGTATCTAGAATTTATAAAGAACTCTCATGAACTCAATAATGAAAAGGCAACCCAGTTAAAAATGGGCAATGGATCTGAATAGGCAGTCTCCAAAGACGATACATAGAAGGCCAGTAAGCATATGAAAAGGTACTCAATATCATCCATCATTAGAGAAATTAAAAAAATCACTATGAGATACCACTTCATACACACTAAGATGGCTATTTTTTTTTTTTTTTAAAGAAAGAAAACAATGGAATGCCTGGGTTGCTCAGTTGGTTAAGCATCTGACTCTTGATTTCAGCTCAGGTCATGATCTCAGGGTCTAGAGATCGAGCCCTGCGTCGGGCTCTGCACTGAGCATGGACCCTGCTTGAGATTTTTCTCTCTCCCTCTCCACTTGCCCCCCCCCCCCCTCTTTCAAAAGAAATAAATAAAATTTGAAAGAAAGAAAGAAAAGGAAAGAAAGGGGGCGCCTGGGTGGCTCAGTTGGTTGGGCGACTGCCTTCGGCTCAGGTCATGATCCTGGAGTCCCTGGATCGAGTCCCGCATCAGGCTCCCTGCTCGGCGGGGAGTCTGCTTCTCCCTCTGACCCTCCCCCCTCTCATGTGCTCTCTCTCATTCTCTCTCTCTCAAATAAATAAATAAAATCTTAAAAAAAAAAAGAAAAGGAAAGAAAGGAAGGAAGGAAGGAAAGAAGGAAGGAAGGGAGGAAGGAAGGAAGAAAACAAGTGTTGGCAAGGATATAGATGGGTTGGAACCCTCATACACTGCTGGGGGGAATATGAAATGGTGCAGCCACTTTGGAAAACAGTTGGGCAATTCCTTAAATGTTACCTAGTCACCAGATGGCTCAGTGATTTCACTCCTAGGTACATAACAAAGAAATGAAAACAATGTCCACAGAAAAACATGGACTCATGTGTTAATAACAGTATTATTTATAATAGCCAAAAAGTGAAAACAACCCGAACGTCCATCAGCTGGTGAAGAGATAAATAACTTGTGGTATGTCCATGTGGTGGAATATTACTGGACAGTGACAAGGAATGGGGTGCTGAGGCAGGCTTCGCTATGGATAAACCTTAAAAACACGATGCTAGGTAAACGAAGCCCATCACAAAAGACCGTGTATTATTTGATTCCCTTTATATAAAATATCTAGACTAGGCCAGTCCACTGAGGCAGAAAGTAGATTAGTAGTTGCCTAGAGTTGGGGGAGAGGTTGGGTAAAAATGGGATGTGACTATCAATGGATATGGAATTTGCTTCTGGGGTCATGAAAAGGTGGTGGTGATGACCACACAACTCTATGAATATACTGAAAAGTATATGGTATGTGAATTATATTTCAATAAAGCCACTTAAAAAAGGAAAGCACCTGCAGATACCACATACTAAAAAAGTCGCCTAAAAACAAACAAGTCTGCTCAAGCATGACCTGCCTGTGAAACCCTTCCAGGTCCTTGTTTGGATTTCTACACCTCCTAGCATCTCCCATCCCTCTCTTCACGGCATGCAGTGCGTGAGGCTGTGGTCCTTGGTCATCCATCTGCCCCCGCGGCTGGGCCGTGAGCCAGCAGAGGCCATGAATCACTCACTCTTCCCTGCATCACCAACACCCCGCACAGTGCCTGGCACAAAGTAAGTTGCCAGGAAATGTTTGTTTAATAAGTGGATTCTCATAATGATCTTGAAAAGTATTATATTTAATAAGTATACCAATCAAATATTTAATTATTCGATAAACATATATTGTCCATTGCCGTGAATAACATATCCTTGATTCATAAACTGCTGATAAACATTGCCGAAACTATGAATCTAAGACCCAGGCTGCGCCCCATAACTTCAGAGGTCAGGAATGTCAGTCTCTGAACACTCGACCTCTATCTTGATCGAAACCCTGCACAGCCAACATTTTTGAGGATCAAGCCACTGTGTAGGTGGCTGGAGTGACAGGCCTTGCCCTAACCCCCACTGTGGTCAGCTCTGGGGATGATCCAGGTCCTCTTGATCTGAATCATCTCTGTGCCAATGGACTGGACACAGTGTCCCACATGGACTGGGTCCTCAGGAAGGCTCGTGCTATGGGTTATTCACCTGGGTTCCTGGGGAGACCAGCAGGCCAGTGGGAGAAAGTCTGTAGGCGGGTGAGCATGGGTGACAACAGGGGAGGAAGTAGCCGATCCTGTCATCCTTGTCCCTTCGCTCCAGCACCTTGGGAGAACACTGTGGGAGGTTCCCTACGGTGCAGATGAGGCTCCTGCCCAACACTTAAAGAGGTTGTACAGATCCCTTTTAGAACTACCGGAGGCACCTGTGAACGTTTGTGCTGCTACGCACGACCTCTCCCCATGCATTTTTCGGCAGGAGTGACACACCGACACATAGATGAAATAAAATAGAATGAACTAACATGCCATCTTTTTGAAATACATCATTGTTTTTAAGGTGTGTTCATTTGAAAAATGAGTGCCACGATCAGGGAATTTTGAATGGGAATGTTATAAAGGAACAATGGTTCTCCACAACCAGGGAAGAGCGGCACAAAATTCCCACAAGTCTCTGCTTTATGGAAGTCTGCAGAACCTGTGGACAAAGTGAAGCAGTTCACATATACTGACTTACAGAGTGGGGCTTTCGAGGTGTTAGTAAAACCAGGGGTGAAATCTCTAGGCAAAGCCTTCGCGGTCCAGCTGGGTATGAGCCTGAACCCTGTGTCTTGTGTCCATGGGTTTGAAGAGGCTGTTGGGGACCCTCATTTCTTTGACTAGCCCATCCTACCCTGCAAACTTCCTGGTCATCCCCACTTTCCCCCACCCTGCTCTCCTCTCTCTGTTCTTTCCAGAACACTCTGTGTCCTCCCTCTTGTCCTGAAGCCTCAGGGATCCTGGGAGCCATCTTCCAAGGCAAGCTGGGCAGCTTGCCAGCCTTCCTCTGCTTCCCACTGGGACCCTCCCATGAGGACAGCTGTAGGGACCGTGCTGCCACACCAGATGCCTCCAAGAGGGTGACTGTGGAGACCCCCTCCCCGCCGAGGCTCCTGACATCCAGCTGACCACCACCCTCTGCCCCTCCTAGGAAGGGACAAAAGAAAGGAGAGACATGTGTCCCTGATGATAGGTCCTCAGAGACGACAAGACCTATCAGGGAAAGACCTGTGGCTGCCTGCTTCACTGCAGGGTGAAGCTAATCAGCAGTATTTCCTGAATGAAAGAAAGAAAGAGAGAGAGAGAGAGAGAGGAAGAAAGAAAGAAAGAGAGAAAGGGAGAAAGAAAGAAAGAAAGAAAGAAAGAAAGAAAGAAAGAAAGAAAGAAAGAAAGAAAGAAAGAAAGAAAGAAAGAAAGAAACGTGATGAGTGATGAGTGAGTGAAATGTCATCATCTGAGCCTGGCTTGAGCGTCCGCATAGACAACACCCAGCCCCTGCCTGTAAGCTCCCAGCGCTCCTCCACTCCAAGGAGCTTCCCTTTCTGTCTTTCAGCTCCCACTCCTGAGGCCACACCCTGCACCTCATCATCACCCGAAACTGCTGCGCCTCTGAAAGCTTAGCTGTCACCAGCCCCCTCAGCACAGCCCGCTGTCCTCCCTGCCCTCCCGCCTAACTCCCACCGCATGGCGCACAGCGCATGCACACACGTGCTCATGTGCACACATGCGTGCATGCACGCACATACACACATGTGCACAGGCATGCACACACATGCACAAGCACACAGAGGCGCTCATGCACTCGTGCGCGCACACACACGCATGCACATGCGCACACGCACACACAAGCCCGCCTCCGCCGCCTCAAGTTCTGTCACCTCCCCCGGTCTTGCTTCTTTCCCTGCCAGGACTGACTGTCTGAACTTCCATCTCATTTGCACCCTTGTTCTCTCGCGCTCTTTATATATACTAGATACCAGTCCTTTTTGGTATATGTGTTGTGAATATTTGCTCCCAGTTTGAATTTTGCTTATTCATTTTCACTATGTTTCTTGATGATCAGAAGTTTCTAATTTTGATGACGTCTAACTTGTCAATTTTTCTTTTGTGATTACAGATTGTGTGTGTGTGTGTAGCCTAAGAAGACTACATTCTATCCCCCAAGTCACAAGATATTCTCCTGTTTCTTTTTTTTTTATTTTATTTTTTAATTTTTTTAAAGATTTTATTTATTTATTTGACAGAGAGAGAGACAGCGAGAGAGGGAACACAAGCAGGGGGAGTGGGAGGGGGAGAAGCAGGCTTCCCGCAGAGCAGGGAGCCCGATGAGGGGCTCGATCCCAGGACCCTGAGATCATGACCTGAGCCGAAGGCAGTCGCTTAAACAACTGAGCCACCCAGGTGCCCCACCTGTGTTTCCTTTTTAAAGTCTTAATGGTTTAACTTTGATGTTTAGATCTATGATCTATTTTGAATTCATATTTTTTTGTATGGTGTGAAGTAGGACTCGAGGTCCATTTTCCCCCGTCTGGAGATCCAGTTGCTCCAACACCGTTTGTTGACAAGAATTACCTCTCCTCACTGGATTGCTTTGGTGCCATTGTTGAAAATCAGGTAATTACATATTAGGGTTTATTAGTGGGCTTTTTATTCTCTTCTATGATCTGTTTGCTGACTCTTACTCTAGAAGCTATCTTGATTACCATAGCTTTATGGTATGTCTTAAAATCGGTAGTGTAAGTCCTCTAACTTTTTTTTCCAAAAGTGTTTTGGAAAAAAACTTTGTATTTCTACACATTTTCAGCTTGTCAATTTCTACAAAAAAAAAAAAAGCTCACTGGGATTTTGATTAGAATTGCCTTGAATCTGGAGATTAATGTGATGAGAATGGACATCTTAACAATAAATCTCATCTTGAATTATTTATTTATCTCTCGCACCCCTCCCTAACCTGCTCTTACACTATCATGCCTGCCCCTGAAACTGGGAGGCACCCTGAATGTGGTCCTCTCCCTTAGCTTTAACAACAATCACAGGCCTGCCGATTTTTCTCCCTAAATGTATGCTGAATCCATTCTTACCTTTCCCTACTACTACTTTGCAGAATGCAGGCCTTCCTCCTCACTCACTTAGAGAATCGCAATCACTGTTTACCTAACTGCACTCTGCAAAGCTAGCTTGCGCAGCAGCCTCCGAGACGCTCTTTTGCAGATCCAATCATGCCACTCTGGCTCGAAGCTCATTAGCTCCAGGACGAAGTCCCAGCTGCCTTAACTTGAAATGCACCATGCTCCTGATCTAGCTCTTTCCCACCTTTTCAGCTGCCTTTCCTGATAACCCCTGTACCTTCCGCTTTCTGAAAACCTCCCCATCCCCCAAATGAGTTAGGGGACCCTCCTTGATGTGCCCATTATGCCCTGTACATAAGAAAGGGTATCTAATGTGGGGCACTTGTTCAAAAATTAAGAATTTCATGATGGTGACAGCAGAGTGTTAAGCCAAGTATAAAGCTTTTCTGAGCACAGGGCCCTGTGTAACTGCATGGGTCCTTTGCACATCTCGTACTTGTAACTGTGTCTGTTTCCTGTACAGCAGGAAGCCCTAGAGCTCTGGAAGGCCCAGGCAAGTCATCCAGAAAATGAGTTGCTTTTTCCTAAAATCAGTGGCTTTTGTCTTTTGGTATAATCTGATCATTTTAAATGCTCTTCGAAGGCAGAACATTGTATTTAGTATTGTAGTCCAGTTACTCGGTCCTCAAAATTAAGTCAACGAATACCTATGCATAAGACCCACTGAGATCAGAACATTGTGAGCTCTGACGGAATGAATTTGCTTGTGGCCACAGTGTCAGCCAACAATCCATCATAAGGAGAGGTCGTGATAGGATTTCAGGCACAGAAATCACCCGTTGGTATTCTGTAAGTATAATTAGCCTGTGTTCATTCTCCATACATTAAACACTCCAAATATCCCCTTCCAAATAGGCTGGAAATGCATGCACATTCGTATTTGCTATTCTTTATACAAAATGTAAGTGATTGAGGAGGAAATGTCTACTGAGGTAGCATCTCACTGTCTGGGGCTGGGTGTGGGGTGATGACTGTGGTCTGGTTTGGGGCACGGTCCTAGCGAAGGTGTTTGCGGTCAAGTGTAAGAAGTCTTCCAGTCTGTTCTACTGCTCAGCTGCCCCGGTTTGATTTCTCCCTCTCCGGGATTCCTTAGCAGTGTGGGCTATGCCCTATGCAGGCTTTTATTCCTAACACGCACAAGGCCTGGCAGCAGGTCCAATAAATGTTTGGCTGATGAATGCGTGAGAAGGGGGAGGGAGAAAGGGGAAAGAAACAGGGGCAGACTTCAGGGCAGGATTCTATTATCTTGTGGAAATAAGATAACTTCCTTCCCACCCCCATCACCTAAATCCGACAAACAAACAAAACAAACTGACTTAATCTAAAGTCCAGCTTAGCTTTGTTCTTAGTGTAGGTAATGTATTATTCTGGTTCACTGAAGACCATTAAATGCCCGTATTAATAATATTAATGAAAACAATAATAAATTTATATCAATAACGTTTATGAAGTGTTATTTTTTAATAACATGCATATAGCTTTAATCATTTTTTAATTTGGTTATTCATTTATTTATTCATTCAACAGACATTGAGTGCCTATTATGTGTCATAACTAGGGAATACATTTCCATGATCAAACATTCTATAGTGTATTTTACCATTGGACATTTGTGGATTTAAACATAAAAAAAAACTGGGCGCCTGGGTGGCTCAGTTGGTTAAGCTCTGACTCTTGTTTTCAGCTCAGGTCATGATCTCCTCTCCTGGGTTGTAGGATTGAGCACCATGTGGGGCTCCACACTCAGCAAGCAGTTTGCCTGGGATTCTCTTTCTTTTTCTCCCTCTGCCCCTCTCCCTGCTCTCTCTCTCTCTCTCAAAATTAATCAATCTTAAAAAAAATAATAAAAAAGTGAATCTTTCTAACAGCGAAAAAGTTAACTGTATATTCCTTTTTCTTTCCTATCCAAGCCACATGAAATGGCCAAAAGGCATAACATTAGGTCATATAAAAATAAAGAGCAGCACCAATGTGCATATGCATCCTTGAAAATGGAACCATTATCTAGTATACCCTCTGAAATCTGTATGCCAATTCAGCTCATGGAGAAAGTAATAGATATGACTAATTTTGGTATCATAATGTCACCTACAGAGCATTTTCTTATGTTTAATTTCACTTGAAACCTGCCTCCTAGAAGCTTACAACCTAAAGCAGACATATTGACAAATGTCTGAACTGTGCCTGGCATGCGGTAATAACTCAATAAATACTTGTGGAACAAATGTATGAGTGAGTATGGTTATAGTACATGTGATCAAGGGTAAAGAAGGATTAAGATAATACAAAAATACAAAAAATTTACAGTAAGTCCTGAAGGCATTTCAATTTAATTCAAACGTGGTGTTTACACATAGTAGCAGATGAATACAGTTTGGTGTGCTTAACCAAACTGAATTTGTCAAATCCTGGCTGTTTGCCAGGACTCTATTGCATGGAGGGAGGAGTGACTGTCTTTCCCTCGGCTGGACAGACAGCTTGTGCTGGATGGTGGTATTGATGGCAGTGATGAGGACTATCCAGGTGTGGTCAGCAGTGATCTAAAATGACCCGATGACCCTCACCTCTCCGTGATTCCTTCCCCTGTGCATATGATTGGATATTATCTTATGTTACACTGCAGAAGAGATTTTTGCAGGTGCGATTAAGGTTATTAATCAGTTGATCTTGCAATAGGACCTAACTTACTCACACAAGCCCTTTAGAAGAAGAGTTTTCTCTGTTGGACACAGAGGAGGAGATCAGAGAGACCCACTCTGAGTGGCCTGAAAGAATGCAAGCGTCTATATCATGAGCTGCCAATGGGGGTCATGGGGGACAGACCTGAGACCAGCCTCTGGGAGCTCAGAGTGGCTCCCAGCTGACAGCCAGCAAGGAAAACAAGGGATCTCAGTCCTTCAACTGCAGAAGAATGAATTCTGCTGACAAGAATGAGCTTGGAAGCTGATTTTTTCCCCAGAGCCTCCAGACCAGAACTCAGCCTGGCCACCACCTTTGTTTCTGCCTTAATCTAAGTCCAGCCATTCCATGCCAGACTTCTGACCTACAGAACTGTGGAGCCAATGTTTATGTGGTTTTAAGACACTCAGTTTGTGGTAGTTTGTTATAGAGCAAGAGAAAACTAATGGCATTTTTAAGATAGGGAAATTTGCTCCACGGGTTATGGGTAAACCTGAGTGATGATGCAGAGAAGCAGGGAGATGGGCAAGCGTGGGATCCCGGGCTCCCAGGTGGGGAAGGCTTTGGCTAGAAGGAGGAGGGGGCTGCTCACTGTCACTCAGGCAGGGTCTGCATCCTGTCTCTCTCATGCAACCTGGGGCAAATTTGTTTTTCTTTTAAAACTTTCAAACCTACAGAAAAGTTGAAAAAACAGTATTTTCAACATCTCACATACCCCTTTACATAAATGGAACAATTATTAACATCTTTTGTAATATTGGAAAATTAATCCTGCCTCCTCCATAGGTCTCAGTGAAGCTTAAAGAGAGGAGACTTGTATAAAGCATTAAATTAGAATGCTTACCATCCGTGCAGTGAAGTTGGTGATTTTATTCTTATTAATTCTGGCAACATACACTTAGCAGCATCTACACAGGGCGAGACACTTCCAATTCATCAGAAATCTGATGTTCTATCTTGCAGTTTAGGAATCTATGGAGATGTGGATTAGTAAATAAAAAATTACAAATTCTTCAACCTTAAGTAATGATCATTCAGGTAAGGGGAAAAGAAATCTCACTCTCAGTATTGGCTTAGCTTATTTTTTAAAAAACATTTTACTCTGAAATAATTTTAGATGTACAGAAAAGTTGTAAATACACCAAAGAGCGTTCCCATATGCCTTTCATCCAGCTCTTTCTACTCTTACCATCTTCCACAACCATGGCATATTTATCAAAACTAAGAAGTTAACAGTCGTGCAATACTATTAACTAAACTACTGATTTTCTTCAGATTTTCTGATTTCTTCCTTTAATGTCCTCTTTCTGTTCCAGGATCCAACACAGGACACTGCATTGCAGCTAGGACTTACTTTTTTTTTTAAATGTTTGACTTGAAGATATATAAATATAAACCCAGCTATAAGTTTATTGTGGTTTTAGCTCTTGTGTTACTATACACCAAAGTAAACCTATGTGTTATTTTCAAGCAAAATGTTAAAAGTTCAAACCAATGTAATTCAAATTAATTTAATATGATGATTGAGACTGTTTTGATGAAAACCATTTGCCACTTTGCTAAAGGAATACAGCACCTCATGAATTCTTTTGCATTCCCTGCCCCCTCCTTGATCAAGCTGATTTGATTCTTCCCATTGCTGTTCTCTACTTGATGAACCGTAAAACCTTCTTTCACACAGTGGGCCACGACATCACTGGACTTTCACTTGACTCAAACTTGTCCCTATCACGTTACTTCATACCATCCTCCTCTCCTTCTAATCACTGAGCCAGGACAATGAAAGTAGTGACACAGGGCACCAGTGAACTGTAAATGAAATGCAAACCCGGCATTGACACTGAACTTCTTTCAGAAGATGGCCAACCAGATAATCAGAGATGTTTACATCAATTGTTGAAAAGACTATCACTGAAATAAAAAAACAACAACAACAACCTAAAGGTTTTTTTGAGAATACAGCTGTAAAATTCCTGCTTAAGAAACACTGCAATGAGATTATATACAATGTTTGGTGAGAACTAAGATACTTTAAGGCTTCCGGGAGACGGAGAAGGATGAATGGGAGTGACCAAGGTTTGCCGAGAGAGGGAGTTGAAAGGAGTCAGAAGAGCAGGTGTGGCGGCATGAAGACGTGAGAGAGGGTCTTGTATTTTTCAAGCTGTAGGTAACTCAGCCTGGAGAGTCTAGGGGGTGAGGGTCAGGGTGGGAGAGGATTGGGGGAGGGGCAGCATCAGATACTGAGACTAGAAGGCCAGAAAGGCCAGCAAAAGTGGGCAGATGTGTTCTTCCAGGTTTGGGGAAAACTATAGAGCTTTGAATTGGAATGTGATGTGATTAGATTTTCCCATTAGAGAGGATTTTTGTCTCCTGTGGGAAACAGACACCAGAGAAAAGGATTACAATGGGTCAGGTGAGAGAGGATGAAGGTTTGAACTCCTGTGGCAGTGGGAACAGAGAAGAAGGAATCTGACATCTGAAAAGTAGAATCAGAAGGATTTGGAGATCAATTGGCCTTGGAGGGAGAGAACTGAGAGAGGCATTTTGGATAATACTTGAAAGTTTCTGAAATGGCAACTCAGAACATTTAAGTTATTTGGAGCCTAAATTTAGTCTTTTCGTAAACAGTTCTAACTATTTTTGTTCCCAGGACTAAATAATAGCAAGTAATGCATAGTGCTCACCATGTCAGGCACTGTTCCGAGTGCTCCATCTCTACTGTATTTTACTGAATCTAAAAGCCCAAGGGGGAACCTGGCTGGCTAGTTGGTAGAGCATGTGACTCTTGATCCCAGGGTTGTGAGTTTGAGCCCCACGTTGGGCATGGAACCTATTTAAAAATAAATAAATAGATAAATAAATAAATAAATGCAAGCCCATTAACTGTAAGATGCACCATTACATCAAGTACCACTAGAGGAAAAATCTGTCAACTAAGCACGCGTGACACACAAGACACACTCTCATTTCAGGGGTGTTAAAAATAGATGTCTTGGACTCACTGATTTATGGCATATGCTCATTTTATCTTTACAACAGCCCTCTGAAGTATGTACTCATATTATCCTCATTTTTCAAATGAGGAAACAGAGGCAGGGAGAGATTAGGTTAACTCACTGTATCTAGGCTCTCTCTGGGTAGCCAGTGGTAGAATCAGGATTTGGCCCCAGGCAATCTAGCTCTGGAGTCTGTTCTCCTAGCTCCAAGAATAGGCATCTAATAAGCACTACATTCAAAGTTCAGTATGATCTCAGAACTGTTTGTGTTATACACAATACTCGAAACACTGGAGAAACTGCACCGTGCTTTGCAGTTCTTTTTTTTAAAATTTTTTAAAGATTTTTATTTATTTATTTGACACAGAGAGAGAGAGAACAAGCAAGAGGAGCGGAAGAGGGAGAAGCAGACTCCCTGCTGAGCAGTGAGCGTGACACAGGGCTCAATCCCAGGACTCTGGGACCATGACCTGAGCAGAAGGCAGACGTTTAACCAATCGAACCACCCAGGCGCCCCGCTTTGCAGTTGTCCTCAGTGGAAAGTAACCCTAGAGAGCAGCAGTAGGTCAAACCCTCAGGCCAGTGACTGTGGGGAGGGAGCTGTCTTGGCACTAAGGAACCAAGAACACCTTGTTTTATCTCGCAGAAAACACTGTGTTCCCTTGTGTGTGGTTTCTGGGTCAAAGCTCTGACATTTCTTGTTGGAGACATAAGATGTAGAAATGGACATGTTTGAAACAATAATCATCTGGCATAAGATATGCTGGGCTGTTTTTTTTTTTAAGATTTTATTTATTTAGGGCGCCTGGGTGGCTCAGATGGTTAAGCGTCTGCCTTCGGCTCAGGTCATGATCCCAGGGTCCTGGGATCGAGTCCCACATCGGGCTCCTGGCTCAGCGGGGAGCCTGCTTCTCCCTCTGACCCTCTCCCCTCTCATGCTGTTTCCCTCTCGCTCGCTCTCTAAAAAATAAATAAAATCTTAAAAAAAAAAAGATTTTATTTATTTATTTGACAGAGAGAGACACAGCAAGAGGGGGAACACAAGCTGGGGGAGTGGGAGAGGGAGAAGCAGGCTCCCCGCAGAGCAGGGAGCCCGACGCAGAACTTGATCCCAGGACACTGGGATCATGACCCGAGCCGAAGGCAGACACTTAGCGACTGAGCCACCCAGGCGCCACGATATATGCTGTTTTTAATATTACCAAAGGCCACACTGTGTGGTTCAAAGAATTAGGACTTTGGGTCAGGATGAGCAGTGATAAATTAATCGATTCATTTTTATTAAGAAATACTTACTGAAAGTGTGCTACATACTAGGCATTGGGTTGGCCCAGGGAACCCAGAGATGAATTAAGGTCCAGCGCTAAGGCCTCGACACAGGGTTTGGAAAAAAAAAAGAAAAGAAAAGAAAAAAGAAGGCCCAGAGTTGCCACGGAGTCTAGATGGAGGGGGTGGTCAGACAAGTGCATTACACATTTTCCTATAGTAATAAAAATGAGGGAGGAAGAAGATAAAAGGAGACTGTCCCAAGTTTAATAAGGGAAGACGTTTTATGGGCTCTTGAAAAACGACATTTTAGTTAGCCTTGAGAGGTCGTGGTGACTTAAGGAAACCAGAGCACCTGAAGGAAACCTCCAAGCCTAGGCTTCCAGGACAGCATTACATCCAAGTTCATTATTATTGTCCTTGTAGGGTGTATTAGATTACCGTGTCTGTTGCTAACAAAAATCTACCAAGAAGGTATAATTGCCATAAGGTACTTACACAGTACAGTGAAAGCATAAGAGAATGAACAAGATATTCAAAAGGTGAGTTTTGAGGCACTGGTGGAATCTGGATATAAGGAGAAAGGGAGGGCATTCCAGAATCCAGATTAGCATGAGCAGAGACAAAAACCAGAATAGTGAAACCAGTGCTAATGAATGAGAAGGCAAATTTAGGGGTTGGTGGGAGACAGGATTGAATAAAGTGAAATGGCCTATGGCCCTTAATTATCAAAATTTGTAGGATGGGGCTGCCTGGGTGGCTCAGTCGGCTAAGCATCTGCTTTGACTCAGTTCCTGATGTCAGGGTCCTGGGATCAAGCCCTGCCTCAGGCTCCCCGCTCAGCAGGGACTCTGCTTGTCCCTCTGCCACTCCCCTCACCCCCGCCTGTGCTCTTTCTCAAATAAATAAATGAAATCTTTAAAAAAATTAGTAGGTTAGGTCTATATATCTTCTATCTAACACAGAGTACTTAATAAGTGACAGATACTATTGTGTTTTATAATCAATGGGCTTTTACATTTGTGGAAATAAAAGTATCACTTGTATAAAATTATTTAAGATTTCTTGGAAATCATCCTGCGCATTTTGGAAAACAAATGTTTTCATTTTTATGACTTGCTTAAAAGGTCTATTTTATTATTGCTGTGAAGCCCGTGATCTTTCCACTGTGGCACACTGCCTCCCCCAGGAGGATGACAGTCCTGCATACTTCCCCAAAGAAACGCTCAAGCAGAAAGTAGACTCTGGACCGGAACTCTGAGGAGAGTTACAACAAAAAGAAAATTGCTAAGCCCCAAAGTCCTCACCCTACCATAAACTAACATAGCCTTGCTCAAAATGACCCACCTCAGTTACATGTAAGGGACGTGGTACTATGTTACAATTTCAAAGGGACCCGTTTGACTGCCGTTAACCTACACTTTCCCCTTAACTTTTCATCTAAGCCAAAAATTCTCCAGTCCTCACATCTAGTAAAGGCTGTTCTCTATGTAACTGGACAATCAACAGAGTCTGCGAACTTTCTGGAAACGATGTGGTGAGGGGCTGCGTCTGTCGTAACTGTCATACACCCGCCTCAAAAGACATCAGTTTCAAAGAACTTCTCCCTTGAGCTCCCCTCCTTTTACCACTTTCCTTAGTATGCCTTTTCTTTTCTTTCCCTCCTTAGAGGATGAATGTCAAACAAATCCAGACGAAAGTAACATTTTTAATACACTAGCTTTAAAGAGCATTTATTTGTGATGTATTGTTGCTGAAACCCTGGAAAGAAAAGAATACAAGTCCGCTCTGATTCCCCTGACCCAGCCCCCAAGGCCTCCGGTCGCCTGGCCAGCACCGCCTGCCCCAGTCGGGACCGCGACACCTCGGCCAGGACAGCGACCCTAGGGGCTTCCTAACGTTCGGGGTGTGGAGGGGAGAGAGAGCGCGGCTCCGGACCCTCACCGTCTCGGGGTCGCCTCGCCAGAGCCCCACTCGGTTCCCTGCTCGCCTCGCCACTTCCCTCTTCCGGAAACCGGCGCTGTCCGGCGCGGGGAATGCGTCATCAGCCGGCGCCCGCGCCGCACGCCGCACAGTCGCGCCGCAGACACGCTTAGATTCTGACGCTCGCGGGCGGCGCGGGGAGAGGGGCCCGGGGAGGAACGCGGGTCGCCGCTGCTCTGCCCTGGCCATGCAGGTGTCCAGCCTCAACGAGGTGAAGATTTACAGTCTCAGCTGCGGCAAGTCGCTGCCCGAGGTGAGGCACTTCGCGGTCCCCCTCCTGATAAGGCAGCCGCCCCTCCCCTCGGCCCTGGCCTCTGGGTGTCAGCCTCGCCCTGGCCGGCCCCTGGCTCGGGGATGCCCGGAGGCGAGGGACGGTGCCCAGGGGGAGCTGGTCGGTGCTGGTAGATGAGGACGCTGCTGTCCCCGCGCCAGAAGCTGGGCCGAGGGTGATCAGGGTCGGTAAGCTTTGCTGGAACTTTTGTCAAGATCTCTAGAACAGAGGACGCGTCCCTTCGGGCTTCTAGGGATGTTCCCAGCTTCTGCCGCACAGAGGAGGAAAGCGTGGACAGATTGGTTACAGACCCTTCTCCCCCATTCATCAGCTGTTTGTTGGATGCCTGTTGTATGCCAAGTTCTAGAGATAGAGCAGTGAGCAAGAAAATGCATCTGCAGAATTTACGGTGTAGAGGGCAGTATTTCTGAACCTTGCTGACCTTAACTTGATTTCATCCAGTCTTAGGACCTCAGAGTTGGAAGGGGTTGGGAAAATAGGGATTTATTTACAGTCTTCTCATATTTAAAATGTGTAATAGATCCAGTCGTGGGAAGGGTGGCTTATCCAAGCTCACCCTTGATTGGGTTTTTTATTTCTTATAAGTCTTGGTCAAGCCTCTGTCCAAGCACTTCCAGTGAGAGGGAGCTCATTTCCATTTTTAGATTACTGGTTAGATATTGGTTTTAAAACTTGTCATTTTATAGCATCCTGGTGTTGGTTTGACTCTTGCCCTTAGAAATTAGAATAAATGGGGCGCCTGGGTGGCTCAGTTGGTTAAGCGACTGCCTTCGGCTCAGGTCATGATCCCGGAGTCCCTGGATCGAGTCCCGCATCGGGCTCCCTGCTCGGCAGGGAGTCTGCTTCTCCCGCTGACCCTCCCCCCTCTCATTCTCTCTCTCTCAAATAAATAAATAAAATCTTTAAAAAAAAAAAAAAGAAATTAGAATAAATGTAGGTCTTCCCCGTGTCTGCCCCTGAAAGATTTGGAGTCAGTGATTAGATTCTTCCTTTTCAGAATTCAGGCTAGATAATTCCTCATCTCCCAGTTATTCTTCACACAGCGTGATCTTTCTCATTTTGTTCATTCTACACATTTGTTAAGAAGTAACTGCGTGCTTGCAGCCCCGTTCTGAGATTGGGATGTACACGTCAGATAAGGTTCCCTGTTGGGAAAAAGGATGAGTGAACAAATGAGAAGACAACTTCAGATCATGATAAGTGCTCTGAGTGATGTGTGACTAGAAGAGTGCGTTGTGGCTAAAGTGGTCAGAGAAAAGTGTTTTGGATAACGCCTTCAGGGAAGGCCTCTCTACAAGAGGTGGTAGGAGCAGAAGCTTGGATAATGGAAAGGAGCCGGTCATGTGAAGATGGGGGAAGAGTTTTCAGTGCTGAGAGAACAGAAGGTGTAAGTGTTTCCAGGTAGGAGTGCACTTGGCATGTTGGAGAAACAGAAGAGGCACAGGTTTGACTGTGGTATGCTGAGGGGAGAAAGTGGGGGCGGGTAAGGCTGGAGAGGTGGGCCTTGAAGGCTCAGGTAGGAGGTTAGAATATTATCGTTAGTGCTTCTGGAAGCCATTGCTGGGCTTTAATCTGGGCTGCTGTGTGCAAACGACTGTAGCTGGGGAGAGGGTGGGTGGGGATGAGGTAGATAGACCACCTGAGAGACTTGGACTTTGGAATTACGCTGCCTGCTACACTGAGAAACATTAATTTCAGAATAAAATCTGTCGATGAATATGACTTAAAAGTGCCTTCACTTTTAAGTCATATTCACTTCTTCATTATCAAGCATCAGCTGTTTGGTTAGTTAATGATCTAGTTTTGTTCTTTGTAAAAAAAATATGTTACTTATTAATATTTCACTTCAATAAATAAAGTTATTCCATATGTTAGTTGTAACCCATAATATTTGAGGCTATTGCCTTCTGGATGAATTGGTTTTCTTTTGTGTAAAACATAGTAGTTCTAAAATTGATTGTCTAATATATGTAAATATATATCAGAAAAAATCCAGAGGATATGTTAACAGGGTTGGGATTACAGAATATTTTCACTTCCTATGTTAATATATTCCTATAAGGTTTTGATTTTTTAATATGAGCATTTTTGTAAACTTTAGAAAAACAAAGTAAATATAATTTGAAATAAAGTCTCTTCATTTTCTTTAAGTGGCTTTCTGACAGAAAGAAGAGAGCACTACAGAAGAAAGATGTCGGTGAGTATTATTTTTTTCCCCACTTTGGCTACATTCATGATCCATGTTACAGTGCTTTTACACATTTCTTGTTGTATTTAAGTGGAGGTTTACAAAAATAGTACGGTTAATACAGTGGAAAATATACTTTTTGCCCTTTTCCTTCCTAAGAAACTTTTTGTTGTGGTTGATATGTTCCTGGTGAGCGTGAGGTTTAATTCGACCTACTGAAAAGCTGATTAGTTAGCCTGTTACTATTTCATGCATAATAGCAGAGGACGTGACTCCTGGGATGGAGGTGAGGACTCCATTACTCAATGTGACACAGCAGGTGGTCTGAGTGTCAGCATATTGCTGTCAGTTTTCCTTGCCCTGAGTTCCCCAGGGGCACTCAGCAGGGTCCCCATGGCTGCTGGGCACACGGCGGGGGGCTTGTGTTGCAGCTGAGGAACACCGAGCTTAGGAAGTCCACTGCTCTTATAGCAAACAGGAAGCAAGCCTGCTCTTTGTCCAGAGGAGACATGTTACCTTACCTGTCAAGGTTCTCAGCTCTACAAATAACCCTGAGAAATGGCTCAGGTAAAGGCATGGCCAGGGCATTGCGATCTTGCCGTACCTAGCAAGATGTACAGGAATGCAAGAGACCTAAGGAGGATGGTCTCTCCTAGCTGTACCATAACTGCTTTGTTCTCCATTGTATCCAAATCTTTTTCCTGAAAGATAATTGCAGAAGATTTTGATTTTTTAATTTATGGTGACCAGGAAAAATAAAAGATCGATTCTTTTTCTTTTTTTTTTTTTTTAAGGGGGACAGGCAGATCGTGACTCCCAGGCATCCTGCAAAGTAGGCCGGTCACCTTAGGGGCAGCCTATACCTGCTTAAAAATTGATCTCACATTAACAGTGGGGTTTTGGGTGTCACACTGAATTGTTACTTTCCTTACTCATAAATTTAAGGCATCAATCAGTTTGTTTTTTGTTTTTTGTTTTTTTTAAACAAATTTTCACTAAATTTTCTCCACCACAGCTTGTCATAGTGAAAGATGATTTATCTTTCCATATATGTTGTTTAATTCATCTCTAAAAATCAAAGACTAAGATGTTGAAGGCGTTTCTTCTGGGTATGAGAGAAATGCCCCAAGGCAAGCGTCTTGGAAGAGAAGGCTTTGTATAGATAGTACTGAGGTTAGATGAGAAAACTTTGAATCAAAGGAAAACAAGAACTGCTGCCTTAGTAATGTTCACTGATTCGGATTTCTTCTGATTCCCCCATCCACTTCAGCATCCTAGCGTGTAGGAAAGCAGATCTGGATTACTTAGAGGAAAAAACTGTTCGTCAGCTCTTTCTCTCAGCCCATCTCAGAACTATCGTGTGTCTTCCATATCGAGTGGGCCATTCCTACTCTGTTTGAGTCTTATATTTGGGTTTAATTTAATAAACAAGGCAGTAATGTGCCGTACAGTCATAAACGGACCTTGCGGTAGACCCACTGTTAAGATAACAACCAGCAAGAATCCACACACATTCATATAGAAGCGAACCAGGTTTTTTGAGTCAGTTTTGATCCAGAGAGATTGCTCTAAGTCTTACTCTAGCCTGGGTCCTCTTGGCTCAGAGCTCTGGTGGCAGCAGAGGCAAAAGTCAGCTTGGTAGCAGTTTCTTAATATAAACCTAAGATTTTGAGGATTTTAAGCTTGTTATTATTTAGGAGGAAAAAAATGATAAGATTTTTGTCTTAGCCATGACTGAGTAGTGATAGCATAGCAGTGTAATGTTTGTCTTTTCCCCCTTTATCCAGGTCTTGAAACTGGATGTTTGATACACAATTGTGAACATTTTTCTTTTCAATTAGTGATACTTTTTTCTTTTTAAAAAGTAAAAATAAAATACTAATGTATAAAATAAAAAACTAATGTATGAGCTAAGAAAAAACCTCCCTGTGTGATGGGTGGGGCTGTATGGATGTGCTTTCCCAAGGCTTGGAAGCACCGGGACATTGTTGACCTGTTCGCAGTGACTGCTCTGTGTGCTTTGTCTTTTTAGGAAATAAAATAAGCACTTGGTAGTTAAATCCGTTTCTTATTTCCTCTCTTCATAGATGTCCGCAGGAGAATTGAACTTATTCAGGATTTTGAAATGCCTACTGTTTGCACCACTATTAAGGTGTCAAAAGATGGACAGTATATCTTAGCAACTGGTAAGCATCTTTTTGGTTAATGATTTCCATACATTTCATAGCAGGAAGTGCTAGGATGGGAAAGGTCACTTTTTTTAATTACCTTAACATTTTACTATAAAAAATTTCAAACCTACAGAAAAACTGAAAAAATTGTACAATGAACATCCTTTTGCCCACCACCTAGATTCTCAGTAGTATTTTGCTTGGTCATATCTGTCCATCCATCAGTCCAGCCTGTTTTTTGATACATTTCAGAGCAGGTAGCAGATATCAGTGTACTTTTCCCATAAATACCTTGGCGTGTATACTGTTATCCAGAGTTCAGTTTTATTTGTGATTTTGCCTTTAGGTAAATTTACATACAGTGAAATGCACAGATCTTTTGGAGTTTTGACAGATGCATACACCTGTGTAGGCCAAACGCCAGTCAAGATCAGAACATTCCTTTCACCTAGAAATGTCTTTCATGCCCCTCACAGTCAACCCTGCTCCCACCTACGCACAGGCAACCATTGCTCTCTGAGTTTGTTTGTTTTTTTTTGTACCTGTGACAAGTTTAGCCTGTTTTGGAACTTTATGTAAATGCAGTCATACACTATGGATTCTTTTTATGTGAGACTTATTTTCTTAGGATTTTAAGATTCATACATGTTGTTATGTGTGTCTGTAGTTTTTTATTACCAAGTAGTATTTCCTTATAAGAATATACTCGAGTTTATTTATCCATTCTCCATTTGATAGACGCCTGGACTGTTTTCATTTTTTGGCTGTTATTGATAAAGCACAATGAACAATCTTTTACAGGCTTGTTTTAAGGACATTGCTGTGTCGTAGGGTAGGTGTCTGTTTAGTTTCAAAGGAAGCTGCCAGACTTTTTCCAGAGTGGTCGGATCATTTTACACTCCTACCAATAATGAATGAGAGTTCCAGGAAGGGTCACTTTTAACATAATTTTCCGTATAATGGAGTAATATTTTTTATGTTACTAAGATTTTGTATTAGAAGTGGTCATCAGTTGCAAAAAGCCATGAAATATATGGAACTTTTAATGTGTTATAATTTAGAAGAGCATAACCCATTATGTGGTTTGGCTGAGATTTTGGTACATATATCCTGTGTATTGTCCACATACGTCTTTTTTATTTTGCTGGCTTAACATTATCCATCTATATCCCTTTTCCAAACACTTTCTTATTTGACAGAACTTTTACGCATCCACATGCCAGTCTCTTTTGTTTTGTGTTAGTGGTTGTCTCAGTACTAACACTATCCACATTTTTTAGCCACCAGTCATATGTAAGAACTATATATGCTGTATATAGTTGTTGTTGTTGTTTAAGATTCTGTTTATTTATTTGACAGAGAGATAGCGAGAGCAGGAACAGAAGCAGGGGGAGTGGGAGAGGGAGCAGCAGGCTTCCCGCTGAGCAGGGAGCCCGACGCAGGGCTCGATCCCAGGACCCTGGGATCATGATCTGAGCCAAAGCCAGATGCTTAATGACTGAGCCACCCAGGCGCCCCTCTTTTTTTTTTTAAAGATTTTATTTATTTGAGAGAGAGAGATAGTGAGAGATAGAGCATGAGCAGGGGAGTCACACGGGGCTCGATCCCAGTACGCCGGGATCATGACCTGAGCCAAAGGCAGATGCTTACTGACTGAGCCACCCAGGCGCTGCTGTATATACTTTTATATACATAAAAAGTTATGTATCCGATATGTAGTAAGCATGTCTATATATATATGTGTATATATATATATATATGTATTATACTATTTTTAAATAAGGTCTTGGGGACTCAAGGACTACCTCATTCCTTTAAAAAAAAAAATCCATTGGTTTTAAAAACCAGTCTTTTTTGGGGCGCCTGGGTGGCTCAGTCGTTAAGCATCTGCCTTTGGCTCAGGTCATGATCCCAGGGTCCTGGGATCGAGTCCCATGTTGGGCTCCCTGCTCATCAGGGAGTCTGCTTCTCCCTCTCCCTCTGATGCTCCCCCTGCTTGTGTGTGCTCTCTGTCAAATAAATAAATAAAATCTTAAAAACAAAAATCAGTCTTTTTCTTTTCTTGATTGCAAACATGATACACTTACAAAAAATGCAAACATTACAGCAATGCATAAGATAAAATGTGGAAGACCCTAAAATTGCCCTTCACTGAGATAAACAATCACTGTGCTTATTCTTCCAACTTTTCTGTACAGAGTGCTTGCATGATCGGTGTTGGGTTCATAGACATGGGGCCATCGGCACCACTCTGCAGCACTCACCCGCGCTCTCTGGACTCTCTGTTTTACTTGGTAGTATGTCTTGGTGGCTTTCCCTGTGAGTACAGGTCTGCATTATCCTCTTTATGAGCCATATGATGATTTGCCATCATTTATTTAACTATTTCCATGTCAATGGACATTTTACTTGCTTTCAGTTTTTGGCCATTTGTAAACAGTGCTGCAGTGAACACTCTTCATGTCTTTGGTACACTTGTGAGTATGTTTCTCTAGGATAAATTTGTATAAGTTGCAGTACAGATTCAGGATGTGTAAACATCACATATTTTACAGATATTGCCAGATTGTCCTTCAAAGAAGTTGTAACAATTTATACTAATCACCAAGCCGTGAGAGTACTTCCTTTTTTAGCACCCTCATCTACACAGGTTATTAACTATCTTAATCTTTGCCATTCTAATGAACAATAACTATTTCATTGTTTGAATCTACTTTGTTAGATTATTTGTGAAGTCTGTTTTTTTTGTATTTAATTTTCTCTGACTTGCTTGTTTGTATCCTTTGCTGGTTTTCTTCTTGGCATGTTGGGGAAGGCTGCTTTTAAAATTCTTTTTCTTTCATGTGGTTATAATGAATCCTGTTTACCTTTGAATAAAAAGTATACTTAATATATCTGCAGGATATTGACAATGAAAAGAATGTCCTTTAGGTTTTACATCACATAAATTTTTTTTTATATAGGAACTTATAAACCTCGGGTTCGATGTTATGACACATATCAGTTATCCTTGAAGTTTGAAAGGTGTTTAGATTCAGAGGGTAAGTAAGAGATGAAATTTGAATTCATGAAAGTAGCTTTTTATATGTGGCTACTTTTCTGCTTTTTAAAAATGGGAATGTGTCATGTATAAGTTCTCTTTGCTGTGTAACAAATTACCATGAATGTGGCAGCTTAAAACATGCATTTATTAGCTGACAGCTTTGTAGGTGAATTCATCCAGGCTCTGCTGTTTTCTGTGCTCAGGGCTGACTCGCCTAGAGTTTATTGGGGGCTCTGGGCAAGAATCAGCTTCGAAGCTTTCTTTTCTTTCTTTCTTTTTTTTTTTTTAAAGATTTTATTTATTTAACAGAGAAACACAGCAAGAGAGGGAACACAAACAGGGGGAGTGGGAGAGGGAGAAGCAGGCTTCCCATGGAGCAGGGAGCCCGATGTGGGGCTCGATCCCAGAACCGTGGGATCATGACTTGAGCCGAAGGCAGGCACTTAATGACTGAGCCACCCAGGCGCCCCAGCTTCGAAGCTTTCTGGGTGTTGGCAGAATGCAGTTTGTTGTGCTTGTGGGACTGGGGTTCCTGTTTCCTGCTATCTGTCAGCCTGGGGCCACTCTCAGCTTCTGGAGGCTGCCTGCGCTTCTTGTCACCTGGTCTTCTCCATCTGTAAGCCAGCACCTACTCACTGGGTCTTTCTCCTGCTTCGAATCTCCCACTTCCCCTTCTGCCACCAGCAGGAGAAAACCCTGATTTTAAAGGGCTCACGTGATTATAGATCTCCCTTCCCCATCTAATGTGATGTAGTTATAGGTGTGTCCCACCAGCATTCATAGGCTCCGCCCACTCTGCAGGGAAGGGCGGGGAGGGTGGAGGTATTTCTGTCAGGTGCCTGGGTGTTTGGGCTTGAGAGAAAAGCAGTTAATGGCTAAGTCTTCTCCAACTGGTTTTACCCTTTCCTTTTTTTTTTTTTTTGCCAGAGAGAGAGAGAGAGAGAGAGAGAATGAGAGAGAGCACGAGAGGGAGGAGGGTCAGAGGGAGAAGCAGACTCCCTGCTGAGCAGGGAGCCCGATGTGGGACTCGATCCCAGGACTCCAGGACCATGACCTGAGCCGAAGGCAGTCGCTCAACCAACTGAGCCACCCAGGCGCCCTACCCTTTCCTTTTTAAAAGCAGGACAAACTCCACATGCTGCTAACAACTGTTTTCACTCTATGTTTAGCAGATGTATGATGAATGAGTAAAAAGCTACTGTTGTCTTTTTTATTTTTATTTATTTATTTTTTAAAAGATTTTATTTATTTATTTGACAGAGAGCACAAGTAGGCAGAGCGGCAGGCAGAGGGAGAGGGAGAAGCAGGCTCCCCACCGAGCAGGGAGCCCCATGTGGGGCTCGATCCCAAGAACCTGGGATCATGACCTGAGCTGAAGGCAGCCGCTTAACCGACTGAGCCACCCACTGTTGTCTTTTTTAAATAAATAATTAAAAAAAGAATTTTTGAATGTTCTTTAATGTCTATTTTATTTTGAGCTTCTCAGAAAAACTGGAGAGTTTAGAAGTCATTATGTTTTTGTTTTTGGTTTTTTTTTTTTAAATATTTTATTTATTTGAGAGAAAGAGAGAGCATGTGCAGGGGGAGGGGGAGAGGGAGAAGGAGGAACAGACCCCCCACTGAGCAGGGATCCTGACATGGGGGCTTGATCCCAGGACCCTGGGATCCTGACCGGAGCCGAAGGCAGAGGCTTAGCCGACTGAGCCACCCAGGCGCCCCAAAAGTCATTATGTTTTGTGAGTGTATCTAACTTTAGTTTTGCAGAAAATCTGGTTGATCTGTGTTGAGAAATTAAAAAGCTTTTAATTTTCCATTTGGTATTTTGGGGCCAATATAATTTGGCAACTTTATTCTTGTCTTATGAAAGGACAAGAAAGGGGGAAAAACCCAGTATTTGTTTGTAATTTTTGTGTTGAGTTAGAATCCTTTCATCAAGTTTGCATTTTTATGAAGAACATGGATTGATAATTGTAATTTTTCTTACTATTTCTTGTTTTTCAGTTGTCACCTTTGAAACTTTGTCTGATGACTATTCAAAGGTATGCTTGATAGCGTTGGTTGGTACTGGCTATTCTTACGAAGTCATGATAAGTATTTTTATGAGGTTCCCATTGTTACATTAAAAATGGCTGCATAGTAAAATAAAACCCATCATTTTCTATTAATACATTTTTAGTTTGACACATGTATGATACATAGAGTATCTTTTAAAACAACAGTGGTAGACTTTGGCCAGTCTAATATCAAAATGTTTTCTATATCACGTATGAAACCTTACCTGTATCGTCAAGAATTGGTAGCAGCCATCTTTTTTAGACCATGTTAGATTGTAGATTTGTGATTTTTAATTATTTCATTTAAACTAGTGTTATTTGCCATGTTGCTTTCATATGTGAAAAGTAAAATAGCATGATTATATGATTAATTTTCTTAACTCTGCAAATAGATGGTTCTGGAATGGTTCTGAAACAGTTCGAAACAGCTAAATATATATATATTTTTTCTTTTTTTGGTGCCATTAGTCCATCTTTCAACTCATGTCATTTTCAGTAGTTACAAAATTGTTAGTTAAGTGCCTTATTCAATTTAAAATAAATTTAAAAAATAAAAAATTTTACTGATTTTCTGAGCTGACATGGCTTTACATATTGTGTCAGTTCTGGAAACTATGGACTACAGTTTATTCTTTTGCCTGTAGTGGTCATTAATCATGTGTTGGGAGACATGTAGTTTTATAATGTATTTTCTCTAGATATTGATAAATTTGCTGCTAATTACTATCTGCAGATTTTTAAGCTACTTTTGAAATACATTAATGTTAAATTGGTATGGGGGTTTCTCAAACCCTGAGTGGTAATTGTGAGATGATTATTATTATCATTTTTAAAGGTTTTACTTACTTATTTGACAGAGACACAGCAAGAGAGGGAACACAAGCAGGGGGAGTGGGAGAGGGAGAAGCAGGCTTCCCGCCAAGCAGGGAGCTCTATGCGGGGCTCCATTCCAGGACCCTGGGATCATGACCTGAGCCGAAGGCAGAAGCTTAACGACTGAGCCACCCAGGCGCCCCAATTGTGAGATTATTAAAATGTGTTCTTAAGTAAAATAGGAAATCACTTGCTGGGGTTGCTGAGTAGAGGTCCACATTGTCAAATGCTGGTGCCAGATAAATAAAGGGCATTTGTTTTAAGTCTCTGTTAGAAGGCAAGAAAAACTATCTTGGGTTCAGGAAGGCATTAAGAAAGCAGGGGAGAGCTTTGATTCTTAGTCATGATAGAGAGTTGTGTGTGCACACATGCGTGTTTACAGAGAGAAAGAGGCTGGGAGAGATCAGAGTGTTCTTGCTTTGTCAGTTCTAGTGGTGATGAAGTAAACGCTTTTCCTAGAAACCTCAGCCAACTCATGCTCTTGTTTCATTTTCAGATTGTTTTCTTACATAATGATAGATACATCGAATTCCACTCACAATCGGGTTTTTACTACAAAACCAGAATACCAAAGTTCGGGAGAGATTTCTCCTACCACTATCCTTCCTGTGACTTGTACTTTGTTGGCGCAAGGTATTGGGTCTGATCCTTTGTTTTCTCCTTTTCACCCCACAAACGGCTTCTGTTGTTGAAATCAAGGAGAGGATTTTTTTTTTTTTAAAGATTTTATTTATTTCTTTGACAGAGAGAGACACAGCGAGAGAGGGAACACAAGCAGGGGGAGTGGGAGAGGGAGAAGCAGGCTTCCCGCTGAGCCGGGAGCCCGATGTGGGACTCGATCCCAGGACCCCGGGATCATGACCTGAGCCGAAGGCAGTCGCTTAACCAACTGAGCCACCCAGGCGCCCCAAGGAGAGGATTAAAAGGGGAATAAGACATGATCCCTGCCTTTCAGTTGCTCAAAGGGTATAGGTCCAGAGTAACTGCTCATTGAGGAGTTGCATCCTTGACTTTTACTAGCATGATGCTCTGAACCTAGCGACATGGGTACCTCACAGGGTCATATTGGTGGTGAAGGTGGTTTCTTAGCCCCATGGCATGACATTTGAAAACTTTTCATTTTTAAATCTACTTTCTATATGATGATAAAAATAATACAGACCCATTTTAGAAAATTAGGAAAATATTAAGAAGTATTCAAAAAAAAACACCCACTGTCATGCCACCCAGAGGAAACCCTTATGGTATTTTGTTGTATTTCCTTCTAGTCTTTTCTTCTGTATAGATCCATGTTGGATCTTGTATTCTCTGTGTTATTTGTAAATAATATTCCACCTAATAATTTCATAATATTTCCTTGGTTTAAATCACTTTTATACATGAACAAACTCACAAGGTGATTATTTTTTAGGTTGAAAATACATTTTGGTGTAAGTTTTACAAAGGAAGCCCTGGAAGCAAGAGATATATGTATATATTTCTAAAATGTATATTTAGTTGAAGCAAAGGTCACTGCAGTTTACCAGATTTCTAACTTTATTCATTACTTTGCAGCTCTGAAGTTTATAGATTAAACTTAGAACAAGGCCGGTACCTGAATCCGCTACAGACTGATGCTGCGTGAGTGTTCTGTTGTGGGAATACTGCTGTATTTCTCTTGGCCAGGAGATGGAGTCAGAAGCTCAAGTTATCAGATGGCAGGTTGTGTTTAAAAGCTTAGGGCAACTTAGTTCAAAGGAGTATCATTTAGTTTTTTCTTAAACGTAAAATTCACTAAAAGGCCTGGTGATTTCTTTAAAATTTTGATTTTTTTTTAATATCCTCAAAAATTTTATAACTCATTAAAAAGTTTTTTATTATTTTTTGCAGTGTTCTTTAAATTTTCATTTATGATTTTGTTCTGTGATATTATCTCTCAGAGAAATTTTGGATTAACTTGGAGTATCACTTTTTAAATATTACTTTTTGTGTTTTTGCTGGCAGACATTTAAGGTTTTTTTCAAGTTTTCCCCTTTTTTCCTCACATTATAGTCTACATTTTTGTTTTATTCAGAGAGAAAGCCTTTAGGAATAAATTTGTCATAATAATAATACTGAGTAATAATGACAATAATAATAGTGAAAGCACTTACTCTGTGCCAGTTGTTACTCAGTATTTTATACATATTAACTCATTTTAAACTTACAACAATTTTAGTATTATCATCTCCATTTTACAGATGGGACAGCTGAGGTGCAGAGAGGGTGAGTCCACAGTCACCCAGCTAGTAAGGGGTGGAAGCTAGGTTACTTCTCATCTAAGTGTATAAAGAGCTTGTTGGATTTTCCTTATTGCTTTGAAAGGGTTTTTAAAGGTTGGAAGAACATGTAGTGATAAAGGCCAGATTAACTCTCAGTAATTTTTTCCAGATATCCTTGAAATACTCTTAATTTTCTCCAAGAAAACTAGAGTAACTTCATGATATATTGTTGAATAATAAAGAGTTATCTGCTCTTTAGCTGCATACGTTCCTGTTTGTAATAGCTATTATTTATTGAGTGTCTTGTAAGCTCTGGATTCCATGCCGAACATTTTGTCATTTTTTCATTTAATCCTACAACAACTGAAAGAGGTAAAGTATCCATTTTACATAAAAGAAGGTGAAGCTTTGATTAGTACATCTAACTCAAGCTCGTCCGGTCTCAGGACTGGCTTAGTTATAGCTTGTGTTCTTTCTGCCCTAGGAGAAGATATATTGAGAAAGTAGAATAAACCTTTATTCTCAAGGTGGTAGGGTGGTATTTCAGAAGGAGTTCCTTTCTTGTCTCATCTCCTGGCAGATTGAGTATCATTCTGGGGATTCTTTCATGTCTGGTACCTTTCACACATGGATGAGTAAGGAAGCACCTGCCCGTCTTCTTTCTCCACAGGATTGGGTTGACTATTTAGAAAGTTCACCGAGTATCCCTCCCGCCTAAAATAGGTAATAATACTTTCTCCCTTACTGCTTTACTGTTTCAGGGAGAATAATGTGTGTGACATAAACTCAGTACATGGCTTGTTTGCCACAGGAACGGTAGAGGTAAGCATACGTTGCCTTTATTTTTTAACTTACTTGTTTTGCATTTGATAATGAGTAGAGTTTTACTTAAAGACAGAGTTGCTTGTTCCTAAGAGCAGAGAGCTAATGGAGCAACAAGCCACTGGTTGGCTTTTTGTAGGAACATTGGTTCACACACAGACAGGCCCGTTTGTTGCTGCAGACCGCCCCGTGGTGCGTCTGGTCCGGCACACTCTGACATGGATCATCTCTGACATTGATCCTTGGGAGCTAGAGGAGCGTCGCCAGCCTCTAGGGAGCAGTGGCAACACGACAGCCAGTTCTGTTCCTAACAGGAGGCACTCTGTCACGCAGTCCCAGCTCTCTGATACTTACCAGCTTTATGACTGAATTACTTTCCCTGAGGCTTAGTTTCCTCATCGGTGACATGGAGATAATGATAGCTTGCCAGCTTTGCGGAGGTGCAGGTGAGAGCCACACGGAGAAAGGCAAAGAGGATCGTGATCTGTACATCCTGTATGGTAGGATTCAAGAAATACACAACATTTCCCTTTTAAACTGCAGTATTTTCGAATCCGTGTTCTTCGTACTTGTCAAGAATTATCCTAGACTTGCATTTTTTTAATTATAATAAATACTCATAGTAAAAAAAAAAAAAAGTCAGAAATTTATTATTGAAAAAGTGTTCTCTTGTGCTTTCCAGTCACCAAATCCTACAACCTGGAGTTTGAACTCCTTAATGGTTTTTTTTAGGTCTTTGCAGATACACATATGTGTTAATCATATATTTTTTTAAAGTTTTTTAATAAAAGTAAAATTATACTTCTTCATTTGCTTTTTTAAATATGATATATAATATGCATCTTTATACATTGGTACTTATAATTACTTATAATGCTAAACTAATTTTTTAAAACTGATGGGTAGGATTCCATTGTGTGAATGTACTGTAGTTTATGAAACCAATCCCAGATGGATGAAATTTAGGTCTCTACTCAAATTATTTTTATGTTAAGAGGTTAGAATTTGAAGTGAGACAGAGTTGGTTTAATGAAAATATGTAAAACTGTTGAATATGTTATAATACTGTTGTGCCAAAATCGGGCCAATGAAGCATTTTCTTGGTAGGTACTTTTCTTGAGATTACCAAGGGGAAGTTTTAAAAACAGTTTCCTTGGAAAAAGTTTTTTAAGTAGAGTCCTTCCAGAGCAGTCTAATCCTCATAGACACGTGCTCTGTCAGAGCACTTATGTACCAGAGCAGGCTTTTCTCTCGCCAGCTGTTTGAAGACCATCCCTGAGGGGAGACTAGACCCCTTCTTGCCTAAAGGCTGAGGCTCCTAAAATTCCTGGATTACTGGGGGCTTGAAATTTGATAGGCAAAGTCAGACCAGACTTTAAAAATTCACTTTTACAATAATTTTGATAGTATATGTTTGATTTTGATTTTGTCTGTGACAATTCTTATACTACTTATTATTATTGTCAAAATCAAACAGGACTTAACCTTTTGTGCATTTTGTGCTTTTTGAAGTACAAAAAAGTGCAGGCTTTAGCAATAGAAATACTCAAATTTCAGTCACAGAAAATCATTATGGTTTAAAAAAAACATTTTTATTTATTCTGGAATTTATCTGCATACCTATTTTTTGTTTTTGAAATGTGACTTTTCTTTTTTATGTCCATAAAGTCTGTTAACTCATTTTGAGAAGACATGAAGACCAGACCATTTGGAATTACTTGCTGCTTGATTTCTAAGATTTCCTTTATTTATCTTTGTGACAGACACATTAGTAATAATACTAAATGAGTGATGAGATCAAGCCTTCTAAGTATATTTGAGGTCTTACTTTTAAGGTGGTTAATCTAGTAAACAATTTTTTAAAAATCTTTGTGTATATGTTTTTTTATCATTATAAAGTTGAGTAATACAAAAGAGTAAAAGTGAGAAGTGAGTCCCCTCTTGCCTATTCTTGTCCTGTTTCCTTACGTTTCCTGAACACTGGTAATAATTTGTTGTGTGCTCTCAGGGTTTTCTATGTTGGCAGAAACATTTTTTTTTTAAGGGACAATGGGATCATTTTTTTTTTTTTTTTAAACAAACTGCTTTTTACCTAGCAGATTGTGGGTATATTTCTAGTATATGTATATCTAAGTCATTCTTTTTAATGATTGCAGAGTATTCTTAAATGGATTATGCCAGTCTCTCCCGTGCTCTTTTGCTTGCGTTCTTTTTTTGTTTGTTTTTTTGCTTTATTTTCCTACAGCTTATTTTTAAAAAATTCTGAAAAGTTGTAAATGTCACTTTCTGAAAAGTTGAAAACACAGTTCACTCATCATTTTTATACATTTTGCACATTTGCTTTCTTTTTCTGTAAAAATATGTATATGTATATAGAAAATGTTTTTTGTACCATTTGAAAATCAGTTGCGGATGTTATGACATTTTAGCCCTCAATACTTCTGAATGTTTTTCTTAAAAACATTTTCTTAGAAACAAGGACTTTCTTGTATAAAATCATAATCCTGTTATCATCCATAAGAAATTTAACATTGATAATATTATGTATTAAATACTTAAAGTTGATATGGTAGTATTTAAATATTCTCAGGTCTACCAAAATGTCTTTCATAGCCTCCCGCTCCACCCCACCACCCAAACCAACGTCCAGTCAAGGATCAGACACTGCATTTTGGACTTCTTTTCTTAACCAGTTTTTTTCCTTTTAAAACAAATTCAGCTCATAGAAAAATATTTGACAGTACTTGAAAAGGGCATAGGGTAAAAAATTAAATTCTTATCCCCCACGAGATAATCAGTGTTACTAAGGTCTTTTCCGGTATTTGTCTAAAAATTTTCTAGCAGCAGCTATTCTATAAAATCACCGTATTCTGTTGGTCTAGGGCCGCGTGGAGTGCTGGGACCCGAGAACTCGCGGTAGAGTCGGCTTGCTGGACTGTGCGTTAAGCAGCGTCACGGCAGACTCAGAGTAAGTGGGGATCACATGCCATTTAAACATCCATCTGCTTATGAGTCAAACACATGTACCAATACTGGATTCAGATCAATTGCTGAAGGATGAAACCCCTCAGACTTCTATCTGAGGTTGTCGTTTTGTCATTTATGTAAAAAACCTTTTCTGGGAAAGGTCGCTAGGTGGGAAAGCCAGACAGAATGCCTTTCTGAGGTGCTACATAGAATGTCTTTTTGTTGGTTGCTGTGGAATGTTATTAAAACAGATACGCTGCCGGAATTCATAGTTCCAGTTCTGTAGGATCTAGTGCTAGAACCAGGAGTCCACCACTCCAGGTAACAAGCCAAAAGGTGTATTTTGAATTCCAAGGTGGAGGGAGGCAAGTGTTTTCTGATACCTTCTTGTTCCCGTTTGCCACTTCCTACATTTAAAACAATCAGAAGAGTAATATACACTCAGGCGATGAAAACCTCTACATGCCTGCATTAGGTGAGTATAGGCCCCCTGTCCTTTCTCCACTCACCGGAGTGGTTAGTGTTGCGCCGTTTGGTACATAGGTTTTCAGACATTTTTCTGTGCTCATATTAATATATATGCAGTCTTATACTCTCTTGGTCAGATTCTTTACATGGGATTATTTGCTGTAACCAGTTCAGAAACATCCTTTCTCTGAGCTCTTGATATTTGTAGTAATGTGATTTTACTAGCATTTACTCATTTCCATTGGCCAGACGTTTACCCATAGTTGTATCATGTTGGAGGTGGAGTGTTTGATGGGGGGGCTGCAGAGAGGATGTGAACCCTCTAAATTATTGCCGATTTTTGTGTGATTTGCATTTTTCTGGGGGAGATAAGAATTTATGTAGTTCGTTCTTTTGAAAAACCAGCTTACGTAAAGCACCCTTGACTTAGAGAAAAGTTAAGAATTGCTGAATTGGAAGAACGTTTTTTCTAATGTATACATTTTTCCCTGTGTGATAAGTAAAGAATAAGTTAATTTTTTTTCATCTTTTAATTATGACATTTAATGGGAGCGTAGGAGGTGCGGGGATGGACATTGAGGAGGGCACGTGATGTGACGAGCAGTGGGTGTTGTATACAACTGATGAATCATTGAATTCTACCTCTGAAACTAATAAAACACTATATGTTAATCTAATGTAAATAAAATTAAATAAAATTAAAAAAATTAAAAAATAGAAGTGTAGGAAATTTTTTCTCTATTATTGAGTTTTACGAAAGTAACAACAATGAACAACCTCATTAATCATGGTATGGAGTAAATAATTTTATTTTATTTTATTTATTTTTTTAATTAATTTATTTTTTTAAAGATTTTATTTATTTATTTGAGAGAGAATGAGATAGAGAGAGAGAGCACGAGAGGGGGGAGGGTCAGAGAGAGAGGCAGACTCCCCGATGAGCAGGGAGCCCAACGCGGGACTCGATCCCGGGACTCCAGGATCATGACCTGAGCCGAAGGCAGTCGCTTAACCAACTGAGCCACCCAGGCGCCCTGGAGTAAACAATTTTAAAGTGGAAAAGTTACTCTACATTCATTTTGTTTTGTTCTTAGAATTAGACATTTTTATTGTGAATTATAATACACAGACAAAATCTCAAAGCATTAATGTACAGATTACTGAATTACTGTGAAGCTCTGCATTTGTCAATAGAAGAAACCAGGAGAAAATGCTTGTCAACATTTTATTACATTGATATGAAAGGAACCGAATCAGAGAAGTCTGCTTGTTTTTCGAAAGTAGGAAATCAGTTGTAAGTGGAAGCTATTTTCCCACTCCCTAGGAAGCAGAAAAGTTAATTTTCTCTTACTTATAAATGTTAACTTGTTTTTGAATTAAAATAGAGACACTTGGGTTCTGCTACAAGCTCTGTCCTTAACAGTTTCTTCTTAGAGAAGTCATTTGAGAAAACAGGCCAGCAGGAGTTCTTTGTATTATGTCTTAACGGTTATTTTTACTGTAAATTTAATGACTGTAATAGAAGTAACACTATAGAAAATTTAAGGAAGGGATGTGAAAAGATAATCTTTACTGTGATCTTTAGAAATATGGGAGTATTCTGGGTTTTTTTTTTTCTTTACATAGAAGAGTGATTCACAGATTTTTTAGTTTTATTGATTAATTTGACAGAGAGAGAGAGAGAGAGAGCACAAGCAGGGGGAGGGGTAGAGGGAGAGGGAGAAGCAGACTCCCCGCTGAGCAGGGAGCCCCATGCAGGACTAGATCCCAGGACCCCAGGATCATGACTTGAGCCGAAGGCAGACACTTAACTGACTGAGCCACCCAGTCGCCCCTATTTTGTTTATTTTAAAAAATAATTTTATTTTGTAAAGCTGATTTATACTGAGTGTAAAAAGATACTAAGCAGTTTCAAAAATACAAGAAAGTAAAATGGCTTCGGCACACACACAGGCAGGTGTAATTCAAGTAACCAGACCACTCTTGGTTGGTGAAGGGTGTTTATAGATTTTCACTGTTGTGCATCCACTTGTAGTTAGTTCTAAGACTATTTCCTGAGGGAACATACTGAGAACCTGGATTTCTGGGTGAAATAGCTTTTGTACCCATTGCTAAAATGCCTGGCAGAAAAGGTAACATCAGTTTGAGGATCTCCCTGCCTGTACAGAGTGCCTGTTCTCCCACCCTCCGTCGCCCAAGGTGTCCATCCCATTCTGATAATACTGCAAAGTCAGAAATAGCCCGAGAATACTGATTAAATACAGCTTGGTAAAAATCGTAGCTAACAGACAGTGCTTTCTGTTTGCCAGCTAGTGTCCTTAGTTCTTTACATTTACTACCTTCATACTCATGGCAGCCTTTGATGCAGGTACTCTTATTTATTTTACAGAAGAGGAAAATACTGATCAGTGGCATATGTAAGCTTTTAAGACTTATGTTGCAAAAGTACATTTATTTCTGGGGGAAGATGTTGCAAATATACCGTTAAGTGGGAAAGCAGTGAACATGCTGTAGAGTCGTGGGGGAAAAAATCTGGATGTGTACCAAAATGGTACAGGTAGTTTTGCTTGCTGTTTCTGTTTCAGGTGATTTTATTTGTTGATTTTTATATGCTTAGCTTCATTATTTTCTACGCAAGCACTGTAAGCTATCACCTCTGTTATTTGACAGAGGTGGAGTTCTGGAAGGTGGAGCCAATATAATAAAGAGAAAGAAGTGAATGTAATTATCAGATGGGGGGGACAGGCTGTCTTTATTTGCAGACGATAACGATTGTCTGCCTGAGAAACTCAGAATCCACTGGAAGATCATAAGAACTAATATGAGAGTTAAATAAGTTGGTGATGAAATAAATGTGCAAAATCAGTGGCTTTGAGGTTTAGCAGCAAAATCCAGTTAGGCACAATGGAAAACCATTCTTACAGCAACAAAAATTGTGAAATTCTGAGGGATAAACTTAATACCTACCTGAAGGAAATGACTGTTAAGGATCAAAAAGTTCGAGTAAGTAGGTGGCACCTGGGTGGCTCAGTCGTTGAATGTCTGCCTTCGGCTCAGGTCATAATCCCAGGGTCCTGGGATCGAGCCCCACATCGGGCTCCCTGCTGCGTGGGAAGCCTGCTTCTCCCTCTCCCACTCGCCCTGCTTGTGTTCCCTCTCTCGCTGTGTCTCTCCCTCTGTCAAATAAATAAACAAAATCTTTAAAAAAAAAAAAAAAAGTTCGAGTAAGTAAAGAGAACTAACATCCCACTGCACTGACACATGCTCTTAGAGTTCATTTTGAGGAGTAAAGGACTAAAAGGATGGGCATGAGAGGCCTCTGGGTTCCAAACTGGTGCGTCCGTGTGGTTATGGCTTGAGGCTTTAGGGGGCCTGAGAGCCTTGAGGGTGCCAACAGGTCACGGCCTAGATGGTGGGGCCTGGTCCCGAGGACCGGGAGACAGGAGGGACTGAAGTCAGCACTGTTGTCCTCCTCTGACTTGTCTGGTACCCTTTCCACCAGGGAGCATCGCTTGTGGTGCCGATCCTCTTCTTGGTTGCTGAGTGAGAAGCGTGTTCCAGATCTGTGGCCATAACCATTCATCATACTGTCTCTGTACTTTCCTAGGTTCTAGTCTCCATCTGAGGATTAGTCTTCTATTTTAGCTTGACATAGGCAGCTTTAAAAATGGAAATGGGCATAACCTGCCCAAATATAAACTCATTTCCTCTTAAGCAAAAGGGGATATTTTTGTAAATACCATACCTTGGCTTAATCAAAGTGAAAGATCGTGTCATACTGATCCTTTTCAGTTGGTTTTAGAGTTTTATAAACTTTTTTTTTTTAAAGATTTTATTTATTTATTTGAAAGAGAGAGAATGAGAGAGAGCACATGAGAGGGGGGAGGGTCAGAGGGAGAAGCAGACTCCCTGCCGAGCAGGGAGCCCGATGCAGGACTCGATCCAGGGACTCCAGGATCATGACTTGAGCAGAAGGCAGCCGCTTAACCAACTGAGCCACCCAGGCGCCCTATAAACTTTTTTTTTGTAGATACTTTGAGAGTATTTCTTACAGTTTTGAAGAAGATAATCTACAAACTTTTAAAAGCAGATTACATTTACATATAAAGCTTTTTATTTTGATTAAGAAAGTTTAGATACAAATACCTTTTATTTTTTATTTTTTTTAAAGATTTTATTTATTAGAGAGAGAGAGAGCATGTGCACAGCAGGGGCAACAGCAGAGGGAGAGGGAGAAGCAGACTTCCCACTGAGCAGGGAGCCTGATGTGAGACTCGATCCCAGGACCCTGGGGCCATGACCTGAGCCAAAGGCAGATACTTAACCAAATCAGCCACCAGGTACCCCTACAATTGCCTTTTAAACATAAGGCCAGATGTATGATTTTCCCCACTACAATTGAAGATTAATAATGAATTTTTACTTGGAAGGTTTGGCCATGTGTACATGGAACGTGAATGTTTTGCCTTTCAGGATAAACAGTTTACCAACAATCTCTGCTTTGAAATTTAATGGTGCCTTGACCATGGCAGTTGGAACATCCACAGGGCAGGTGAGTATCTCAGAGGCATGTATATATTGTGGGAAACATCCACATATCTGTTCACAGTGGGAACAGAAAATGGAGCATTGTTGTTTTGGCCAGAGTGGAGGGGTACTCTGGAATGCTGTATTCTTTTAGTACCTTGAGAAATTCTGATTCTGGCCATCTGGGTTAGTCTGAGAGGTTCTTGAGCTGGGGGTGTTATGCCTCAGGCATTCTCTTGGCTGTGGTTTAGAACAACATTTTCCAGAGTATGTGGAACAGAATTCTGTGGTCAGCTAAGTTTGGAAATCTGCCAGATTTCTACTCTTGGAGGATCACAGTGCTTTTAAATATATATTGAAGGCTCTGAGAATTCCTCTAGACAAGAAATGTATTTAAAAAGTATTTCCAAAATTTATTTGTCCTAGAAACCTTTTTTTTTTTTACTGAGCATCATTGACCACATGCGCAGTAGCATACGTTAGCAATGCTAGTCTGACAAGGATGGATTGAGTAGCTACAGAGGGTTACTTTCAACTCTTCTTTCTTCCCTTCTTTCCTTCAAGGCAGAATGCACACACTTGTAAGTTTGTTCTCCTCTAGAACAGGTCTGAGCGCCTACTTCCAGTGGAGTTTCTACTTCTGTCATTGTGGTCTGCAGAGGATCTTTTAGCAGGGACTGAGATCTAGCTTCTCCAGCCACTTGCCCCTAGTGACAGGGCTCAGAAGAAGCCCCCACTGCCCCCCACCCAACAGTCATGACCTTGCCACCACTCTCTGCTCAGATCTGCCAGATTCTCTTCATTACGCCTGTTATTCTTATTTCTGTCAGTTGCTCTGACAGTGCCTGGTACATAGTAGATCCTCAGTATGTATATTTGTTTTAGTTCACAAATGACACCCACTCTTACAGATTTTTCTTTTGGTTCCTTTCTTAGTGTAGCTCAGTCATTCTCAATCTTAGTGTGCCTAAAAATTACTCTCCGGTTAAGTTCATAAAACCATGTACTCTAAGGGTAATTTAAGAGATTTTTCTAGAGTGTTTTGCTGTCAGACTTTAGAATCTTTGTGCCCTGAGTAAGGTGTTCCTTATGCTCACAAAAAGGCAGTAAAACAAATGGCAGCCATTATTCTAAGTTTTCAAAGTTGCTTTTTAAGATAAAGTAATTTGTTTAAACAGAAATAATTTGTTTTCTTTCTTTTAGGTTTTATTATATGACCTTCGATCGGATAAACCATTGCTGGTTAAGGATCACCAGTATGGGCTGCCCATTAAGTCAGTCCATTTCCAGGATTCACTAGATTTGATTTTGTCTGCAGACTCGCGCATCATCAAAATGTGGAATAAGAACTCAGTATGTACTTTTTTGTTGCAGTTACTTATTAGTGTATTTTCCTAATGTTCCTTTTCTTTCTGTTGCCTTGTTTGAGTTATGTGGGCTTTTGAGAAAGAGTGGCCTAGTACCTATCTGAGAGCTTAGTTGGAAGTCATTTACTTCAGCAAAGGTAATATTCGTATGTAGATAAATAGTCAAGACTGCTTTCTTCCTGTGGAGAAGGTGGCCTGGTTTGCTAGAACTGGCATGCCTTTTTACATGTTCAGTTAGGAGGAGAGTAAACCACGTTTTAAAAACATTGCTCCGTGAGAACCTCCTAGATCCTGAGGCTCTCTCACAGCCTGGGGAAAGTTTTTATGAGCTACTAATTATCTTTCTATGTCAATGTTATTATGTATCTCGATTTCATACCTTTTAAAACCCATCTCAAATAATTTGGCTTCTAGGTATGACCCCTTTCAATAACTTCTTAGTGTTTTTCTTTTTTAAAAATTTTTTAAAAGATTTTTATTTATTTATTTGTCAGAGAAAGAGAGGGAGAGAGAGCACAAGCAGGGGGAGCAGCAGACTCCCCGCCGAGCAGGGAGCCCAACGTGGGACTTGATCCCAGGACTCTGGGATCATGACCTGAGCCGAAGGCAGACGTTTAACAACTGAGCCATCCAGGCATCCCTCTTAGTGTTTTTCTTAAAAACATTATTTTCTTAAGAATATTTGATGTGGGGCACTTGGGTGGCTCAGTCAGTTAAATGTGTGACTCTTGATTTCAGCTCAGGTCATGATCTCAAGGGTCGTGAGATTGAGCCCCGCATCGGGCTCCATGCTCATCAGGGCATCTGCTTTTCTCTCTCTCTCTCTCTCTCTCTCTCTCCCCCTCTGCCCCTCCCTCCCCTGCTCGTGTGTGCTCTCTTTCTCGCTCTCAAAAAAAAGAATATTTGATGTTCTTTCCCCTCAATTCCAAGTGTCATTTAAGAAGTAACAAAAGCCTGCATTTCTGGTTTTCATCTACCCTACGCTATTCATATTTTGTTTTAAAACTCTAAGGTATTTTGAGAGAGTGAAGATCATTTTGTCAACAAAATGGGAAAAACTCAGTATAGCAAGTGCTTTTTTTTTTTTTTAAGACTTTATGTAGAGAGAGAGAGAGTGCAAGTGGGGTGAGGGGCAGAGGGAGAGGGAGAGAGAAGCTGAAGCAGACTCCCTGTCGAGCGTGGAGCCCGACGCGGGGCTCGATCTCACAACCCTGAGATCATGACCTGAGCTGAAATCAAGAGTCAGACGCTTTAACTGACTGAGCCACCCAGGTGCCCCATACAGTAAATGCTTATAAGAGTTCTTTGTATTTAATTAATTACAAACGTCAGTGTCTTAGGTAGAAAGTGTTACTTCCTTTTTTTTTTTTTTTTAATTCATTTTGGAGGTGAGGTAGGGGGAAGGTCCAGCGGCCTGAGCGGTAGTTGCTGGGGAGCGAGCGTCAGTCTTTCCCGGGCCGTGTGTGCTCGGCACGGAGGTGCTGCCGCAGCCCCGTCACACTGGGCTATGTCCCAGAGTCCCTGGCTGCTTGGACCGTACCTTGTGTTTTTAATTTTCTTTTGGGTAACTCCCAGAGTACTGGCCTTTCATTGTTGTGTCTTGGATTAGAATTTGGCTGCAGCTTTTCGCTGAGCGTGCGGTAAGCGCCTTCCCCAGGCCCTGACTCTAGCCCACTGCTTCGCCACGTGCCACGCGCCCCTCTGATGGTGCGTTAATAAAGGCAGGAGCTGACCGGCTTTGTCAGCATCCGTTCTTGAAATTACGTTGCTGTAGTTGCTGCAGTGCGTTTTATTTTGGTGTTGTTGCTATAACTATATACGCCCTCAACCAACACCCAGATTGCTTGCTTTTGCTTGACTTGCTCTCCGTATTTACCTTTCTCATCACCTTTTCCCCTCCCGTCTTCTCTTCTGCCTGTTTTTTTTACTGTCCACTTTTTTAAAACACAGCACCTCTCTCCCCTACCTCCACATTGAATATAAAAGTGTCAGCCTTTCCTGTGTAACTAGCAAGTTGTGTGTTTACAGGATTTTGTTTTCTGAGTTATTTTCTACCCATGCTGTCCCTCGACCTTCCTCAGAGCTTTGTGATCTAGATGTGGCAGATCTCATCCTCATCTGACCCTGTTAACCATCTCCCATTCTCTGCTTTCTTTGAGTACAAGTTTAACCGGGCTGTGTCTTCCAGATTAGGAGAATTTTTCTAAGTTGATGTACAACTGTATCTTAAGCTTTACCCATTGCTGCTCTGGGAACATTATCTATGAAACTATGTATTTCCTTGGATAAGTCCCCTTTCCCCCATAGGCCCGTTTCTCCATCTCTGAAGGGAAAGCATTTGATAAATTGATAAAAGGAATTCTGTACCATTTTTGAAACTTAAATTCTGTGCTTTGAACTAGGTGATGTTATTTCTTGACATAGCAGTATATGGTTATATGGTTATGTCAGATCTCTGGTTTATTTTTTTTACTCAACATTGCTAAAAGTTGTCTTCCTTCAACTATTTTAATAATTCCTTTTTGCTTTTTCTTTTAGGGAAAAATATTTACTTCCTTGGAGCCAGAACATGACATTAACGATGTCTGCCTCTATCCCAACTCAGGTATGCAGTAGGTAGCGGTAGGCCATTCAGTGGGAGAAATCTAGGCTGTGCTTTATGGGGTTTTAAACTCATTTCATTTCTTCAGACGAGGTTTGGCTTGGTCAGGACAATTCTTGGATATTATATTTACTGGAAGAATCAAGTGCAGGAAGTGGTATGGATGATTCAGAAAATGGCAGTCTCAGTGACTCAGTCCTTAGCCAGCCTAGCTATTAGTAGAAACCAACAATACATAGGCAGGTGGCAGGTGAGATGCTATTTTAGTGTGCTCTTCACTCTTTTTATGTGATTAGTAATAGTGTGTGGAAATTGAGGTCAAGGATTTGGAGAAGGCTGGGATTGCCTGATATCCACAAGGCTCATGAAGCCATGGGTTTTGGTGTCTTCTATGTTGTATGCTATTCCGCTTGCATCATTTATTTCAAGACTTACGATACCTTCAAGACAAATCTGTGAAGAATTTTGGGGTACAAAAGTACAGAACAGTCCCCGCTGTCAAGCAGTGTTATATTCTGAGGATAGATGTACACAGATAATTTTAATAGAGGGATACAAGGCAAAGCAGGAAAAATTCTGTTATGTACAAACAGCACTTTGACAGCATGTTAGAGCGAGGGGTTTCAGCCAGCGCCACTGGGGAGATCGCAGAGGAGATGTTTGTCTGCATGTGTTTGGAGTGATGAGTGAGATTTGGTAGGTGGGGTGGGGAGATGAGATGATCCACGTGAGGGAGCAGTGTAGGAAGGGCAAGAAGGATAGGGTACAATAGGTACCATAGGGTACCATTCATGGGGCTTGTTTGGGAAAGGGGTGGAGCCTTATGTGCTCTGATGAGCCCTGGTGGCTCTTGCACGAACAAAGGCGGCAGAGGTCCGGGAATCACATGCTGAATGGTTTGGGCTCAGTCTGTAGTCAGGAGCTGTTCAGACTGCTTTCAGAAGACAGTTCTGTCCATCATGTAAAGAGTAGATTGGTGTGGAACTGAAATGAGTAGGAAGGGATACTCTGAGCCAATTGGGAACACAAGAGACTGAGCAAATTTAGAGAGAGAGAGAGAGATTGTTTTCTTGTTTAAACATTCGAACAGCAGGAGGGCTGTAGGTCAGTGACAGTGTCTAGCAGAGGGTCTCACACCTGACTGCTCATCGGTATCATCCAGGGAGGCTTTTTACAGATCCCTTGGCCGGATCCCCGATCCGGCTGACTAGAGTGTCTGCGGGGAGGGCCCAGAAGTGTGTGTGTGTGTGTGTGTGTGATGTGCTTGCCAAGTGCTCGGGAGGCCCTGCCCCGACCCACCGCCTTGCAGTGGGAGCCAGGTCTAGTGCATGGGACGAAGTGTGGTCTCGAGAGAAGCAGGTCTGCACTTACAGCGTTTGCAGACGTGTAAGCTGAGGTGGTTTCGGGAGAAGTGGGAGCGTGTGAGATCACCATGGGGAAGTGTGGAGAGCAGCACCTGAGTCCATTTAGAGGGGGAATGAGAAGCAAGAGCCAGCTGAGAAACCTAACAGGAACGGACAGGACACCAGTAAGGGAAGTGACAGTGTTTGAAGTAGGGCAGAAGCTACGGTGCGAGCGGGCGGGCGGGCGGGCGCTGCTCAGCGCGTGTGAGGGCCGCCGAGGTTGAGGCAGGAAGGAAGGAAGAAGTTCCTGTGCTCCTGTGCTGCTGGGCACGGTGATAACCACGTATCATTCGTCTTTCCAGAGCCCTGGGTAGTTAGTGGTGCACACGGGTTTTTCTTTCTTGTCTGTCTGCCAGTCTCTTCCATCTTAGGAAGGGGGGACCAGTTGGGTAATTGGGCTGGAGTTGGTCGCCCAGTGGGTGTGTGGCCGGGCCTCGGCTAGAGCCAGCCTTTCCTGGTTCTGGAGCCCTTGCCCTTTCTAGTTCCGTGCTGCTCTCCCAAGAAAGATGGGAAACTGCATTTTTGTGATCAGCTGTGTATCTGTGATCATTAAGAGGATTTCACGGCAGTAGCAGGGGTGAAGTCAAACTCTGACGGTTTCAGGAATAAACTGCAGATGAGGATGGTGGGGTCCCAGTTAGAGAGTCTTAGACGGTCTGAAATGGGGTCTGAGCTGCATGCGAAGGTGAGTAAAACCAGGTGGGATTGAAGTCGAAACAAGGGTGGTGAGCAGGTTTCGCTGGATTGAAGGGGAGAGTTTGAAGGGGCAGCTGGTGCTGAGAGCAGGAAGCCTTGTGGCTGCTTGTGGCCCCTGAGAACTGGCAGTGCACCTCATCTGGGCTGAGATGTGCTCTATATGTAGGATACCAGATTTCAAAGACATTGTACTGGTTGAAAAATAATGTGAAATAGGGGCGCCTGGGTGGCTCCATCAGTTAAGCCTCTGACTCTTGATTTCAGCTCAGGTCCTGATCTCAGGGTCGTGAGATCGAGCCCTGCATCTGGCTCCATGCTGGGCGTGGAGCCTGCTTAGGATTTTCTCTCTGCCTTTCCTTCTGTCCCTCCCTGGCCCTCCCCCTACTCGCGTGCATGTGCCTGTACACATGTGGGCTTGCTCTCTTTCTTAAAAAAAAAAAAAAAAAGTGAAATAGATCTTTAATTTTTTTATGTGAAAATATTTCAGACATACTGGGTTAATAAGATATATTAAAATTCATTTTACCTGTTTAAAAAAAATTTTTTTTAGGGCGCCTGGGTGGCTCAGTTGGTTAAGCGACTGCCTTCGGCTCAGGTCATGATCCTGGAGTCCCGGGATCGAGTCCCGCATCAGGCTCCCTGCTCAGCGGGGGGTCTGCTTCTCCCTCTGATGCTCCCCGCTTTCATGCTCTATCTCATTCTCTCTCAAATGAATAAATAAAATCTTTAAAAAAAAAAAATTTTTTTTTAAATGTGTCTACTAGAAAACATGAAATCCCACGTGTGCCTTGCATAGTATTCCTGTCGCACGGTGCCGGCCCAGACTTGGGGATCTTGCCCAGTGTAGGATGCTGCTGAGCTGCAAGATATTGAAGTTGGCTGCGGGCATGCCGCGTCCGTCTTGTTGGAGCAGGGACGTTCCTCTAGGAGTCCGCATACCGCCAGCCCACCTAATAACTCTAGTTCCTTAGTAGACATCCAGTCCATTCTCGCATTCCCCATTGTCCCCCAGATGGCTTTCATAGCCTGTTGTTTGGAACCAGGCTGTATTCAGGACTGTGTGTTACTTCGAGGTGTGGCCATGTTTAGTTTCTTTTAATTGTAACAGCTGTGTCCCCGACACCCGTCTTTTTTTTTTTTTTTTTTTTGGCCTTCTTCATGACATGGACTTTTCCAGGATCAGGTCGGTAGTCTCAGAGAATGTCCCTCACCCTGGATTTGTGTGGCTGGTTTTCATAATCCTTGGGTTAGGGAGATCACGAGGTCTTTTCATTCCAAAGTACACTTTTCTGAGAGGTAAAAATGTTAAGAGTGATGTTTTGGACAGAAGAGCGAGTTGACTGTCATATAACTTACAAGAAGTGAATCAAACACAAAAAATAGCCAAATAATTTATTTCCTGAGCTGGCAGGCACAGTAGGACAGGTAGCCCGGCTGCCGCCTTGGGGTTTGGATGTGAGCAGGCTTGATTCACGCACTTCGCTACTTTCCGTCGCTCTGCTCCTTTCCCTTTAACGCTGCTCTTGCTGCTTTGTGCTTAATCATCGTGAGCTTAATCATATTTTAGAAAAGCTAACACTTTCTTCTGTCTTTATCTTCTCACTTACTCATTTTGAAGTAATTAAAGCTGAATCACGATTACTGTTTTGTCCTGTTTCTCTAATACGGAGGTGGCTCAGAATATTGAGAAATGGTGCCGCTTTCCCTGCTCCTTCCTCCGTCCTGCTTGTGTTGCTCATTCCGCCTGGCTCCAGCGTCTCCGCTTTCTGCCCAGAAAGCCCAGATGGAGGCCGAGTGGTCCTGTCATGTACCCGTGTGGGCCTCAGCTGCCATCCAGCCTCCGGAGACTGCCTGCACTGGGAGGGGGAAGGCCACACGCTCCACGCCGACATGGGGGGGGTCCTCCTCTCGGGCGCGGTCCTGAACGCACAGGCTGTCTGCCCCGCACTGTTCACGGCCGTGACCGCTGCTGGCGTCTGGTGCGCGCATGTCTGAAGGACTGAGATCTTGTCTTTCCTTCATGTTGGAGTTTCCAACCCGTGGCAGCCCGATACTTTCCTAAACGTAATAAAAATGAATTACGAGGAAAAGACAATGTCACAAGGCTACACGGGTTTCTAAATTCTTCCCTTCTGTTCCTACGCTTCCCGCCGGGCTGGGGCCCAGTTTGCACACCGGCCCTGGGAGTGGACTCAGTAGCACTGGCAGAGAGCACCGTTTCGGATTTTGAACTCTGAGCCTCAGTGGATCCTTTAGCCCCTGCAGCACATGCAGGTGAGAATCGATGTGTGCACGCTTCCTGGGAGGGCCCTGCTATCCCATCCGATTCTCTGTGGCTGTCCCGTGAGGCCACACAGCACAATGGGTAGCACTCGCAACGGCGGATATCAGACTCAAGGTGGCGGGTTCTTCTGACTCTAGGCACTTTCAAAATTGGTAGTGTCATTGTTGAAATATAATAAGTAGGGCGCCTGGGTGGCTCAGTCGGTTAAGCGTCTGCCTTCGGATCGGGTCATGATCCCGGGGTCCTGGGATCGAGCCCTGCATCAGGCTCCCTGCTCAGCCGGGAGCTTGCTTCTCCCTCTCCCACTCCCCCTGCTTGTGCGCCTCTCCCCTCCCACCCCCCTGTCAAATAAATAAATCTTAAAAAAAAAAAAAGAAACTATAATAAGCATCACTATGAAGGAAACTGGGGAGGAAAAACCATTCATAATTCCACCATCTCTTCCCAAGTACTGTTACTGTTTCCACAAGAGAATTCTTGTATTCATCTTGTGTTCATATGTTTTTAGTCGTGGTCCTCATGCTACATGTACAGTTGTCTTTTGCTTTCCAGTTGACATTATATTAACATTTTTCTTCTTGTTGTATGGTGTTTATACTTGTACTTCTGAAATTTTTTATTATTTGCAAGAAGCCTTTTCATTTTTTCTTAGTTGTGATTGTGGTTGGAGAGTCCTGCGTTCCACGGGCTTTGGAATCGGTGGAATATCAGCTTCTCTCCTTCTTAGCTGTGTGGTGACCTTGAGCAAATCATCTAACTTTCTGAGGCCACACTGTTATCTGAAAGTAAAGTTCCTGGCACAGTGCCTCACACTCTTCTCCTCTCTTGCCTGTGATCATCTTAACTTCTGCTGAACTAACTTTTACTGATTTAATGGATTTAATTTTTTTCGGCTTTTTGTTCTTGGGCTTTGTGAGGTTGCCTGTTTTTCTTTCTCATTCATAATTGGTTTCAGTCCTGACCTTCCCCACTTTAGTTCGGTAGGAGGTCAGCTTGTGTCATTGTTTATATATGGTCAAGTGAGATCCTATTCCGTTGTGAAAACAGCCTGCTTTGTCTAGTCTGGGTTCTTTGGGGGTAATTAGATGAGAGGCTTCTCTCTGGTTTGTTGGGTTGGTGTGATTGCGTTTCCTTGCGGAATGTCATTGTTGAATGATCCGTGTTCAGAGTCGAGCCAGTGAAGCCAGGCTTAGAGAATATCTTTGGCAAGAACCTTTTTTTGGTTGTAATCTGTCTCCTCAGTCCCCACAACGACCTCTTTCATCGTGTCTAAAGAGTGTAGGAGAAGGTTTGCCTCTAAAATCCTCTAGCTTGTGACAGGGCACTCGGTCCCTTTGAACTTTTTTTTTTATCTGTAAAATGAGGATGTTGTTATTTCTTATTTCAGAGACTTGTTGCATGTTCACCAAGGTAATATCTGTGAAGGCGCTTAGTAAGTTGTAAAGAACTCCCCAGACGGTTGCTGATTTCAGTTGTATGGAAAGTGCGTCATTCTGGAACAGGGGCTGGGAAGACTGGCGCTGCTTCGGGAGGCTTGTGGGGAGGAGAAGGTTGCAGATGCGGCAGAGAGCAGAGAACAAAACTGGAACAGAATCATGGGGTCACTGGGTGCTGTTTGTCCTGTGGTTATGGGGATGCCTTCACCGAATGCCAGGAACTTTCCCCATACTTCAGTTCTGCTTTCCTAAAATGCGGATCTGTTTGTTGAGTCTGTTCAAATCCCCTTGCTAGTGAATTAGTTGGGTAGAGTAAGGGCTGTTAGATGCTGTATGGGTCTTGCCTGGTGTAGCTACAGCGATAGCGGTCCCCTTAAGTCCGTCGTTTTGTTTGCAATTCAGGTGTGAAGCTTAATGCAAACCTTAGGAACTACTTTGCTGTGACATTTTGTGGGAGTTGCTTTGCCTTGGTTCTTTGATTCCTGATTAACAGAAAGAAGCCTTTTTTTCTTAACTTCTTCATTATTATCATTATTATTATTATTATAAATATTGCACCCGAACTACGTTTTATGTGTCTGAAGTGTCAGACTCTCCCCCTTAAGGATAATCGCAAACTTGATGTAGACCTGAGCACATAGCAGAAACTGCTTATTTACTTGGCTAGTACAGCTTGAGCATTTTGCAGGTGGGGAAGCTGGTCTTCATGATACTTAAGGTGCCCCATCTAGGAGGATCAGCATGACCTGATTCCTAGGGTGCCCGGCCTCCAGGCCCAGCTCTTCTGTCATGTGCCGTCTTCTGAGCACCTAGAACATTTCCAAGTGTAAAACAAATGGAAAAGGGCACCTTTTTCTTCCCCATGTGTTTACTTTTTCATTGTATTTATTTTTAGGGATGCTTCTTACTGCCAGCGAAACCCCCAAGATGGGCATCTATTACATTCCGGTAAGTAATACGAATAGTAGTTATGGTAAAAATAGGATAAGCAAAGACAGTTTATTTTTAAACTGGTTGTATTGAAGGCCTTTGTGTCTGCATGCGGTTGGGTAAATTAAACATAGTGGACTCACTTGTAGTTTCACTTTGCTTCCTGGAGCTAGGAAAATAATGCCTCACCATTCTTTTATGGGAAACTGCTTCCTGTCACATTAAAATACACATTAGGAATTAGTTTTTGTTCTTCAGATTTACATTTGGTTTTTGTTTCCAAGTATTTCAGAATCTTGAGCTTTAAGCTGTTAGTGATCAGGAGGTCTGATTCTAAACCAACATCCTGGTGCCCTTCAGTCATCTTGTTTCTCTTACAAGTAAGTTCTGCCTGAGGAAACTCTCAGATGGGCCTGGTCAGTGGTGGCCTGCAGTCACTGGCCTGGCCTTTTAATCTTCCTTCAAGAATTTTCTTGCATATGACAGAAGCTTCCCTACCTTTACCTTTTAGATTACAGGAAGAAAAAGACATGGGGATGTAGGATCTCCTAAACCGAAAACCACGTAGGACAGAGTCGGCACTAGATTACTTTTCGGCCGGTAAACAGCTCCCTTTCTGAGATTTGGGGAGAAGAGGGTGGGGGTGAGGCGTGTTGCAGAGCAAGACTTGGGGCAGGTAAACTCTGTAGCTGCTGTCAGCCTCCAGTTGGGAAGGTTCTTCATATTTACGATTGTCCTTTTGAAATAGCTTAATGGTGTATTTCCCCAAAAAAGTGTTCTGGTGGATGTCGACTCTCTGTGGTTTCAGGAAACTTGTAAGTTGTTGAAAGCACTTTGAGATACTTCTTTTGGTTGTTAGTGAAACAAAGACCATTCTAGCAGCAAACTTTCATGTTTTTCTAAGTTGTCACTTGTTCCATTTTCCCCAGCCTCTCCGATACTGCTTCCGTATTGCTGTCAGTTTGTCCGTCTTCTTGATTGCATCAACTGTGAGTCAGGTCCGATACTGAATGCCGGCAGGGCGATGGTGTGTAGAAAGAACACTGCCCCTTTCCTCAAAGGAGTTCCCTGGCAGGGAGTGAAGAAAGGAGGCAGTTCAAGTCCAGCATGAGGAGGGCTGTCATGGGAGGAAAGAGAAAAAGAGAAGAGAACCAACCAGTGGAAGGGGCTGGTTTAAGGGCACGGAGGGCCGCATCAGGAGGCCCGCTAAGAGGATAAGGAACCACAGGCCTCAGAGCCCAGAGCTGCGTGTGGTGGAGCCAGGAGGGGCCATCCTGAGTGCTTGTGTGCTAGGGCCACCTCCCCCGTCTGTGCTCCACAGGTGGCAGTGGGGACAGGATTGGAAGATAGACTTGGCCGCTGATGGGACACGGGGATGATGGGACACGGGGAGTAAGAGAGAGGAGGGACCAGAGACTGCAGCCCTTTTTCTGCTTGGGGAACAGGTGGACGAGGAGGAAGAGGGCAGGGAATAGTAAAAATTATTATCTCTTTGGCATCCTTTTCTACATTTTATAAAATGATCTTTAAAAGGAATAAGCACACAACATTGATTAGACGAACAATGTATCATGTTTCTATTTATTCCAAGTGTTTTACAAAGTATAAGGAAATAGAAACCACCCATTTCCCCTTGATAGTATTAAAAACACTATTAATACTGGGATGTAGTATTTTTCAGTTGTGATGTTACTGGTGTGAAGTCGTATTTTGTATACAAATTTGTCCCTGGTTTCTTCAGTTAACTTCAGAAAGGCATTAAAAGTACCCAACACATTTTTAGTTGTCTCTGTTGTTTCGCTTTCATATTAATTGCCATGTCATTAGCACACGGTGTGACATTGTAGGTGTGCGGGACGGGGAGCAGCACTTCCGTCCATCGCTCTGTGCTCCCCACGAGCGCACTCTCGGTCCCTTTCCCCTCTGTCACCCATCCCCCCGGTTATCTGCATTCGTTTCCATTGCCTGGCTTGTGACATTTATATCATCTTGACCTGTAGGAGACCCATTATTCATTTCTCACTCTCTCTGGCTCTTGGGGTGGGCTTTTTTTTGTTCCAAGTAATAGGGACTTTAATCAACATGAATGATAAGGGCTGGTGCTGGCCAGGTGGTGAGAAACTGCTTTCGTGGCACATGTTAGCCTATCTTAGAAGACCTTTTTAGTTTCTGCTTTGTAGCTTGGAGTTAAGCAGGGCTGTGAAGAAAGCCCACAGGGCGGCTCCCAGGTGGCTGCATGTGGCGGCAGTGGGGGCCTGGCGTCCTTGCCCAGCTTAGCACTGTGCTGGGACTTGTACTCAGTGCTCCTTCCTGACCTGCCTTTTTACCCTGAGCTGCATGAGCTTTTACAGTGCCCTCGCCTTTACTTGGAACCTGTTCTTTTGTAAGACTCATTCAGAGCAAGGAGAGAGCCCAGGGGTCTGAAAGCCTGCCATTTTTCATAAGATTTTATCAAACTTACCAAGCTGATATTTGGCACAGCGGTTTGTTTGAGGCCTATAAAACTGGGGAAGTGTGTTTTTAATATACAATTCGTGCCAAATTTAGGAGGTTTGCATTGTGATTTGTTTTAACATCTTATAAATCAGGTATGAAAGCTCTTTTTCCCCCTGCTTTGGGCCTGTACTAAAAAAGGAAGGCCGCTTAATGTTCTTTAAGTTTTGTGTCTCTGATACCATTTTCTTGAATACTTGAAGTTTTTATAGATCAGATGTAATTCCTGATGTATACACTTTGCCGTGTACGGAACCCCATAACTGACTAGTCTTTCATGGCTAGGTGGGTTTTCTCCAGCCCTTTCCCTGTTTTTTTCAGTACACTCCTTTTTTTTTCCCCCTCTCAGAGACCAGGAAGTGTTATTTTGCCTGTTTGTTCGCATTTTAAATTCCACTGTCTAATTCAACTGCAGCTTCTGACACCAATGCCAGGAATAGTTTTTTAGGTTTGGTTTTCCTCTGCAATGTAATTTAATCTTAGGGTAGTTTTTTTATGATTAAACCTTTGGCAACTGTGTGGATTCTAGAAGGAGTCCAAGTGTTCTGTGGCACCCAACTCAAAACCCAGCCAGTGTGGGTTAATATTGTTTCTGTTGGAGATGACCCTGAGTTCCAAGCCCCCAGTGTGCCAGGAGCTCCCGAAACCCCTCACGACTGGAGAGTTGATTGCACGCTTGATAATATGTATGGATGTGTAACCTTGAGGAAAAATGTAAAAGGAAAATGCATCATTATTTGTTTAGGAAGCTATTTGATTTAGAAGAATAAAAGTCAATTAAAGATCTATTTTTAGAACATGCAGGGGCACCTGGGTGACTCTGTCGGTTAAGTGTCTGACTCTTGATTTTGGCTCAGGTCATAATCTCAGGGTCATGAGATCTGAGCCCCACATTGGGCTCCGTACTGGGCTTAGAGGCTGCTTGAGAGTCTCTCTCCCCCTCTCCCTCTCCCGCTCAGAAGCCCTCAAAAAAAAAAAACCCCAAAACAAACAAAAAAATAAAACATGTAATTTAAGCCACTATAAAGATTATATGCAGTGTCACTGAACCCAATAGTCAATATTGGTAGTTAAGTATTTTAAAGCACTTTCTTAGGAAAAAAGACAACTATTGTTTTATTGAAATGTTTTTATTATTCATAAAAAATCAGCCAAGCATTAAATATTTTAACATTCACTATTTGAAGGTATGTTTTAAATTTGGAAAGTATTTTTGGAGCCAAAGTACCTGAAAATGGGGCAGGATTTCGAATATTATAAGTCCACAATTTGAAATATTACAAATAAAAACAATATTCAAATAAAAACATAAAGGATTATATTTAACCTGCCCTAGCACTTTTGTTTCTGTTGGGAAATAGCACTGGAACTCAGCCAGCATAATGCATAAAACCCATAAAACTCTGTCTTTGCAAATAGAGATAACTAGGTGTTAAGAAGCATAAACGCTCAAGAATACTTGCTTCATTTAATTATAAAAACACACACACACACATCTTCACAAAGGCATGAAAAGCCAAGGGAAATAAAACATTTTTTAGTTGTGAAATATAATAAAAGGCTCAAACTAAAGAATGAGTGTAAGTCTCTTCACTTCATTGAGTTATCACCAATCCTGAAAGGCCTGTGGTAGAGCCTCGGACATCTAATACTATCACTGGGTTCATTGCTCCTGTCTTCATAGGGCCTTAGTCACTGGTTTGGGTCAAACGTCCGTGCTGTGGTCCTCAGGGAGGCACACTGTCAGTGAGTATTGCCTGGTTTTGGGGGGGGTCAGTGCTTTTGAAATCAGTTGTAGCATTTGGAAGTTACTCTTAGGAAGTGGCATGAAAACTTTCTAGTCACCATATGGATGCTTGCGTTTGGGTGCATTGGGTGGTTGCTCCAGCAGAGGATTAAAAATGGGTACTGGAATTTTCTCAGTATTTTCTGCTTGATAGACTTGTGTGACCAAAACAAAGAAACTTCGGTACAAATGATTTTGCCTGCTCTGTCTGTGGCAGATTGAATTTGTTAGTCTAGTTCTGAACTCAGTCACTCTGTTAGATTGGTACAGAGGCATTTCTGGATACTTGTTCATTGCTATGTGGCCACTCTCCGATACGGCATCTTTTTTTTTTAAGTCCAGGATTTCAGATATTACTGCTCTGGGGTGCTTTGGCATAATTTTTCAGAAGACTTAGGAACATAGCCAGAGAGTGCTTCCTAACAATTGCTCCTTACCTTCACCTCTTAAGAAGACAACATATTTTTATTGGTTATCCAAATTGTAAATAAGTTATATTGTTAGACTTGACAGTGTCTGAAAAGTAAGTGCTTAAAATTCTTAGGTGGGTGACTCCTTTGCTCTTTTTTCTGTTGGCCTTTTTGTCTTTTCCTGTGTTATAAAAGTAAATGGAGGAGACTGGTGCTTCTGTTTATTCAGCAATAATATACTGAGCATGTGCTTGGATGCAGGAATGTGTCGGTGAATGCAACTGTCTTCCTACCCTGCCTTTGTGAGTTCACAATCTAGGGGAGGGTGGTGGTAAACAAGTGTGTAGCTAAGTGCTGTGGAGGAGAGGACCAGGTGCAGTGACAGAGGAATATCATTGGGGGATCAGGCCCCAATTATCACTCTCCATTTTATATAGATATTTTAGGTCTCCTTTCTATGTAGATGTTACCTTCCCTGTTTTAATCTTAAAGTTTAGGGTTAAAGACTTGGTCTCCTTTCTGTCTCATAATCACAGCATATACCTGGGGGCAAAATGGTGAATGACGGATTTGTTCCATAATTTATAATCTCTAGAAACAAAGCAGACAGCAGAGAGAATTTTGGTCAACCAAGAAAGTGCTGCTTTTCTGGAGAGTCAGCTGTACGAACGATCAAGTGCCCTTGCTTCCTTGACATGGATCTCACATACAGATCACTTAACTTTATCTCTAAATAGCACATGACACAGCCAACCAGACCTCTTTGAAACGCTTCTAGAACACCATATTCTCTTGGGTTTTCCTCCTAATGTCCAGCTGGCCCTTCTCAGCCTTCTTTGGTTGCTCCTTCTGTGTGTGGTCCAGGGCTTGAGCCTCACCTCTCTCCTCTTGACCTTCAAATGTTAGTCCTTGTTGCTTTTATTTATATTCTTTCCCTCAGGAGCTTGTCTGTCCATAGGCTTTCTATGACACCTGAATGCTGATAACTTCCAACTTTCCGTCTCTAGTCTTTCCTTCTCTGAGCTACAGTTATGTATCCACTAACCTATTTGGGTTCTCCACCTGGAGATCTAATAGGCACATTATATTTGATAGGTCCGCAGTGGAATTCTCGATCCCAGCTCCCGACCCTTACCCCACACCTTCCACGTGTTCCCGTTTCAGCAGAGGACTCACCATCCACCCAGTTACCTAGACCCAGAGCATAGAAGCCAGCCTCATTCCCTTCCCCCTTCCACGTCATGCCTCCTTCTCCATCTGTCCCGTTGACTCTCTTTCTGGTTTGGTTCAGATCCTGCCATGTTCCCGTGTTGTGGCTCCTGCCCTTCATCTGGATTACCTCTTAACTGCTCTTTCTTCTTTTTCTGTTAGTTCTCTTGCAGTCTATTTTCCATGTAACACCAGAGTGATATAAAATATAAAAATAAGAAACAAAAGAAACATAAATTGGATTATATCACTCTACTGCTTAAAACCTTTCAGAGGCTTATCACTTTGCTTAACATAACTCCTTTCATAATTTAAAAGGCCCTATAAGCAGAAAAAGGCCAGAAATCCAGAGTCTCCATTTTCTCTCACCCGTTGTAGAATAGATCTCTATAACCCATTAATCCATTTACAGAGATCACCAAATAGAGAATGAAACCAAATCCCCAACGATAGCTGCCACCAAGGGGGAGTAACATAGATGAACCAAAACCAACACATGAAATTAGTAGACAGGAAAATTAAAGTTAAAATTAGAAAAACAGTCAGCAGAGTTCTGCTGCCCGCCCCCTCCCACCCCCCACCCCCACCCCCGCCCATTCACCTCTGGGAGTCAGGCGGAGAGCTGGGCTGGGCCTCAGTAGCTAGTGTGAGGTGCACTTCTCAGGTGGTGGAGTTTACCTGGCTCTCTCTTGTGAATCCAATGTGCATCTTGGTGAGACCTCCAAAACTTAAAGGATAATTTCAGAAAACGGTTAAATCATGACTCTCACATAGATAGAAAATAAATGTGCTAAAATTATTTATCTTAGGTTGAGAGTGTGAGCAGGGGTGGGGGTGGGGCACAGAGGGAGAGAGAGAATCTCAAGCAGGCTCCATGTCCAGCACGGAGCCTGACACGGGGCTGGATCTCACGACCCTGAAATCATAACTGGAGCCAAAATCAAGAGTCAGACGCTTAACCAACTGAGCCACCCAGGCGCCCTGAATGTGTTAAAATTTTTATTTAGCCTGTTAATTAAATGAGGGAACCAGACACAGCTATACCAGATCAAAGAAGAAGTCTAAAAAGGCACATATTTACATGCAGTAAAGTTCTGTGGAATTGGGCATGTGCAAATGGACACAAATCGGCTTTTTCAAAGGCATGGAGGGTTACGTGTGCAGGACAGAATTCCTGTGCATGTCCATAGACAGTATTTTGCATTGCTACCAGTTGCCTGCATTTACAGAATTGTAAAATAAATTCCATAAAATCAGAATCCGATCATCTCAAAGGGTGTGCTGTAGATCAGGGGTTTGGCAAACTAAACACCAGCACCTGTTTTTATAAACCATTTTATTAGAACACAGCATACCCATTCATGTCTGTATTGACCTTGGCAGCTTTTTGACTAAAATGGCAGAGTTGAATAATTGTCACAGAGACCCGATGGCCCACAGACCCTGTAATATGTACTGGCCCTTCAAGAAAAAGTTTGCCAGCCCCTGTTGCAGACCATGCATAGTTTTCCATGAAAGTACAGTATCTTCCTTCACTTATTTATCTACTTAAAAATTTACGTATTTCCTCATCATGATATAAATAATATAAAAATAAAATTTATAAATATAAAACATGGATTCGGGATCATGTTTTGGCTTTTTCAGTGTTAGACCTCTAGCACCTAAAGCAATGCCTGTTACACTGTAGGCATTCAATTAATATGTGTGGAAAAATTAATAAAACAATTATGTGTGAGAGTGATGACTGTGATTTGGAGAATCTTAGATAATGACTGTCAGCTTCCACGATGGCTGGTTGGCAGTGTTAATTTTTAGCTATTATACCAAATTAGAATTTTGCATTTGCCTTTTTCTGCTACCACTACTGAATCACAAAAGTGGAGAACGTGGCTCATAAGTGCCAGAGTGTGATTTTTATGCGGTAGGATAAAGATCAGTTCCTCTGCTCTGACTGTACATTCTAATCAGCCAGATCAGAACATCTTGGAGTGATGCAATCTTTGTATTTGGGAGTGCTGACAGATTTATAAAATAATACCTTGTCCAGAAGATTTAATAGTGATGCTGTTAAGAGGATAAACTCTTTCCTAGAAGAGTACAAAAGGAAAATATGAAAGTACGGGCATTTAGCTTTTGTTGGACGCTTTTTGAAATTTGTGCAAAGGTCGGCTTTTCCTCTGTTTTAAAGATTGGAAATTATGCCTTCGTTTTTCTCCCTGTGCGTCCCTGTGCTTTTAAGCAGGAGTTGCTGGAAGTGCTGTGCGTGCTGCTGAGATGTGGGTTTGAATCTAGACCATGATTGGTCCAGTTGATCCATTTCAGTTCAAAGCCAGAACTGAAAGCCCTTTTGGTTCCACTCCTTTGATATTTGGAGATTCCCAGATGTGAGATCTCTCTGGCCAACTGGTGTGTGGTGAATGGCCCTGAATACACTAGTGTCCGTGTTCAGTCCTAAAAGTGACAAGACACATTTTCAGCTAGAATGCTCATTTAGGCAGAGAGCTGTTAGAAGTAATTTTGTTAGAAATTCCTGTTTCATAATGCCAGTAGCAACATACTCTCTTGGTTTAGGGAGGTAGTGCCAGATGCGAAGAAAACTATCCCCCTGGGGAATTTGCTAGCATGCAAAGGATGTCCGAGACAGAACATAAGCTGGACAAGCAGTTGCTGAATTGTCTCCTCTATGTTTCCTCGCGAAAGGAATTTTCAGTGTGCTGTGAGGGAACGGGGGACGCTTTTGAAGCATAGAAGAGTAGAGAAGGAAGGGAACTTAAAAGTCATCTCGTCCAGCTCCTTAATTTATAGCTGAGGAATCAAGTTATTTGTTCAAGGTCAGATGACAGGTTGCTGGGCAGAGCTGGATCTCGAAGGCATTTCTTCAGTCCACGTTGCAGAGTGGTGACAACTGAGATTTGGTAATTAATCTAACCTGAGTTTGAATACCAGCTTCATCACTTACAAAGTTTGAGACCTTGAGTGGGTTACTTATCCCGCCTGAGCCTTAGTTTCTTGAACTATGGAAGAAGAATGCTCTCATCAGGAATAGACGTATTTATTCGATCACGTATCATGTGCCAGGCACATTGGGGATGCTCAGCTGATCATGACTCTTACACTTTCTTACAGTAGCAAAATTCAAGGAGTCCAGTGACAGAGAATATTTGGCATTATGTGCACATGGAGATTCCCAGATGTGAGATCTCTTGATGTAGCTTTTGGAAGGAATGTACTTTGAGCAAAACAGAGATATACTGAAAAGTTTGTGGTAAAATTGTAAGTATGAACTAGGAAAATGATTTCGGAAATAGGACTTGGTATTGTCCGGTCTGTAACAGATCACATAAGATGCCAGGTTGAGAAAGAGCAGTCGAATGCCATTAGTTTGGCTGTTAACTATTGAAAGAGAAAGCAGTGATGAAATCTGGTTGCTAAAATAAGAAATCTGATTTTTAAAACTGAAGTCCATTTCCCTCCATTGTATCATCAGAGCATGCTCTTTATAGAAAATGGCAAATAAAGAGAAGCAGGAGAAAAATCCAGCATCCCTCCACTGCCCAAAGACAAACATATTAACATTCTGCTGTATTTTTTCCATTGTTTTAATCTGAAATATTATGTGGTTTCATATCTTGCTTTTCCCCCAGTTAATTAACATTTCCCTGTGTCATTATAGACTCTTGGAGAGTAGTTAAAAAGTGGGTTTTGTGTGTGAACATAAAAGTAATATATAGCTGGGGCACCTGGATGGCTCAGTTGGTTGAGCGTCTTGACTCTTGGTTTTGGCTCAGTTCTGATCTCAAGGTTGTGAGATCAAGCCCCGTGTTGGGCTCTGCACTCAGCAAGGAGTCTGCTTGTCCCTCTTCCTCTGCCCGTGTGCATGCTCTTTCTCTCTCTCTCAAATAAATAAATAAAATCTTTTTAAAAAAAGCTATAGCTATTTTTAAAAATATTTAAATATCAGAAAAAAGATGGAAAAACCCAATCAGTCTCACTAGTCAAAGACATTCTTGCTAATATTTTGGTATATTTTCTTTGCATTTGGGAATATCTTAGTGGCCATGGACTAAATTTATAGCACAGTCCATAATTAAGTTCACCTGGCTTACATAAGTATAAATAGAAGTCCTTCAGGGTGCTGGGGGCTAGAGTGATGGAGCACACAGTGACAGTTACGTGGTGGCCCTTACACGCAGTGGCACATGTCCTGGACTGAACTGGGTGGGGAAGGGAGAGAGCCTTTCCCAATAGGAGACTTCAGTCCTAATTCCTGAAGGGTCCACTGTATGTGATCAGTTACCTTCTCTCCTCTGCATGAAGGAAGGTCCTAGATATGTGTCATTCCTAGGAGAAGAGAGAAAGTAGTCCATTAGTTCTTGTGTTACATGGTCGAGATGAGGAATGCCACTAGAAAAGGGCTGTTGGATCTGTTGTTTTCTTCCAAAGCTGTTTCCCCTCGTATCTCTCATGGTGTTGCCACACTGAGTGCAATCCTGATCATTTTAAGAGTTGGGTTTTTTTTTTTTTGGCATGACAAGGCCACTAGATGTAAGTCACCCAGTGTTTCTGCCCTGTTCCGACACTGAGGAAAATGTGCTCTTTCACACCCTGAAGGCTATCCCAAAGGGATTTTCAAATTTAATTTTGGTTATACTTGCTTGACTTTAGAGCCTGATCTCTGTATAAGAGGCTTAGCGGCAGCCTCTGAAAAAGAGACCCGGGAGTTCTCTCCCGCTATAAATCCGAGGGGTGAATGTCCAGCAGAATGTTGGCAGTGACGCCACCTGTGAATGGGATGGAGGACAAGGAGATCCAGCGAAGGGGTGATCTGGGGGCTCTTAATGTGGGAATGTTCCCTGAGAAATATTTTACAGGCTGAGGGTCGGAGCAAGCTCGGAAGAGAGTTCAGGAGTTGTGTCGTCATTCACATCTAGAGAAGGCATGTTTTTAGGGTGTAGGGAAAGAGTAAGGTCACGGAGGAAAGCACCTGCATGAGGTAGAGGAGGTGGTGGGGTGTCGGACTGCAGGGGAGAATGTCTGTGACTGAGAGTACAGGAAAAGGGAGGAGGATGGAACTTTCAGAGCTTCTGCAAGGAAGAAAACGACAAATTTGAAGAAAAAACACAGTTCATTGTAAACTGAGTTCAGGTTTCAGACCAAAGATGCATATTTTTCAGATGTCTTGATTCATAATAATGCAAATGGGACATACGCTTAATTTTGTTCTCCAAGGAAAGCATTTCAAAGATAAAGCTAATAAGGCTTTAAGATCTAGAAGGATAAGATATCTTATAAAAAGTGAAGGACTTAATCTTATGGAGAAAAAAAATGTGAGGCACTTACAGGTTAGTGGAAGAGTTGGATCCAAATCCTGTGTATTTTAATTACCTTTTCCTGATGAACAAAAGGAAAAGAATGCAGAGCAGATGCTGTGTGTGTGTGTGTGTGTGTGTGTGTTTCCTTTCCAACCCAAGCTCACAGCAAACCTGTTGTAACTGAATTTTATTTTATGCATGAAATTGTTTTAGAAGGCATGGCGTGCTGTTTGTAATTTGTCAGTTATACGTTCATCACTCTGAAATGGGAAGTGAAGGCAACAGTCACGTGGCTAATAAAGTGTTGTAATACAAACAAGTTGTTTGCATCTTTACCAAGAGGAAATGTGCGCTTCCTATTTTAATCTAAACATTTTCAGGCAGCAACATAGTATGTGAGGCATTTTTCCCAACAATGGAAATCCTCTCCATTTCCATTTCTGATGACAACTTATTAGGTCATAAGAATGGCAGACCTACAGAAAGCCTTCATGTGCAACACTCAGGAAGCAACTTTCTGAGCATCCCGTCACATTTTCAGAAGTTAATTTTCGTTCTGGCTAGGTAAGATGCCTGTCATTTTCATATGGAAATATTTGATGCACATGTTACATATGCTTTATTATGTTAATATGTCAGATGGTGTTTGGTTTTGCTTAAACGGTTACTTGTCTGGCATGCCCCATTTTCTTGAAAATAAATGACAACTTCCTATTCAGGTGCTAGTTACTCAGTTTGAATCACATATAGACCAAAAGACTTGTCTCCCAGCTCTCTGGCTGTTAGGACATCTTGATGTTTACTGGTTTGATGTCTTTACCGTGCTTCTTCTGGACAAGATGGAGTTGGAAGTAAATCGAGTATTCCCGTGTCCTGTTGGTGTGGTCATGTAGGTAGTGGTGACAGAATCGAGTGTCCACAACCAGGGATTGTTTTCAGCTTCTGAGTATGCCTGACCACTTGAATCATGTGGCAGTTTCTTTGGTTAATATGCCCATTACCTACTCTGAGTTTTTGGCGTGTTTTCTCCTTAAAAATAGAAGGTAAGTTATACAAATAGGCAAGAATTGGGGGCTACATTCGTTCAAAAGGCTTGACGTATACAGAAATCAAAGTTCTGGGACTCGCACAGTCCTTACTTAGACTCAGTGTTCTCAAATCCCAAGAAAGTTTGTCTGTCTTCTGATACGTGTTCTCGTGTGTGAGCTCTGCAAGGGCAGGACTTTTGTGTGTTTACTTTATGTTGTGGCGTTTGCTAGCTAACAGGCTCTCACAGAATACATGCTGACATGACGGAATAGATAATATTGACACTTGGTTTTGAAAATTTTATTATGGAAAAATTTCAAATATGCATAAAAGAGGAGAGAAATAGAGTGAACCACCATCTACTTATCTCTTTGCTTCAGTATTTTCAATTGTGGGGGGAAGCAGAGGTAGGATTGGTTTATACTACCAGCACTTTATATTGCTCCTGAAGGTGGTGGTTAAAAATTGTTAAATGGAAATGAATATTTGATCTTCACATTGGCTCATATCTTTAGGCTGTGTATTGACCTGCTTGAAGAACAGAACATTATTCTTGGTTGGAAACAAATCATGTGTAAACAATGGTGAGGCATATTGAAAGAAAGATTAGAGCTGCCTTTCTTGTGTATCTGCAACATGGTTGTATCATTCATTCATAATTGACTTTACTTTTTAGAACAGTTTAAAATTCACAGCCAAATTGAGTGGAAAGTACAGAGAGTTCCCACATACTCCATACACACATTCACACACAATGCACTGTCCTCCGTTGTCAACATCTTGTACCAGACTGGTACGTTTGTTACAATGGATAAGCCTACACTGACACATCATTATTATCCAAAGTTGTTTGGATTCACTCTTGGTGTTGTCCATTCTGTGGGTTTTGACAAATGTCTAATGACATGTATCCACCGTATGACGTGTATCCACTGTTATGGATCATACAGAATAGTTTCACTGCCCAGAAAGTCCTCTTGTACTCAAGCCTGAAGCTCCAGAGTTTTAATTCACACACACGGGAGAAAGAACTTCAAGACAGTTTGACCTTTCTAAAACTGAAGTTAGCATTGAGTGGTACCACTGTCCATTCGGTTCCCCTACCTCCCTTAGTCTCTACTCCCAAGGATCACCAAGCTTTAAGGATGTACCTCCTTAATATCACTTATATCTATCTGTCTCTTCCTTCACCACCCACTGCCACTGGCTTAGATGGAGCCCTCATGACTTTTCCTAATTAATCACAAGCCGTCCTAGCCTGTTTCCAAAGCCACTCCCCTTTAAAAGCTGAATAATCTGATACACAAAGGACTGATCCCATTCCCTTGAATAAAACCCTTTAAAGGCATGCCACTCTACTTAAAATCAAAAGCAAAGACTTTAGCATGATACAAAAGGTTTAGATTTAAGCCCCAATACCTCCCTGGTTTTGTTTATCTCTTGCCCCTGGAAAACCTAGGGTCTTCTCAATTCACTGCATGTAGAAAGAGCTCCCTGATTCCATCACCCTTCCTTCCACCTTTTCACTGGCTAAATCCTACAAGTCCTTCAAAATTCAACTCAGACGTCAGTACTGCCTCTGAGCCTCCCATCTACAGAAAAATGACTCCTTTATGTGCTCCTTTAAGATCTTGTATAGAAGTCCCTTAGCAACTGTACTGTGTTCCTTTACGTAACAGTAAGCTCAGAAGTGGCAATGCCCATGTCTGAAAATGTCTTTGATAACTCAGGCTTTAAGGCAGGCACATGAAAAATGCCTACTGAGTATTTGTTTAATGACCCAGTCCCTCCAAAATACTCAGACTAAAAACTAGCCAACACAGACTATGTAGTCAAGCCCACAAAGACAAAAAACACAAGGTCCTATTTTACCTCTCCTCACTCCCTGCTACCAAACCACAGAGCTTTCCTTTCATTCTGAGTTTAAAGATTTCATTATGTATAGGGTTTTTCTTATAAAGCTCTCTTCTTTTTGCAGATAGTTAGGTTTTACATGAAGTTTTTAGAATCTGTCCTGACTTCACTAAGATTAATGCTCTGTACACACCCTCCCACCATAGCATAGATCTTGATAGGACCTTTAATATTGTCATGTGTTGTATGGGACTCCTGTTCTTCATCTTGGTGGGAAATACACATACTTAAACTCCAAAATAAACTTTCTACGTAGGATTGTAGAAAGTTACTTAAATACTTAATGCTTGGTCACATGTTACTCAATTATGAGTCTATATTGGGTTCCTTCACTCTTCTTTGCTCTGCCGGTATAATGTTCTCCTTCAGCTTTTTTGAGGGATATACGGGGAATCTCATTTTGCTTGAATTGGAAATGTCTTCCTCAGGATTTCCTAGTTCTGTGTATGGCACTTGTAGATAAACAGTAATTGCTAAATGGTGGCAAAATATTTTTTGATCCTCTTGGAATAGCACTGTTGAGGTGTATAACCTTGAGGAAAATTGCACATATCATTTTATTTTATTTATTTATTTTTAGTAACAGATAATGTATTACTTGTTTCAGAGGTACAGGTCTGTGATTCATCAGTCTTACACAATTCACAGCACTCACCATAGCACATATCTTCCCCAATGTCTATCACCCAGCCGCCCCATCCCTCCCACCCCCCTCCACTCCAGCAACCCTCAGTTTGTTTCTTGAGACTCTTAATCTCACATATGATTTTAAAACATTTACTCTTCCTTTGTTTCTGCCAAGTTTCCATCGCTGGCTATTTTTAAATATTAACATGCCGTTAGTTTTTACACAGACTTCAGAATTAAGAATTGGAAAGCCTAAGAATGTGCTGAAAAAAATAAAAATAAATTCTTTTGCCTGCAAGGAAGTGGGATGGAAGCAGGAAACTACTGATGTGGTAACCAGGATAACACACGACAGCCGTCTGTGTGACCCTTGGCAGGACTCAAGTGACAAAACAAGGTCTGGGAGAGTGCTCATCAGCCAGGTGTGGGACCCAAAAGATAAATACATTCTCATATGGTAAAATTGGCCTCGTGCCTTCAGCACCCATGGGGCACGTGTGTATGTGTGTGTGTGCGCGCGCAGACGGAGCTGTCAAGGTTGAACATTTTTAGCGTGGTGAGGAAATTGGGAGAGGAAGAGGTGGGAAGTGCAGGACATCGAGGCTGACGTTGACACTGCTTGCACTCACTGTCACTGCAGACTCTGGATGTGAGCTCTAGGAAGCCGACCTGGGATTTCAAGTGTAGCATGACCGTGAACATAAAATGGTGACGTGGGTGCAAGACCAGGCTGTCCGGGTCAGACGCAGCGGGGGGCCCCTAGAAGGAGCAGGTGCTCCTGTGTAACTAGCAGTGGACTTTGAAGAAGTCAGGGACCATATTAAGATATTCTTTCCTTTCTCTTGAGAATTTAGGGCATCGCTTGTCATTTCATGAAAAGGAGAAAGAAATGTAAAGCTTTTCTTTCCACCTTAAATTAGAATTGCTGAGATTAAATATAATGCAGTTTAGAATGCTTAAGAGAGAAATTTAAGAGATTTGTTTTATGAAAGAATTTCATGGTTTAGAATAAAATTTTTGCTCTCTTCGATTGCAATGGTACATTTGAGTGTAATTCTGTTCTTAAATTTAGCAGAAAGATTTGGTTTTCACTAAGCTTACATGTTCTAAATGCCACCAAGCTCAAAGTCAGTACACTTCCAGGGGATATATATGTGTCTGGTTTTTAAAAACTCGTCGCTTTGGTGTCTCAGAAGCTTTCTTGACATTCTGGCACTTCAAATAAATACTACTCATTTAAAAAAAGAAAAGGAGTGGAATGCTTTTGTATGTCTTTTTATTTGGTAAAATCAGGAGACAGGATAGTCTATCTGTAGGCATGGTCTTTTTGCCTAAGTTTGGCAAAGGGTAATTTCACGATATCAGTTCCTTGTGAAAATAACTGAAGCATGTCCCCATCTTCAGTTTTACTCATCTCTCCAACTTATTTCTGTGGCTGGGGAGGAGGGCGAGGGAGTGTGATAAGTATTCCTTGCATCTTTCTGGTCTCTCCTTCCGTAGCCCAGTGTAGCCTCGTTGGCTCCTGGAATATGGTCCCCAGACAAACCCTTATTGGGCCCTCTTTCCTGGAAACTCATTTTATACCCCAAATCCAAAAATCAAAGAAAAAAGAAGTGAAAAATACATGAAAATAAATACTATAAATACATGACATTACAAATATCAATCATGCAAAGCCAAATGCTTGATGTAGAAACAGCAGTAAGAGTTGTTTTGGGGGCGCCTGGGTGGGTTAAGTCGGTTAAGCGTCTGACTCTTGATTTCGGTTCAGGTCATGATCTCAGAGCTTTGAGATCAAGCCCCATGTTGGGCTCCATGCTGCAGGAGTGGAGACTGCCTGAGATTCTCTCTCTCTCCCTCTGTCCCTCTCCACCCCCTCCTCTTTCTGTCTCTTAAAAAAAAAAAAAAAAATTGGGGCACCTGGGTGGCTCAGATGGTTAAGCGTCTGCCTTCGGCTCAGGTCATGATCCCAGGGTCCTGGGATCAAGCCCCGCGTCGGGGTCCCTGCTCAGCAGGGAGTCTGCTTCTCCCTCTCCCTCTGCCTGCCGCTCTATTTGTGCTCTCTCCGTCAAATAAATAAATAAAATCTTTAAAAAAAAAAAAATGTTTTGGCACACATCACCTGTGCATTCTTGTTAGAAATGTTTAACTGAATCTAATTCTGAGAAACAGCCTGTAAGATGTCAAGACCTCTGCAAATCAGCTGGCCTGAACTCAGAAAGTATAAACATCCTGAAAGGCAGGGGAACTCTTCTAGATTAAAGGAAACTAAAGAGGCATAATAACCTAATGCAATGGGTGATCCTTCATTAGATTTTTTAAAATAACAGCTTTTTCGAGATATAATTCACAAGCCATAAAGTTATAACCCTTTTAAAGTATACAGTTCAGTATAGAGATCCTTGTTTGTTGTATTCACTGCTGTATCCACGTCTGACAGAGTTTTGTGTAGTAAACACCATTATCTAATTTCACTTTATATCACACCAAAAGGAAGCCCCATACTAGTCACTCCCCAACCTCTCATTCCCCCATCCCCACCCCCTGGCAGTTGCTAACCTACTTCTGTTTCTCTGGTTTTGCCTATTCTGGACATTTCACAAAAATGGAGTTGTATAATATGTGGCCTTTTCTGTTTGGCTTTTTTACTTAATGTCTTCAGGGTTCATCTGTGTTATGTTATGAATCGGTACTTCATTCCTTTTTGTTGCTGAATGACATTTCCTTGTACGATTAGACCACATTTTGTTCATTCATCCATCAGTTGATGTACGTTGGGATTGCTTTCACTTTTGAAATAAATATTGCTGCTATTATAGATAATGCTGCTATAAATATTTTGTGTGGACATGTGTTTTCAGTTCTCTTGGGTATATATATACTTAGGATTAGAATTGCTGGATCGTATGACAACTCTATGCTTAACTCTTTGAAGAAGTGCCAAGCTGTTTTTCCCAGTGGCTGCCCCATTTTACTTTTCCACCAGCAATAGATGAGGGTTCCAATTTCTCCACGTTCTCGGCATTACTTGTTGCTTTCCATTTTTCTGAGTATAGTCATTCAAGTGAGTGTGATGTGATACCTTATTTTGGTTTAGATTAGCATTTCCTAGTGACTGATGATGTGGAACATCTTTTTCATATGCTTGTTGGCCATTTTTATATCTTTGGGGAAATTTTTCAAATCCTTTGCCAAGTTTTAAATTAGAGTACTTACCTTTTATTGTTGAGTTGTAAGACTTTTATAAATTCTGTCTTTCCTGTATTGTTTTCCTTTCTGGAATGTAAGCTTTTTAAAGGTAGAGATCCTTGTTTGTTGTATTCACTGCTATATCCACGTCTGACAGTAACTGTTTGTTGAATAACTGAATGGTCATCTTTGGCCTTCTATTCTTATTTAAGAATGAGGCACTAAGATGCCAGCTGGAAGTTCTCTGTATGCGGTGGTCTTGTCTCTGGTAGTTTTCACGCTGACTGTTCAGCTAGTGCCTGTTGGGGGATTCTCCGAGACCAGCATCTGCCTTCGGGGGATCTTTCATTTCCTGCAGAGAAGAACCCCCCACTTCCTTATGGGAACACTGGGGTTTTAGTCTGGCCGGAGTGGAAGCACAGCAATACATCCGTGGCTTTTGGTATTCTGGAAGATGAGAGAAGGAAGGGGGTGTGGTGGGTGGGGTCCCGCTTCTGGACATGCAGACCGCCATTCGGTGAGCTAATTTCTGCCCCACAGTGCAAGTCACCTGTGACAGGTATCCTGTCTCTTGTCCTGTTCACTTTCTCCAGAGAGTTATCCTCTGGTCTCCTAAGCGGTGGTGGGAACTTAGATATTCATCGTCTTTATCACCTCCCCTCCATTCAGACCCGGTTTCCCAGATGAATGGAGCCCAGAAGTCCTGGGTCTTGAGGGCTCCAGGGAAGAATCTGCTTTCCTTTTTCTGTTACCTACTCTCTAGGCCCCTGACGTGCACCATGTTAAATCCCTCAACGGAGGCATTTTCTTCTTTTGTTCTTTTTGTCCTTGAAAGTTAATACCTTTTATATTGATGGACTGTGAATTTTGAGTAGGCTTGAGAGAGGAAGGACATAAAAACATATAGTGTGCTGTTATTACACTGAAATCTCTGTGGTTGTTACTGTCAGGTTTAATTTTATATTTAGATGTTTGCTTGGGGTGTCCTGTCTCCCCCAGCCCTTGAGTACAGGTATTTCATCTTACGCTTATTTGTGCTCCCAGAGCCTCACAAAGATTAACTGTTGGTTTGATTGGCTGCTAGTGAGACAGTGGCAATAGCATTTTGTCCGCTTGGCCTTAGTTTCTTCTCATTTCATTTCAGTGTCTAAACTGCTTTTTCAAAAACCAAATTCAAATTGAAATCATGGCCGATAATAATTTCTCTCTTTTTTGAAATAAACCTTTTAAAATGGTGAAATTAAATTGCTCGTTTGCTAATCTGATTTTTAGGAATGAGAGAACAAAGCACTAGGAGTACCTTTAAATGACTCACAATTACTCACACAAATGCATGTGAACTTGGGTGTGCAATTATGCAGCTCATCATGTTGCAGATGCAATTACACGCCTAAGTGCATGGCCACTCCCTCAGCTCACCCAGCTGCCTCTCTTGTTTCAGGCTTGTGATCGGTTATTATTAAGCCCCAGCTGTCAGAATTTGAAAGTACATGCTGGTGCTCGTGGTGCCTTTCAACCAGTAAGGGAGGAAGAGTTTGAAAGGAAATTTTCCTTTGGATGTATGTGTTGAACAGTTGGTCTTAGTTGGCAAAATCCCATTCTGCCACTAGAGATACAGGCTATGCAATGAGAAAAATTAATAATCATAATAGTGGTCAGTGATGTTTACAGTATAACATACCTTCATTGTCTCTGGTCTGCCAATTCTGAAATCCAAAAAGCCCTGACATTTTTTTAATAATTCATTGGTGGGAAAGCCTGACTTAGCTTGCTTCATTGAGACTCAAACCTGCCATGTGATGATGAAGCTCTTTTCCGTCTTTATTTATCTCAAATCACTGGTGTGAATATGTGTAGGATTTTGGTGCTGAGATAATAACATGTTTGAATATGGACCACTGACCCAGACCTCACCGAAGATTTTATGCAATGTGCATACTATATTACCTTTATAAAAGGCATAAAAAATTTGAATTTGAAGTTCTTTCTGGGCCCAGTAGTTTCTGATAAAGAATTATGGCCTCATAGTAAGAATAACAGATTTCTGATTAGATGTGACAAAATTCTTCAGGGGGATGAAACTCCCTCCCTACCTCTTAGAGTTTGGTTTGCTACTGCAGTGATTATTTTTGCTGCTCTTGATACTGTTTTTATTATTGCTCTAGTTCCAGAAGCAGATATTTATATCTACTTTAGAATGTCCTGGAAACAGTTCTGTAACAGAATAATAGATAATTTACTTGGTTGCTAGATAGTAAAATTATTTTATATTCACGGTGTCCATTATTGCTTGTAAGTGTAGTTCTTATCTATTCAGTGGTGTCATTAGAATGTCGAGTTTAAATTGAGTTTCAAGGATTAAAGGAGTATAAGATCACCAAAAGGTAAATTGATAATTCTTCTAACCAAGCATCTCCTGTATAATTAATAATGAGTAAAATATACATTAATTTTGCTAGCATTGAATTCTAAACATTTAGTATGGCAATTTTTACTGAATACATAATGATAACCTCTTCGGATTTTTCAAGGCCTAGCGCCGATGTCTCCTTAAAAGCTGTTTTGGCTGCCCGGCACCATTTTAAAATCTCTCTGCTGTGACACTAATCATATTTATATTGTACTTCCTTGCTTTGCAAACTTGTTTTACATATATTTGACGTTTGGCACTTAGCTTTTGATAAATGCTCAGTTAACCTTTTGAATGAATGAATGAAGCTGAGGAAGTTAAGAATTGTCTAGTCCATCCACAGAAGTATCATTATATGTGAAACTTTTTTCCTGTTGGGTTTCATTTTGCTACTTGTTTTTATAAAGTGGAACACAATAAGCCTGGCACTCAGTAAGTACTTGATGAATGAAAATTGAATTAATATCTACCTCCTGACATTTAATGGAGCTAGTTTTACTCCTTGAACTTAACGGAATAGACTTGTCATTTTTCCATGTGATGATATGCTGTCTCACACTGTGATGGTTCTTTCTCCAGTTATCACTAAGAGATACCCTACTGCACACTCTGCTGCAACGCATTCTGAAAATTTTGTAAGAGAATATTTTTAAAAGTCAACTGTTTGTACTTGGATACATTATATACTTTTTTGTGTGCTAATAACAGTTGAAGTTTCCCAGCTTATAAGCCCATTTTAGTTCAAAGTTATTTACTGTCTGTTGATAGAGCTCTACCAAATGGAGTAATTAAGAATTTTCTTAGTTGCTAAAGTTTTTTTAAGTCATTAAAAATTGAAGATAATAATTTCAGGGAAATACAAATCAAAACTACAATGAGATAGTACCTCACACCTGTCAGAATGGCTAAAATTAACAACACAGAAAACAACAGGTGTTGGCAAGGATGAGGAGAAAGGGGAACTCTCTTACACACTGGTGGGAATGCAAGCTGGTGCAGTCACTCCGGAGAACAGTATGGAGGTTCCTCAAAAAGTTGAAAATAGAGCTACCATACGATCCAGCAATTGCACTACTGGGTATTTACCCCAAAGATACAAATGTCGGGATCCAAAGGGGTACGTGCACCCTGATGTTTATAGCAGCATTACCAACAATAGCCAAAATATGGAAACAGTTCAAGTGTCTATTGACTGATGATGAATTGGTAAAGAAGGTGTGGAGTATATATATTTACAATGGGATATTATTACTTAGCCATCAAAAAGAATGCATCTTGCCATTTGCAACAACGTGGATGAGCTAGAGTGTATTATGGGAAGCAAAATGTCAGTCAGAAAAAAGACAAATACCGTAAGATTTCACGCATCTGTGGAATTTAAGAAACAAAACAGGTGAACATGGGGCGGGGGAAAGAGGCAAACCAAGAAACACTCTTAACTCTACAGAGAACAAACTGATGGTTAGGGGCAGATGGGCTAGATGGGGGACGGGGATTAAGGAGTAAGCACCCTTGTGCTTGTTGTGATGAGCACGGGGGGATGTATGGAAGTGTTGAATTACTATATTGTATACCTGAAACTAATATTACACTCTTAGCTAGTTGGAATTTAAATAAAAACTTGAAGTAAACAAAAAAGATGATAATTTTAATTGCTGTTTTATGTTATCGGTTATTTTCTTATATTAATGGTAGGAAGATAATGAGATTATTTGGTTGTGTTCAGTAGCATTATAAGTAATGGAAGAAATGATGACATTTATACCGACTTAGTGGTTTGGTTCTTTGTCTCTAATAATACGAATAATACATCGTTGTTGCTATTTTAACTATCCTTGATCTGTTAAAAACCATCCCTTTAGTAAATCCTCAGTCTTGGCTCTGGCTAAGTGGAAGTTTCAAAAGTCGAGTGGTGGGAGGGCTACCTTCTGTGGACTCCAGAAGAATTTTCTCCCCCCTCTGTCATTTCTGTCCACTACCGGAATATACGAGAACTTTGGGTCTTAAAAGTAAGCCTGGGCAGCGTTAAGGTAGTTTGTAACCACAGAGGCAGATGATCTCAGGCACATAGCATGTATTTTCATGTACTTTAAAATCGGTTCTTCTGCTCAGATGGATTAGAGCAAGCAGATACTTGGCTGCACTGGAGTTGAGGCCTTCCCCGGACAATGTGAGAAGGATTCTTTCCCATTTGGGAGGACCACGTATTTCCGGCTAGATTGGTTGGTACGATGGTCATTGAAGCTGCTGAGGGGCCCGCAGGAACCCTTCGTAGCAGTTGGTTGAATCAGTTTCCAGTTCGCTGCTGTGCTGACCCGTGACTTTAGGAAATTCTTATAAATCAGAAGTAGAAGTTCATTAATAGATAATAGAAGTTTAAAATAGAACAATCTCCACTACTTTTCTGAAACAAAAAAACCTCTTTAAGGTACATAAAAATGTAGATAAAGGAACAATACTCAGTTGTGGCTGAAGTAAAGTACAGAAATAGCAATATAATGACAGTACAGAAAACCTAGAAGCTTTTGATATAGTAAGAGTATTCCAGTGGTTAGAAAGGAAGTTTTCTTCAAGTTGTAAAGCCTGAAATTTAGGAAGTAAATTAACATATTTTTAAGGACTAATTGAAGGTTTAACATATTTTATGAGTGAGTACAACAAGGACTTTTTACACATTAATTAATGTTGTGGTCATTATAGGTACCTCAGAAAGCTGTGCATGGGGTTGTGCCCTCCTTATTGGTTAAGCTGACCACTGCTTTTGCAACCTAATGGTAGCCCTTTGAGGAAAGCTGGAATGTAGATAAAACCTGCAGTTTAATGCCCGTTAAATCAGTAATTTCAACTTTGTTATGGTTGTTCTGATGTTCCTTTTTTTTTTTTTTCCCCCTGAAGAGGAACTAGGGAAATGTGATTAATAAAATCAACCCACTAGATTTCATTTTGTTTTTGATGGAAATATTTCCTCCTGTAAAATTTAATGGCCATGAATTTGATTGCAGAGTTTATTTACCATACCCAGACCTGCCCCAAGAGGCAGTTTAAAACAATTCCATTAGAATCCAGTTAACTAATCAAGATGAATGTTGTGGAACATTATAAAAAAGGACTTTTGTGAAAGTCAGCTCACATCTGGCCTGATATTTTGATATTCCTTCTCATCATCCCCCCAAGAAAAGTCATTAAACATAGTATAATCTTCTTACTGTCTTTGAGGCCCGTGGTTTATCACTAATTGAAGGCTTTTAAAAGTGAAACTCTCTTATTATGAGGTCTTTTGGTCACCATTGCCCCCTTGCCTGGGGGCAGAATGGTCTGACTTTCACCAAAAAGTGCTCTCATATCCAGCAGTTTTATGGTGAGGTATTTGAGTGTTTTTATCTGAATAAGGAAAATTAAGCAATTTCAAAAATACTTTTGCCAGACAGGACCCCTTAAGTCTTAGTACTGTGCGTGCTGGAATTCCTGAATGCATGCATACATCATGTACCAGTAGAGGTATTTGTGAAATGTACTGAAAGCACAGTACTTGGCAGGTGATGTTCTAGGTACTGGAGATTCGGCATTTAGAACAGATGAGGTTCCTACCCTCCCACGAGGACAGTCTCTTGGATATTATATTCCAGAAAGATGACCACAGTGTACTTACATTCTGCTTAGAAGAAGAGAAGGTTGCTGTCTCAGGTCCTACTCCAGCATGTGGCGGAGCTTTGCGTTTGCTTTATGACTGAGGGGAAGTTGTGAGTGCCCGAGCTGTCACTCTCTGTGGTTTTCCCCATTGGCTCATGAGTTCACTCCAACCCGAAGTCCCTCCGTATGTGATTTTCGGTGTCCCTGCTGTTTGTTCCTGGCCTCGCCCGTCTTCCCCAAGGACTCCCTGCAGTCTCCGTCTCTTGATGTGCACGGCTGAGTGGGTGTGTGCGTGTGCTCTGCTAGATTTCTTGTCCCAGTGAGATTTTAAACTCCTTCAGGGAGATCATGGTCAGGGACTTTGGTTTCGTGCAGTGCTTTAGATGTAGTAGCATTTATTAGTATTTGTTGACGTCAGGCTACTTTCCTAAAATTGCTTAAATCATAGCAGTTTCTTTAAAAAGTATTCTACATTGAATTTTTTTTAATGCTTTGCATTTCTTTAAGGTTTGTCTTTCATGGTTAGTCAAACCACTTGGTGCATCAAAACCTTTACTTTAAAAAAATTGCATAGATGATTGCTAATATGCAGCTTCCTGCTAGGACTCCTTTTATGCTCATTAAGCATGGTTTTTCATGTTTGCAAGTGCCATAGCCTTTGGCGGGGGCGGGGATCACCCTTTCTAGTCAGGCACAGTAATACTGCATTCGTATGGCCATGTTTGACATTTACCTGTTTCTGATTGGAGATGGTATCAGGCACTGTTTTTCTTTGTTACAACTCTCTTCCTCCCACCTTTCCTTCCCCAGAAAGTTTAAGCTAGATTTAATCATTTCCATTATGACTTTTGTTTTTCTCCTGTTTGATTGATTACTATCACAATAGACAGGGCAGTAGTCATGGGAAGTTCCATTTTGTCAGAGCCCGGGGTTGTTCCTTGTGAAAGCCTGCAGTTCAGGGAAGCTTTCAGCCGCATGGCCTTCCCGCTAAGCAGCGTTGCTTCCTTTGGGGTAAGCTTTGACCTTGGGGGGTGAGGCATCGTGCTGGGAGAGATGTGTATGGACAGCAAAAAAGTAAAAAGCAGTCACGGTATTTTATGGAAGTAGGATTACAGAATGAACTATTCCTATTTTAGTAGTTATAAATTCTGTTCAACTTTTATTTCTCCCTAACTTGTGGGTCTTGGCACCCTTTTAGGTTAAGTCCGAAGGATTCTATATACAGAATTTTAATTTTTAATGAATTAAATGAAGTGGACCACACAAGAACAAATATAATTATCAAGTAATTAGTTGAGAACCCCTTAAAAGAGGGTAATTCTCATTTTAGACTTCCGTTTGAAAACGGCAAACTTAAAAAAAATCTTTTATACTAAATATGCTTTGTAGATTTTAGTAATCTTTTGAATAAAAGAGGTGATAGACAAATGGATGTTATTTTAAGGACCTGAATTAAAATATTTTGTATTTTGATAGTGCTAATATAAAAATATTCATTAATATCTTTACATCCCAGACAGATTTTTCCTTTACAGGCCTAAATTTTTCCTACTTTATTTTCTTCCATTATATACTTGTTGATTATGCATATTGCAGTTATTTTTCAATACTTCTGATAGGAACAAGGATTTTTAAATTTTATTTAAGAAAATCTGGTGTAAAATAACTCTTAGTTGACGTGGTGAGAATGTGCATGTGCTAACCTTTTGATCAACACCGGTAGGTTTTGGGTCCTGCTCCCAGGTGGTGTTCGTTCCTGGACAACTTGACAGAAGAATTAGAAGAGAATCCTGAAAGCACGGTTTACGATGATTACAAATTTGTCACCAAGAAAGACCTTGAAAATTTAGGTAAAAAAATTATGATAAAATTTTTAAAAAATTATTTGGGGGTTAAGTTTTGAATGTAAGAGGTAGTAGAGTCACATTTATCTGATTTTCGAAATCTTCTCTTTCTGCCAAATCAGATATTAAACTTGCTATGTATATTGTCAAGTTTGTAATCTCTGCTGAGAGAAAGGTTGAGATAAACTCAACCTACTGAAGCTTTTTTGTATTTTAAATGAGGAATAATTTTCTTTAGCATACTAGCTATGTATAGAAAAAATGTCAAGAAAGTGGTGATTTTCTTCAAGTACTATTTTGAGTATAAGGTTTTGAAAATATCTCAGAGACTGCACATAAATGCTTCTGGCTCCCTTTTAAGTTTGCTTGTAGAAGACCCCATCCAAAACTTGGGAACCCGATTGAATCCTCAGATATGTAGAACCTTATAGTTACTTTCGGCTTAAAGGTCACAGACCAAGAAATGCCTTTTACCAGCAGCCAACATTGTGGGGCTTATCATGTGCAGGTAATATTCTGAATGTTTACATACAACTCTTAATCCTCCCCACTCCATGGAGTGGATATGGTTATGATGCCATTTTATAGATAAGAGACAGAGGCACTAGAAGGTGAAACTAACTTGCCAAAGGCTTCAGTCATGAACACGAGGGTTGGGGTTTACACCTAGAGCGTATGCGCTTCACCTCAGCCACACCAACCCGTCGGAAGAGTGCGTGTGTCTCAGGTGACAGGTCCTACTTCATAGGATAAGGAGGGCAGATTTTGCTGATCTAGTTCTGTCATTGGAGAAAGGCTGCACAGAAAATGATGGAGAGTGGGCAAACCTCGAGGACCCCTTCTCCACGAGTCTAGGCAACTCAGTTGTCTGTGGGGCAGACAGATGTACAGCGGCAGTTAAGTGTTACAAGAAAATAGAATCATGTCATAAATAAACTGAGAGGTTTCTGAACTTTATTTCATAGCACAATTAATCTAGGCAGAATTCATTTTCTACCACTTACCACCAAAACAACTCTTTACATTTTAATGTTTAAAGAGAAGAGGCTTGTAGTCAGCCTTTTAAAAATGATGCTGGGATAAAATATGGTACAGTAGGATCTTCCTCCTGATGTGCCTTCCTGAATAGCTCCAGTGTAACTTGTACACTATGATGTGTCATACTCACCTCCATTCTTAAATCAGACGGAAAAAGTCATTGCTATTTTGCAAAGTTGTTAAAAATACTGTGTTGTGTTCATTTTGGGTGCTTGTTTAGTCTCTTTCACTGTGTTCATTTCGGGTGAGGAAGGCAGTTATAAAGCATGGTATTTCCCGAAACATGTTTCATGGAATGTTACTTGTGCTGGAATGTTGGACGGAGCGTACCGTGGCTAACACCGTGGGCATCAGAGGGAGACGGACGGGTGTGCGTCCCACATCTTCTGCTTAGTATCTGTGTGGCTTGGCCAGTTTACTGAACCTCATTGAGCCTTGGTTTTCTCATCTGTAAAATGAGAATAACGGAAAGAACATGCCCTTCTTACATTATTGTAATAGCATGCTTTGTGTTTGGAAATTATGGGAGATAATTCCCCCCCGCCCACCACCACAACCGCTGTTCCTCCCTGATGGTATAAAGTTGGCAAGTCACTGTTGATGCCGGGATTATTCTTCAATTTGAACTGGTTCACAGAATCCAAAAACCTGAGAACCACGAGCATAAAGAATCCTTCTTTGCCAGTCTTTCATAGTTCACAAAGACTTTTTCATCATTTTTGTGCTTAATGACATGTAAAATAAAAAAGGGTGACACTGCTTAAAGTGGATTAAATTTCCTCCATAGTTTGTGAAGATTAGTGGTTCTCATACTTACAGTTTTACTCCAAAGTGAAACCTTATAATCAAATCAGAAGTGAAATCCTATTATAATCTTACTATAATATAAGAAAAAATGGTTTAACTTTCATTAAGATTTCATAAGGATCTGCCTTCTTCTGATTAACTCCCTCCAGGGCTCACACATCTCATCGGATCACCTTTCCTCCGGGCATATATGCATGGATTTTTCATGGATATAAGACTCTATCACAAGGTAAATAGACTACACTTATTTTAGGTGATTAATGAGCCATTCCTTCTCTGTTTACTTGCATTTTGCAGAACATGCTTATGATTTGTAAGAGAGCTGCCCGTTCTTTGGCAGAATAGTCATGGTGTTGATGAAACATGCTATTAAATATGACTTTTATTTTTGAACTTTCTTTTCCACTATGAAAAGGTGAAATTGATGGTAAATCCATTTGCTTATGAAGAATACAGGAAAGATAAGATCCGACAGAAAATAGAAGAAACCCGCGCACAGAGAGTCCAATTAAAGGTAGATATTGTGTTCTACTCACTATTGAGCTTACCAGAAAAGTACTACATTTTCATTTTGTGTGTTATTCCAAAGAAACCTGCCATCTATTTCTGTTTTCCCTTTTTTTTTTTTTTTTTAAGATTTATTTATTTGAGAGAGAGAGAAAGCACGAGCAGGGGGAGGGGCAGGGGGAGAAGCAGGCTCCCTGCTGAGCAGGGAGCCCGATGTGGGACTCGATCCCAGGACCCTGGGATCATGACCTGAGCCGAAGGTAGACACTTAACCGACTGAGCCACCCAGGCGCCCTCGTTTTCCCATTTTTAGTTTTACATCTTTTCCTAATAGTTTTGATCTATTTTATTGGTCATGAGGGTGGATACTCTTTACAGTTTGAACATGATGGATTCTATGGCAGTGATATTATGAGAAATAATGCCAGAGGGACTGATATCATCAGCCCTTCTAAGAAAATGTGACGGAATTCTCAAATGGGTTTTCAGTGTTTGGAGTGTTGAGGCTTTGATAATCCCCATTTCTTTCTGACATTTGGCAGTATCTGAGGCTATCTGCTTGGGTCATGGTCATCAGACTACATCAGGGTCCAGAAGGAATCAGATCACCTAGTTCTATTAATAGAATTTAATGTAAAGAATGTTAGAGAACTGAGGCAAAAACCATAAGGATAGCGCCTCAGGCGTGGCTGCAGGAAGCAGCCTCAGGGCTGGGTGGCGGGGAGGAGGCAGCGCTGCTGGGACCCCGGCCTGTGAGCCTCTGGTGCTGGCGCTCTCTGCTCCTGAGAGGGTCAGAAAACCGCCCGCTGGGGTCCCGCACTCTGCTGGAACCACCTGCTCGCTGCCAGGGTGAACAACTGTTGCCTCGCGCTGCCTGCCCAATAGCAGGCAGACAGGGAAGCCGAGTCCCCTCTGCCTCCCAGTCTCTCTGGCAGCCCCACTGGGTTACGGTTCACCACCAGGTGACACACTCATTTCTAACTGGACATTGGCAATAAATAAATACACACATACATAAATACATGTCTGCACATATATACGTAAGTATACATCTGTACACACACACTCCGTACCAAAGACTGTTTCCCTTTTTGCAGATTATTTGTGAAATTTTCTAGGAGTGTTGAATGTGTGTGTGTTGGTAAGGGGGAGACTAGGATGTGTAGAGTACTTTTGTCCCATTCTTTGCATTACTTGTCTAAGTTGTATTTTACAATGGAACATAAAGCACTAAGTGGAAAAGGACAATAAAGAGCTCACAACCTTTTCCTGAGCATTGTCAGACTCACATCTAGAATTCCCCTTAGAAATTTGCTGTTTCAGGAGCAGCGAATAGTGCATTTAACATTATTAGTAGCGTTTCAGAGGTTCCCTGAGCCCCAGCCAGAAGCTGCAATAGCAGGCCTGCTGGTCTCCACTTCATCAGCGAGGGACCTGGCCCTCTGAGGCTGACCTCGGCCAAACACAGCTTCTCCCAGCTCACTCCTCAGTACTCCAGGAAAGAGACCGGGTGAGGGCAAGTACTCCCAGCTGATAACATCACGTGTGTCCACATTATTTCGTCCTCTGGGGATAATGAAATTTTAAAAATAAGAATTGGAGGGGTGCCTGGGTGGCTCAGTTAGTTAAGTTTCTGACTCTTGATCTCAGCTTGGGTCTTGATCTCAGGGTCGTGAGTTCGGGCTCCACGCTGGGCATGGGGCCCACTTAAAAAATAAATAAGAAATTTCCTGTTTGTGAAATTATACTCCTTACAGAACTATCAACTTGTAAAGCTAAAATGTAGGTATTTAATACACCTTTTTTTTCTTCTGCTAGAAATTGCCCAAAGTTAACAAAGAACTAGCACTTAAATTAATTGAGGAAGAGGAGGAAAGGCAAAAATCTACCTGGAAAAAGAAAGTTAAGGTAAGATTTTATAAGGCAGTGAAGACGTTGATAAATTGTTTCTATATTTTCTTAGTAGTAACTTTTAATTATCTTTTTTCTTTCTTCTTGAAAAATACATGTAGCTTTTTTCGCCCCTGCTTATGGGATAGTTTATGCTCAATATGGGAAGTTTGGAAAAATAGAAAAGAACATAAAGAGTGTCACTTACATAATTCTACCTAGAGAAAGTCATCATTAATATGTTAGTGAATTTCCTTCCTGTCTTATTTCTCTTAAAATTATAAGCTGTAATAGTGAGATAATAATTGTATATATAAGATGTTTATCTTGGTTGCATAAAATAACACAAGTGGTTTTCCATTTCATTAAAAATTCTTCATACTTTTGAGAGCTGCATATACTCTTAAGGATGTATAATTTATTTAATCCTTTTATTGTTAAATATTTAAATTTTTTATTGTTTTTCTTTGTTCTGACTAGATCTGTTTATAATTCCAGAATTAATTTTTATTTAGACTTGGCGTTATCAGGAGTATGCATGCTTATGTGTAACTGCTTCTTACCTTCCTTTACTAATGTGAAAATGGATGAAGATCAGTCATGAAATAAGTAAGGGTTAGTGTTTCATGTCGCTGATATTATCAAGACGGGGGAGATTTTTCTAGTTTTCCTACGTATGTGAGGACTCCTCATCATCTGCTTAGACGAGCAGGCAGGCAAATCACTCAAGCTTGGCTCTTTGCTGGAATGAGTTATAAAGATCCGATCTCTGAGGAGCCCGCGGGCCCCGGCTCGGCGTGAAGGGCCTGACCTTGGAACTTCGGGCCAGCTGTGTTATGCTCGCAGGAGATTTTTGTTTGCTTGTTTATTCTTCTCTGTTCTCTTGCTGGTTTCTAACCAGGTTAAGTGAATGGGAGACAAGCCAGCTCTTTGTGTGTTTTTGTTCCACCACTCCCTTCCCTGACGCCAGTGGACTTCAGCTGAAGGCTCTTGTTTCTCACTAGCTTCTTGCTCCGTGATCCCGGGCTTTACTGGAGCAGAGTTTTTTCTTCTATCACATGCAAAGATAGGACCAGAGAGAGGGTGTTCTTGGAGTGCTGTGATTTCTAAGTGGAGTACACACCACTCACTTCCTCTCCTCTGCCTCTTCGTTCCGGTGGCATCTTCCCATCCTGGTCTAGTAGGTTTTTTAAATATGTTATTTAAATCTTGATTTTTAGAAGCCTCTCTTAAGTAAATCCATAGATGACTTTTTTGTTTCCGTTTTCCTTATGTGACTAATACACCAACATTGAAACAATTACTTAAACTTACTATATACATTTATATCCACGTGCTGGGTCTACAGCCCCTCCTAATTAATTCACATCAGGGCATTAAGTGTGTGCATGGATCTTAAAGTGCTTGAAATGGAAGTGCCTCCTGCTGTGTTGACTCCCTCCTCAGAGTATTCACCTTGATTTTCTTGTTAGCCCAGCCTGAGGATTCAGATTTAAGGAGGTAACTTTTCAACTTCATAATGTTGTTTTACAAGCTAAATGGAAGTGATCTTTGGATTACGTGCCCTAAAGCTTCAGGAGGAAGAGTGTGGGCCTGCTGTAGGATGCAGATGTATGCGTTCCTATCTGTGTTTTATGCTTATGAGTCCTTATCTATAATGATACATATCTTAATATTACAGAGAGTAGGACACTTCGATTGTAACTGCGGTGCTTGTGCAGTGTGGCATAGTCAGTCTAGGAGCCTTTTAAAAGGCCCTGATGGTTATGAAGATGTGGGAAAAGTATCCTGTCCTCGCCTCCCACCCCCTTTTTTTTGCAGACTTTCACTGGGGTTGGGGACAGCCAGAGAAGGTTTCTAACACAGATGGTCCTCCCTGTACATGGGGTGCAGGCTAGTAAAAAATGACTGTGTGAGCTGAAAACACATAAAGTGATCTTATTAATAGTCGTGATTTTGTGCATTTGAAAATTCTTGTCAGAATGTTGATAGGGTTGTCCTGTAAAGAATCCTCCCTCGGACTACGTCCTCCTTCTAAACTGCAGTACCAGGAGGAACACCCTTCAAAATTCTTATCTTCTTTCATCAGACAGCATTGTCTCTGTAGCTCCTGGAAGCTCGAAGTGCTATTTTTGTAAAAGCTACGTCCCCTGAGAAAATTCTGCTACAAACTGGTATTTGTGAAATGTGCCCCTGATTTGCTTTTCGGTGGCTTGCTGACCCAATTCCAGGCCTGTCATCAGAGCTCGGTTTCTTTCTGGAAATACTTAAAAGTTTTTTCGAAATCTCAGGCTGTTATTAGACAAAGTTTACATGATTTGATGTTTAACGTGGTTATCTAATTAAAATGAAGACCTTAAAAACCACTCATGAATTAAGGAAAGAACCCCCCATAATGTAAAGAACACTTGAAAGAATTGTTCCATCTATCAGCAGTTCGTTAGTCTTGCCTTTGAACTCAGTTCTGCAAACCCTCAAGAGCTTTCATAGCTCTGATGACTTCTGATGTGAAAGCCAGTATGGTTTAGTTCTGCTTTGGCCCCAGCTGGAATTTCTTGGAGGCAGACAGTGAAATCTGTTCCCTAATCTTGCTGCCACTGATAACATCGTTGAAGTGTAATAAGGTGTGTTCTGTTCAGTACCGATGCTGGGCCTGGAGTGCGAACGGGCCCACTCTCTAATGTAAGAAGCATTATCTGGACCTTATCCAAACTTAGACATTTGGTGGCATTCATTCATTTTTGCACCGAATCCATATTGTGCCCCCTGTGCGCACAGGCATCTTGGAGAGGCGTGGCACACTGGTGATTCATTGGATTTGAAAGGGTTTGAGCCATTTTTCTTACAAGTGTCATTTCCTGGCTGTTGGCCTCTTCTACCAGTTTTTCACTGTTGCCTTGGAGTCTTGGATAGACGTCCTTCTCTTTGGATTCTGTGGCAGCTCAGTCGTGTGTGGTCCTGCACGACATCTCCAGGCCGAGCATACTCTCACCTGGGCCATGCACGGGAGAGGTGTCTTAGCCTGCAGGTTTATTGGATACCATTAAGAGTATATTTTAAAGTAATAATTCATCTCTCTAGGGAAAGATAGAGCCATGCATAGACACTGGGTTGGATCAGATCAGTTTTAACATGCCAGATATTTTTTTTTAATGTTTTTTAGTACCAATTAAAGATTGTTTTTGGCTTTTATTACAATTTTAAACACGTGGTTTTAAAAATGAAATGTTTTTCCAGGGTTTGTTAGGAACGTTGGCTGTCCCTCTGTCCTTCTCTTCCCCCCCACATTCTCCCCCGTTTGCACCTGTCTGGAGACAAACACTTTGGCACTTTTAGTGGATTACTTTGGTGTAAAGCTCCAAGTCTCTTAATATTGCCCCTAATGCTCCTTCTTGGCTTTTAAATGTCAGGCCAGTTATCTTTCATCTTTTGATGACCTTCCTTGTAAGTTCTGCTGCAGCTTAGGACAGTCAGCACTTAGCTTGTTGGGACTGTGCGTGTGCTCTTCCCATACCAGGCGGAGTCAGGTGGCCATCTGGGATTATGTATCCCCCATCCAGCCTCCATCTTCCATGGATTTAGTGGTTGGCTTTTTCTTTGTTTTCTATACAGTGATCACTGGTTAGCCCTCAATCCTTTGCTGGTTGTCTAAGTCTCATCTCAAGATGTTTATATGAATATCGATTGTTACATTAACTTTTCTTTTCCTGACAGAGTCTCTTCTGATGTGTCGGCCTCTCTCCATTCTGGACTAGCCACCTCCAAGTGCTGGTCCACAGTCAGCATCCTGGGGATGCACCCCACCTACACCCTGTGTGGGATGCAGAATTAAAAAGACCTTTAGTTTTCTGAAGGAATATGTTTCCAACCCAGACAAGCAGGCAGTCAGTGTAAGGGTATAGTGAAGAGATTTTCAAACATGTAGGTTCTCAGCAACAACCACACATTACATTTATGTGTTTATTTTCCTGAGGAAGTCCCTCAGGATTTTCTCCTCCAAAATAAGAGAGTGGGGCAAGGAAGAGGAGGAGTGCAAGGAAGCCCCCCACAGATGGCTGTGGGCTGGTCTTCCCTTCATAATCCAGCCCGCAGTTCGGGCCACTGTGTAGGCCCGTTCAATCCAGAAACTTAGGCTCTTCGGTGCTGGGGGATTTTCTTGGGGGGAAAAAATGTTTAAGTAGTTTTCCCCTGCTGTGATCTCAGGTCATTTGTTTATATTTAAGAGTGAAGGACCTACAAGAGCTTAGTGGAAACTCTGAGGTGGGGAGACAGGACTCACCACTCACTGTGTGGTGACCCAGCAACTGTTTATTTGGGGAGCTCCACATAGCAGTATCTCTTTGGCCTTTCTCTTCGCTGGTCAGATTCTCCTGTTTGGAGGTGATGGCCTGGCTCCCAGCATTCTGAGAACCTTCGTCAGGAGGGCTTGGGGTGTGGGGCGCGGGGCGGCATTGCAGCCCCTTTGTGCCACATGCTTCCCTAGCCCTCAGGGAGCTGCTGCCCCCGCAGGCACCCCTTCCCCTCCAGGGACGGCACCTCTCCTGGGACAGGGAGGGATTGAGGCCTGCCTTTCTTCTTTCCAGAATCACTGCTCCTGTTTCTTTCTTGTCCTCCTTATCCTTAAGGGTCGTGTCTTTTTTAAGCCCATTTTCTATTGCTTTCCTGGGGTTTTAGCAGAGATTAGAAGGAGATGCTTCTGTTCAGACTGCCATCTTTACCCAGAAGTCTGCACCACAGACATCATAGCGTTAATTTCATAGACAGCACCGAAGGAATGGACTTGTTTCGAATGTTAAGCATTCCTCGTATGTTACTATGTTGGGACAAAATATTCATAGTAAGCATCCTACTCAAATCTACAGATAATACTTCTTTGAAGTAGGGCTGTGGTAGGAATAGTGCTTTGAGATGTTTTTCAAATTTGAATGGCAGGTGTTTAGCATATGTGCATGTGTATTTCTAGGGTAGAGAGCTAGCCAGACACTTATAAACTGCTGTGGAGCATCACTGACTACATCTGATCCTTCTCCTTTTTTTAAGTTAGCTGTGAAAGCAAACAATTAGACTAGGAAAAATCTCCAAGGGAAGTATTTTTATAGCTAGGTCAGGAGAGTTATTATTTTATAGTTGTTCATCCAAAACATATTTGTCTTTAGGCAATACAATTGATTTGTTTAAAATTAAGAAAAAAACTTAAGAATACTAGCAGCATATTTTTTGTAACACGTTTCTCTATTACTAAATGTGATTATTTAATGAATACACTAAGAATTTATACAATTTAGTCTCCTTCTCTCACTTGAGACCTGGCGTGTTGTTCCCAGGCATCTAATAGTGTTCATCAGAATCCAGATGCCCTTCTCCCTAAAGATTTAATTTCTTTAAAGCAGTTTTAGGTTCACAGCAGAACTTAGGGGAAGTCACAGTTCTCTCCCATGTGCCCCCCACGCCCACACACGCACAGCCTATCCCCCTGTCCACATCCCTCACCAGAGGGACATTGGTTAACTTGGTGAGTCTATGTGGACACATCATCATCGCCCAGAGTCATCACCCAGAGTCCGTAGTTTACATTAGGCTTGGTGTTGTATGTTTTGTAGGTTTGGACAAATGTATAATGAGGTGTATCCACCATTAGAATATCATACAGTATTTTCACTGCCCTAAAAATCATCTGTGCTCTGCCTGTTCATCCTTCCCTCACCCTGGCCCTTGACAACCACTGATCTTTGTACTCTCTCCGTAGTGTTTCCTTTTCCAGAATGCCATAGAGTTGGGATCGTACATATGAAGTCTTTTCAGATTGGCTTCTCTCACTTAGTAGCATGCAGTTAAGGTTACTCCATGTCTTTCCATGACTTCCTGGCTCATTTCTTTCTAGTGCAGAATCCTCTCGAGTTGTCTGAACATTGCCGCGGCTTCTCCGTGCCCTTGCTGGAGGTCACCTTGGTTTTTTGGAACTTCTCATCCTTTGCTCCACCCTGTGCCTCTTTTTCTGATGCTCTTCAGTGATGGGGCCCAACTCCTGGTAACACCAACTGTCCAGTCACTTAAGCTGGACCTCGCACTCTGCTTTTCACTCCCCCCTCCTGCCAGCTCCTCTGTAGCTGCATCCGTCAGTTCTCATGTGGAAGTGTTCCCACCCTGAGTCGGGCCCTGGCTCTTCTCCGGGTTTCTGAAAGCGGCCCTGTAGCCTTCCTCATGCCTGCTTGCTCCCTCGGCAGTCCCTCAGCTGCCGTGCTGCTGAGCACTCGCACAGCAGAGTTCTTGTCATCCGAGAGCCCTGGAACACACCTCGAGCTGTCACCTGTCCCCTCCTCCTCCTCCTCCTCCCCCCTAGGAGTTGCCCCCACCTGCAGCCTAAAGTGCCCGGTGTTACGGGGCTGGTTTCCTTTACGGTCTGGCCTGATGAAAAAACGCTTTTTCCGATTCTGTCATTCTTGTGTCGTCAGACTGTTCACCGCTCCTCAGTGGGCTGGAAATGCCCTTCAGCTTTCTGTCTGTTGAAAACTGTTCATCTGTCCTCCAAATGCCACATCCGTCAGTGAGCCCTTCTGACCTGTCTCCTGTTGGAGTTTCTTTTTACCTGTGCTCTTAGAGCACTTTCAGCTTTTCTTAGCATCCTTAGAGCCTCCAGGCTTTTGTTTCAGTTTTTGGTTTTTTCTTTCTTTTTTTTTTTTTAAAGATTTTATTTATTTGACAGAGAGAGACACAGCGAGAGAGGGAACAGAAGCAGGGGGAGTGGTTGAAGAAGCAGCAGCCTTCCCGCTGAGCAGGGAGCCCGACGCGGGGCTCGATCCCAGGACCCTGGGATCCGACCTGAGCCGAAGGCAGACGCTCAACGACTGAGCCACCCAGGGGCCCCTCAGTTTTTGTTTTTTTCTTTCTCATTAGATTCGGAGCTAGCACCTTGGGATCAGGAACTAGATCTTATCTTTGTTTCTTCCTCGAACCTAAATCTGTCTTAGAAATGATATTTAATCAGGGAAGGCTTGTTCAGTGTATCTTAAATATATATTCAGTATGTCATAGAATTTTAGGTTAAGGGTTCATCAGATTTTAGGTACATACCAGTAATAAACAGCCCAAGTTCCTTAATGTCTGATGACTTAATCAAATTTTTGTGTAGCTATATTCCAAGTACCACACTCAGAACTCCACTGCTTACAAACAACCACAAACAGGTTAGCCTCTCCAGCCCGCGTTCAGGCTGTTTAATTTACAAACCCTGTGAAGTAGGTTGATTTATCTGGGTTCCAAGCCTGTAGCAAATAAGAAACCGTAGGAGAGCCCTGAGTGTGGAAGATTGTCATCTGTTTATGGGAACAGCTAAGTTTACGATACACTCTAGAAAACTTTCTCTTCAAAACGGTACAATTAAAAAGGAACTTAGTGTCAGCCCTGGCCTACTCAAATGGGTCTCATTATCAGTTTTATTGTGTCAGAAAGTTTACGCTCTATCCTTTGTGAACAATTAAATGGCCGATGGAAAAAAATTGACAAGGCCATCCTATAAGAGATGGAAGCTTCCCTTATGTTTCCAAATAACTCACTTAGAGTCAGGAAGCTTCCATCAGCAGCCCCCCCGCCATGTTAATTCTTGCCTTATTATTGTTCTATATTTCCTTTCCCAGTTTTGGAATATGAACTTGGAAAACTCACTAATTTTATTTATTTAAGCTATGCTTAAAAAGCCATGTTTTAAAAATATATATTCCCTTGAAAAGTATTTTTTCATAAGAAATGTTAATTGAAGAAAATTCTTTCCAAAGTATGAAGCATAAAGGTCAGCCAGAAAGGTTCAGTCTTCGCTCATTATGTGTAATGGTCAAGTAATACATATTGTCTGTGAAATAGATTAATAGAAAATGTTTGCAAGTAGGAGATGATAAAACCCAAGAGCAGTTAGAAAGTTCTGGAAACTAGTTCTAAAGAAGTTTCCTAATAATTTAATGTTATGCCTTATACAGCTTATTAAGTTATAATTGACCGAAATGTTTTTAGGCCATCTTTCTGGTCAGATTTTATTCATACTAACTTTAAATTCCTACATTCTTTTTGTCATAGAGCCTTCCTAATATTCTCACCGATGATCGATTTAAAGTTATGTTTGAGAACCCTGACTTCCAAGTAGATGAAGAGAGTGAAGAATTTAGGCTTTTGAATCCACTTGTTTCGAAAATAAGTGAAAAAAGGAAGAAGAAACTAAGACTCTTAGAGCAACAAGAGCTTCATGAAAAAGTAACGTACTCCTTATCATTTTATATCTGCTTCTGTTTCTTGAATGTAAAGTTTTCTGTGTAAGTTAGAAGAGCCTTTGAGGCACTTGAGGTGTAATTTGTTCGAACTTCAGCTTGGAAGTAGATCTTAATTCAAGGCGTTTTCCCCCGATGCGTGCGATGTCACGTACTCCGTGGATGACAGTTAGTTAGAAGAGAATAACAGGTCGGTGTCTGGTGAGGGAAAGGAGCTGCTTCTTACTATTTTTATTTTCAGGAAGAGGAGGAAGAACCGGAAGGAAAACCAAGTGATGCAGAAAGTTCTGAGAGTTCAGATGATGAGAAGGACTGGGTTGAAGAGGTCAGGAAGCAGCGCAGACTGCTCCAGCAGGAGGAAAAGGTGAAGCGGCAGGAGCGGCTCAGGGAGGACCAGCAGACAGTCCTCAAGCCCCAGTTTTATGAGATCAAAGCAGGCGAGGAATTCAGGAGCTTCAAAGATTCTGCCACCAAGCAGAAGCTGCTGAAGTGAGTAACCCTGCTCTCAGTGACGCTTCGCCGGGCTGCCGGGGCCTCGCTCTTCCTCGCGGCCACGTGGCCCTGAGCAGGACATTTTGCTCTTGTGGAAGCACCACAAGGCTGGAGGGGAAATACACTGGTCTTTATGATGATGACTTTTAATAACTTTCTGAGGTGGAGTTTACATACAGTCAGGCCCAGGGCATGGCCTTGGGAGTATTGGCCAATATACGAAAGAACATTTTTATGCCGCACAGGTCACGTTCTTGTGTTGTCCTTGTTTCTTTCCCTCCGTTGCCCTGACCTACAGCTGCTGGTTTTATTCTGTGCCCTACAATCAGCACTTTTCTGTACAATGGTAATTAAGAGGCAACAAATTCTTTGCGTCTTAGCAAAAAGTTATTTTTCTTAATTAGAATTTCAGTTATGTTTATCCATATCTCAGCTTCCCTGATTACTTGGTTACTTGGAAAATTTGCCAGAGATTTTAAGCCTTTTGCAGGAAAATTGAGAGATGAGAAAGAGTGGTATGCTAGAATAGTCAAATACATAGAAAGAGGAATGGTGGTTACCCAGGGCTGGGCGAGGGGGAAAGAGGAAATGCCACTTAATGAGGTACAGAGTTTCAGTTTGGGATGAAGAAGTTCTAGAAATGGATAGTGGTGATGGTTGCACAGCAACGTGAATATATTTTACCATAATAAAGAAGTCAACGTTAAAAAAAAATATTATTTGGGCAGTTTCAGTTGTAGGTGGCTAAGTAAGGAACAAGCTAGGTCCTCAGTTCCAGATTGTGTACGAGCTGTAGGTTATATAAGTCTCTGCTCTGAGAATTCGTGGGCTGAGTATTAATGTGATAGACGGTCATGGTGGGGAATCTCGTGAGAAGAGCCGGAGGGTCTGGGGAGCCCAGGGGAGGAGGAGGAGGAGGGGTCGGGCAGGGTGGATGAGGTATGAGGTTGGGGGCAGTACCGGTTCTGTGTCTGCACTTCTCCAGCTCCCGGCTTCCTGTTTGGAAAATGGGGTTTTTCAGATGCAAGAAGTGGGGAAAAGGTAGAGAGGACATCGATGGATAGGCTGAATTGTTTCTGGAACGGAGATATGGCTGGTCCTCATCATCTCACCAGCTTCTAGCCAGTGTCTGGGTAGAGAGGACATCGATGGATAGGCTGAGTTGTTCCTGGAATGGAGATATGGCTGGTCCTCATCATCTCACCAGCTTCTAGCCAGTGTCTGGGTAGAGAGGACATCGATGGATAGGCTGAGTTGTTTCTGGAACGGAGATATGGCTGGTCCTCATCATCTCACCAGCTTCTAGCCAGTGTCTGGGTAGAGAGGACATCGATGGATAGGCTGAGTTGTTCCTGGAACGGAGATATGGCTGGTCCTCATCATCTCACCAGCTTCTAGCCAGTATCTGGGTAGAGAGGACATCGATGGATAGGCTGAGTTGTTTCTGGAACAGAGATATGGCTGGTCCTCATCATCTCACCAGCTTCTAGCCAGTATCTGGGATACCAAATGTTGAGTGAATCCTTCAACTTAGAATCCAGGAGCATATCAAAATTCTGGTTCTAACGAACAAAAGATCTGGTGAACAAAGAATCTAGTAATAGGGTCGATATCTTTTGAAGATATCTTTACCACTTTTTTTTTTTAATAACAACTTCCTTGAGATAATTTACATAACATACAGTTCACCTACTTAAAGTGTACAGTCCGTCGGTTTCTAGTATATTCACAGAGTTGTGCCTGTGAATATAATTACCACAATTAATTTTAGAACATTTTCATCTCTCCCAAATGAAGCCCCACACCCCATTAGCATCCGCTGCCCTCTGCCCCCAGCACACCCCATCCCCAGGCAACCACTAATCTACTTCCTATCGCTATGGATTTGCCTGTTCTGCCATTTCATATCACTGGATCCATACACTATGTGGCATTTGGTCTGGCTTCCGTTATGTCGTGTAATGCCTTCAGTGTTTGTCCGTGCCTTAGCATCTGTTGGTGCTGCATTCATTTCTACTGCCAAAAACTGTTCTGGTATGTGGATAGACCCTGTTTCCTTCATTATTCACCAGTTGATGGACACTTGAGTTGCTCCACATTTTGGTTATTATGAATAATGCTGTTAGGAACATTTGTGTGTAAGATCTTACACAGACATGCTTCATTTCTTCTGACTATATACCTAGGAGTGGAATGGCCATCATACGGTAGCATATGCTTAACCTTTAGAGATGCTGCCAAACTGTCTTCCAAAGAGGCTGCTCCATTTCACGTTCCCACCAGGAGTGCGTGCAGCCTCACCTTTTATGTACCTGTTAGTCTTGGATATTCAATTTGGAGTCCTACTCAGAAGCAGAGGAAAGACTAGGTGTTTGTAGTTTTCTGATTCTGTGGAGTGAGTTTCTTTGTTAGATTATCTGCTGGTTTTGTGTTGCTTTGTTTACTTGACTACTGGTTCCTGAATCTGTACTAGACCCAAGTAGGTACTTGATAAGTTTTTGTGGAACTGAATCTCCTGTGCCTTGGCCACATGTCAGGCAACTTAGGAAGTTACCATTTCAAGGTCTGCTGAGAAAGAACCCATTTGCTCCCAACCCATTGGCCAGAAAAACCTGGGCACAGTTGTCTTTAGGTAAGCATGGTAACATGGTGATTTGGGGGTGGGAGGCAAGACTAAACTTCCTGACATTGTTGTTCTGCCTGTGGGTTGTAGCAGGACATTAATAAGAAAACAAAGGGGATGGAAATTTAGTATTTAATGGATAAATAATAACCAAGTTAATACACTACAATTAAACATTTTTACTAAGTTGAATTTTTTTTGAGAAGAGGAACTATATGAGTGATAATACTTCATGAGCTTACAAGGAGAGTCCTGTTGCTTAAAGTAATAACTCTCTGTTATGAACAGCCTGCAGTTTGCTGGTATTTTGGCACAAACTGCTTACTGAGTTCTAGTCTTGACTGGATTAATTTGGCAAACCCTGAACTTGTGTTATCTTTGTATTTAATGAAGCATTGAACCATTATCCTTCAGAGAACCAAAGTGATGCCTTCTACTTATTCTTTTGAGTTACCACAAGGCAGTCAATAAAACACAGCATCAAAACTGCGTGTATTATGTTTTAAAGGTTCCCTTGGACTTACCCTACTTTAAAACTTTTTCTGCAAAGGGAAAAGTGAATTATGAATCCTAACTCAATACTTGAGGGAGTCCTCCTGTTTGCTTGTCATGGTAACATGGCATCCGACAAATACATATGTCTGTCAACACATATTTATATGCCTTACGGTGTGCCGTGCTTTGTGAGTTTATTCAACCACCTATCGGCCTCTCTGGCCGCCCATTCATCAGTCAGACATTGGTTGAGTGCCTGCCTAGTGTGAGCAAAGTGCTGCCCAGAGCCAGGGGGTGGAAAGACAGGGCACAGCTCCCAGGCCTGTAGCCTTCCCATTCTCGCTGATACTCAGGAGCTGTAAAGAGGCGTGTGGCAAGTGCATAAGAAAGGAAGGGATATAACTTTTGGAGATTTAAGAAAGTCTTTATAAGAGGTCATACTGAAACTGGCCAAAGAGAGAGACAAAAGACAGAAAGTTGCACACCCACAGCAGGGTGGGAGAGGCGGCGTGTGAACAGGGAGCGCTGTGTGAAAGCCGTGGGAAGCTGGCGCTGTGGGGGCGCCTGGAGTAACGGGGGGGGGGGGGTGGTGGCGGCGGCATTCAGGCCCTGGCCCTCGCACTGCTGAGCCACTGAGATTACCGTGAGCAGATCTGTTTCCAACCCCTTCCCCAAATCATGTGAATCCTTACATAATAAAAGCAGTTCATGTTTGTTACAGAACATAAAAATAAAAACCTGTAGGCATAAAAAGTCCTTCTTTCCCAGAGACTGGTAATGAAATATCTCGTTTTAGAGAGAAGCTGCAGGGAGGGGCCCCTGAGCTCAGCTAACAGACTATTCAGTAGTCCCAGTCAGAAGTAAGTGATAAAAGCCTGAACTATGGGGCAGAGAGGACCAGGCAGCCTAGGACCAAATTATTTACAAAACTGTCCAAGTAAGAATAGGAAAGGAAAATGGGCATACAGCACAAGGTTGTTTGGTTACTCATTTAATAGCAAAGGAGAAAGGAGTGGTCGGCAGTGTTGATCTGTCTCGCAATGTTGCCACCAAGGTCAAGGAGACAGAATGAAGACCAAGTGTAAGGCTGCAAGTAGTGAGCCCACTATCAGCACAGTAAGTGTGCGGTGCCAAGTGTCTTGGGGATGTTCAGTAGAGAAACTGAGACCCAGAGCGTGGGCCAGAGACCTGGGGCTGAGCGAGCAGCTTTCCCTGTGTGATTGAGACCGACTCTGATGTGTAGAGTGTGGTGCGGGTGAAGAGGGGAGCCCCTAGGCAGCAGCAGGTATTTTTCTAGTCTGTGATAAAAACTGCACACCTCTCTTGAGAAAGATACACCTGCCGCAAAGTACTGCATGTCGTTTTAGAGCTGTCACCAGTAAAACTGACAGCCAAGGGCTAAGACTTCCAATTTGGAGGACAAGCGGAGGAGAAGGAAGTAGTAAAGATCACTGAGGAGTTTTCAGAGCCGTAGGAGGAAAGCTGGGAAGAGCCAAGCAGGGAGAAAATGACACAGAGGGTGTGACGCAAATGTCAGAGAGAGGCGGGAGGTCCACGGAACAGAGCAAAGCCATTAGGAAGCTCGTCTTGCTGGGACCAGCTTCTCCGGCATCAGCCCGGATGTCGGATTGCAGCAGACTGATGAATGAATAGAGATAATAAATATTGTGAGCAGTTAATGTGGATGATTCTTCCAAGAAGTTTGGCAGAAAAAGGAAGGCGTCAAAGCCAATAACTTGATGGGGAAGGTCTTTCAGGCTATTAGAGATAGAATGTGTTAGTGGGCAGGGAGGGACTTAACTGTGGCAAGCAGTGACTCGAGAGACCAAAGTGAACAGACAGATCTGAATTCAGTAAGCAGTCAGGAGGAGACGGGCCTCGGAAAGGGCAGGGGTACACCCCCAGAGCCCCAAGGGGAGGCCATCAGGATGGGTGGGTGGAAAGTGGGCAAGTTCATGCCGACAGCCAGTCTGCAGGGCCTAACGGAGGCGCTAGCGGGGACGTGCCGGTGAGCCTGGAGGAGAGGTCTACAACGACACAACTTCCGGAAGCTCAGTAGCTGGGGCTGTCTCCTCTCCTCTCTCTCCCTGCCAGATGGCCCTTCAGTGGGTAAGCCTTCTTTGAAGCACCTAGCCTGTAGTCCGTCTTGGAAATTCGAAGATTTCAAAGACATTTCCTGCCTTGGAGGAATTCACTTTCTTCCCCAGTTGGTTTTAGTAGCTCTCAGGGAGCTGCTCATCACGCCGACAAATTTATCCGCTTTGTGGATGAACTCTGGCCTGTTTGTACTCTTCAGCTAATTTTCCTCACTGCCAGTGGATGAGAGTTGAAGGAACACGGTCTTATTTTAATATTAGAAGCATTTTTAATCTAATTTTGAAAGCAATTTAATTCCAAAGTTGCACTTAGAAAAAGTCTCTTCTTACTCAAGCTGATACATACTCAGGTGATGTGGAAGCATCTTTTCATTGTAATACATAGGAATGTCGAACAAAAGGTGAAAGTCTTGCTTTTACCCCCACACTCCCTCCCTGAGGTCCCTGCTGTGTGTGCCTTTTTAGAATTCAGTGACTCCTGTGGGTGTTCACCCATGTGCAGCGCTAGCAGATCTCTCCTGGACACCAAGGGGCCCTACTGATCCTGTTGCCAGTGAGCTGCTCTTTTCACGTAGCGATAAGTTTAGAAAATTTTTCTTTGTAAGTACATGTAGGCCTCCCAGTAGCTGCATCGCTAGTTCCTAAGGTGGATGGGCTGTACCGTATGTAAGATACCCTCATTTTGGGGAGGTTTAGGTTGTTTCTTGTTTTCCTCTTCTCCTTTTCCACAGTTAGAAATCTGTCCACACGGGGCGCCTGGGTGGCTCGGTTGGTTAAGTGACTGCCTTTGGCTCAGGTCATGATCCTGGAGTCCCGGGATCGAGTCCCACATCAGGCTCCCTGCTCGGCAGGGAGTCTGCTTCTCCCTCTGACCCTCCCCCCCTCATGCTCTCTCTCTCTCATTCTCTCTCTCTCTCTCTCAAATAAATAAATAAAATCTTTAAAAAAAAAAAAAAAAGAAAGAAATCTGTCCACACGTGCAGGGATTTCTTCAGGCTGTACCACCCAGTGCCGGAATTTGCTGGATCAAAAGGGGTCATATCGCCCCGGAGAAAGGCTTTGAGCTCTTCGCGCTCTTACCAGAGTGCCTGTTTCCCCACACTTGCAACAACAGTGGATGTTAGGAATCTTTTTAAATATGAACAGAGCTAATAGATGAGGTATCCAGATATGCTGGTTGCATTAGTTCATATCTCCAGAGACACAGGGGCTTTGAGGAACATGCAGACAGAAAGCATTGAGATGGAGTTTTCAGTGACCTGCACAGTCTCTGTAAATATTTGTCAGAGGTATTTGGCTCTAAACAGAGTATTTAACATTTGCTGTTTAGCTGTAGATTCCGTTTCTCCACTGCCTTCCTGTTCCCTTTGGTCTGGACTATGGGATCGTGGGTCCTTTCTTTTGAGTTAAGTCCTCTGAATGCTATACTAATGCACATGCCTCCACACAGAGTGATTTCTGAAAACTCAGTTGAGGAGCATTATTTCCTGGGGTATATAATAAATATCTAGTTTGATGTTTCCCCTTGTACTTCATGCCCATTTTTTTTTTAAGGTAGCCTTGCTGAGAACTCCGATTCTTTCCCCCACCCCCCCGCCCCCACCCCATAGCCGTGTCCGTTGTCCTGTGCTCGATAATTCTGTCCTTTCAACCTTCGGAAGGTTGACAAAGGTTGGAAGCCCACATCTGTCTTCTTAGCAGTCCCCACAAAGTGGTGGGGGGCTGTTCATCGTGTGACAGTGACATTTTTTTCCCCTAGAGTTCTTAACTTTCCTTATCGATGTCACACAGCGTGGATTTCTGCATTTTGTTCTTCTGTTACAGTAGACAGTTTTCAGGTGTCTGTCTGCTTCTTAAATCGTCTCTGACCGAATTCATTCTCAGGTAGCTGGCTTAGGAGCTGCTGGTGAGCAGCCACATACCGTAAACTGACTTTCAAAGGGAGGGAAGTAGGACTTGCTTTAATGTAGCAATCTCCGCACTCAGTGCCTGTGTCTGATCTTCTGCCATGGCTCGTTCTAAAACCCCGCTCGTCTCTCCAAGGAGCCCAGACAGAACAAGTTTTTACAAGTGCACCTCGAAAGTACATTGAGAGAAAACCAGAATTTATATACCCTATCATGGAGGAAATAAGGTCATTCTTAAAAGAGTAGTAATTGCCCACAATTTACTTGAAAAGTCACTTTCTTCCCAAATTAGTGTTTGCTGTGTGCCACCCTGAGGTCTCAGTGGCTCCACAGCCCGTCAGAAGCCATGAAAGGAACGAACAAGAACGGCACGGACAGGCTGAGGAATTTGCTTAGGCTGGCATAACTCACATCCACACTGGGGTCCTTTACACTTCACGTTTGAGTTCTTGCTAAAATAACCCAGCTCAACTAGATCTTTGTTTCACTCCGTCTGTCATGTGGAAGCTTGTCATTTGGAAGACTTCGTGGATGCATTTCCCACACAAAACTTTATAAATCAAGTTTGGTCTGACACACTCCTGGAAACCAGAAATTCTTAAATTGGAATCCTGGTTTTAGACTTGAGTCCTCGCGTGGCCTGGGGCGAGTCATTTAGCGCCTCACCTCCCTTCTTGCCATCTATAAAGGATAAATACTTGTGTCTCAGGGATGTTGAAAGGATTAATTAGTTCGTCTGTAAAGCACTTTGAAGATGAAAAGTACTTTAAAAGTGCTTCTTAATAACATTATTGCTTAGAAAAGAGTGCTACTTTTATGTTAACCACTTCACGTCTCAAGTTATATAAAGAAGGCATGTTCGTTACATTAGTAGTCATAAACTGGAGATAAATCTCTCATGGTGCGAGCATCAAATATTTCCTGCAGAATTTCAAAGGGGCATCACTTTATCTTGGGGGGCCATTTAGGAGCAGCTTTCTGCTCAGTAATTAGTTATGAAGATCGTATTTCAGGCAAAAGCAAACCCTTCACCCAATTCAGCCATTTTTAAATTCAGGTTTTTTACAGGTTAACTCGAAAGGGGTACACTCCACTCTAGTTGGTACAAGGAGGATTGGAAAGGGGAGCGTGTTAACGTTTTTGTGGAAGAGGGGACAGGAAAGAAGAGAGAACCGTATTCTTTCCCTCTTGCTTCCTCGGCCCCATCCTCCCGTTTCCATCATGGGCACCCGTGGGTTCTCCAAGCGTTAGAGCTCACATGGAAACTCACTGCGAGTCTTTGTCTTGAAGCTTAATTCCATTTTTTCCCTCCAAACCCAGTTCACAGAAAGGGCCACTGTTCTGATTTTATACTAAAACATTACTATTGTGACATGCAGTGAAGGGTCACGTGTACAAGATACAGACTGAACGTCTTGGTTGTAAAGCCAGGTAGGGTGGTGTTACTGGTTCAGATGGCACAGCAGACCACGGCGGGGGCACAGAGACCCTAGAAAGGTGTGGAAAACGTGATCAAGAAATGCGATGAAATTTACGAATGGGGTAAAGTATGATGGGACGAGTAATTCAAGTAAGAAAGTGGAAGGAAAAGGCACCGAGAGAAGGAACAGTGCGTGAACAGAACTGAATCGGATAGAATTTTACCCGTGGTGCTTTCGTTTGCTGTCTGTGGTCAGGCGGACTCATGTTTGGGGGTTCGTGCTGTGGGTGGTGAGTGTCGCCCCGGGAGCTGAGGGCGGGTGGAGAGAGCCTCCGGACTCGCTTGGCACCTCTCCCTGGCTTCACCCGGAAGACCTGCTCGGGGTCCGCTCCCTCGGAGAGGTGGCTGGGTTGCCGAAGCGTGAAGGGCTCTGCTGCCTGCCTGGTGTGGGGCTTAAATAGAAAAGGCTCCAGAAACATCTGTGCCACTGACCATTACGGTAAATTACAGGCTGCAGAGACGGTGCTCCTTGCCTGTCGCTTCAGAAGTGTGGTTTAGTGAGATCAGGAGCAGCCACAGAAAATATATGTGGAACCACCACTTAAGATACTAAGCGAGCGGGTGTTTTGGCAGCTCTTTTTACTGTGTGTCTGTCGAGTGTGAGCAGTGACTGTCGGCCCCGATTCGTTCCGCGATTGCGTTCGGTGAATGCCATTTTCTGGCTTCCCCGCGAGCGTAACAGATTTTCTTCATGTGAGCCATTCTAATTAAAACTTGTTTCGAATGCTAAATCAAAACATACTGCTAATTAATGTGTCGTTCTCTTAAATCTCCTCCAGTAAAACGCTTGAAGATCGTTTGAAACTTGAAGCAAAAAATGGCACGGTGAGCATAGCAGATACCACAGTCGGCAGCAAACAGTTGACATTCACGTTAAAGAGGGTGAGTTTTCTAACGTGATTTTGTGAGTCCAGTCGAGCCGTGCACTCGTCTGACCTCAGCACGGCCGCCCCAAGCTTTTCCCCTGTTGAGGAAGCTGTGTGCCTGTTCTAGCCCTTGTCCTGCAGCCAGAGCCCCTGCGGGGTCGGGAGCGAGCGCTCAGCTTGGCTGAGGCCGGAGCCAGAGCCGGGCTCTTGCTGTGCAGCGGAGACGGGACCTTCGTGCCCCGGAGCTGGTGCTGCTGGTGCGGAGCCGGCCGTGTGGTTTCTGGGTCACTGGGCCGCCTCTGGAGCGGCCTTGCCAAGAGAAAGTCCTGCCTGTCCAGGGCTTAGAGAACTCGTGGTAGAATGAAAATAAGATGCCTCTGAAGTTACTCATGTTTTGTGAAAAACCGAAGAAGCACAAAGAAGTACTTAACGTGTCCCCAAGGTTGAGTCAGGCAGAGGCTGTGAAACTAGATCAATTTATGTTTGATTTTGCCTGTTCATATCATTAGAGCAACAACATTTTAACTATTAAATCTCACTTTTAGGAATAATTAGGGATTTGTGTATTGTCTAATAAAAATCTCCTTTGATACTAGGTATGTGATTTATTTAGGTAAAATCTCAGGTATTTCCCAGGATTTTCATATATGCTTCTTCTTTTTTTTTTTTTTTTTAAGTAAACTCTACCCCCAACGTGGGGTTCAAACTCCCGACCCCACCGTCAGGAGTCACATGCTCTATCGACTGAGCTAGCCAGGCAACCTTAATAGATACTTTCTAATGTGTGACTAAAATGTAAGGGGAAAGTTTATGCTTTAGTATTATTTACAGTTGTATAGTGGCAAAACTAGGATTAGGTCCCAAATGCAGTTTTCAGGTTTCCTGTACTGCAGTTTCTCATCAGACCCATGGCCGGGTGTGGGGCTTACACATGTCCGCATCCCCCCCTTCTCTGGGCCAGGCTGCTGGCGACTGTGGGTCAGCAGCTGGAGCAGGACGGAGAAGCAGAAGGAAAGGAAACTTGGGAGATGAGCTGCCTGGACCCTCAGTCATATGGGATTGGGCACGTGGTGCTGACGTCGTCTGGTGCGGCCTTTCAGAGAGAGGCTGGCCAGAGTCCCTCTCTGGGTGGGGCTTTGTCTGCGGGACAGTCACTGCTGCTTACAGGCTCCTCTGGAGGCTCCTGCCTTTGTGGGGAAGGCCTGGCAGGGCTCTGCAAAACGTGCTGCTGGAGAGGGGGAGGTACTTCCGGGAGATGGCTCTCCCAGCAGACCGTGGGGAAATGCCTGGGACTAATGTCCACCCCGAAGATGCAGAAAAGTGCCTAAGCGACAAGCTCCAACACACCCTGTTCATCTTTATTTGGTACATCCTTTTCCAAAATTGTTTGGACAGGAAACACTTTGGGGGATACTTTTTAACATGAAGAAACAAAATATCAAATCACCGGTGTTTGTTGATCTTACGAGGGTCTTGACACCATAGTTTGGTGTGCTGGTATGCAGGTTTTCCGAGGATCCCGTTAACAAGTGATTGTCAGGTATCTGCTCTGGGGTGTGTGCTGCAGGGACACAGAACCACACAGGTTCTCAGTCTGTTGAAAGAGGGACACACCCAGTTAGGTCATTATGGTGGTGGCAGGTGCTCCAGCAGAGGACGGCGGGGGGGCTGTGAGAGCGTCCGGGGCCCGACCCGGACAGAGGGGCTAGGGAACGGGGAGTGATGTGCGGCTTGGGTCTCTAAGTTGAGCGAGAGCCCTGCGGGGTCAGGCAGGGTGCCAGGCGCAGGGTGCCGCTAAGGCAGCGCTCTTGCTTGAGGAAGGGGGAGGCCAGGCGTGCTCGAGGGTCCGACGAGAGCCTGTGTGTGTAAAACGAGCTCAAACGGAGGAGCGGCGTCGGATGCAGCCGGAACTGCGCAGCTCAGCCCTGGAGGGCCTTGTGAGCAGGCCACGGCACGCAATTACCCTTGATTCCGAGTAGAACCACGCGAAGCTGTTGAACAGTTTTAGTTAGCAGCAGATCGACCCTCTTTATTTCTAAAACCTGACGAGCTGTTGCGTAAGGAGTGGGCCGAAGGGGCCCGGAGCGGAGGCACTGGGGATGCACTAGGCAGGAGGGGACTGGATGGGATTTATTGGGGCTCTTGAAGGAGTAGTAATAATCAGAAAAAGAACTTAAGGCATTATTCAGAGTCCCAGTTTCAGAGCTTCCTAGAGGAAGGGGACTCATCGGCTTTGTGTCTTACAGATCGCTTTCCTTCCCCACTACTCCCTCGCCTCTCACCTCTTTGATTTCAAAATATTGAATAATACCTGCTGGAGGTGAATACAGAGACTTCTCCTTCAAGAGCAAGATACAAAGGACTATTGTAGGTGCACAGGGTAATATAGACCAGTGTAAAGCAGGCCTCATGGGTGTCTATAAGGCAATGCTTTTCAGCTTTTAAAACTTCTGCTCCATCAGTGCTTTCTCAGTTTACCTTTTGTGCAATTCCAGCAGCTGAGAATATTTTTTTGAGCTTTGCATTCAAGAGTTCGTACCCTTAGAACCATCAAAGGTGATTTTAAAACCAGGCAGCTCTGACCTCCGTGGTGGGTTCTGCATTGGCTCTCTCCTTTCTGAGAACTGCTGCTGACAGCCACGGAGCTTCCTTGGGGTGGAGGGTCCCCCCTCCCCCCCTCTCCCCTCCCCCTCCCCCCATGTCCCCTTCCTCCCCTCCCCCCCCACTCTGCCAGCGCGAGCATCAAGGTGGGAGGCATGCCCTCGGAGCCGTCAGCCCGCGAACCTGCGCGCTCGCTCCACCCGGGGGCCTGCAGGCCACTTGTCTGCTGAGCCCTTGTCCGGGGTTAACGGCAGCAAATCTCAGGCTTCTGAGGGGAGTTGGACTTTTTGGAAACCGCCAAAAATTCTTTGGAACCCGTTCCGGAGAATGATACTTAATCGTGGTGGGTTTTAATACACCTTCGGTACATGTAACTATTTGTGTGTGTGTTTGGGGCAACATAAATAAATTAATGTCTCTGGCTAATAAACGGCACAGCATTGTGGGAGTGGAGTCCAGGGGCCAGACTGCGTGGCCCGGGGCCCACAGCAGCTTTGCTCCCTCGGGTGTGATGGGGGTATTCTGATGGTTACAAAGGGGGGTGTTGGGGTTTTCTTTCTCTTTCTCTCTCATGTAATTTTCTCCTTTAGTCCGAACAACAGAAGAAGCAACAGGAGGCTGAGAAGCTGCACCGACAAGAAAGGAAAACCCTCCGTCGTTCAGCTGGTCACCTGAAGTCCAGACACAGACGCGGCCGGCCGTTTCATTGAATCTGGAAACCGGTCCTGCACGCGGCTCCGGAGGAGCGCCCAAACTGACCATCGCTTAGCACGTCGAACACAGAGGGACACACATTAACCGTTTGTGTAAATTCTTGGTACCTAGGCGAGGTAAAGGTTTGGCAGCTGTCGTCACGCCCTCTGCAGCAGACTTGGAAACCGCCCCCCTTCCCCGCACTGTCTGTAAGTTGTTGTCCCCATAAACATTGTCCGTTCCCCGCCCTCCCCCCCCAGTTTTAATCCAGTAAAGCCAGGTGTTGCTTTTCCATCTTGTGAAATGTGTAACATGGGATGGGAGGTTATCCTGTGCTAAAAATGCAGATCGACCATGTTCGGCACCGTTTCCTTTCAGTGCCTACTGTCCTTCACTGTTGACCCCCAGGAACCCCGTTCCTGTGTCGCCTGAGGTGTTCGTGTTGGCCGTGTTTGCATTTCTACATTAGTAGTTTGTGGCTTGTTTATGTGAGGGGGGGGGGCGGTTTAAAACATTTTATAAAAAGAATATAATTTTATGGTAATAATCCTAAAACAAAAATGGAAGCTACTGGTTATTCTCTTAACTTTTCACAAGATTAAATATAGATTTTCCTTTTTTTTTTTTTTTCTGTTTCTTAAAGTGCAATTTGAGATAAACTGGCTGGAGAAAACATTTATAAAAATAAATACTTTCATTTGAATAGCTTCTTTGAGAAAGATCCATGCTTTGAGTTAATTTGAAAATTGAATTTTGTTTCCCTAGTTCTCAGGTATTAACGTGATTTTGGAGGTGTGTTTCTTTAATCACAACTGGAACCAGGGCTCTTTGGCCTCTAACTGGAAATGCGGTAAGCACAAAGGGAGAATGTGCTGACAGGACTAGGCTGCAGGCTGTGTAACCGGCCTCATGGACACCCGGATCCGGGGCCCCAGATTCAGCCAGGTCTCTCTCCCCTTTTCTTCCTCCTGTCGCAGCGTTGTTCCTTAGCCCTTCAGCTCTCCCCTGCTGTCTTTCCTTGACGTCTTTCCTGTCCTGTCCCCGTCCTATCTCTGTTGCTTCTGTACAGACATGTGTCCACTTCTGAGGCCTGAGAGGTGCAGTCTGTTTCCAGAAAAAAAGATGTGTTTGTCTGTGGGTGTGTGTGTGTGTGCGTGTGTGTGCGTGTGTGTCCGGCGTGGGTGCGCTTTGTGTATATAGACAGACACCGTCACCAGAAAGAGGCTTGTTAACCTGGGCGCCCACCCAGCTTGTGGTCTGGGACAGAGGCGTCACCTGTTTCCATCCCTGGTGCCACCTGCTCTGCTTCTTCGGCTTCCTATCCCTGCACTCCTTTGATGAGCTGCCTCTTCCCAGAGGAAGGGGCCTCAGCCTTTCTGCACTTGCTTGTCTCTGTGTCCACGCTGATGGCTTCCCTAGAGAGGAGGATTTCAGAAGTTAAGGAAGGACACTGCTGGCTGGAGTTGTTCCCTAGGGGTGAGCGGTTGCGCTGCGGATTGTGTCCTGGGGTCAGGGCCTTTCCCACTCCTACCTGGCCTTCCCGGGCCTCTCTTTCCCTTCCCTGCCTTCTCGGGGGGCCTCCCTGTGGAGGGGGAGCCAGTAGGCTGCGGTGCTAACTAAACTCTCCCGGCCCAGGGTTTAATCCCAGCCCCGCTGCCCACCAGTTCTAGAGCCTTGACTGTTTGTTTAACCTCCTTGAGCGTCCGTTCCGCCAATAAAGTGAGCCCAAGACTTCATTTGTGTGAGAGTGAAACGAGGTACTTGGGTGGGGTGAGCATTGAGCATGGCGTGAGGCTCAGGAGTGTTGGTAAAGCTTGTCTGTCACCTGCCGCCCTTCCCTCACCTCAGCACACACCCCTCCGAACTCAGCGGATTTCTTAATACCGAGGTTTTTCTAGGGCACGGGTACCCATGGGCTTCTGTTCTGGGAGGTTCCTGAAAGGGCAGGTGGAGGACCTGAGCTGCATCTGTGATGGGCGACATTCAGGGAACACATAGTCAACGGAGCTGCACAGAAACCCGCTCCAGGCCCCAGGGCTCCCTTATCAGTGCCTTGTAACAGCCCCACCTCTTCAGGGTTGAGATTCTTCAAGTACCTGCTACAGTCCTCGCCTTTCTTTGAAGTACAGGTTGCATACTCTGTAGCTTGTTTGTTTGTAATGGATGACTTAGCAGCCTCGGGTGTGGGTCTCCAGACCAGGAAAGTACACGCAGGCGTTTGCGCCCGGCCCACGGCTGGGGGCTTGGTTTTCACAACAGGACGATCCCGGGGGCTCCTGAGTGATGGCTTCTCCCCTAATCCTGCTCCAGATCCCCCTCATTCCCTAATATCCCTAGCCTGATGCCTCAATATATTTTTAAACAACTATTTAAAAGAAAGTTGTTTTCAGCAGTCCAGGCAGTGAGCAGGGAAAGTGTCTGGGGTGTGCGGGGGGCATGACGGGACATCTAGGCTCTGGTTGGTTCTGCCCCTTAACCTGGGCGGTGAGGCACTCTCACGACTTGGACACCTTTCTGTGTGCATGTTATACTCCAATGAAGAATTCTTATTAGAAAAGAATTGGTCTATCAAAGTAACTTGTACCCATTATAACAACTTACTCCCATCTAACCCCCTGAGATAACTCCTAATAGTATGAGGTATATTTGTTCAAATATTTTTCTGTTTTATAAACAGCTATATATACATGTTTTAGTCATCCAATGGGGCTCTTCCTCAGCTAATTTTCTCAAGTGTGGACATACAGAGAGAGATGTACTTTGTTCTTTTGTATAAACTTCAGAGTGTTTTATTGCAGGGTTGATCCATAAGCAAACTCTTCCCCTATTGATGGTTATGCATAAAAATCCACAGAAAGAACCTTCTAAAAAGTCACATCTATAATAAGTATACCCCAACTTCCTTTTTGCTTCTTTTTTTTTTTTAAATGTTTATTTATTTTAGAGAGAGTACGCATGAGTGAGGGGAGGGACAGAGGGAAAGGAAGAGAGAAAATACTCAGACTCCCTACTGAGTGCAGAGCCCAATGCGGGACTCGATCCCAGGACCCTGAGACCATGACCCGAGCTGAAATCAAGAGTCGGATGCTTGACCGACTGAGCCACCCAGGCGCCCATAACCCAACTTATTTTTTAAATGGACATAGTAACTTTATGAAACACCTGTACGTAGCAAAGCAATCTAAATGTCATTTCCGTTTTTTCTTCTTTTTCTGTGTGTGGGATTTGAGAGAATTTCAAGTTTCTAGTTAGGATACAGTTTTAGCTTTATCCACCCTTTGTCAGAAGAGCAGAAGCAAATATCTTGTAACGTAATCGGACTAATCTTAATGACATTCTTTTCAGTACCATTTATGGAGTGTGTTATTTCGCCTGCAACTCTAATTATTAAAAAGTTCCTGGGATGCCTGGGGGGGCTTAGTGGGGTAAAGCATCTGCCTTCAGCCCAGGTCATGATCCCGGGGTCCTGGGATCAAGTCCCGCGTCAGGCTCCTTGTTCAGCGGGGGCCTGCTTCTCCCTCTGCCTGCTGCTCCCCCTGCTCGTGCTTGCTTGCTCGCTCTCTGACAAATAAATAAAATTGTCATCACTGCACTGACCTTGAAGCTTCTAGAACACTCCAGTCGTTCTCTTAAGCCAGGGCCTTTGCAGATGCATTTCCTCTGCTTGCAGTGTACTTCATCGGTCGGCTGTTGGCATGTCTGTCACACTTGAAGGTACAGCCACCTTGTGTAAAACAGTCATGCCCCTGCCCCCAGCACTCCCCGGGCCTTTACTGCAGCGGGTACCCGATACAGAGTGCTCATAAAAGACTTTTTTTTTTTTTTAAAGATTTTATTTATTTGCGAGAGAGAGAATGAGAGACAGAGAGCATGAGAGGGAGGAGGGTCAGGGGGAGAAGCAGACTCCCCGCCGAGCAGGGAGCCTGATGCGGGACTCAATCCCGGGACTCCAGGATCATGACCTGAGCCGAAGGCAGTTGCTTAACCAACTGAGCCACCTAGGCGCCCCAATAAAAGACTTTTTATTATGGAACATTTCAAACATACGCCAAGGAAGAAAACAGCTTCACCATCTCCTGTGTACCCATCACACGCTTCAGTAATTAACAACAAATCTTACCTTTTTCATCGTTACTCCTACCCATTGGCTCCATTACTTCGAAATATTTTGATTCCAGATATCATATTATTTTATCCATAAATACTCATACTGCCTTTTTTGTTTATTTATTGTTTGTCCCCCACCCCACACCAGAATGTAAACTCGGTAAGAATAGGGATTTCTTTTTTGTTTTGTTTTGTTCACTGTTGTACATCCAGCACCATGCCTGACACATAGTCGCTGTCTAATAAATTTGTATGAAATGAATAGTTGAGTTAGATGGAACTTTGGATTCAGTACCAGAGGGGCAATTCTCCCTTGACAAGAGCTGTTTCTGGGCTGGAAGGCCTCACTGGAGTAGCTCAGGACAGAATAGGGAAGAATGAATCAGAAGGAGGGATGGTAGACAACACTTGGTAGTTTCTGAATATAAGGGAGCAGAAAATAGGACCTGTGAGATCAAGAGAGGGTTTTCTTTAAAATAGAAATCCCAGCATGTCTGCATGTTGCTGGGAATCACCCAGGAAAAGGAAAAAGTGTTGGCGTTAGAGAGGACAATTACTGGAGTGATACCATAAGTAAGTGTAGTAGTTATCTATTGCTGCATAACAAGTTATCCCAAAACTTAGCAGCTTGAAATAACAGAGTTACCTAACAGCTTCAGTGGGTCAGGAATTCAGGAGCAGGCTAGCTGGGTGGTTCACATGCAGGGTCTCTCATGAGGGTACAATCAAGACATCAGCCAAGGCTACCTGGGCTGGAGGTGTGAGACCTGGGCTGGAGGACCCCCTTCCTCACTCAGACACACGGCTGCAGGCTGGAAGTCTCAGTTCGTTGCCACGTGGACCTCTCCATGGGGCTGCTGGAATATCCCCGTGACATGGCAGCTAATGTCCCCCAGAGGTATCCAAGGACGAGAGAGACCAAGATGGAAGCCACAGTGCTTCTTATCACCTTGTAGCAGAGGTCATACATCATCACCTGCCCTTTTTTTCCATTTGTTAGGATGGAGTCACCAAGTATAGCCTGTGCTCAGTGGGAGAGGAATTAGATGCCATCTTCCGAGTGGAAGGAGCATCAAATAGGGGGGCCAGGTGAAATAAATACAGGACACCTGGTGAGATTTGAATTTCAGATAAACATGTGACTTATCAGAGTGTGTTCTATATGTCGTATGGGCCATACTTACATTAAAAAATTGTTATTTATCCAAAATTCAAATTTAATGGATGACCTGTATTTTTATTGGCTAGATCAGGCAACCCTAGAAAGAATTTGTAGACGTAGTTTAGAATCAGCACAGTAGCAAAGGAGGGAACGGGTGCAGTATGCGGATCGAGGTAGTGACCTTCCACAGACACAGGGTGAGATTGTAAGGAGAGAAAAGGCAGAGTACTCGGGGATGTTCAGGGAGGTAGGTGATGGGTAGGCAGATAAGGAGCAGAAAACAGGTGGACATTCCCTTCTAATTGCTTCGGTTTCCTCCCTGAAATAAGAAGCAAGGTTATGAACCAAAGTGATCTCCCCTGCCCCACCCACTGCCCTTGTCCTGAATTTCTGTGCTTACACACCAGGCTCACTCTTTGATTCAGAGCCTTTGTTTCGCTTGAATCTCTTAACCTCCAGTGAACTGTCTGTCCTGATCCTTTTTATCCTTCCTACCTCTCCACCCCACCATCATTTTTGGAGAACACCTGATTGCTTCCTCAAAGTAATAAGACACAGGACCTCGAATTGAGAAGCGTGGGCACTGCTTTTTCCTTTCCCCTGGTTTTATTGCCTCTCTGGGTTTCCAAAATTCTACCTCAGTAGTTTTCAAATGTTTCTTTGCCCCATGGTAGGAAATATATTTGACATAGTGACTCAGAACACACGTATATCCAAAGTGTTATAAACTGTAACCCATAAAGCACGCTGGGATTTTTCTCTTCTATCCTATTGCAGTTCCTTCATCCTCCCCACCTCCACCCATGTAATAGGTTTACACCCATTAAATTGACTTCACAACCCACTAATGATGGATCCAGCCCCAAGTTGAAAATCCCTGCCTACCCTAGGAGGTGGGATTGTATTCTTGCACTACAGGAGCGTGGTGCAGAGCCCAGTGAAATTTGGTCTCCCAGAGGTGTACTTGTTGCTACAACGTGTAATTGTGATACATTGTGTAGTGAGACCTTTTGCTGGAGCTTCCATGAATTTTTTTTTTTTTTTTTACTAAACACACAAGATGAATATTTAACTCTTTTTCAAAGCTTTATCATCAGCATCATTTAAATGCTGCAAAAGAGATTTTTTTAAAGGTTTATTTGAGAGAGAGAGAGCCTCACAGATGGGGGAGGGAAGGGACTAGCAGAGGAGGAGGGACAGGGAGAGAGAATCTCCAGCAGACTCCCTGCTGAGCGTGGAGCCAGACACAGGGCTCAATCTCAGCACCCTGACATCATGACCTGAGCTGAAATCAGGAGTCCGGAGGCTCAACGAACTGAGCCACCCAGGCGCCCATAAATGCAAAGCAGATTTTATAGAAGAAAAGTTTTTGTGCTTTTATAAGAAAATGTGAGAGTTTATAGTTCTTAGGCAAATTTTCAATGCATTAAAAAATTAGGGGTTTTACTTGATTGATTTGGGTTTGGAAATGATTTTCAAACTTCACTTTACCTATGTAGCCATGAGACTGAAACAAAATTGTGGAGTTGACCATCTCATTGCTTTTGAGGAAATGTAGATGGCGGGGCTCACAGAACCATTTAACACTTTGTAACAGAGACCTGTTTCCATGTTAGATATTCAGTAGGAAACTTGTCTCTCTTTTGCATTTGAGAATACCAAAAGTGATGTATTTTAGTCCTAGAAAGTCCACAGTAAATGAATGGGTTGAGTCTTGGAGTGACTGAATTCTTTTCATACTTTGAAAGAGAAGAACAAAGCATTAGAAAACAGTATATATATGTAAATATAGATAAGTAGATACTTGATTATTTTTATTAACATCCCTAAAAAGGTTCCCATATCCAAGTTGGCATAATTTTTTTTCTCCTCCTTGGGAACATACGGAATTGTCTTATATTTGGAATTTTCTTCTATTCAGGCACAGATGATAACTTGATTTAGGATACTGTGCATCTTCTTGAACACGCATGGAAAATTCCAGTCCTAGCAGTTTTTATTCTTTTTTTTTCCCTAAAGATTTTATTTACTTATTTGACAGACACAGCGAGAGAGGGAACACAAGCAGGGGGAGTGGGAGAGGGAGAAGCAGGCTTCCCGCCGAGCAGGGAGCCCGATGTGGGGGCTCGATCCCAGGTCTCTGGGATCATGACCTGAGCCAAAGGCAGCCGCTTAATGACTGAGCCACCCAGGCGCCCAATTTTTATTCTTGAAAGGCAGTTTTTATGCCCGTGTGAATTTTCCTAAATTAATTAGTGCAATACAAAAGTCTAACAGTTATGTTTGAATGAACTATTTTGGGAATTAGGGTGCTGTCCCCTACTCAAAACATGTACCCTTCCCCATGTGTGAGCACATACTGGGCGGAGAAATTTGTTGGAAGCTATACCTCTGTCCCGCTCTCCTGACGCGGCATGGGGACCCATGATGGTGGTGGGTGCCAGAGGTGGAACTTGAAAGTCGTAGGGCCACATGCCTTCCTGTTGGGTGGGGGGTAGGCTGCCTGTATTTTTCTAGTAGCCTTAGGTTTCTTTCAGACCAGGACAGAATCTTGAGCCCCAGACTCAAGACTCATTCAGGTTCAGCCACAGCCCCTGCCTGCTTGGAGTTCCACCATCCTATCCCTGTGAACTCACTATCCCCTTCGTTTCTGTTTACACCCAGTGGCAAGTCATCTCTCTCCCGTTTCAGATGCTCCAAGTGTGAGTTCAAAACTGGGGAGTTGAAACCTTCCTCCCCACCCACCCCTTCTCGTTCTTCTCCCACCCCTGCTGGTTCTGAGTGCCTCCCCCCTCCTCCTCACGGCCCCAGGCCTTGTCTGCATCCCCCCACAGTCCCTCCTTCCTGCTGGAGCCCACCTTCCAGCCTCCACTCGAGGCCCGAGGACCGTAGTTCTCAGGTTGGAAGCTCATCTCCCGATTTTGCCAGATCTAAGACCAGGCTTCTCTGACGCTGCTTGACTCCTTTGTCACGTTGGACGCTGTCAGGCCCTTGGCCTCCTTGGTCTCTGCCGGCTCCTCAGCCTCACCACCCACCCAGGTGCTGACGTGCTCCAGGATTTCTTCTTTTTTTTTTTTTCAAAGATTTTATTTATTTATTTGAGACAGAGAGAATGAGAGAGAGAGAGCACATGAGAGGGGGGAGGGTCAGAGGGAGAAGCAGGCTCCCCGCCGAGCAGGGAGCCCAATGCGGGACTCGATCCAGGGACTCCAGGATCATGACCTGAGCCGAAGGCAGTCGCTTAACCGACTGAGCCACCCAGGCGCCCCTCCAGGATTTCTTCTTTGAACCCTTCATTCCCCCTCCTCGATCTCAGCTCCTCTGGATCATTGGATCACCTGTCCTGGGTGTTGCCGAGCCACCCACCAAACAGCTGCCCCTCTTGTCTGTGTGGGCCACTGGGACCTCAGGCTCAACGTGCCCCAAACCAGACTCATGGGCCCCACGCCCCACCCACCCAAATACATGTTCCTCCTCCTCATCCCTCCTCTTGGGTCACAAATCAAGGTTCATGTGGCTATTGACTGACTACTCCATGCCAGTGACCGAGCAGAGGGCCCTGGTCTGGAACACGCGGCTGGCTGTGGGGAGACGGGCAGTGCCCGCCAAGCATCCTGAGGGTGAGGCGACGACCAGGGCCGGGAGGGGGCCTGCTTCCCGCTGCGTTAACGAGGCCGTGTCAGAACAGGCCCATGAAGAAGTGAAGGACATCTCGGGGAGGAACATTCCAGGCAGAGATCCCGGAGAAGCCCCCGGAGGCCGGAGGCCTTGTGAAACGGTTTCTGATTCTGCAGATTTGGAACATGGCAGATGCGCTGATTTGGGCCCTGCTCTGAGAGGCACTGAGCCACAGCAGCGGCCCCCCGGGCGGCCGCACGGAGGGGCAGACCCTCGTGACCGAGGCGGGAGCAGCTTGGTGTCCGCTCGACCCCGTGTGGCCGCACCACCCCTGCGAACACCAGGCCGGTGCGCTGCCACCGAGGCCTGGCTCTACCACGCGGCGCCAGGGAAGCAGCACCCCCTGAGCTCCCGCCTCCCCTCTGCCCTGCTCCGTCCCTCCCTCAGCCCTGCGGCCTCCCCGCCAGGGCCTCCTCTGCACAGGGATGGCCGCAGAGCACGCTGTGGGAAACGGAGCCTTTCGTGAAGAAGGGCTCTCCAACCTGAGAATGGAGTCTGGTGAGTGGAGACAGCAGAAGGAAACCAGGGGGGCCTGGGTCGGGCCCAGACTTGCCTGGGGCTCAGCTGCCAGTCGGTGGCCAAGTCACTGAACCCGTCTGTGCCTTGGTGTCTGTGTCTGTAAAATGGGTTTAATAGTATCTGTCCCCTAAAGACTTCAGAGGATGTTTGTGAAGCTTAATGAGTGAGGTCCATTAAACCCCTCAGAAGAAAGGTGTAACTAAATACAAAGCACTATTGTAATTAGCTCTCAGGCTCTTTAAACCAGGTCGCATCTTGTTTTAAGAGAGTTACCGTGACGACGGGTTTGTTTGAAAAACACATAAAAAAGGTGTGGCCATAAATCTCAGAATAATAAGTAAATTTACTTTGCTGGTTTCTCTTGTAATAAAGAACCGTCTAGCTCCTGATCGAGAGGTTCGCGCCGCATGGGATGGAGACACAGTCGTGGCTCCCATAACGCTGATCCTATTAGGGTTCTCCAGACAACAGAACCCACAGGGGAGAAGAGGCGTGTGCAGAGATTTGCTGTGAGGGACTAGCTAAGATGGTGACGGAGGCTGACAAGTCCCTCGATCTGCTGTCAGCAGGCCGGGGCCCCCGGAGGGCCAGTGTGGTTCGTCCACATCCGAAGGCCTGAGAAACCGAAGACGCTGTAGTTGCTGCCAGAAAGCCAGCAGGCTGGAGAGTCAAGAAGAGCCAGAGAAGACCCGTGTCCTCGCGGTGCCATCAGGCAGGAGTCCCTCTTGCTCTGCCTTTCTCCTCTATCCAGGTCTTCACCTGATTGGACGAGGCCCACCCGCGTCGGGGTGGGCCATCTGCTTTACTCAGGCTTCCAACTAACATGTTAATCTCATCCAGAGACTCCCTCACAGACATACCCAGGATGTTTGACCAAATGTCTGGGCATCCAGGGGCCCAGTCACGTTGACACAGCACATTAACCAGCACAGTGGCATTCACCATGGCCTCACTGCGTGCCAGGCATGGAATTCAGCACACAGCGAGCTCTTGGTCCAACCTTGTTCAATGGATCAATGGATCAATGGACAGATGGGTGTGGGGAAGTTGCTGGATTCAGCCTCGTGCTTCATAGACCCTGGGCAGTATCTTGGGGCCCCGGCAAAGGTTTGGGAGCAGACGTTAATAAACTATTAGTTTCAGGTCGAAAGATGAGGCTACAAATGGGATGGAGGGGCCAGGGGGCAGACTCGGCTGAGAGCCATGGGCACCCAGCCAGTTTTCCCAGCAGAGGCTTCTTGCAGATGAGAAGCTGCCGGGGCAGCAGTGAGAGGCAGAAGACGAGGAGTGAGGAGAGGGAGAGACGGGCCAGCGGACTGGAGGAGGGGAGTGGGCATCCGGAGGTGGAGAGGGAGGGAGGCCTCGTCCTCAGGTTGGGCTCCTGGTCAACAGGGCCCGGCTGACAGGCTGCTCTCATGAACGGTAGATTGTGCCAGGCCTGTGGGCTTCTCTGCACCTAGGAGAGGCTATCCCTCTCAGCAGAGGGGGGATGGAGGGTGGATCTTCGAAGCATCATTTAAGAAATGTCTGCTGGGAAATAATTATTTCCCCTCGGGGTTTCACCTAGCAAGCAGGGTCACTGCCTTTCATGTAGTCAAGTGCAGCCCCACATGAAGAACACACAGCATCTTCTCCTTTCTTCATGGAGAGTCGGAGGCAGGATCTACGTTAGGTGAAAAGACTCAGGTATGGGGGTGAAAACTGGCCAGCTCGCCCTTGGCCTGGGGAGTTTCCAGGGGCTGCACCACCCAGGGGTTCTGTCCCTACCTCCTGGCTCTCTGTTCTTCAGTTTTTACTACTACTTCGTAGACCTCAGCTATTCCGTTCCCCAGGCCATCCATCCGCTTTACCCTTAACCTTCAAGGGAGCCACTTGCAGCCCCAGCAGGTAGGTCCCAGGAGGTCGGCCCTATCTGTTGGTTCTCAGCTGATGCAGACGAAGGGGGGGGGGCGTTGGAGGGGGGATACACCGTGAGCCTCTGCCCACTTCTGGCTCCTGGCCGGGACCTGGTGACCGAGGTGGCATCGGCCAAAGCCGGGGACAGCTCTCATTGTCCTGGAGCTGAGCGTGCCCTTCCAAAAAGGCCTGACTGGTCTGCCCCTTTGTGAATTTTAGCAAACAAGTGATAGAGTTCCTTCCCCCATTGCTGGTAACCATAGCAACGTCCTTCACAGGGACCATGCCCACCACCAGGCCTCCCACCTGCACACGCTCAGGGGCAATGACCAGATCTGCCTTTTACCATAGCTGCAAACTTGGAAATGTTACTAAAATTTCCTGGATTTCTCTGTCTGTAAAATGGGCGTGATTATTTCTACCTCACAAGGCTGTGGGGGCATTTAATGAGGTAAAGTGTGCAAAGAACCCAACAGTGCCTAGAAGATGGTAGGTTCCTGGTGAGTGTTCAACGTCACCCCCTCTCTGCCCAACATGGACCAGCTTTGCCACAGGTGTGGCCCTGCAGAGCGCCATTCTGCCCGCGGGACAGTCACCTGACTATGTGACAAGATGGCCCCCCCAGGGGGATCCTGCTCCAAATGAAGTCCCAAGCCCTATGTCAGGGAAGTGGGCTCCACGCTTGGGCCACAGGCACCAAAACCCTGGGAATAGGGCTCTAGGAGTCCTGGGGTCCCCTCCCCACTGCCTGACCCCATTTGTACCACCACCGGTTCATCAATTGAAGCCAAAATCTCCAGTAGAATGTCCCTCCCTCTTCCTGATACAACCTGCCAGATACATTCCATCTTTCCAGAGTCATCTCTTTGGATCAAGAACAGAGGAGACTTCCTGTCTGGCTCGGGCTGCCTGGTGGTCTGCCGGCGCCTTCCTTCCCTTCGCTCAGGATGCTACCAAGACCCCAGGTGGAAAAATCTCTTCTCCTTTCCCTGCAGTTTTCTGGATGAGAATAAACCCCAAGCTTTGAATGAATTTCGAGCATTTCACTGCTTCCTTCCACCCCATCCTTTCTCCCTTCGATTTCAGAATCCCAGTCTCTTGGGTTTCAAATATTTGCCTTTTTTCAAAAGCAGATCTGTGGTTTAAATCACAACACAGGGCACCTGGGTGGCTCAGTCGGTTAAGCGTCTGCCTTCGGCTCAGGTCATGATTCCAGGGTCCTGGGATCGAGCCCCGCGTCTGGCTCCCTGCTCAGCGGGGAGTTTGCTTCTCCCTCTGCCCCCACCTCGTGCTTTCTCTCTCTCTCTCTCAAATAAAATAAAATTTAAAAAATTTTTTTTTAAAAATCACAACACACAATACATGAACCTGACTTATAACTCAGGAGTTTTTATGAAATGTTTCCAGCATTTCTAGGCTGCAGAATCTCACTGTGGGGGCCATGCATGTTGTGTGACGTGCGTTTCTGTAGGATCGGCATGTTGCATGGCCCCCAGAAGACGTGCTGGTGCTGGGAGGGGGTCACTGGCATGATATCTAAAGGCAAGAGCCAGACGGAGGACCAGGGGTGACTGGGGGTGGAGGGAGGGCAAATGGTTCAGAGGAAGGCCCAACACTGCCGCCTTCAGCTCTCGGGGGCACTCAGGCCCTGGAGACCTTGACTTTGTTCACCTGACCACATTCCCAGCTCCCTTCATTAGGACATGATATCTAAAGAGGACTTGGGGCCCCAGAAAGTTATGTCAATCATACTTGAAAATACTCTTCAATCAGATTGTTCTTCAGACTCTACAAAGAGGCCTTTCCCTGAGCGTCCATGTGGGCCCTTTGCCCTCCAGACAGTGGATGGGGTAGGGAGGGGGGTGGGATGTATAAGAGGTAAGACCAGGCCCCTCCCTCCAGTTCAGCCTGGAAAGGCCTGGCAGGGCCGGGCAATGACAGAGTGGGGTGGTCCTAAACTCCAGGCACAGGGCCCAGCCCACGGAGGCGGCGGCAGTGGGCTTCCTGTGAGCCCTGGGCGCCCCAAGGGGCTGGGCCTCCATCCTGGAGCGGAGGCTCCGGGCGGCTTCTTGAGCCCAAGGATGACTTGGCCAATTTAACCCGCCTTCTTCCCTGATCACCTCCCCTCCAGGGAAGGGCTGTTAATCTGACCTCAGTTGTTTTCAGAGGCAGGGGCTAGGGGGCAGCGGGGGAGGCACGAAATGCTTTAGGAGGAACCTGGGGTGGTTTGCGTGTGTGTTGGATTGCATTTATACCAAAGGCTTGGAAACTCTTGCCTTTTCTGATTCCTTGTGTGGGTGAGGACAGGAAGGAGCCAGGAAACCGTGCTCTGGGCCCATCTCGTACCCTGGTCATCTTAGGTGGGCACCAGCCTCTTCCTGTGCGGGGGAGATGCTGAGGATGCAAGCCTCACCCCACAGCTGGGTCTTATTTTATTGTTTCTAATTGGAAGAGAAAGACAAGCTGATTATTTTAAAAGACTTGATTAAACATCACAGAAATGTAACTAGGAAAGCGAAATCCAGCCCTCTCCCATCTCCCCCGTCCCCAGCCCTGTCTCTCTAAGAGACAACGGTGTTGAATCACTGGACCACACAGAGTTTACTGGTGTTTTGACATTTGCTGGGAGAGAGGGCGAGTTCATGCTGCGGCCTCCTTCCCTTCATCCCTTCATCCCCTGCCGACACTCGAGCCCTCGGGGGCAAAGCGCTGCCCTGGGCACTGTGAGGGGTCCCAGTCTAACGAGGTAGGACCACAGTCCACGCCAGGAAGACCAGAAGACTGAGCAGTATGGGTATCCTAGGTGGGAACCTGGGACCCGAAAAGGATGGTGGGTAAAACCAAGGTAATCTGAGCCAAGTAGAGACTTGCTAGCCACGTATCCACATTGGTTTAAGAATTGTATCACATGTTCCAAACTAACCTAAGGATGGTAATGACAGTGAACACTGGGTGCTGGGTAGAGGGGGACGCCCTGCACTGTAGTCTCAATTTTTCTGTAAATCTGAAACTGTTTGAAAAAATCAAGTCTACATTTTAAGAATTTAGTCAAAAACAAGATAAGGCAAAACGGCAAGTGGCTCGTCGAGGCAGAGGTAGGCCAAGGCTCTGTCTGAGCAGCCTCCCTCCTCAGGCTGGAAGCAGCCGAGTTCACACTCCCGGACACTGCAGGGTGGCCTCCCCGGCAGCTGACCTCCCAGCACGTGCGGACAGAGGAGCCGAGGCTGATATTTCAGGGGAGAGCTGTGAGGGGCTCATCTGGACCCCCGTCCTCACCCCTCCTGGCAGGGCCCTGGTCAGGTGAGCAGATTCCTTAGTCCTGCAAATACCCCACGAGGAGGGGGACGATTCACGGATATTCAGAGGGCAGAGGCCGGGCCTCCACTGCCAGCCTCGCGGGAGGGCTCCACAGATGCCCACCTAGCGCGTGAGTCCGCGAATGAGCCATGCATCTGTTTCTAGATCTTGCAGGACGGGCTGCATCCAGGCATAAAGCCAGGGAAAGAGCAGTGTCCCCGACTGTCTTCCATTCAGTGTGCCTGGAGTCTTGAGGCCGAGGCCCAGATGCTCGTAAGCCTCCTTGATCCACATCCCATGTTACTGTTTTTCAATGACTGGAGGTCAGATCCAGAAAGTTTCTGCGCCCCACGGCTTCCTGCCCCACGGGTGTCCCCACAACTGCCTTCCTGTCAAACACCTGAGCAGTGTTGCAAGCCCAGGGAATTGAACGGCAGGCCTGGAGAAGCCCCATTCCTTCTGGTTCCTTCCCCTGGACGTGTGTTTATGAAGGTCTCTGCAAACACAACTGTTTGGAAAAGGCTTGAAATAGGAAACAGACTCCCAGCTGAGTGTCTAGGTTACATGAGAGTCTTAAAAAAAAAAAAAAATTAAAATCATTTCCTTTGAGCTTGCCAGGTTTGGAGGTCCTGTCCGGATCCGCATATCCTGCAGATGAGTCAACTTGAATTTCCCTCCCTGTCCTCCACTCTGGCACCGTCTGAACACGAGGCCGGCTCCTGAAGGAGTGAGCGGCCCTGTGGGGCCCCAGGCCAGCCTCCCGCTCTGTCATAACATTGCCCTTCCCCGGGCCCGGGCTCTGGCCGGCGCTGGGCAAGCCTCACTCTGCTCACCAGAGCATTTGCTGAACTGGGAATACCATTCTTTTTTTTTTTTTTTTTTTTTAAGATTTTATTTGTTTATTTGACCGAGAGAGACACAGCGAGAGAGGGAACACAGCATGGGGAGTGGGAGAGGGAGGAGCAGGCTTCCCGCGGAGCAGGGAGCCCAGTGTGGGGCTCGATCCCAGGACCCTGGGACCATGACCTGAGCCGAAGGCAGACGCTTAACGACTGAGCCACCCAGGCGCCCTGGGAATACCATTCTTAATACAAGTAAAAGCAGCCTGTTTCGTGGGCAAGATTTCCTCTGCTATTTCTGAGCACACAGGGCAGTGGGATTCACTATAATCACATGGCCATGCTGTCCTCACCACCATACTCTTCATCCCCCCCAGACAGAAACTCTGTGCCCATGAAGCACTCACACACCCCCCACCCCCCATCAGCCCCTGGAAAACTCGATTCTACTTTCCATCCCTCTGACGTTGACAATTCTAGCTACCTCATATAAGGGGAATCCTACAGTCTTTGTCTTTTTGTGTCTAGCTTCACTTAGCACAATGTTTTCAAGGTTTACCTGTATGGTGGTAGCATGTACCCAAATTCACCTTGACGGTTGCCTGCGCACACACATTTTGCTTATCCATTCATCACTTGATGGGCACTACTCTGGCCACTGGACAATGCTGCTTTGAACACGGGTGTGCGAGCATCTGTTTGAGTCCCTGCTTTCAGTTCCTTTGAAGTGAATTGAGGGCAGCTCCGGCACCCCTTGCCCGAGGAGAGTCTGTCCCTGCCTTGCTCTGTCCAGCGTGCTCACGTGTCAGGCTCCCCGCTCACCAACACCCTCTGCTCCCTCCCTGCAGGCTCAGCCTGATCAGCCCCTCCCCGCACCCCCTGCTCCTCCCTGCGTGCTCATCAGTGCCCATCAGCTCTGGGGGCAGGGATTTTGTCTGCTTGATGGATCTCTGGGTGCAGTTTCATCATCCAGGGAAGCAATGAGCATGGATATTAAATAATAGTTATGAAAAAGGAAAGCAAAACCCATGCTGGCATTATTACACAAGGTGTGATGCATTGGAAGGACAGGGTAGACTTACCCGTCTGAGTCACACCCAGTTTATTTGTCAGATTCCTCAAATTGTGCAAATGGCCCCTTCCTCATCTAATGGGTGTTTGCCACCCACAGCCAGGCTCCAAGGATTCTTGCCTTCCTTGTCACTGCTTGGATTTGAGCTCTTCTGGGAGTGAACCCCTTAGACTCCACAGGAGCTGAGAAGCGACAGATAGTGAGTGGCACGTCAGAGGGAAGATGCAAGCCACACATGATAGGCCCTGCTCTTGGAATTGAACGCAGTGCCTAACACAGCTCGAAGGTGTGATGGGGCCTCTGCGGCTTCCAGGAGTGAATGCCTGCTTGGTCGCCATGCTCAGCCCTGCCATGTTAGCAGGACAGCGCCGGGGCCAGCCCTGAGCCACCAGGACCCTGCTGCCCCCAAACTTCGGCCGGCTCCTGCTAACTGCCCCTCGTCTAATTGCTGGTGAGTCACGTTGCCTAATGCCCCTCGGATCGACAGCATAATTTCCTTTCACAGCTGCGGTGGAGCTCAGCTCCTCGGCACAGAAGAACTGTGGGGTGCATCCTAACCGCATCTGATACCATCGGTTTGAAAAACTTTCCTGCCATCATCCCTGGTGGGCTGTTGACTACAGGAGAAAAGTCTGGATTTCCAGAATACTGGTGCTCTCCACTTTCCCTCCAATCATCTCAGGAGAGAAATCTCTGAGCACCAGCGGGCTGTGGCCACACCAGCTGCCTCTTGATGCCTGGGAGCAGATGGACGTGTGGGGAAGCCCCAGGTGGGCCCTCAGGTGCAGGCCGGGGTTCCTCGGGCGTGTTCCACTGAACCGAGGCTCCGGCCTCCAGCCTCGCATCAGAGGGGCTGGGACTCTCAGCCTCTCACCTGAAGGCAGGAGGTGTGCACTTCTCTGAGGGGACCCACACCCGGGCTAGACTTGGGGACTCCTTCAGCACCTGCCCCCCCAACCTCCCTCACCTCACTTACCTGCCTCTGTGTCCCTTCGGTCTCTCCATCCTTTGCTGCACAGTTGGGCAGGTTTGTTCTTCCTCCTCTAACTGGAGAACACAGACGTCCCAGCTGTCCCAGGCTCAGAAGTAAAGTTGTCACCGTGTGCCATGTGGCCGGCCTGTGGGGGTGGGGGGACAGGGAGCCACCACAGGGTTGGGGGGTGCAGCAAGAGACATGGGAGGCTCATGAGCAGTCCGAGGCTCAGAGGGCAGGTGACCGGCTGGCATGAGATGGTCCTGGGACCAGGTCTTGGACGTGGGTCTTTTGCTCAACCCCCACCCTTACCCCCCACCCCCCGGCTTGTCCCTGACATGCGCACACACCCGGGAGTGCAAATCTAGCAGGGTTCCACCTCTGTTCTTCCCCCTACGCTGACCTCCCTGTCCCAGCCTTAGATGTGGAACAGACATGGTGGTTCTGTCCGGTCTGTGCAGAGACTGGTCCTTACTCCAACCGCCTCATGTCTCCAGAGGATTTGCTATTTAAAGGCATCCTGTGATTAATCTTTTCATAAAGAATCAGCCCACTTTTCTGTTGAGAATATCTGAATTTTCATAGGTGGGGTTTGCTTAACGTAAGGTTGCCAGTTGAAAGAAAGAGAGAGAGGGAGAGAGAGAGGGAGAAAAGTACAGATTGCTTAGTGAAATCTGAATTTCAGATCAACAACAAATAATTTTTTAGTTTAAGTACATCCCAACTCCTGCATGGGACCCACTGAAGTGCACATGTGACTGCGGACCTGCAGGTCATCTTCTGTTATGGGGTGAGTGTGTCGCCTAAAATCCACATGTGGAAGTCCTAACCTCCCATACCTGTGAGTGTGACCTTATTTGGAAGTATGGTCATTCAGATGATCAAGTTAAAATGAGGTTATTAGGGTGGGCCCCAATGTGCTCATAAAGAGGGGGGATTTGGCCCCAGACGCGTACACGGGGAGAGCGCTGTGTGAAGATGAAGGCAGACGTCCCTGTGATGCTTCTACAAGCCGAGGACCACCGAGGACTGCCAGCAAACCACCAGCAGCAGGGGAGAGGCTGAGAACAGATCCGCCCTCGCAGCCTCCGAAGGCGCCGACACCACCGACACCGCGACCTTGGACTTCTGGCCTCCAGGACTTGACGATCATGTCTGTTGCTGAAGCCTCTCAGCGTGTGGTGCTGGGTCTGGCAGCCTCAGCAAACCAACAGGGCTGGCAGCCCCAGCCGAAGCCACCGTTCTTGCTCTTCTCGCTCTTCCCGCCCTGGGCCCGGGGGGGGCTCGACGATGACGCACGCAGGTTCCCGCGGCTCTTGTGATCTGTCCCGTGGCATTCAGGGGTAGTGGAAGGAAAGATCATGCCTGGCTGAGTGAGGCCTGCTTTACGATTCAGGTCAGAATAAAGGGGGCCCGGGCAAGAGGGAGCCGGAACACCACCACGCTGGGCTGTGAGCAAGGCCGTGCGTGCCTTCAAAGGGAAGCCAATGCCGCCGAGCCTCGCGTGACCCGGCGCGCTGGCCACCTTTGCGGGCGGAGGGAGCACGGTGGAAGCCCCCGGGACTGCCACAAATCCATGTTTGAGGAAGGATGCGAGCAATGCCTCTCTTTCATGGCCTGAAGAATAAAGCGGCCGTGAAATCAGTGATGCCACATTATTGCTTCCTGGTCATGCGGGATGGGCTTCCTTCCCGTGGCCAGCACCCCCAGAGCAGCGCCTCCCGCTCTGGAAACAGGCTGCAGACACGTGTATCCTGGACAGCTGGGTTTGGGAGTATTTCCTCTTCATTGTTTGAAGGAACACTCAGGGGGAAATATGGAAAAAGCCAGAGGGTGCACGCAGGCCGCCTGACCCGGGAGGTGTGGCCAGGCCCAGGGGAACGTGGCCTGCCTGCCACAGGCGTGGGCACGGCCTCCAGCTCCCGAATGCCTGGGGAATGGCATCCTACCACCTGAGCCTTTTTGTCCCGATGGCCTGTAGAGCTGTTGTTCCTCACAGAACAAGTGCAGCGTCATTTCAGGGGGGTCTGGGGGCTCCCCACTGCCTATAGTGATGTGGGGGCCTGGGGAACCACGCTGGGGGGCGTCCCCCACTGCCCTCACGACAGAGCTGCCATGTGGGGCTTTCACTCAGCTCCCTCTGGGGCTGGAGAAAGGGTTCTGCCAACGGTGGTGGGCTCTCACCCACGGGGCACACTCCCGTGCCCTCCAGGTCCAGCACCACCGTGCACACGTCAGGAGCCCCGTCAGAGTGGTCCCCCGAGCCCCCCACACCGCATGGAACCTGCACCCCATTGGGTTGCTGCATTAATTATTACTGCACAGAAGTTTCCAGCAGGCTTAAGTCCAAGCTAGAGAAGAACCAGGTGAATCAAAGAAGTGCAAACTGCCTTAGCAAGTGATGACTGCCCGTCGAAGGATGGGTTCAAACAGAAGAGGGGCAACCGCATCACAGGAAGCTACGTTCATCACTACTGGGGCCGAAGGTACGGGAACAAGTGGTCGTCCGGGGCCTTTCGACTGGTGATTCTAAGAATCGTTATAACAGACCAGAGCACCCAGGCCCTGTAGGCTGCATTAGACCTGGCCTGGAAGGACCTGTGAGCCCAGCTTCTCCCTGATCCCACTGCCCTCTAAGACACCACTGTTTCCTTTAAGTTTTGGGGTTGTAGAATACGATATCCCCAGTACCTCTTCTCCCCTTCTTCCAACAGAAATCCCAAATGTTAGCAAAGGACCCCTAGGAATAAAGACTACACTTCCCAGCCTCCCTGGGGCTAGGTGTGACCATGTCAGTAAGTTCTGGACCAGGGGATATGACAGAAGTGATAAGTACCATTTCTGGGAGTCAGTGCTTCTTAAGGAAGGAGCATCCCTTCTAATCTCCTGCCTCCCCAGCACAGTGGCCAGATTTCAGCAGCCATTTTGGGCTGTGAGGACGAAGGATTCACCCGAGGGATGAGTCCCTGAAAGCCGAGAGGAGCCCAGAGATCCTGGTGATTTTGTGGAGCTCCTGTACAGTCTGACCTTCTGGAACACTGGAGGATGCAGCTTTGGATCTTTCTGCCTCACTTTGCCAGATGGAATGACTAATATATTCAATTGATGGCAATGTCCGAAACTTCAAATTTCCTTGAAGGGAGGGACTGTTTTATGTTTCTCTGTATTCTTTTCAGCATCTGGCACACAGTAACTGGTTTGATTGGATTTGATTTTATCCGACCTTTTAAATGCCCCGTTAGCCAGAGAGTCACAGATCTATGCAGCAACTTCTTGCTGTGTCCGATGACACTTCCCTCTTCCGTTCTAAAAATTACCTCTCTTAGGTTGAAGACAGGCCCTTTGTGAGGGATGCCAAGCTCACTTTGGACCCAAGTGAGGCCGATGACAGGTCTGGCTGACCTCACTTCTTAGATCCAATCTTTCCAGATGGGAAGTTCCCTCCAGAGGCTGCTGAATAAAGCCGATGACGGAGCCCATGTGCAGGCCCAAGGCCGGGGGAGGAGAGGCCTCCAGGAAGGAAGGGCTGGAGTCAGCAGTCCAGCTCAGGGCAGCCCCTGGCAGTGGGGCAGGCCTTCCGGTGTGTCCTGGAACTGCAAGCACAGGGGACCCCTGGAGCTGGGGAGCCACAGCAGGCCCAAACCACCCTCACTGAGGAGGTGTGCGCTGGTAGGAATGGAAGGGGACAGAATGTCAGGAGTGGGAGGGCCCGCTCCCCTGGGTGGGCTCTAGAAGTGGACAAGCCGTGGCCCTTTTTTTCTGACAGCAACAATTTCTTCCTGGCCAGGGGTGGTGGGGGACACTTTTATATCTTCCTTTATACACATCTGCCTTGTTTTTCTGTTTTCAAAGCCTATTTGCCTACTCCTGTCATTCAAAAGGAAACATTTAAAATCGATTCTTTTTTTTTTTTTAAGATTTTATTTATTTATTTATTTGAGAGAGAGAGAGAAAAACAGCATGAGAGGGGAGAGGAGTCAGAGGGAGAAGCAGGCCCCCTGCTGAGCCGGGAGCCCGACGCGGGACTCGATCCCAGGACTCCGGGACCATGACCCGAGCTGAAGGCAGTCACCTAACCAACTGAGCCACCCAGGCGCCCTAAAATCGATTCTTAAAAAAAAGAAGCCATTAGCAAGGAAAGATAAAAACCCAGGAATGCCTATTCACAGCCTTCTCCGGGAATGGGACTTGTTTCCAACTGTGCGGTCAGCCAGACACGGGGTCACGGGTGAGAAAAGCTTCAGGAATTCCAGACATGGCTCTGGGGGAGAGGGGGATGTCAGGTAGTCACAAGGGTCAGGAAGCCCGGGGAAGAGTTACATGCATGTCTGCCAATGAAAGGACTCAAGAGAATATCTTTATTTCCACACTCAGTTTATTCCTGCAACCACCAAGCTGGGCTCCAGTAAGAAAAGGCTAAAAGCGCACAGCTTTGGGGGTTGGCTTCATGGGAAGACCCCAGAGTTAGGGTGGGTAAGGGAAGCATGCCGCTGGCCATGGGACGGTGTCTGGGTACCTCCCCCAGGAAGTACTTTGCACCTGTAGGAGCTAGAGACTGTGTATCGTGGCGTCAACCTGCGGCTCACAGTGACCCTCGTGGGCCCATAGTGTCTGCCCATTTCATAGATGAAGAAACTGAGTCTGACCAAGGTTCCCACAGCCAATGAGTGGCCCAGTTGGAACTGGTGCCTCTCGGGCTTCAGAGCTGAGCTGTGACTACACAGACTGGGTTGGCAGGCACAGTCAGTGCCCACTGAAGCGATTCGAATGTGCAGGGGATACTTAGCACAAATCATACCATCATTCACACATTTTCATTTGCTTATCAGGCACCCACTGTGTGCATGGCCTGGTGTGGAGGTCGTCAGAGGTGGGAAACATAACGTCAAGTGTTCCTTCGAGAGCCTGCCACGTGGCTGAGAAGCAAGGTGCACATAGAGGACAATGCCCAGTGTGCTGGGCCAGATCAGGTGAGCCGTGGGGCCCCAGGAGACGGATAGCCCCCTCCTGGGTTAAAGGTGTCATCTGGGAGTGCTTCCCGAAGAAAGTCGGGTTTGGGCTAAGCTCCAAGGCCTGAGCAGAGCAGGAGTAGGTAAGAACAAAGGAAGAACTTTCCAGAAGGGAGAAATGGCATGCGCAAAGAAAGGGTCAGAGACAGGCACGTGTTGGGCGTAACTGGGAGACGATACTCCAGCCTGGCTGGAACAGCAAAGGTCATGCTGGGGTCTGAAGGGACCTCAACTTGGAAGGTGCCCTTCTGATCCATGCCCAGCATGGATGAACCCTGAAGACATGATTGCTTCAGTGAGCAGTGAAATAAAGGAATAATAACAAAAAACAAATCGATAAATGAATACAGGGCCTCATTGTTTACTCGGGCTAAATCCTCTTTTAAATCCACCGATTACGCAAAGATTTTTGTTGCTGTTAAAATCTGGCTAATAGCTTTCCATCTTCCCTGTTGTCCTCGGTTGTTTGTGCAAACTAACTAGAAGGTTCTATATTTTTAATAAATGTGTTCAGAGTTCACCAAATCTCTTCATCGGGACGGTTTGTAAACCGGCTGGAGAGTTGTATGCTCGGGGTTTTTAAAGTGTGCAGATACGAGAGCATTGCCAGTGGCCCCTCCACCGAAAAAAATCACACAACGGTAACATTTTCAAACATATTTTCCAAAATGCTCAACTGTACAAGATAAAGCCATTTCTTGGCATTATCAGGAGGTCACTTCCGCTCTGAAGGGACAGACTGTGCGTGCGCACCTGTGGGCTGCGTCCGAGGCCCCTGCCAGGCCACAGTCATGTGAATCAGAGAAAGGGTCACTAGGATGGGACACTTGATTTTTGTTTGTCTTCAGCTCGATGGGCCTTTGAACCGTTCAGTCACAGATCACATTTAGATCTTTGTGGAACAAAAGATTTTCTTTTCACTCTGTCTTCGCAAAAAATGGAAAAGATTCAAATAATACATTATATGTTAATAAAAAATTTTTTTTAAAAATGGAAAAGATTCTACTATGTTTAAAGATATTTTTTTCCCTAAGACTTTATTTATCCACTTGAGAGAGGGCGTGAGAGAGAGAGAGCATGAGCAGCGGGGAGGGGTAGAGGGAGAAGCAGACTCCCCACCGAACAGGGAGCCCGACCACGACATGGGACTTGATCCCAGGACCCCGGGATCATGATCTGAGCCGAAAGCAGACACTTAACAGACTGAGCCGCCCAGGTGCCCCAAGGTTTTGTTTTTATAAAATACCCACTGATATCCGCATGTACTTCTTTGGCATCGATTTCTTTGCCTTCCTCAACAATGAAAGGAATGAATTCCCTGCTTCCCTATCTTTGTAACCTGATCTGGAATTCTTTTCTTAAAAAAATTCCAAGTAAAAATGCAGCTCTAGTAGCTTGCAGAGCTTCTCAATAACACATTGTTTGAAAGAGGTCATTTACAGTTGAGAAAATACCTTCCTTTAGTGGCTCATTAAAAAAAAAAAAAAAAAAGGTAGTTCTCTGTGCACTTCATTTAGTGACACATAATCTTTTCCAGATACAGTCACAGCCCCTGTAGTTTTATCCAATTGTACAGCACACTTCCCGCTGAATAAGTGGTTTAATGATTGCTCAGATTTTCCCTACTGTTCTCTAGGCGTCTGCAGCATTTGTTGGTGAAGAAATGCACTTGGGTTTGCTGTCACTCGCTATTCCCTTATTTAACCCGCTTACTCCTTTATGTTTGCCCGCTGCCTCTTAGACTTTTTCTATCAAAATCAAACTCAAAAGAAGCTCTAAACGTGTTTCATCAAATGTGCCAGAGATTGTGCAGACCCAGATGGAGTAGCCACATCCCGGAGAGTATGGAGGCGCCCCTTGGGCTCCGGATGCCGGGTTTTCCAATGTGTTGCTAACTGATAGGTCATCCCACAAGTCAGTGCCCAAGAGGCCCAGAGGAAGGTTTCTGGTCAGCAGCTGCAATAGGTATCAGTCTATGTTCCAAAAAGCCTCGGTCGGTTTTCAAAACTGGCTGCTTTGCTGCCATAGCCGATTCGATCTGCATTGTTTTTACTGGGTGTTTGTCAGCTCCGTGCCCTATTGTGTAGTGCGTGCTGACGTCACTGCGGACACGAAATGCACGTTGCTTTTGCACACCAATAACCAATTTCCCATTTCCTTGACACCTGCTGGTGACCAGCTATTCAATTCCCTTCTGGCGCTGTCCACCTGAAGCGCCAGACAGCCCAAGTGAAAGGCTCAGCCCTGTAAGACGACCTCCGCTTCAGACTTTAGCCACGGTGGGGTCTCCAGGGCACCCACACTCCTGCCCAGCTGCCTCCAAACTCAGGGGCTCCCACCCTGCCAATAACTCACAAGAATGACTCCCAGAACCCAGGACACTGCCTTCCTGACTGTCACGGTTTATTATCCCAGTGGGTACAAATGAGCAGGGGAGCCTCATTCCCATGGAACTGGGGTGTGCCACCCTCCCAGAACGTGGATGTGTTCATCCAACCCCATCATCTCAGGGGTCTTGGTGGAGCCTTCATTGTTCAGGTATGATTGATTAAATTGTTGGCTACTGGGGATGGAACTCAATCTCCAGCTCCTCTCCCCTCCCTGGAGGGACTGAAAGTTCAAACCCCCTAATTATGGCAGGGTCTTTCTGTTGACCTTTCAGAAACTTTCTAGCACCCTTTGGGTCATCTCATTAGCATATATACAAAATACTCAGGAGATTCCCAGGGCTTTAAGAGCTCTGTGCCTGGGACTGGAGACAAATACCATAACCATTGTTCACCTGGGCTTATATATTAGGATTATTTTCAATTTTAGGATTTTTTTTTCTGAACCATTTTGAAGCTACTTTTCCATTTGAAGACAGTTACTTTAGTTAAAATCAGATGACATATAATCCATAGGTCCATCATGACTGTTCTGGGTACAAGTGATCTGCAAACGTCACAGGATGCTAAAAAGAGACAGAACGTCAGGCAAAATGTGGGCGAGGGATCCCTGTATTCCGCATGCAGGAGTGACCTTCTAACAGTGTCAATCTGAGAAATAAATATTTGTAAATCTTACTCTTTTAGGATAACTGAGTCAGTGAGGATTCTTGAGGCTGAGTGATTCACTCACCCATTCATCCCACAAACACATATGGGGAGCTGCTTGGCGTTCAGATGCTGTGAGGAGTTGGAAGATACGGTTGCTCTGAGAAGCACACAGTGCAGTCATCGACCCAGAAGGGCAAGCAGACAATCCAACTCTCAGGTATCAATACCATAGGTGATAACAGGTGCCCGGGAGTGACACAGGGGCCCCTTACATCGGCCTTGAATCATAGGAAAAGGGTCAAAGATAGACTTCCAGAAGGTGGTGATACATGGGCTGAGTTTTGAAGGTCAAGGGAGAGATGACCGATGTTAGGATAATAAGATTCAGGAAAATAGAAGGAGTGGGGTGAGGCCCAGAAAGAAATTTCCTGAGGTCAAGTTGGGCGGAAGAGAGGTCAGCAAGAGGCCAGGTTATAGGTCTGTGCGTGAGGTGCCACAGAGTTTCAACTCTCCTCCCAGGGTAACGGGAGCCAATGACGGGCTCAAGGGAGGTGTCAGGGAATATTTGAATTTTAGGAAGATCTCTCTGACAGCAGATTGGAGGATGATCCAGAGAGAAGGGAGCCAGCTGGGGGGGTGGGGTGCCTCCAGAAGGCAAGCTCCCTGGGGCTAGCCAAACTCAAGGTTAAGGGCCATCCTCCACAAGATAGACCTCACTTTAGACACCAACCACAAGCTCAGGGGTCCCTGGGACCACCTTCACCTTGGAGCTGCAGGCTACGAATTTGGAGGTGCCCATGGACTCTCTCAGGCTTGATAATTCCCTAGAAGGACTCACAGAACTCAGGAAAGTGTTATTCTTGATGGTTGCAGCTGTATTATAGCCAAAAATCCAAATTAGAACTGGCCAGGGGAAGAGATACACAGGGAGAACTCAGGAATGCAGAGCTCCCATCATCGTGGGGGTCATGGTATTCTTTCTGCATCGAGTGTGATAATACTTGAAGACTATTGCCCACCAGGGATGCTCACTCGAGCTTTGGCATCCAGCATTTTTACTGGGATTTAATTACATAGGCACAACTGATTGAACCATTGGCTGTGGGATTGACCGCAACCTCCAATTCCTCATCCTGCCCCCCAGGTCAGGTTGATAGCGTGTGGCTTCAGTCCCGACCCCTTATTCACACGGCTGGTCATTCTGGTGTGGCCAGCCCCCATCCTGAGTCATCTGCTACCGTGAACTAGCAGGACTCCCTCATCACCCTGAGAAACAAGACACTCCATCACTCAGGATCCCGAGGCCTGAGAGGCTTGTCCCAGGAAGCGGGACACAACCACTCATGCACAGAACACCGAGGGAATGTGTGGAGTCCGGGGCCTGGAGATGGGACATGCTGGAAGGAAGGTAGGTCTGAGCCCTGGGGGAAGGACGGCTGTGGTCTGGACAGGGGGTGGGGCTTGTGAAGCAGAGTTTTATCTTTTTTTCCCCCCATAGTGTGTGCATTTGGGGTCTTGTTCAGGAAGCGTTTTCCAGTCTCTAGGTTACACAGATTCTCTGTTATATTTTCCTTCTATAGGCACATCTCAGAAATACTGTGGGTTCAGTTCCAGACTATTGCAATAAAGCGAATATTGCAATAAAACGCGTCGAATGAAATTTTTGGTTTCCCAGTGCATGTAAAAGTTCTGTTTATACTACCCTGTAGTCTCTTAAGTATGCAATAGCACTGTGCTTACAAACGTACGTCCCTTAATTAGAAAGTACTTTATTGCCAAAATATGCTAGCCATCGTACGAGCTTTCAGTGAGTCATAATCACTGACCACATAACAGATCATGGATCACCATAGCAAATTTAATAATGATGAAAAAGTATGAATTATTTACCAAATATTTCGTTACCAAAATGTGATACAAAGACACAAAGTGAGGGGCGCCTGGGTGACTCAGTCAGTTGACTGTCTGCCTTCGGCTCAGGTCTTGATCCCAGGGTCCCGGGATCGAGTCCCGCATCGGGCTCCCTGCTCGGCGGGAAGCCTGCTTCTCCCTCTGCCTGCCGCTCCCCCTGCTTGTGCTGTCTCTCTCTCTCTATCTCTCTGATGAATAAATAAAAATCTTTAAAAAAATAAAACAAAACAACAAAAACAACAGAAAATCGAAGACATAAAGCGAGCCACTGTTGTTGGGAAAATGGCACCAGGAGTTTTGTCGATGCAGGATTAACACAAACCTCCAATGTGTAAGGAATACAGTATCTGCGAAGCACAATAAAGCGAGGTATGTCTGTATTGGGTTTGTGATTGCAGTTATTAGTTCGTCTGGAGTCTACTATTTAAGATGTGCTAAAGGTAGAGAGGAGTCCAGCTTAATTTTGCACAAACCAGGACCAGTTTTCTCAACCCCACTTTCTGAATGAGCCCCCTCCCGTTTCTGTGGGGCCATCCTTCCCGAAGAGCAAATCGCCCAAGTATATAGGGAGCCATTTATGAGCTGTCTCTTCTGTTTATTACTTTACTTGTCTACTCCTGGCCTAGTATCAGACTGATTTTCTTTCTGACTTTCTACTTACAGACTAACAGCCCTGGCTGGGGCGCTGGAGCCTCGGAGCCGGCTTTGCCCAGGAGGGCCGGGCCAGAGAGGAGGCAGGGCCTCGGAGCCCTGCTCTCGGGGTGACCCACCCACCCACTCTGACGTCCCTGAGCCCCCGTCCGTGGGCCACAGGCCTGGCGCAACTGGGGGACTTTCATGCTAAGACAGTCCCGGGCAAAGCAGCACTGACTCAACCCAGAAATGAAGAGGTGAGGCCTCTCTTCTCAAATACCCCACCTGAGCTACTCACTATCACCAGTCTCAGAAATAAAGGTTTTCCAGACACAAGATCAAAGCTAAGAGCCAGAGGAGTATTAGGTTCCAGGCATTTCCAAACAAGCAAGCTCCACGATTGGTGCGTCCGCAAAGGCTGAGATAGGGAAGGCCCTTTTCTTTCTTTTCTTTCCTGGACTGCCAGGGGAAACAGAGCTAAGCGAAGAGCGAAGAGCGGCGGCCCGGGGTAGCCAGCAAACGTGGATTTGTTAACAAGGCACCGCCGGGGCAGGACTGGGGACGGTGGGGAGAGCCGGCTCTGCCTGTCATAGCCCAGGAGTGGTCGGACAGGAGGCGCCTCTCTCTCTGAGTCCCGGGGCGCAGCCCTGCCAAATATGGGACGTGGGCCACCGGCTGACAGCCCCGGAGGGCGCGCTGGGAGGAGCTGTGGCTCCGCCCAGCCCAGCCAACCCCTGCTTTGGGGGCCACTTTCCCACCTGGGGAGGGTCCCACGGGCAAGATGACACTTGGGAAGACCAAGAGTCAGGTGAGCAGGCTTTCTGGGTGTCTGAACCCGGACAAGGGGCCGCTGCGTGCCGGGGAAGACCTGGATGTCACCACTCCCCGTGGGGGCCCCAGGGTGGTCTCGCAGTGCACCCACCAGACACCACTCAGGTCCTTCGACCAAGGCTCCAGGTGGCCCCTGTGTCTCTCTGCCAGGTGTCACCAGCCCTGAGCGCATCCCCCCGGCGGAGGGGCAGGGAAGCTCCTGGCAGCCCGCAGCGGCTCTGATGTTCCATCAGCCTCCTCCCCGCCCAGCCACCAGCCTCGGCGCCCCGCTCAGGGTTGCCCTAGAGAAGCCAGAGCCTTCTTTTCTCTGCCGGTCCTCCAGATGTTTGATCAGCACTTCCTTCTCCGTGAGCCTCCCACGTTCTCCGGGGTAACACACCCAGCCCCGCAGCAGGTTGCAGGCTCGCCAAGGCCCGCGCCACCCTGGCTGGGCCCAGCTGCGGAATTTGCAGAAACATTTAATAATTCAGGAAAGCCCCCTTGTTCCTCCTGTGTCTCGCCCGCTTACACGCCGCTGCCACGCTCGACAATTCTGACACCAGAGGCGGGGGTTTTCCCCTGGATTGCGCGATTCCTTGACACCAGCTGGAGGTCCCAGCACTGAACTCGATTCTGGCACCATCTGCCTGGAGAGCGCATCGGGGCCCACGGGTTAGTGGCTCAGGCCCACCAGACTTCAGCCGCCAATGGCAATTCCAGATTGGCACCTGTGTTTCTTTTTTGTTTTCTTTATTATTGCTTTTTTTTCTCTTTTTATTAACATATAATGTATTATTTGTCTCAGGGGGCACCTGTGTTTCTGACTTCCTGGCTGCAAATTGCAGGTTCCCGCAAACTCTCCCTTCGATTAATTTGCTAAAATGGCTCTCAGAACTCACACAAACAGCTTATTTACTGTTTGTGAGGATACAACATCCAGCTGGAAGAGATGGGTAGTGTGAAGTGCGTGGGACGGGGATTCCCTCCGTGCACGGCGCCACCCCCCACCCCAGCACCTCCATGTTCTCCCAGCCTGGAAGCTCTGCGAACCACGCCTTGTGGGATTTCATCACCTAAGCACAATTGATCATTAACTCCATCCCAGCCCCTCTTCCCTCCCTGGAGAACGGAAGGTGAGGCTGGAAATTCCAACCTTTTAATCACGACTTGGTCTTCTGGTGACCGGTCCCATCCAGCAGCCTGCCCAGACTCACCTTAGAACAAAGACATTGCTATCACCCAGGAAATCCCAAGGGATTTAGGAGCTCTGTGTCAGACTGCCGTCAAAGACCAACTATTTGAACAAAGGATGCTCCTAGTGCTCTTATCACTTAAGACATTACGAAGGTTTTAGAAACTCTGTGCCCAGAACCAGGGGCAGAGACCAATATATGTATTTTCTAGCATCTACCATTAATGCAGAGTAAAAATGTGGGGCCCTTGTTCAGAAATCAGGACACATTGCAAAAGAACAGCTGCAGAGGGTTGAAGGAACTCAGGGCCCTTTGTGACGGCACAGACCGCACACCCAGGAAGACAGCCCCATTGTGGTCACTCCCTCCTGGGTACCCTCTGGCCTATCGGTGTCCCCCTCAAAGGGCAGGGGTCCGGCTCGCTGGGCCTGGTCAGAGCGGGCATCAAAGCTAGTCACGTCTCACTCCCTTGCCCGGCACTGCAGCCTATGGTCAGAGAGGAGACGCTGTCCTCTGAACCCCCGCAGGGCTGGCCAGGAATGCAGATTCCAGCCCCCCGCCCCCAGCCCCCAGACCTCCTGGATCAGCGTCTCCAGGTGTGAGCTGGGGCCTCTGCCTTCTAAACCTGGTGCTCAGCTCGCGCTGCTGCAGGAGGAAAGGCTGAGGATCACTGTTGGCCCCGGGGCTGGTTCTGCAGCCCAGCCTGTTCCTGGAGCTGATTGTGAACTAAACGTGGCCTTCTTCTCCTGAGGGCTGCTGGTCAGCCCCATCGCCCCAGTCTTGGCGAGAGCAAGGGCCTTCCGACCTTCTCCTTGCAAGAGCAGGCCTGCCCCGACATCAGACAGTGGCAGGCCTGAGTGCTGCCCGGTTGCCCGAGTGGAAGGCTGAGGGGCCTGGGGCCCATTTGGAGCTCCTGCCACAGGCCCCCGAGGCCGGACGAGCGAGCAGGGCCACTGGGGTCCCGGGCAGCTGGGAAGGAGGCGTGGAGGTCAGAACATACTCTGGAGGGAGGGGACAAAATGCGGGACTGCTGTTTGCAGCCAGAGCTGCGAAGCTCGGCGGGGCTGCCGGGGGACCGTGACCGGTGGCCGACTCTGTGGCCTTCCTGCCAGGCCCTTCTCTTTCCTGGGCCTCCCATCCTGGCTTTCCTTCCTCATCCCCAGGCCAGCTTTCCTTTGGGCTTCAGCCGCTCAGCGCATGAAATGTGTCTCCTGGGGCCTCCCAGTGCCCCCAGGGCCTCCCAACCGGTCAGAGCCCAGGGCTCAGAGTTGAACTGAGGTCTGTCTGGGGCCAAAACCGGAGTCCGAGGTGAGAGAGGAGCCTCGTGTGGCCCCAGACACTGGCCCATGTCTGCCTCACTGGGAACAATTGAGAAAGGAAGCTGGTGGACTCCCCACCGACCTCCCCACCCGCCCCGCCCCCGCCCCCACCATGCCTACCTTTGGAGGATGCTTTCACAGCACCATGTCATCGCACCCTGCGGTCTAGGGGGCATGGTTTCTGTTTTTGAGCAGCAGAAACCGAGTCTTCACATAGAAGGTGGGAAAGGGTTCATGAGGCAGGAGGGGGCCATGCCCATGATTCTGAGAGGAACGTTACAACGTACCCTGTGAATGGCTGCAAAGCAAACCTTTAGGGACAGAGGTTTTTCCCAGGAGGGAAATGGCCCCGGGGACCAAGCCAGGAGGTCTGGGCCCTGAGGGGCTCTGCGGAGGGGATATGCATGTTTTGGGGCTATCCTCAGGACCAGGCGTCTACACCCAGCACTTCAACCCCCCTCCAGTGACTGGGCCAAGTCGGGGACTTCTCCTTCCCGGAGCAGAGGAGGTCGGGGTGGCAAGGGGGGATGCAGGGAGTGACCCCAGCGGAGGGACGCAGCTCCGGACGCTGTGCAAACCACCAACGAGGCCACGGGTTTTCTCCGTGACTGTGGCAGTGGCCTGGGCGCCTGCAGGCACGGCGTGGGAGCTGTCACTCTGCGGACCCCAGGAAGAGAGTCCAGTGGTGACAAACTGCTCGAACCCCGCCCGCTAGGCGAGGGCCTGGGCAGGCAGCAAGGGCCCAGTGACCCTCCCGGGGCTTGACATTCATTCACTGTGTGTGAAGGAGGCCCCAGCATCAGTCTGAGCGCACAGACCAGAGCAGGGCGGACAGGAAACCTGCATCCAGAACATTCCTGCTGAAACTCGGCGACAGAGCAGGGCAAGGAGAGGTGCTCCAGAGACGGAAACCTCCCAGGGCTGCCGCTGGGGCAAATGCACGCTCAGCAGGCTTAATCCAGGATGCTTTGTTCTTTGTTCTTTTTTTTTTTTCCTTTTGGTTGTTGTTTCTTGTGTAAATATTACAGTTCTTTTGTCTTCATCAAAGCCCTACGCACTTATGTGTCTTGTCTTGCTCGGCAGTTTCTGAGCTGGTTAGACAGAGCCCCGTGTCCCCAGATGAACCCGGGATTTCAAAATGATCTCCAGCCCTGATTGATCCCCAGTCCTTCCAGAGACGTCCTCCACAAGCATGATCACCCGGCGATTGAAAAGCAACACAGTGCCTGGTCCCACCCCAGAGACCCGGATTTAGTGGGATGAGAATCTGCTCCCCCAGTGAGTCCAACACAAGGCTTGGGCAGGAACCGCGGCTCCAGGGGAGCTCGCTGGGCAGGGCTGCACGGATGCTCGCCGACCAGCCGGAGGCAGGAAGGGTCCTGGGTTCTTACCGGTTGTGTGATTTTGGCAAAGGCTCTGAGCTCCCTGGGTTTTGGGTTCCCCACATGTGAGTCGGGACGGCAGCCCTGCCTTCTATGTCTCCCAGGACTGTGGAGAACATCAAATGATTTCAAGGATGGGCCAAATGCAGGCCAGCAACCAGGAAATGCTCTGTCTCTTCCAGGCGGCGCCTCGGGGTCGTGAGTCTGTCACCTTGGGAAGGGCACCAAGCCCGCGTGGGCTATAGACACAAGTCCAGCAGGAAGCCAGATGGATCCGCCCTCCCGTGGGTTCTGCGACTGTGCAGAGGATCTGCCAGGAGGCGGTGGGAGTGTTCTTTCCAAGGGCTTCTGCAGTGAGCAAGGGCTGGGCCAGGTGGGACACAGCAGGGACCAGGGAAGATGGGCAGATGCCAGGAGGGCCCATAAACAGTTTCTCTCATGGGAGGTTTCACCTGGGTGTGGAAAGAAAAGTTACAGTGCAGGAGTGATCGGAGATCCTGGGGCCATACTGCCTGGGTGAGAATCCAACCTCCATCCTGGAGAAGGTGCTGGAGCCTCAGTTTCTCCATCAGTACAAAGGGCCTAGAGCCGCTCTGAGGACTAAACGAGACCATCCAGACCCGCTGCTTGCTTTCAACATTGTGTTATCACAACCATCACCACCAGCACAGAGGGCTGATGACAGGCACTGGGTGGGTGCAGCTCGTTTCTTGTGGACAACAATCCTGCTGGAGGTCCTATCTTCCCTCCTTTTCTCAGGGAGACAACTGGGCCTCAGGCTGAGTCCGCTCACCTGAGGTGACAGAGCCCGTGAGTGGGGACCGAGCCAGAATTTGAACTCACGTCTGCCTAACCCCAGAGACTGCTGTCCTCAGGTGCCTGGCCTTGTCCAAGCGAGCACTGTTTCTGAGCTGTTTGTAAATGGGAAGGAGATTGGGCCCCGGGCAGCTGGGGGGCAGGGCTGGTGGCCGCTTGTCTGACAGAAGCCCCTCAGTCCCCCAGAGAGGAGCACAGGGGACATGTGGGGGGCAGGGGGCGTGGGGAGGCCCCGAGAAGCAGCCACAGGGGATGAGGCTCTGGGGTCTGCTGAGCCCCTATTATGTGCCCCAACACATTTGCTGAATCCTGAATCCTCACGCATGGCGGGGCTATCCTGGAGATATCTGTGATCTGTGACAGACAAGATAACGACCAGACTCTGCGTCCAATCGCTGGCAAAGACACAGAGGTTTACAAAGGATTGCGACGGACAGCAGATGGGCCTCTTAAGGGAAAGTGCCAGGACCTGGGCTCTGGGACGGCTGGGTGCTTTCTGCCGCGGAGAGGCCCCGGGAGCACCCAGCACTCACACCTGCCCCCTGGGCCTCTGCAGGGCTAAGGCCTCCACTGCAAGGCCTCTCTCTCTCTCTGCATCAGTGTGGCTCCCCATGGCTGCTTCACATTCTTCTCTGGGATCCCCGGCTGGAATGGGCTCTGCCCTCCAGTCTGCACAGCTGTCCTGCCTGCATCCGGGCACCGGCCCCACCTTCCTGCCCCCCTGACAACACTGGAAAGGCAGCTCGAGGAACAGCTGGGCCTGGGACTCCGGCACTGGGTGGGTGCTCCGTCCTGTGCCTCCATTATTCACGGGGCTGACAAGCAGGCCCACAGAGAGGTTTCTTTCTTTTTTTTTTTTTAAGATTTTATTTATTCATTTGAGAGACAGACAGACAGATAGTGACAGAGACAGCGAGCGAGCGCACAAGCTGGGAGGAGAGGGAGAAGCAGGATCCCCGCCGAGCAGGGAGCCTGATGCGGGGCTCGATCCCAGGACGCTGGGACCATGAGCTGAGCCGAAGGCGGACGCTTAGCCGACTGCGCCCCCCAGGCGCCCTGGGGGGAACCACTGTGAAGGGTGTGAGCTGGGTGGACTGCTGCTAATTATGTGGAGAGTTTGAAGAAAGAAATGACAGGCTCAAGACCTGCTAACAGAATCACACAGCTTGTCTTTGCAGCTGAGGCTAATGTGACTCAAAACAGAGCAGAGGGTCACCGGCTGGCTCTGTCGATTAAGCGTCCGACTCTTGATTTCAGCGCAGGTCATGATCTCGGGGTCCAGGGATCGAGCCCCACTTGGGGCCCTGCGCTCGGTGGGGAGCCTGCTTCTCTCCCTCTCCCTCTGCCCCTCCCCCTGCTCACACGGGCCCTATGAATAGATCTTAAAAAAGAGAAAAGAAAAGAGAATTCACTTGCCATTTCATTATTAAAAAAACCAAACTGAGCAGAGTCTGACTTTAACACCGAGTGAATTCGTAGCCCTTCTGGGCCTCTTAAGGGAAAGTGCCAGGACCTTGGAATTGTGGGAGCACTTTGGGAATGTTTGCTGTGCTGGGATTCCCAAGGCCCGGGAGCCCACAAAGCAGTCCGTCCCTCCCAGCTGAGAAAGCTCGACCTTTCTGCTTCCTCCTCACCCATCGGCCCTTGCCTCCTGTGCACCCGTCACCACGCAAGATGAGGGAGATCAGCACAATCCTCAGGAAGGAGGAAGGCTACGCACCTTCCCCTACCAAAACCCCCAATATTTGTCAGTTTTTTAAATCCCAAACTCAGGGAATATATGTGAGAATGGATTTGAGAACATTAGACTGGGAAGAAAGAAATCGAATATTAGACTGGACAGCTGCACTTAGCAAAAATCTGGAGTCCCCTGGTAAGCGGGGAGTGGTGCTGTTGGCTCAGTCACGGACTGGAACCTGGACTCTGCGGGCCTGAGATAAAGAAAGGGAAGCTTGCCGAGGTTCCTTGCACTAACGTGGAGCGAAGTATCCACACACGTCCAGAGAATAAACGGTGGGCAGATTTGTGCAGCCCCTTCCCCATCACCACGGTCCCCCTGCGGACATAGTCCCTTTACCTGAGACTAGTTATCAAGGTTATCACCAGCATCTTTTTTCTTTTCTTTTCTTTTTAAAGATTTCACCTAGTTATTAGAGAGAGAGAGCAGAACGAGAAAGAGAGCATGGTGGGGGGAGTGGGAGGGAGGGGCAGAGGGAAAGGGAGAAGCAGACTCCCCGCTGAGCAGGGAGCCCGACGTGGGCTTGATCCCAGGACCCTGAGATCATGACCTGAGCCGAAGGCAGATGCTTCACTGACTGAGCCACCCAGGCGCCCCTCACCAGCGTCTTTGAAGAGAGATGAAGTGGATATCCGCCCCCAGAGCGGCCACGACCGCCTAGGATTTGCTGCCATGCTGGGCTCTCTGATTTCAGAGGGAATGATGGGATCCCTGAGGGGCGGAGCGGGGAGATGTTCCTGAGATGGGCAGCGGGATCCAAGTGGCCGTCAAAGGGGCTGGTCTGCAGAAGTCTTCCACTGATTGCAGGATTCCCAGGACCTAAATAGAAGAACAGCTGCTAAAGCCCTCCTTGACTCGTACGACCAAAGAAACTTCCAGCCAGACAAGCAGAGACCTGGCTTGATCCATCAGGGTGGAGCGTCATGGTGCCTCACCCACACTGCAGACCTCAGAGCCCCTGGAATTCCCGAGGGAAATTCCCCGAGATAACGCTACGTGTCAATAACTCCACAGGTCAGTGCTGCAAAGCTGCCGAACGGCTCCCGAGCTACCTATGGCCATCACGGGGAACTACGGAGTGGGCAAAGAAGAACCAAGACTTTGGGGGGATTATCTGACACTGATCCTGAGCTCTAATGACCAAGGATGAGTTAGTAGGGTCTCTCGACTGTAGCCCACCAGTCCCGGCACTGGTTTATGGGAGTCAGTGATAAAACACATTCTTGAATGCTTCTATCATACGTAAGTCTTGTGGCTCCAGGACCCCATGCCATGGGGGAGTTTCTAGATTGTATGGCTGGAATCCCCACACTGGCTTCCCGGCTCACAGAACAAGGACTGTCACAGCAGAAACCAGTTATTCAGATGTCTCCAAAGCTCCCTCTCCTTATAAAAAGTATCAAAGCACTACCACACCCCTGCTGACATCAGAGATACCGTTTTTACCATCAAGCCTCAAAAGATGGAGAGACAGTGAATGAAATCCTATCAGTTTGGGCTTTTCAGAGACCTAAGTGTCCTGGAGAATGACAGTGGAGTCATTGAAGCTTAATCGGGTAGGGAATCCACCTGCAGCTGCTGATCTCCCCCGGGGCCCCTTTGCTGGAGCAAATATGGGCAGAGATGGATGTGGGAAACTCCCCTCTGCAGCCTACCATGCAGATGGCATCAGAGGTAATTTGTTACCTGGCCGGATCTGCAGAGAACTGGGTCTGCAGGGTTGCTCTCTTGCTCCTTGCTATGATGTCGTCCACAGGACCTGAACCCCTCATTGTTGCAGAAGTCATCAGGCTGGACCATGACACGGATAACACCACGCTGCCGGCACCTGATGAGCGGGAAGTCCTAGGTATCCTCTCAACGTGTCAGCAAGACCCCTGTGTGCCCAAGGATACAATAAACCCCTCCTGCCTGAGCAAAGTTCCTGGGACTGTTGGGCATCTCCCCTGCAAAATGAACTTTGTAGTCTACACTGAGGAAGAGGTACAAAGCATGGTGAGTCCCTATGGATTTGGGAGACAACAGATATTACCCCGCCATGGGCAGCTCAGTCTCACGTATTAAATAGCTATACCACAGGGCGCCTGGGTAGCTCAGATGGTTAAGCGTCTGCCTTCGGCTCAGGTCATGATCTCAGGGTCCTGGGATTGAGTCCCGCATCGGGCTCCCTGCTCCTTGGGAGCCTGCTTCTCCCTCTGCCTCTCTCTCTCTCTCTCATGAATAAATAAATAAAATCTTAAAAATAAATAAATAAATAAATAGCTATACCACAGGCTCTCCGCTTTGTGTCGAGAGCAAGTGAAGTCTTTCCAGCTGACTCAGGCCTCTGTGCAGGGAGCTGGGCCCCTGATAGCAGAGAACGTAGAGCCAGGGGGCCCTAAGGGTCTATGCCAGACCAGAAGGTGGTAGACCAGAGGACCCAGGCCAGCCCCGATGAAGGGATCACAGCACAGATGCCCAGCTCTAGGAGCAAAGCCACACTTTCAACAGCAAGTAACCGTCCTTCATTTGGAGAAACAGCCCCCAGGCTGAACGTCAGCCATGGAAGAGACCCAGTAACTGTGACCTTGAGCTAGACATCTCAGACTGAGTGTGGTCTGAGCCGGCCAGCCATAGGCTGGGTGTGTCCAGCAGCAGTTAATCACCAGGGGAGGTGGTAGGTACCAGCCCGGCCTTGGGAGGAAGGTCCCAAAGGCACAGGTAAACGGAATGAGCAGATGGCTCAGACGTCACCTGCTGCCACGTCCTACTGCTGAGGCCCTGTAGCCAGTTGGGTTGGCTTCCTGGGGCTGCTGTACCGAGTGCCTCAAACGAGGTGACTCAGAACAACCAAGTGTCCTGTCTCACAGTTCTGGAGGGCCAAAGTCTGAAGTCAAGGTGCTGGTGGAGCCGTGTTCCCCTGAAACCCGTAGGAGGAGTCCTCCCTACCAGCTCCTGGTGGTTGCTGGTGATCCTTGGCATTCCTCGGCTTCTAGATGCATCCATCACTCCCATCTCTGTCTGTCGTCACATGATGATCTCACCTTGTGTGTCCGTGTGTCTTAAAAGGACACCGATTATATTGGATTATAGGCCTACCTACTCCAGTATGCCCTCATCTTAACTAACTACATCAGGAATGACCATATTTCCAAAGAAGGTCACATTCCGAAACACTGGTGGTTAGGACGTCCATATATCTTTGGGGGGGCACACAATTCAGCCCACGGCCCCAGTGGACTGAGGAGAAGTCTGAGTCTGGTTTAAGGATAGCTCTGCAGGACCCGCCCCAGGGGAGACCTCCAGCACTGCTGACCCCTGGGGGCCTCACCCCGCAGGCAGCGACAGGGCAATCCCAAGCAGCAGGCCTGGTAGCGCTCATCCACAGTGTGAGGCTAGATCCAGCCAAGCTTGGCTCCCTGGCCACCCGGCAACTCGGTAAACTCGCCAGTACCCTGCAATAAAAGTTTTTGGTTTCAACTAGCAAGAAGTGGGGCGCCTGGGTGGCTCAGCTGGTTAAGCGTCTGCCTTCGGCTCAGGTCATGATCCCAGGGTCCTGGGATCGAGCCCCGCATCGGGCTCCCTGCTCCGCGGGAAGCCTGCTTCTCCCTCTCCCACTCCCTCTGCTTGTGTTCCCTCTCTCACTGTCTCTCTCTCTGTTGAAAAATAAATAAAATCTTTTAAAATAAAAAAAAAAAAGAAAAAAGTAATAAATAGGCCAAGAGCAAGCTTCCTAGGGGAGATGAAGGGGTGTCATGGGGGAAGGCAAAGGGACAGCCCTCTGTGAGCTGGTTTGTGCCATGGCTCTCTTCTTCCGACCTAGCCCTCTATATGGAGGGAGCGAGGGAGGGCGAGAGAGAGGGAAAAACGCACCCTTAGAACAGGCCCGGTTCTCTGAGCCCCTGGGAAGCTCAGCGCCTGAGCTGTCATGCAGGGCACTGAAACCTAGTTGGAACATGGGATTAACAGGACCCTCTCCAGGCAACACTTGTCAAACACTGCACGCGCAGGAGATGGGCAGATCGATGTGGTAGTTCCTGGAGCTCACTCAGTTTGCGGAGCCCCTTTTAAGAAAAAGAACACACCAGCGCCTGGGTGGCTCAGTTGGTTAAGCGACTGCCTTCGGCTCAGGTCATGATCCTGGAGTCCCGGGATCGAGTCCCGCGTCGGGCTCCCTGCTCGGCGGGGAGTCTGCTTCTCCCTCTGACCCTCCTCCCTCTCACGCTCTCTGTCTCTCATTCTCTCTCTCAAATAAATAAATAAATAAAAATCTAAAAAGAAAAAAGAAAAAAAACACACAATTATGAGTATAAAACGGCGGGCGTTGTGAGCTTCCTGGAATATGGCGGGGTCAGGGGCCGCCCTGGAAAGCAAAGAAGCACAGGGGGACACAGTGGGGAGGAGACCCTGCAGGCACAAGAGGGACCCACCAGCAGGGCTCTGGGCAGTGGGAGTCGCGCGGGGGCGTCTGGGGACCCCGGACAAGGGAGAGGCCTTTGCGAAAGGAGCCAGGCTGAGGGCTGCAGAGAGGGCAGGATGGGGCCCAGAACGCAGGGCAGCACGGCCAGGAGGGGCTGGGCCAGGAAAGCCTGGGTCTGGGGCCCCGCGTCTGAGGGAGCCAGCCAGCCGGGTGAGTACAGGAGAAAATGAGTCTGGCAGGAATATCTTGAGTAAATTAAAGAGTACAGATGCGGTGAGGCTGGGAGAGGGACATTCCTGGCGGCTCAGTGGGGAGGAGGTGAGCGCAGGTAGAGGCAGCATAATGCGGGCTTTATGTCCCTTATATCCCAGAGGAGCTGGACCTGGCAGTGGCCCCGAGGTTCTGGGCTGCAAAGAGACTGAAGAAGGGAATTTGACCTGAGGGGACTGGTGGGGGATCTGGGAATCTGCAGGAGGGGGGGGCATGGGGAGGGGGAGAAGAGTAGACAGGAGGGAGGAGGGGGGAGCCAGTGGGCACAGGGTGTGCGGAGACTCAGGCCGCGAGAATGGGCTGTGGGGAAGGATGTGTGTCCTTCACAGTTGGAGAAAGGTCAGTAAGAAGTGGCCCAGAAGGGTGACCAAATAGCTCTTCTGATTAAAGGAAGGCAAGTGGCCAGCCCGGAGCGAACCGGCCAGGGGGCCTGTCTCTGAATCTAGTGACTCCAATTCCAGTAACAGGCCAGCCTATCCCAGCAGGAAGAACCTGGGAAGCATAGCCCTGTCCTTCCATTATGCAGCTGGGGAGACTGAGGCCCGGAGCTGGAACCAGAACACAGCTTCTCTGGGCACCATCCCTGCCCCTGGTGTCAGGTTGCCCAGCAGGCCCCCCTGTACCCTGCCCCTGAGGCCCTGTGCCAAGAGGAAATGAGAACCCATACACACACAGCTCAGGGAGTGAGCAGAGCATCGCCCTCAGGAGGGGATGCTCCAGCCCTGTAGTCTCGAAAAATGGAGAAATCACTCCCCACAACGTTTTGCTTACTAAGGGTCTAATCTAAGATGTTTGAGATTTCAGTTGGCTTGCAGGTGCACAGCCCAAGTGTAGGGCTCTTCCGTGAGAACCTGGCAGAGGGACGCTCTCCCTGTGAGTGGTCTCCCGTTACCCAGAGCCGCTGTATTCGCTGTCCAACTGGCACAAGGCATAGTTGGGTCCCCTGGGATTTGTCCCAAACCTGAAGTCATCCCAGGGCAAAGAAGTCCTCCTCCTCCTGCCCCGGCTGCCCCACCTGACCATGGCCTGGATACCATTAGCTAATATATTCATATATTCATATAATTCACATTATATGTTTATAATGTGAATTGCTTTTTACGATTATGAAAATAATCCATGCTCGTGAGAAACTGGGAAAATAGAGGAAAGTAAACGAAGACGGCAGAAATCACTCATAATCACACCTCTGAGCAATCACAGGAGATATTTGGTGGTCTGTTTTTTTTCTAGGCATTTCTCAGTGTGTAGATGTAACTTTCAAAAGTGGTCATAACTGGGGTCACACCACCTGCTGTTTCATATGCTAGTTTTTTCTTGACTGAATATAATATTCTGTGGAATCTCCCACATCAATATACATTATCCAAAAGCAAAATTATGAATTCACTTTATTTAAGCCTAAATTTTTGGAGAGGTTAAGTTATCCAAGGTGCCCGACACATGGTAAATCCCCACTGCCAAAAAAATACCTAAATAAAAATGCCACTTTGTCCCTGCATTCCAGAACTTCTGCCTCTTATCTGGCCAGCCTCACGGTCTGACTTGGGCCAAGCAAGTCAGGCCCAAGAGGTTTGGAGGCATGATGGATAATGGAGAAAAGACCCTTCCAGAAGACAAGCTTGTTTTCTAGCATAGAGACGGGGTGAGACCTGGCTCTGCCCTGTTACGGTGCAGACACTGTTCGAAGTTTCATGTACATTATTCTCTCAAACTATGTGACCATCTGTCAGATGGCACAATTGGGCAGCTGGCCTATTTCCCCCCAGTGTTCCTCCCCCTTCTTTCTTAGCATAAAGACCCCGATTTTATCAGGACACATGGGTACTGGAATAAAAACTACATTCCTGGGCGCCTGGGTGGCTCAGTCAGTTAAGCGTCTGTCTTCAGCTCAGGTCATGATCCCGGGGTCCTGGGATCGAGCCCCACTCGGGTCCCTGCTCAGCGGGGAGCCTGCTTCTCCCTCTCCCTCTGCCTGCCACTCCCCCTGCTTATGCTCTCTCTCTCTGTCAAATAAATAAATAAAATCTTAAAAAAAAACGAAAAACAACTACATTGCTCAGAACTCCTGGTTGCTGGGTGGGACCATGTGACAAATTCTGTCTAAAGGCCTATAAGTTAACGTGTTGTGTGTGACACCAAGAAGTGCCCTTTAAAGAGAGGCAGAGAACCCCACTGTGCTCCTTACTCCTTTTTGCTCGCTGGAAATAAGACGTAATGGCTGGAGCTTGGCAGCAATATTGGGCCAGGAGGTGAGAGCTTCCTGCAAGAAAGAGGGGGACTGTATCCCTGTAGATTGTGAAATCACCCTATCAGCCCAAGACTGCTTACCTGTAGAACTTCACATGACAGAAAAATAAACTTTGATCTTGTTAAAAATAAATAAATAAAAAGGCCATGGCAGGACTTTCAGAGCCCTGGGCTCTTTCCATAGATAGCTCACTACTATTAGGGAAGATTGTTAACATTTATTGAGTGCCTACCACTTGCCAGCATATTATATGCCTTATTTAATTAAATTTAATGTAATTTAGCTTAATTTAATTTCCCCAACAACCTTACAGTGTTAGTATTATTATCCCATCCTATAGATGAAGAAACTAAGGCTCAAAGAGGCTGAGGAACTTGTCAAGTCACACAGCTAGTAAATGATAGAATGTGACTACCCAATTTCTGTCCTCCCCACTTTCCCTCCCTGCCTCCCAAACTCTTCTTGGTTCATTTGCTTGCGCTTCCAACAAGATGAGCTCCCACCTGAGAAAGTGAAGTTGCTAAAGGTAGCTTTGTCTTATTTTCTGCCAGGCTCATATTTGAGCTGAAGTTCCAGAAACCACGCCATTTCCCAGGGGTGTGAAGGAAAACTTAAATCATGTTTTAATATCAGTAAATTATTTTCTTCACTTAAGGGGAAAAAAAAAAAAGCCCGTCGTCAGCTATAATAAATCCAACTCAATTACACTTATTATAGTGATGACTGTTCATGCCACTCTAATTGGCTTCTCTCGGCATTTTCATTAAGAACCTGCATCTTCAAAGGTTTATAACTCAGACACATCTTTACTTGGAGCTGAAATTTGGCGTTAACAGCCAGATGGGGAACCCAGGCGCCACAAGAAGGAAGAAAGCCCAGGCCCCACCCCCGGAGCCAACCCTCTGTGCCTCGGATGGTGTTAGCAGGTTCGTCTAGGGGACTGGTCACTGCACAGTTGTCTCCCCACGGACCTGAGTCTTGTTGGGATGGGTCCCTGGGCTTGTCGGATGGTAGTGGGGCCACAGCCTGGCTGAGGCCGGGCTCCAGCTGGGATTCTGGCAGCTCATTTCACTGGGAAACAACTCCCCAGGGGACCCCCCACAAGGGGTTGTGGGGTTTGGTGGAAGGAGGCCAGGATGAGAAATCAGACCTGGGTCATGGTCCTCCTTGCTGTCCCATGGTCTCGGGCAAGGTGCTTGGCCTTTTGAATGCCTCATCTTCAAAGTGGATAATAGTTACCATGAGGCTCAAATGAGCCGTGGAAAGCAGTTATGGAAAGTGCTAGATAGATGTGAATCTCTGTTATGGCCCCCCAGGACACCAGTTGACTTCTCTCTTAAGTAGGAAGCTTGGACAGGTTGGATTTCTGGACCAGTGAGACTCAGACTCAAGTCAGTTCTGCCTGCGTGTGTCAGGCCAGCGAGAGTCACAGCATGCCCCCCTCAGGTGGACGGGCTCAGGGGTGGCTGAGGGGCTCCTGTATGGCAGAGGGGAAGGGTGCTTTTCTTAGACGGCCCTGGGTTCCAATCCTGCCCGCTCCACTTACTCTCCAGGTGACTCTGGGCAAGTCACTCAGCTTCTCTGAGCCCCGGTTTCCACTAGTATAAAATGCAGGTAATAACTGTGCGTGGTACAAGCCAGCACAGGTCGGCCCTGCACACGGCAGACCTATTGTTATTAGCAGCGGGTAAACTTGCACGATTCCGAGAAGCTGGTGAGTGGAGGGGAGCTGGTCAGCAGTCTTATCCCGCAACATCTCCCCAGCCCTGGTGTCTCCTCATGGAGGAAAAATAAAAACTGTCCGGCTCAGGGGGACCAGGCCCATCCAAGGGTGGCTTCTGGGAAGCTCACCTGGAGACCTCTGCCTGGGGATCCCCCACTGGGACCCTCAGCTCTCACCTCTGCCAGCCCCAGCTGCTGCGTTCCTGCTGCTCATCCCCAGCCAGCCTCGGATGACTTCCTGGAGCAAGACAGAGCCAGCCTTGATTCAAGGGGTGTGAAGGGACAGGGAGAAGGGGGTGGCCCCTGGCGGAAGGGCCAAGTAAATGTCTAGGAAGGGCTCCTTCATGTGGCCACGATGCAGGGTGGCTGTGGGAACAGGTAAGCTTGAACTCACTCTTGGCTCCCCCGCTGGCCCCATACCCCTGCCCTGGGGTGTCTCTCGGTGTGACTCTCTCTCCCACATGCTGGGTCCCAACCACCAGTAACTGTACCGTAGTACACGGAGTGTGGACCCCGGGCTCAGCAGGCTGAATGCTAGCTCTACTCATTTGTTGGCTGGAGCAGCTTCCTGGGCCTCAGTTTCCTCATCTGCAAAACGGGGTAACAATGCATACCTGGCAGGGTTGTGGTCAGGTTTAAACGAGGCAGTGCACTCCAGGGGCTGTGCAGGGCCCAGCATGCAACAGGCTTTCAGCAAACAGGGTAGAAGCAACAAGTCTGGAGCCTCCCAGGACCCTGGTGACCGCCCAGTCCCACCCCATCATCTAACACACCCATGGTCCAGGCATCTGGGGTGAGGGCGGAACCCTACAGTTCGCCCCTTTGTACCCCTCCCACCAGGCCAGCTACACCTACCCCTCCTCATCAGGGCTCTCATCGCCACTTGCTTTGTGCAGCAAGCTCCTCATCAGTCTCTCTGCCTCCAACCTCTCCCTTTCCCATCCTTCTATGGCCCACTGCCTAAACTGCCCTCCTGAAGTCTCTCTGTTCAGAAGTGCCCAATGGTACTACTGTATGATTCCAAGTACGTGACATTCTGGAAAAGACACAACTACGGAGACAGTAAAAAGTCAGGGAGGGGAGGGATGAATGCAGCACAGAGGGGTTTTATGGAAGTGACTATTCTGTATGATGCTATCGTGGAGGATACACGACATCATACCGCCGCCCAGACCCCTAGAATGTACGACGGCAAGAGTGACTCTAACGTAAATTGTGCACTGCAGTTAATAATGCATCAGCATGAGTTCGTCAGTTGTGACAAACCCACCACGCCTACACCCCGTATTAAGACTAGGAGAAATTGGTGGGAGGCGAGGGGGAATATGGGAACTGTAGTTTTGGCACACTGTTTTCTGTACACCGAAGACCACTCAAAAAAAAAAACCCTATTACTTTTTTTTTTTTTAAAGCCTCAGTTGTTCTAAACCTCTCGATTTCAACCCCTCCATCTGACACTGAGGGCCTCTACGAATGGACTTCACCTCCCGGCACAAACACCCCCATGGGGCAGGGGTGTATCTGGAATCCCCAGAGCCCCGGCCCCCGGCTTGACCTTCAGGCCAGAGGCCAGCCTGTGCGGGATCAGAACAAATATAACTCAGCTGGGGCCCCGGTAGAGATGCACTGGGGCGTCCCCCGGCTCTGGGGGTCCTCACACGCACCCAGCAGCACCTCGGGCTAGTCTGAGTGGCTCGGCCTTCCCCTGCACCCCCGTGCGCGGTGATGGGCTGCAGTCTCGGGGTGCTGAGAGACACTGCAGGGAGGGGCCATCGTCACGGCTGCACTGGGGGTCCCATGTCCTCGAGGCCACTTGCTGCTGGAGACCCAAGGGCAGGAAGCCCGGGGCAGCGTGAGGACGGGGTGGCTGGTCACCGGGTCCATCCCATGCCACTAGTTCTAAGTGCCCCGTTTGTGACTCCCTAGAGCCTCCCACGACACCCCAGGAAATTTACTTCCCCGGTGTCTCAGACAGCTGAATAGTGGCCCCCGAAGGCCTGCGCATCCTAGTCCCCGAAGGGTGACTTATGCGGCCCACGGGGCCCTGTGGATGTGACCTGGCGGAGGCTCTGGAGAAGGGGGAGGCCCCCAATGTGACGCCGCGGTCCCTCCAGGGAGCAGAGGGAGTGCCAACAGCAGAGGAGGAGGGACAGGCCCAGACCAGCTTCTCCTGCCAAAGGGACCAGCCCTGAGGTCACCCTGGCTTCAGCCCCGAGACACTCACCTCAGATCTCTGGCCTCCAGAGCTGTAAGAATAAACTGCGTTACGAGCCACTAAGGCGGTAGTGATTTGTTAAGCAACAGGGAAGCTAATCCAAAGGCGAAGCTGCCTCGCCTGGGACCACACAGCCGCCCGGCGTGGTAGCACCAGGCCCGTCCGCCCGCGGGACCCTGGGTTAAGGGGCCTTGCCCTCTGCCGCCCGCCCCGTAAGGCCCAGGGGCCACTACGGGCCAGGGGTGCACCACCCCTCCTGGGTGGGTTGGACTTGATGGGGTGGGCCACTGCGATGTAGTCCTGGCCACCGCCCCCCCATCCCCCCCGCCGGGGATCGGTCCCCTCCGGCTTGGCACCTGCGACCTTGACCTCGGAGCCAACACCTGTAGCTGCCTCTGGCCTCCTTCCCTCTGCTGGCCTCACACCCAGCCCCTCCTTCCTGATGCCAGCTGCCCCCCCCCCCGCCCCTCCTCTCCTTTCCCCATCTCCCCTGCATGTTTGTGCCCCCTCCCCCTGCACTCTCCCTGCCTGCCAGCCTCTTCCCAGTTCATGTGCAGCCTCTGCCGGGCCTCGCTGCCCGCTTCCCACACCCCTGCCTCCTCATCCCTCGGCCCCTCCAGAACACTGACTCCCCAGTGCTCGGGGGCCGAGGCCCACCGGCTCACTGGTGATTTCATTTCTTCACTGGTTCTTCATTCGACAAACTTCAGTCAAACCCCATGGGTGCCAGGCCGCATCTGGGCGCTGGGGATACATCATGAACAAGACAGAAAAATCCTTGCCTTGATCGGTTCCGTTCCAGGGGACAGGCCCCCATAAAATGCTAAGTGCTGCAGGGGGAGAGTGGGCAGAGCAGGGCAGGGGTGCTGGGGACTGCTGCGGGGGAGGGGCTGAGCCAAGGTCTGAGGTGTGGGGGTGTGAGCCAAGTGCGTATGGGGGGCGGGGTGCCCGGGCAGAGGAGAGGCCGCAAGGGCACTGACTGGACATGCCCCAATCCCACATCAGCCTGCCCTGGCTCTCCCTACCTCAAAACAAATAGAAGATGAAAAAACAAGCAAAATCTTTCTTGATCCTACTCCACCCCACCCAATCTCTCGCTTTCCTCTCTCTTCCTAACTTCTCCAAAGACCCATCTAGGTTCTCAGTCCTCACCTCCCACCCTCCTACCCCCAACTCACCTCCAAACCTGTGCACAAAGGGCCCTCTGACCAATGGTCAGGGCGCCTTAGGGGAAACTGTCCCCAACCACGCATTGCAGGGACTCATGAACATGGGAGATGGAGGACCCACCCAGGGGAAGGGATGCAGTCAGAGTAATCGGGGGGCTCGGGGGTGCTGCCAGGTTCTAGGCCCGGCTCTTGGGTCCCTGGCTGCAGGCCGGCCACTGCTGGGGCATCATGGACCCCAAGGGGAAATAGGCATGAGGTCCTTCCCCTCCACCTTCCAGGCCGCATCAGCAGAGCCAGCCACAGCGAGTGTGGATGAGGCATTTTGCGGGCTCCCGCTCCAGCATCCCCAGAGCCCAGCAGGGGAGGGTGGTGTTGGGGCAGGGGGCTGACAGGTCCATCCCTGGCACTTTTCCCACCAACAGTACCGATAGTTAACATCTAAGAGCTGCCTGGGGAGGGCCAGCAGCACGCCAGACCCCTCCCCCCAAGTGCTCTGTCTTGGGTCATCACCTGCTTCTCCCAGTTTGGCTCCTAAAATTTGGGGGTGGGGGGATCTTTTCCTCCCCCTTTCTCACCTCCGGTTCCTCCTATCCAGGTAATTGCAACAGCTTAGACTCAGGCTTCCTGCCTCTCTTCTGCCTCCACACTGTAGAGGTGGCCTATCCACCTCACAAACCTATCACCGTGGACCCCTCTGGAACACCCCCTCAGCCCCACTGAGACAAAGCCCCTGTCCCTTCTTGGGGTGTGCACAGCTGCCTGATGGGGGGTGCCTATCCATCCCTCAGCCTCGGCTCTGGCCTCCCTCCAACAAGAACACTTTCTCCTGGCTGCACTTCTCCATCACTGTTCTTGACCTTGGACTTGGTTCAAGTAGCCCCTTGGTGCCAGGTTCTTCACCTCCTCTCCTTGCTTGGCTAACACCTACACAGCTTGTAAGACCTGGACTGGGTGTGGCCCTCCATCAGGGCCCGAGCTACCCGCCTCCCTTCCCGGGTGGTGCCAAGGTGTGCCCGAACAGGAAGCAGGGTGTGGGGCAGCCTTGACCAGGGCCTTGACCAGGGCAGGTACCTGTGGCTCTACACAGGAGGGGCCTAGGTGGACCTTGCTCTCCTCAGCTCTGCTAAGCACTCACTCTCAAACGCTCACTCACCAATGAGCTGGGTAACCCTGACAATCCTAAGACTGCTCATGCGTGTTCTGGCCTCCAGCCTCCCCTTCTCCAGCCCTCCCTTCTCTGGGCTCCCAGACGGCTCTTTCCAAACAATAGGAACACCCACCTGATCTGGAAATTCTATGAGGAACTGATGTCAAAACTGAGATCTGAAGACTTTGTGGAAGTATCTACATCAGGCTGTGGCTGGGAGGTAAAATTTTAAGCAGAGTAGCACGAGCAAAGGTCCTGGGTCTGGGACATGTATGACACATAAGAGAAATAAAAAGAAAAATGTGGTGAGCACAGAAAAAGCCTGCTCCTTCCTTCCCAGAATATCCCTGCAGGGATGGATTTCTGCCTTTCCATACCCTCTCCCTGCGACTCACCCACCCCAGAAGGCCCTGTCTGTCACTCACCAGCCTCCTAGGTCTGTCACTCACCAGCCTCCTAGGACTGGAGACCAGAGACCTTTTGCCCATGTTGGGAATATGGAAACGGGAGGACATTGTTGTATATTTTCCCTTTTCTCCTTTATCTACCCGGAAGAGGAAGATAGCTACCAATGCCTATCAGACCTCACCTTCAAAGTACAGCAAGTGCGCCCTATCTGATGTTTATGTGAGCAGAGAAATGCTTGGATGTAACTTGCCAGAGGGATTGTGAAAAGGGGGGAAGCTCCTCGGGTTCCAGTATCACTGTCTACACCTCTTTCTGGCACTGAAAGGGCAAACCCTGATGGGTTTCGTCACCCAGCGGCCTGGCCTGGAAACTGCATGCTTTCTCTACCTTGACAGCATCTGGACTCCCCCGCCTTCATCTGCATCCAAGCGGAAGCTTTTTCAAGGGCAGTCATCTCTCCCAGACATTTGGAGTATTTAAACAAACAACCACAACTGTGAGTAGGAGAGCTGTCCTCCAGCTAAGAAGCCCACTCTGGAAGCTCCCCTACACAGCAGGCTCTCAGCTCAGTGGATTGGCTTTGTGCTGCTTTGCTGGAAGGCGGGCAGTTGAGCACAGTGAGCTCTAAGACTGACAAGCCCTGGGTTGCTTAACACAGTCTTGGTTGCCTTCAGAGCAGGACTGTGCTCAGTCCAAGGGGAGAACAAGACTGGTTTATGCAGTCATGACAATCTGATTCCATTTGCCGGATACTTGGTTTCTTAGGGTTCCTCTTAGCTAGGGCTAGTCATGTGACCACATCTTGGACAGTGAGATGCACAGGGAGGGGTCTGCTGGGGAAGCTTTGGTTTTCCTGATAAAACAGGCAGATGGGACTCTTTCCTCTTTTCTTGCCTTAAACCAGGATATGATGTCTAGAGTTATGGTGCTCATTTTTTAACAATGAGGTGACCAACATGAAGAAAAGTCAACACATATGAGGGGACATATAGAAAGAACCTGGACTGTTCCTCCACCCCACTGCATTCTTTTTTTTTTTTTTAAGATTTTATTTGCGAGAGAGAGAATGAGAGACAAAGAGCATGAGAGGGAGGAGGGTCAGAGGGAGAAGCAGACTCCCTGCCGAGCAGGGAGCCCGATGCGGGACTCCAGGATCATGACCTGAGCCGAAGGCAGTCGCTTAACCAACTGAGCCATCCAGGCGCCCCTAATCTACTTTCATCTACTAACATTTGTGTGAATTCGAGTGCCTTTCCTTTTTTTTTTTAAAAAAGATTTTATTTATTTATTTGAGAGAGAGAGAGAATGAGAGACAGAGAGCAGGAGAGGGAGGAGGGTCAGAGGGAGGAGAAGCAGACTCCCCGCCGAGCAGGGAGCCCGATGAGGGACTCGATGCAGGACTCGATCCCGGGACTCCAGGATCATGACCTGAGCCGAAGGCAGTCGCTTAACCAACTGAGCCATCCAGGCGCCCCCCACTGCATTCTTGAGCAGACAACTCAACATCCCCAATTGTCTACCCCTAGACTCCTATTATATAAGAAAAATAAGCCCCTATCTCTTAGGCCTCTACTATTTGTGGTTGAAAGCATTCCTACCTGATTCACCTTGCATGTCTAATACCCCTTAAATTCTCTAAAGTTGGTTCTGTAGCATTTATGTTTCCAGAATCTTTAATAGGAGCAAGTACTGTGTCAGGTGTAGCAGAAGGAATGCCATCAGTTTCATCTCAAGGAGCCTTGTCTCCTTTCATAATTTTCTGAGATTTAGCACACTACCAGTGGATTCATCACTATGCTTAGAAGAGGAAAATTAACCTAGGATTCAAAATTCAAAACCCAGGACCCATGTAAGGTGGGGACACTACTGGAAGACCTTGAACCTATTATGCTAGAATTCTAAAGGGCCCCGCACCCAGGATTAGTGTGAACCAGAAGTCCATCTTCCCTTCTTCCCCCACTGTAGAGACTACAAAGAACAGTTTCTTGGCACTGAGGAGATCAGGGGAAAAGCTCAGCTCTGGGAAGTTATGACCACACACTAACCCTTGTGCAGACAGGTAGCCCAAATACACATTCCCTAAGGGGTCCAAAAAACTTCAAAAAGCAGGTGTACATTAAGGCAATTCTGGAGTGGAAGTGCTCTTAGTGCATGGCAGAAGCAAGCGCAGATCCTTTCGAGAAGAAGCCACATTCATCCCATCTTCAAAAAATTCCTGCTAAGTAATTTTTCAAGGACAGTAAGCACACTCAGTAAAATATAAAAAGCACAAAGGGAATTAAGGCAACAAGAGCAAGAACAAGCAGGAAAAAAATAGATAGCTAGGCTGACCCCAAATGCTCCATATTTTGGAATAATAGGAAGCAAACCATAAAGCTGTTTAGTATGTTAAAAGAAATAAAATACAAACTTAAAAATATCTGCAGGAAACAGAACTATAAAAAACTGACCTGCGGGCGCCTGGGTGGCTCAGTTGGTTAAGCGACTGCCTTCGGCTCAGGTCATGATCCTGGAATCCCAGGATCGAGTCCCGCATCGGGCTCCCTGCTCAGCAAGGAGTCTGCTTCTCCCTCTCCTGCTCCCCCCTCTTGTGCTCTCTCTCTCTCTCTCACTCTCTCTCTCAAATAAATAAATAAAATCTTAAAAAAAAAAAACTGACCTGCAGATTTCTTTTTAAGAATCAAATAAATGTTTTTTTATAGAAATGAAAACTACAATAACTGGAATTTGAAATTCAGTAAATGGATTTAATAGATTAAATATAGATAAAGAGAGAATCAGTGAACTGGAATATGGGTCAGAAGGAAACATCAAATGATAGCACAGAGAAACCAAAAGATGAAAACCATGAAAAAGAGGTTCAGGGATGGGCAGGAGAGAGTGAGAATGTCCAAATATATTCAGTTGCAATTCCAATTCCAAAAGGAAAATCAAGAGAGAATGGGGCCAGACTATTATTTGAAAAGATAATGTCTCAGAATTTTTCAGAACTGATGAGAGAGGTCAATCCATGGATTTAAGAAACCCAACAAATGCCAAGGATGAAAAATCAAAAGTGAAAAGGATGGTCAGACTCTGAGTACTCATCAAAGCCCTTGTCTCTTACGGGCAGGGTAGACCAGTAACATGTCCCAAGGGCATATGCTACTCAGCCCATCCTGGAACGCGGGGCTCCTGCAGGGGCATGAACAAAGCAAGTACAAGTGTGATAACCGTTTCTGCAAAGTCCATTCCTTCTCTCCTGGCCTAGGCCTGCAGAGGGCCATGATCAGAACGATAGCTGAGGTGCCAGTACATCCTGACCCTCCTTCTGTTTATTATGTACAGCACAAGAGAGACGGAGGCAAAGATGGAAACCCCATCCCGCCAAGGCTGGATTAATTTATTATCGAGAAGTCTAGCATAAATTCCTTGTTGACGTCACCTGGCTCTTTACCTTAGTCTCCATGCCCACCTTTGTAGCGCCGTGCACTTAGGATTTGATAGCAAACACTCTGGGATCTCTTGTCTAGCAAAACTCTTGGAGAGAAGTTCAATCTTGCACATTTTGGAATATCAAAGCTTACATCTCATTTTCAGGTGGAAAAACTGAGGCCAGAGAAGGTCAGGAATGCACGAGGGAGGTCTGAGGTAAGGTCAACCTGGGCCAGGGTCTCCTGATGCCCGGTTCATTTGCCGGCCCACTTCTTGAAGAACACGGAGGCAGGCTACTTCATTCTCAGGGATGGCATTCAACAGGTGGTCATGAAGCATGTACCAGAGTGTGTGAAAAAGAAGATTCCTAGAGCTCCCCAGAAGTGACATGGAAGTATAGATATGGGCACCCCAACTCCAAACAGCCCAGTTACATAACCGCAACAGCAAATGGTGAATCATTGCCATGTAATGGAAAAATCAGATTGATCACTAGGAAAAGTAAAAGGATCACTGTGGTGAGTCACTGGGCCCACCCTCACATTGAGTCTCCAAAACACTACACCTACCGGTTGATTCAGAGTCTGGCCTTTGTCTTCCTTTCTTCCACATCAATGTTTCGATATTTCACAATGGAGCTTTGCAAGTGACGTGAATTTCTAAAGAAGGCTGGGCCAAAACCCCACACGTCTCTGGACTGTTCTAATGGGTGGGCTCTACACACCTACACCCAGCAGAAATAACAGCTTAAAATGGAATAATAGCTAATATTATCGAGTTCCTACCGTGTTCTAAAAAGACACTTGGACTCCTGAAATTCCTTATACTAATTCATCCTCATTACAACTCTGTGAAATCAGCATTGTCCCCATTTCACAGATGAGAGAGCTGAGGCTAAGAAGGATTAAGGACATGCCCAGAGTCTCACAATTAGCAGGAAATGACAAAGGCAAGACTCACCCCAGGAAAATCCTAAGGCCTACCCACTTTCTACCAGAATAGAAGACCTCCTCTAGGCTTTTGTGATTTAAAAGCAAGGCAGACACCCAGTTGGTGGTTGTCATTAGGGGGAAAGGGGAGAGAGAATGGAGAGGTCCCCACTCTCCTGGTGCCCACGGTGACTGTGCAATAGGTATGATCTCCCCCTTTATAGGAGATTGTAAGAGTTGAAGTGAAGTGGGACAAGAAAGGCAAGCACAGCTCTTGGAAGAGGCCTTTTTGTTCAATGGGGGGCAAGGCTTAAATTTCTCTGTTACTCCCTTGGCAGACCATGTGGAAAGTTCTAGAAGACAACCTTTTTACTCAACACTGATGAGGAGCACTGGCCCATACTGCGTAGTGGAAACTCACCCAGAATAACATTTTCCAAAGTAGCTGTTCACTTGATAGGCTGGGCGTGGAGAATGCCTCTTCCACAGGAAGTTCCAGCTGAGCACATGTAAACACGCTGTTTTGATGGCCTGAAGATTAATTCACTTATTTATATACGTTAGTGATGTGACCCACGTCCTCAGCCACTTCTCCTTTTAGTATTCAAATTAGTCAGCTGAGCCATTGCCCCAGAGCCTCAGGGACTCAGTTCTAAAGGGCCAGACCCTCTGCCTCCAGTTGCAGAGAAGCTGACTTGGTTTCCCTCTGCAGCAAAATCGCAGACTTGAAAGATCATTGTCACGCACAGGTCCATCTCGGTGCTCTTCCCCACCTCGGTCTCAAGGACATCCCAGCTGGCCTGGAGGCAGCTCCTCAGGGTAACTGTGAGGAGGAGTGGTCTCTGCCTGCATCGGCCCAGCTCTGGCTGCCCCTCGACTGTCCCTCAGCTGTGGGTCAGACCAAGGATGCCTGTGCCCAGGCTCACCTGTGCCCTCCGGGTCCCAGCCCTTAGCACTTCAGAACCTCTGTCCCACGGGGGCAGTGGCCAGGCCAGCAGTGTGTGTGTTCCAGTCGGAGGCCCACGGAGAGCTCAACCAGCTCCTGCCCAATCATACTCCGCAAAGTCCCTTTCCTCCTGGTGGGGCTTCGTCTCTCCCACCCTTGGAGGATCTGATGATGCTGAACCTTACTGGCCTCACTCCACACACCTACAGAACTCAGTTCCAGGTGGACTGGAGACCTAACTGTGAAAGGAGAAACAACAAAGCCTCTAGAAGAGAAAATAGGAGTGCATCCTCATGGTCTTGGGATTAGCAAAGAGTTCTTAAACAAAACACAGAAAGCGCTAGCCATAAAGGGAAGAGACTCGAAAGTCAGACTTGACTAAAATTGAGAACTGCCGGTCATCAGTGAGGATGCCATCACCATTAAGAGAGTGGAAAGGCCAGCCACAGAGTAGGAGTGACCTGCCTTACGTATTTCTGTCACAGGACGTGTACTGGGAATATGTTTTTAAAAATTCTCATGAACCGCTGAAAATCGGACAAGCCAATAGAAAAATGGGCAAAGGACTTGAATAGGCTCTTTGACGAAATCCAACGGCCAGGAAGCAAAGGAAGCAAATGAAATTGCGTGCTCCTTCATCCACCACCGGGGACGTGAGGTGAAACCACAGCTCAGAACAATGGGGCCACAGAAAAGACACACAATGCCTGGTGGTGGCCGCAGTGCAGGGCGCTTGGAACTGTCCCCACTGCTGTGGGAGGTGAAAATGGGGGCAATGTTCTTTGAAAACGTGAAAAGAAAGGGGTCAAGGTGTCCACCTCTTTTCCTCCAGGAAGTGTCTCCCACTGTTTATGAATTTGCACACCTCCTCCGTGGCCCTTGAACTCCGTGTTTCAAGGATTATGTCCAGGAAGGGGCTGTGACTCTTCCAGGCGTATCACTGTGCAGGCCGACTCTGGGGCCTCTGCCCAGAATGCAGGGCATGAGCTTTGCTTTTCCTGCTGGAGAAGCCTCGGGCAACCGTGACATGACAGCTTCTCTCACCAAAGCAAACAAGTAAGCTTTGCCTCACATCCTGCGACTCTCTCTCTCTCTCTCTCTCTCTCTCTCTCTCGCTGTTTTTCTGATTATGCAAGATCTGCAGGCCCATTGTAGAACATTTAGAAAACACAGAAAAGAATAAGGAGAAAAGTCATCTGGATCCTATTGCCCAAACACAAAACAACTTCTCATCTTGGCATGTTTTCTTCAAGTCTTTCTTTACATGTATATTTCGTGAATACATTTTTTTAACAGCTTCTTTGAGGTATAATTCACACACAATGAGAGTCACCTGCTTCAAGTGCACAATTCAATACTTTCCAGTAAAGTTAGAGTTGAGCAACCACCATCACAACCCAGTTGTAGGACATTTGCCTCACCCTCGAAGGATCCCTCGTGCCCGTTTGCTCTCACTCCCCGTCCCCCACCCCCACCCCCAGGCAGCCGCCATCTGAATGCGATAAATTTGTCCTTTCCAGGCATTTCATATAAATGGAATCATACAATATGCAGTCTTCCTTATCTGGTTTATTGCACTTACCATAATTTTTTTGAGGTGCATCCATGCTGTGGCATGAATCAGCAGTTTGTTCCTTTTTATTGTTGAGTATCACCCCATGTATGGAGATACTGCATTTTGTTTATTCATTTATCACTTGAAGAACATTTGGATTTTCTCCATTTTGGCCATTATGAGTACTGCTTCGGTGAAAATTTGTGTACAACCTTTTGTCCGGCCCTCTCTTTTCATTTCTCCTGGGTATGTGCTCATGGCGGAAATCCTGGGGCATATGGTAAATGTCCATGTAACTTTTTAAGAAACTAACAAACTGTTTTTTGAGGTGGCTGTCCCATTTCATATTCCCGGCAACCATGGAGACTTGTATTACTGCAAGTTTTTAAAATTATACCCACTCTGGTCAGTGTGAAGTGGTTTTAATTTGCATTTCCCTAATGACTAATGAGCCATTTGTGTACCCTTTTTGGTGAAGTGTCTTTTCAAATATTTTGCCTATTTTAAAATCGGGTTGTTTTGTCTTTTTATTGAGTTGCAAGAGTTCTTTATATATTCTGGATACATGCTCTTTGTCAGATATATGATTGACAAATATTTCTCCCAGTCTGTGGCTTGTCTTTTCATTTTCTTAGTGGTGGCTATTAAAGCACAAACTTTTTTTTTCCTTTTACTATTTGTGTTTTTTGGTGTTGTATCTAAGAACTGTTTGCCCAGCCCAAGATCACAAAAGTTTTATCCTATGTTTATCCCTAAAAATTTTATAGCTTAAGCTCTTATGTTTATGTCTAGGATTTATTTTGAGTTAATTTCTGTGTATGGTGTGAATTAAGGGTCTAAGTTCATCTTTTGGCACGTGGGTATGTAATTATTCCAGTGCCATTTGTTGAAAAACCATTCTTTTCCACCCTTGAATTCCTTCGGCATCTTTGTTGAAAATCAATTGACCACAGTGTAAGAGTTTATTTTTGGGCTCCTGGTTCTGTTCCCTTGATCTGTATGTGTGTGTGTGTGTGTGTGTTTGCGTGTCTTAAGTCAGTACTATACTGTCTTAATTATTGTAACTTATTTGTAATAAGTTTTAAAATCAAGAAGCATGAATCCTCCAACTTTGTTTTTCAAAATTGTTTTGGCTTGTTTGGGCTCTTTGCATTTCATTATAGATTTTAGGATTAGCTTGTTAATTTTTGCAAAAATGCCTGCGGGGATTTTGATAGGGACATAACTGTAATAGTCCCTTTGAAGAGAATTGCCATGTTACCAATATTGAGTCCTCCAATCTATGAACATAGAACATCTTCCCATTTATTTCAATCTTTAGTTTCTTTCAGGGATGTTTTTGGTGTACAAGACTTATGCTTCTTTTTACTTAACTTATTCCCAAGTATTTTATACTTTTTGATGCCATGTTGAGTGAAATTGCTTTTGTGATTTCATTGTTGGGTTGTTAATTGACTTTTGTCATTGAACTTTAAACTGTGACCTTGCTGAGCTTGTTCATTACTTCTAGCAGTGTGTGTGTGTGTGTGTGTGAGTGTGTGAATGTGAGTGTGTGTTTGTGTGTGTTTTCCTTAGTTCCTTAGGATTTTCTATATACAGGATCACATTGTCTGCTAATAAAGACAGTTTCACTTTTCTCTTTTCCAATCTAGATGCCTTTTGTTTCTTTTTCTTGCTTGATTGCTCTGGCCAGAACCTCCAGTAGAAAGATGAATAGAAATGGTGAGAGTGATCATTCTTGCCTTGTTACCAATCTTAGAGAGAAAGCATTTAGCCTTTGACTGTGAATTATCATGTTAGCTATAGGTTTTTGGTAAAGTAGGTTGAGAAAATTTACTTCTATTACTAATTTGTTGAGAGTTTTTATCATGAATATTAGATTTTTTTCAAATGCATTTTTTGTGCCAACTGATCATGCGGTTTTATTTTTTATTCTATTGATATGATGTATCACATTGATTTTTCTTGCATTCCTGCCATAAATCCCAGTTGGTTATGGTGTCTAATTCTTTTTACATGTTCTTGGGTTCAGTTTACTAGCATTTTTTTGAGAATTTTTGTATCTGCACTCATAAGAAATATTGGTCTGTAGTTTTATTTTCTCATGATGTCCTTGTCCAGTTTTGGCATCAGGGTAATTCTACCTCACAGAATGAGTTGCTAAGTGTTCCTTCTGTTTTCTGGAAGAGTTTGTGGCAGATTGGTGTTATTTCTTCTTTAAATGTGAAGTCATCTGGGCTTGGACTTTTCTTCGTGGGAGGTTTTTAAATTACAACTTCACTTTCTTTACATGTTAGAAGTCTATTTAGATGATCTCTTTCTTTCCGAGTCAGTTTTGGTCTTTTGTGTTTCTAGAAATTTGTCCTTTTCATCTTAGTTGTCTTTTGGCATAAAGTTTTCCATGGGATTCCCTTACAATCCTTTAATTTTGGTTGAGTCAGCAGTCATGTCCCTTCTTTCATCCTGATTTTGGTAAGTGATGACATCTTTCCTTTTTTCTTGGTCAGTCCAGTGAAAGGATGGTCACTGTTGGTGATCATTGCAAAGGTCAAGGGTTGGTTTCATTACTTTCCTTTTTGTTTTTATTTTATAGAGTCCACTTTCGTCTTTATTTGATGTACATATACATATGTGTGTGTGTGTGTGTATATATATATATATATATATATAAATTTTTTTAAAGTAGGCTCCATGCCCAGCATGGAGCCCAGGGCAGGTTCCAAACCCACGACCCCAAGATCAAGACCTAAGATCCAAAATCAAGAGTTGGACACTTAACCAACTGAACCACCCAGGTGCCCCTGACGTAAATATTTTTTAATGAATTTGATTCACACAGCTTTATAGCCTGTTTTTTTCTTAAAATTGTCATAAATCTTTTCCCATCATTAAACATTCCTTGAAACTCAGTTTTTGTGGATGCTTAATATTACATTGTGCTTTTAGTGATTGCCCTAAATGCTGAACATTTGAATGGTTTTCTAGTTTCTTATGATCATGAACAATGCCTAGATGAACATCTTTCTACTTACATCTAATTATTTCTTGAGCGTAGTTTCTTAGAAGCAAGTTTCCTGGGTCAAAGCAGGTGAATACTAATTCCTTTCTAGGAGGTCTTCACCAAGTTATGCTCTCTTGGCTGGGATGAGAGCATTTATCTGACTGTTCTTCCGTCACAAATGTTAAAAGAGGAGTCCTGGCACATGTTTTCTGGGGCTCGGTGACAGTGGGGACCTTGAGGCCTGCAGCAGGGCTGAATCTGAGCATAGGCTCCCCAAGCTGCGTTCGGTTGGGGGCGAGCGGAGAGAAAGCAAAAGATGTCCTCTCCCAGGTCTGGCCTCAGGGCCTGCACACCCGTGCTTGCTGGCAATGGCGATTCAGCACTTTGAGGCCAGGGATTAGCTACCTCAGCCTCTGCAGTGGGAACCTGGAGGCTGGTTCATGGTCCCTTAAGAGCCACGTGGCTCCCTCGGGGTCAAAGGGCCTTTCAGCTCAGCGCATACTTTGTTAAGCACCACACATCAGCCACCAGAACGATTTGAGCGTGTTGAGGTTGGCTCACTCCATACCCAGAAACTCGCCATTGGTCTGCAGGGAATGAAGTGCAAGGTCTTTAGTTCCGTGTTCCACACCTTCCCAGAGAAGGGCCCGACTTAATTTCCTGGCTTTGTTCATTTTTTCATTCATGTATGCAACAAATGGGAGTGCCTACTATCTGCCAGGCACTTTTCTGAGTCCTGGGACCCAGCCACGGTGAGCACAGGAAGCCGGCCTTCAGGGAGCTTCCGGTGAGCGTGGGCCTCTCAGCACCCGCTCTCCCCCACACACCTGTGCGGTCACCATGCCAGCCTCCTGCTCCTACAGAACACCGAGAAGCATTCTCTCGCCACAGTTCTGCCCCACCTTGCTAGAAGGTCTGCTGCCACCTCGTTGTAAAGCTCTGCCCACCCCCCTCCCCAGCAAGGCCCTTCAGAGGGACCTCCTTCAGAGCAGCCTTCCCCCGCTCTGTCTGGGCCCAGTCCTTTGCTTACAAAACGTTAGTGATGTTTATTGAATCCAAGAGTGCCGGTCTGGGGGCCAGCTCCCAGCAATGCCGTGGATCTCCTGAATGCAGGGCTGCCTTGATCTGTCCCCTATCCTTGGTGCCTCCTCACTGTCTGAGGGTGCCCAGCAGGAGGGGTGCAGGTGGGCAGGTCACAGGGGCTGGTGTGGGATGGCAGAAGCCTCACTGGACACCAGCTGTGTGCCTCTGGCAGGCTACACATCCCCGTGAGGCTTTGGGGTGCTGTTCTGGAAGACAAACGGTTGGCGAGATGGGGAGTCCCCAGAAAGTAAGGACCCCAACAGTCCCCCGCTCTGGGAATTTTGTTATAGAGGCTCTGCGGCTCTGATCCAGGGGGCGGTGGCAGGGCCCAGGAATCCTGAGTTCTTGATGACCGGCCATCCTTGCCTTGGGAAACACTGGACAAGGTGAACTGTGAGGTCTCCACGGCTTCCTGAGTCCCTTGGATCTAAATTCGGCAACTCAACCCAGAAGATCTGTGAAAGTCTCTAATTAAATCTGCTCCTTAGGATTTCTGCCATGTTTCTTCCTTTGAAGACGGGGCCCACCGCTGCTGGCTTGCCCAGGTATGGGGGAGCCAGGCCGGCTGGAAGCTGTGGGCAGCCCTCTGCTTCCACAAGACTTAGCAGCCTCAGAGTCGTGCTGTGCCCCGAGTCCCAGCCTGGGAATCCCTTCTGCAGTGGCCCCTCTGCTCTCTGAGCAGTCTACTAGCCACAAGCATCCTGCAAGGGTGGATGATGGGGAGCCACCACGCGGGGCCTGCAGGAGGGTCTGCCGCCTCCCTGAGCCTCAGCTTCCTCTTCTCTTCCAAGGGGGCCCCTGCCAGCCTGCCTCAGAGGTGGTCCTAATGTGAGGGTCTGAGCCCTCCCTCCATCCCCGGTGGGGAGCAATGCTCCACATCAGCCCTGGTGCTGAGCCCACAGGGAGAAAGGTGCGAGGATCAGGGGCAGGACTCAGATGGGGGCAAGCAGAGGCTAGACCCCCAGACAGTCGTCAGGCAAAGGCCTGAGCCAGGAGTCAGGCCGAGAGCGGCGGCCTTCGGTGCCCGGCCCTGACGCCCGGCCCTAGGTGATGCTGCCCGCCCCTGCAGCTGTTGGAGGCCCAGGGCCCGCCGAGGGCAGCTGCTCCTCGAGGCTAGGTTTCCTTCCTCTTCCACAGCCATGAAGAATCTAGGGACCCACTTGGGAACACCGCCCCTCAGAAAACCTGCACTGGCCAGAAAGGGTGGTCAAAGTGGGCCCGGCCAACCCAGGACGCTGGCCGGCTTCATCTGGCTCAGCTGCAGGTTCATGCAAACTGCAAATGAGGTTGGAGCCCGGGGCGAACCTGAGCATCAGCTAGTCCAACACATCCACTTTACAGATAAGCAAACTGAGGCAAATCAGCTGAGCTGGGCTCCAGGTTCCCCGGTCAGAGAACCATTTCCGCTCAGCGGCCGTCCACTGCCTTTCACGTCTTCCTGGGCTGGTGCAGGGCTGGATCCTTCTGAGATTTTTTCCTCGAGAAGTGCATGGTGAGTCCCGACCCCCCTGAAGGAGCTTTGGCGGTGACGGGACGTGAAAGGGACTTCTCTTGTCTCTCCTGGCGCTCAGCTTAGCCGCTGACCTTAGCTGGCCTTGAGGGAAGGAAAACAAGCAAGGTACACCTGTTTATCTACCGTGAGGCCGACTTTGGACTGAGGACTGCTCGCTGGGGACAGCAAGGCAGGGGTGGGGTAGGAATTTTCGTCTCTTCCTCACAAAGGTGGGGAGAGCCCAGAGTCTCAGAGCTGTCAGTGCAGGCCTGGAAGGTGAACCCTGGCCCTTGGACTCCAGGACTGAGCTCTAGAAGGAGAAGAGAGAACTCTGAAATGGTGTCAGGACTTCGAGCCCGCGAGCCACCGCACTGCGCCCCCAGCTTTGCCTGCGCTCCTGTATCTGATTTTCATTCCTCGGCTACAATGGTCTTGTGAGGGGGACGTGACTGCGCTCACAGTCCCGCGTGGGGTCATCCAGCTGGCAAGGTTGGACATAGAGCTGGAGCCTGGTGCTGTCTGACCCCACCTCCGCTGACGCCATCCAGAACCTTCTAAGTAGGGTAGGGGCGAGGGAGCTGCCCGGGCCCTTCCACTTTACAGGCAGGGAAACTGAGGCTCGGAGGGGCAGGCTTACCTGCCAAAGTTCGCATCACACACTGCAAGAGGCTCCAACCAGCTCAGTGGTCTTTCCTAGACCTGAGACCCCCTTCCACGCTCATTCCCACCTTTCCCCAGCTCTTCCCAGACCCGTTTGCAGACAGGCTGGGCCTGAGGCCATCCGGGGGGTCTGCCCGCCAGCCCAGCCGGGGACCGGGCCCGTGGCAGCCGCGGCTGGAACCCAAGGCAGCAGGGAGGGCGTCCGCAGAGCCCAGCACAACACACAGCCGTCTGGTACTTTCAGCTTTTTGCAAATCCTGAAATATCACCTTGTAATTGCTTAATTTTCTGCATTCGTTCATTTATTTAGACTAGCCTGGGGCTCTCCCGCCTGGCATATTAGAGAACTTCTTACTTTTTAATAATAATACTTAGCATTTATATAGTGCGTTTCATGTTCAAAGTGCTTTACAGAGTTCACTAATTAATCAGAACGCTAACTGCCACCCTGGGCAGGTTTGACCAAGTTCTCGGGCTCCTAATTGTGAGGGGTGTAATTCCTCCCGCTGCCCGACCCCCGGTTCCCCCCCTCCGGACCCCCATTTCCACCTGCAGCCGAGATTCTGGGCCATTGCTCACAGCTCAGCCCCCGTGCTGGGCCGGGCCCGGGGTTGGGGACATGGAGCTGGGGCAGACAGGCTGCCACCTCTGGGAGCCCCCCGCGCATGGAGGGAAACAGGCTGTGTGCAGGTGACCCTAGGGCTGGGGTTGATGTCAGAGGGGTGAGAACCAAGAGACCCATGGAGGGGGCACAAAGGACAAAGTGCCCCAGTAGGCCTCCCAGAGCGGGGCTCCTGGAAGGATGGAGATTTGAGGACTGACAAGGAGCTGCCCCTGCAGGGGAGGCAGGAAGGGCATCCAAGGCAGAGGGAAGAGTGGGTGCAAAGAGATGTCGTTGAGAAGCAGGAGTTTAATGTTGACACAGCAGGAGAGGGGCAGGCGGGCACAGAGGCCAGGGGCCAGGCTGTAGTCGCTGAAGGGTCTGCAGAGGAGCTGAGGTCTTATGCACAGACCTGTCAGTGTGGATCTGCTCTTTCCAGGTTATTCTGCGGGGAGCAGGGAGGCTGAGCCAAGGACTGGAGCAAAATGGAGAGGCCTGAACCAGGCAGATGGAAAGAAGGACAAACCCAAGGGTGATATAGGGGAAGATGAACAGGACAGGTGGCCAGATAGTAGGAGTGGAGGGGCACGTGGCCGTGGGGCAGCCTGAGGTTCCCAGCTCATTGAGGGAGGGTGCAGGAAGGTGGTGCCCACGGGCTTCCGCCCAGTGTAGCTATGGAGAGACTGGCTGGGGGTGAATCTGTGGGTCTAGGGCTTGGAGGAGATTTGGAGAGAGGTCTGGAAGAAGCCAGACTTGGAAGTCACTGGGGTGCAGGTAGCATTTGAGACCTGGGAGTGTCTGGGCTCTCTGGGAACATTAGTCTCTCAGAGGTGGGTCAAGGTAAGGGGCTGTCGTAGGCAGCCGAGGCGAGGTGGGCAGAGCAGAGCAGGGTCAGCTGGACAGAGTGGTGCCACCAAAGCCTGAGGGGGGACTTCAGGACAGCGGTGGTGCAAGGTTGGGAAAGAAGGCCCGGGGGAATGGAGCAGAGCTGTGTCAGGAGGGCAGGGTGCACAGGTGAGGGAGGGTGGGCCAGTGTGTGTGCGGGGGGTGCAGGGGGAAGGGTGGCTGGGCAGTGGCCAATGGGAGAGAGGGCAAAGGAGAAACAGGAGCATGTCCAGAAAAGAGGAAGGAGACTGGCTGCAGTGGGGGAGAGCCCAGAGGGGCCTCTGTCTTCATCTCGGTGGGGCGTGTGAGCACACATCGGGGTGGGCTGGCAGGAGCCGAGGGGGTTTCCTGTCTATGCATGCTGGTCATATCAGTGGAGGAAGAGACGAATCTTTCCATGGGGGAGGAAGACCGGGCCCTGGTATCTGAGACTGTGACCCAGTCCTGGACCTGCCCCGGGGCCTGCAGAGCTGGTGGGCGCTTAGGGGCCATCAGGATGGTGGGCAGGTTTGTGGTCTACATCGTGGGGACTGGCTGTGCCCATGGAGGGCTCCAGGGGTCCACCTGCGGCTCCCCGCCCTCCCCAGAGGCTCCCGAGAGGACAGGGCCCAGCTGTTCACTCACACTCCATCCCAGCCTGGCCCAGTGCCAGGGCCCGCTCCACCAGGAGTCCTTGAAGGAAGTGGACTTAGCCCTCCTCTTGGTCAACTCTTTGGGTATGGCAAGCCACAGGGGTCAGGTGGCCTGCCCCTTATTCTCAAATCCCCATCCAACCTCCAGCACGAGGGTCAGAGACGAGGCTTGAATCCCAAATCTGTGGGCCCAAGGGTGTGCAGAGCCTCAGAACGCACTTCCCACTGGCCACGATGCACCCACAGCTGGATGCACCCCTGCCTGAAGCAGACCTCTAATCCGGGAAGACAAGGGAGAGAGCAGAGAAGCATGAGTGCTGGCCAGACAGCCGGGCCCAGGAGCTAGAGGCCAGAACGTCAGCAGCGGCAGCCCCACCGGGTGACCAGGGGCTGCGGGCCGTGCAGGCCGTGGGAAGACGCGGGCCAGGAGTGGGAGGGTGCGGAAGGAGAGGAGAGGAGCCCGGGGGAGGGGGGAGAAGGGGCAAAGGCTGGGCCAGTGCCCCTGGTGTCTCTGTCTGACCGTCTGATTGTCAGCTTGTCTTCCCCAACGACAAAATGAGGCCGGGAGGGAGGAGGCGCTGACTCCTGGGGGCTGGGGCCCTGCCAGGTCTGCGGCAGCCCGGAGACGCTGTGGCCCCGGAGGGAGGGCGGGGTGCACCCGTTCTTAGTCTCCGCTCGGGCTTCTAAGGGGGTGCTCAGCGCCCAGGCCCAGCAGCCTCCTGGGTTCGCAAATCCTCGGGGCTGGGAAGGAGAGGAAAGTTAATTGAACAGCTAATAGGGAACAGGCCCCGTGCCAGATAAGAATGCTTAGCTTTGATTGAGCCCTGTGCTTGGTGCGCCCCGCAGCTCTTCACACGATTACCTCAGTGAAGGTTCGCCACAGCCCTAGGAGAGAGGCATCACTAGTGTTGTCCCCGCTTTACAGATGGGGAAACTGAGGCAGACTGCCGGGCAGCAGCGGGAGCAAAGCCAGCACGGAGCTCTGTGCTGTGCGCCCCTCGCCCCGCCGCGCTGCTCTTGGATGCTGTTGTCCCCCGAGGCAGACGGGGCAGCGAGGCTTGGGATGCCCAGAGGACATGGCGTGTGTGTGCGGGCTGCAGGGTGTATGGAGGGTGGGGTGTGTGGTGTGTCTGTTGTGTGGGTGTGTGGTGTGGTGTGTGTGGGTGTGTGTGTGTGTGTGTGAAGTATGTGCGTATGGTGTGGGTGTGTGTAGCTTGTGGACAGACCGCTTCCTCCCCCCGCAGTCATGGGCTCCTTCACTGGCGAATCGAGTGCTTTGGACCAGAAGTAGTCCAACCTTTTTAACCACACACTCTTACTCAATGGCAATCTTACACGAGATCGCCAAGATCTAAAACAGATTAAAAAGAAAGAGAGAGAATTTTCAGGTGGAGCCCCAGCTGACTCGACTTCTTGCCGGCCCCTTTGATGGCCCAGGACACCTGGAAGGACCCCTGAGCACTGCCAGCCTTCGACTCCCAGACCCCAGCTCTTGCTGAGAAATCTGTAACGTCCCTAAATCCTACCACCTTCGAGCACGAAGAGCAGATGCTGATCAGAAAGAAAAAGCGTCGCCGTATAGAGTTGTATATAAGCAATCCAGGGTGCCTGGGTGGCTCAGTTGGTTAAGCGACTGCCTTCAGCTCAGGTCATGATCCTGGAGTCCCGGGATCGAGTCCCGCATCAGGCTCCCTGCTCGGCAGGGAGCCTGCTTCTGCCTCTGACCCTCCCCCCTCTCATGTGCTCTCTCTCTCATTCTCTCTGTCTCAAAAAAAAAAAAAAAAAAAAAAAAATCTTATAAGCAATCCAGCCCCCCAAAACACACACGAAATAGGAATAGCCCCAGCACAAAAATTACTTTTATTTGCAATATAAAGATATACAAGTTAAAAAATCATGACATAGTGAATTAGCATTTTGCAGCCTCTCCCAAAATGTGAATGGAAACCAAAGCTATTTTATAGGAAAAAAACATCTGTAGCATATTTGACAAATCTTAATTTAGTGGTTCTGTCCGTGAAATCCTGGGGTCCGGCTCCCACCCCCACTGGTGCAAGAGACTTCAGGGGTGGGCCTGGCCATTTGGAGTGCCTCTGGGATTGAGGAGCCCAAAGGCAGAGCCGTGCTGTGCGTGTTTTTCGTTCATTCATGTTATTTATGCATAAGAATTCAATCCACATATACTGGGTATTTTCTGCCCAGCCAGGTTGGGTGCTCAGAATCCTGGGGGCCAGGGAGGTGACACCTCTGGTGTGGAAGAGTATCCCTATTGTAACGGCCGGTGTAGACAGATTGGGACTCTTGGACCTCACTCAGGCACCCCCGATCTTTTGCCTCTGCTCCCACTTCCTGGGTTGAGGCATTGGGTTGGGGGAAGCCACTGGGAGATGGGCCTCCAGACACACAAACAAGCCAGCTTAGGGTGACAGCTCCCGTAACACTGGCTTCCCCAGACGCACCTGTGGGCCCACCTGCCTCCAGCCATCCTTCACTTCCTTCTTCAGGGGCCTGGCCCTGATCACCGGGGTCCTCACTTGCCTAGTAAGGAATTCTGGCACAATGACTCGATGCAGTCACCTAAATGGGTTTGTCAAACAAACCAGAATCCTTGAATTTCACCATTGGAAAGTCCCCTTGACATTATGCAATCCATACGAATGTGGCCTGAACAGGTGGCTAGCCTGCCCTTGCTTGAACACTTCCCGTGAGACCTCACTACGTTTAAGGCAGCCCCTTCCTGTTCTCAATGGCTCTTATTAGAAATGAGTTGAATTTTCCCCTTGGTGGTTTCTACACATACATCCTTAAGGCAGTGCAGACCAACCTTTATCCTTTTCCACCGAACATTTCAGCTGCTAGAAAACGGGACTCACGTGGGCCAACCAAAGCTGCAGTCGCGTCTGCATGGGGTGTCGCTCGTGCCCCCACCTGCGTGGGCACAGGACGCGGCATTTACTCCTGTCCCTTCCATGGAGCATGTCCAACTCCTCGCTCCAGCCCCCAGCCCTCCTGGGCTCATGGCCTGCTCGCTGTTCCACAAGAGCTCTTCCATCTCCCTTTTAAGACCAGAAACATCTATTTTAGTTTGTAGATTTTGCCAGAGAGTCCATTAAGGTGACCACCACCATGAGTCCTTTGGTGGCAGAGGGAGGTGGTGTGGCTCAGGAGAGAGTGTATGGCAGGATCTCGGGGGTCCAGGCTGTACTGCCCACCTGGCCGTGGGATCTTAGGGGCAGAACTGGGGGTTCCTGGCTAAGGGGTCTACTCGCCAAGCTGAGTGCCTGGTGGGGGTTGTATCTTCCCAGAGATGTCCCCCCTTCTAGAGCACAGGAACGCAGCTCTTAGCACCAGCCGCAGCCTTGCCTGGGGAGTCAGAGTGTGTCTGAGCCTCAGTCTCCTTCTCCGTAAAACCACGTGAGTGCTTACGCCTAGGAGGTGCTCAGAAATATTTGAAGGAAGGAAGGAAGGAAGGAAGGAAGGAAGAAGGAAGGAAGAAGGAAGGAAGAAGGAAGGAAGGAAGGAAGAAGGAAGGAAGGAACGAACGAAGGAACGAAGGAAGGAAGGAACGAATGAACGAAGGAACGAAGGAACGAAGGAACGAAGGAACAAAGGAAGGAAGGAAGAAGGAAGGAAGGAAGGAAGGAGGAAGGAAGGAAGGAGGAAGGAAGGAAGGAAGGAAGGAAGGAGGAAGGAAGGAAGGAAGGAAGAAGGAAGGAAGGAAGGAAGGAAGGAAGGAAGGAAGGAAGGAGGAAGGAGGAAGGAAGGAAGAAGGAAGGAAGGAGGAAGGAAGGAAGGAAGGAGGAAGGAAGGAAGGAAGGAAGAAGGAAGGAAGGAAGGAAGGAGGAAGGAGGGAGGAAGGAAGGAGGGAGGAAGGAAGAAGGAAGGAAGGAGGAAGGAAGGAAGGAGGAAGGAAGGACGGAAGGAAGGACGGAAGGAAGGAGGAAGGAAGGAAGGAGGAAGGAAGGAGGAAGGAAGGAGGAAGGAAGGAAGAAGGAAGGAAGGAAGGAAGGAGGAAGGAAGGAAGAAGGGAGGAAGGAAGGAAGGAAGGAGGGAGGGAAGGAAGGAAGGGAGGAAGGAAGGAGGAAGGAAGAAAGAAGGAAGGAAGGAAGAAGGGAGGAAGGAAGGAAGGAGGGAGGGAAGGAAGGAAGGAAGGAAGGAAGGAGGGAAGGAAGAAGGAAGGAAGGAAGAAGGAAGGAAGGAAGGAAGGAAGGAAGGAAGGAAGGAAGGAGGGAAGGAAGGAAGGAAGGAAGAAGGAAGGAAGGAGGGAAGGAAGGAAGGAAGGAGGGAGGGAAGGAAGGAAGGAGGAAGGAAGGAAGGAGGGAGGGAAGGAAGGAAGGAAGGAAGGAAGGAAGGAAGGAAGGAGGAAGGAAGGAAGGAAGGAAGCCCATCTTACTGGGCAGTTGTGCAGCCTTAGTAGGATAATACGGGCGCTTGCACCACGCTTGGCACACAGTAGGTACGCGATCTGTGCTCATTTCCTTACTCCACCTCCTTCTCTAGGTCAAAAGAAGAAAACCCTGCGGCACATCCACTCCTGTACACACAGATGCCCCACTTCGGGGCTCTGCCTTCCCTTTCGTTCTCTTTCTGCGCCCTGCTCTGTGCCGGGACCGACCTCGCAGCGCATCTGGTCCAGGGCTAAGGTGAGCCACGGCTGCACACGGGAGGCTGGTCGGTGGCACGGTCGACGGTCCGGGCCCCGCCACACCCACCCTCTCTCAGTGGAGGCGATTACAGGCCGTTGACGGAGGAGGAAAGTTAGTCAGTGGCCCTGCGAGCTGGCAGCAGCAACGGCCTGTTACATCACAGCCCGCACGCCCGGCCGCCTGTCACCCACCCAGCACGCTGGACAACGCCCCAGCGCCGGTCCCGGCCGGGGATGCATCATGCCGGTAACCCTGCTGCCTCCCTCAACGGTTGGCGGGCCCCGTCTTGCCTGGGCACCCTTGGCTCCAGCTCTTACCCAGATCATTATGGGGAGGGTGGCGTGAGCAGCCTCTCTGTCTCCTGGGGTGAGGTGGCTCAGACTGCTTGCACAGGGCTCCGTGGGATCTGGGGTTCTCTCCCAACAGGCCTCTGCGACCAGCCACCGGAGGCCCAGGGGACAGCTCAGGTGGTCATCGCTTTCAATGGTGCAAATGGACCGGATAGGGGTTGCAGGTCAGTTTGGGAGCTGGGGCTGCCACCGAGCAGCTGCAACTCTGAGCGCGTTCCTAGCATCTCTGAGCTGGTCCATTGGCTGTAAAGCTGGGATGATGACAGCACCTACTTCTCACAGAGTCTTCTGTTAAATGGGATAATGCTATGGAGCCCCACGCACCACGTGCCCGATGCAGAATCAGAGCTTATTCCGGAAATGGCTACCACCGGTGTAGCCGGAATGATACTCCACTATTCTTTTCCTTTACAACTGGTCAAATGGCCAAATGCAAATGCTCTCTCCAATGACATATGGTCACGGGGAGAATAGAAAGGAAAAAAAACAGTGTAATTTTGGATTATTAAAAAATCCTCGAGTTGGGGGGCCATGGGTGGCAGAAAGATGGGACGAAGATGGTACCTGTTTAAGCGAGGCCAGGGGCACGAGGGGTCCTTACGCCATTCTGCTGACTTCGTGTATGTCCGATGTTTTTCATGATAAAACGGTTAAATGAAAATCATACTCTGTGAGTCAGGCCGACACTTGGGTTGGTTCGGGAAACTCACATTGACTGACATGGGACAGATTTAATAACAATTTTTCTGAGGGCTGATTCTGTGGCAGGCTGGGGAATCGAAGATTAGGAACGGAGGGCCCGCTCTTAGTGCTTCCAGTGGAATAGAAGAGAGAACCATCAACAGGTCTATTGGAGATGAGCACAAAAGGGGGCCTTCCTAATGAGATGAGGTCTGCGGGGAAGAGCATTTCAGCAATGAGAACAGCCTGAATGAACATGCAGGGCTCACAGTGGGCCCCAAGCAGTTCTGGACGAGAGTGACTTGTGACACCATGCATGGCAGATAACAAAGCTGGGCAGGTGGCGGGCAGCGGGCATTAACTGTGGCTGCCTGCATCGCTGGGCCTTCAACTGGAGACAGGAAGAGCCCCAGGGGTTGCACCAGGTAGGAGAAGGGCTTACAATGAGATGTTTTTCAAAAAGTTCATTTCACAGCCATGGGGAGAAGATTGGAGGGAGCCAAGGACCAGCTGCGAAACTCCTGCAAGGGGAGCTTTTGAGAAAAAAATCAGCAGCACTAGGCTGTGATCAGATGGAGGTGGGGGCAGGGCTCTGGGTGCTCCCCCACCTTGATTCCCGGCTGGGATGATTTGTGGAATCTCAATAGTGGGGAGGAGGGCATGTGGGATGGACCCCAAGGCTGAACTTGGCTCCCAACGGACCTGCTATTGAAACTCTCCAGGAGGTGGGTGCAGCAGGCTCAGCCATGGCTGGAAACAGAGGTTGGCATTATGAGTGGAGAGGTGACAGCCGAAGCTGATGGGTCACTGAAGTGGAACCTGGAAAGTGAGAAGGGTGGGGATCAAGTCAAGGGCAGCTGAACATAAAGGGGGAGCAGGGCAGGAAGGAGGGAGCAGTGTCATGGAAACCAAGATGGAAAGAGGGTCCGGGAGCAATCTCAATGTCAGATGGGGACCGGCAAAACATGAAATTTGCTCATTGGACTGACAACACACCCATTGCTGGAGACTTCCACCAGGATGGAGCAGGCACTACAGCTGAAATGCCATGGGTTGAGTGGCACACAGGAGGCCGGGTCATGCATGTCCTGATGGTGTAAGTGAATCCTGCAAAGAAGGAAGGGGACAGGGAGTTGGAGGAGCTGGAGCAGGTGGGGTTGCAGTGGGGCTTATTTGGGGTGGGCAAAGTTTCTCAGAGACAGCCTCACCCTTCTGCAGGGCACTCTAAGCCTCTTGTCCTGACCACAGGCACACCCACGAGGCCAACAGCAGCCTGGACCCAATCACACAACATTGGGCTGTTCACACCATGGACCCCCAGTGACTCAAAGGAGGAGCAACAGGTCCTAGAAGGAGGTCGCAGAAAGCGTCTGAAGACCTGGATTCTTGTTGAAGCTCCACCAATCCTCAACGTTCTCATCAGTGAAATGGGCATAAACATGTTGGGTCATTCCCAAACTTGGGCAAGGTCACACACGCGGACGTTCTCTGCGTTTGGTATTGTGTAAGGGGAGCATGATCCTTGCTAGACAGTGCTGGCCTCAGTCCACGGGATGTTCTGCAGTGCTTCCTCCCTTGGATGAATCTTAGTGTGTCAAGGGTCAGGCTCCACGATCCCACTGTGAAAAGCTGCCATGATCTTCTTTGGGTTGTAGCTCCCCACCAACTTCAGGGACCTCATCTGGCACAGGGGTGTCTCCAGAGCTCACCTGAGTCCACGGCACTGTCCCACATTCTGCAAAAGTAAACACTGCCCAGCCAAGGTGGCTCCCTGAATGGTTTCTGGGTGAATCAATGAGACAGTTTACACATCCTGTTAAGTAATCATCCTCTCTCCTGGGGGTCCCCCTCTTTCCAGGATGTGATCCATAGAAAGCCTGCTGTCTCTGTATGTGTCCTAATCCAGCGTCATTGCCTGGGTTGCGCAAATAGCCCGTGAGGAGTGCAAACAAAGGCCAGCTGCTGAAGTAGGCGCTTCCAGTGAATGATGACGGAGGGCCCAGTGCACATAGGACATGGGTTCCTGAAACTCCCACTGGTGGTCCTGGCCCACGTTCTCCAAGGGCCAACTCTCCTTATGTTATTTGGGTCTCAAAGTGCCAGTCCAGGGGAAAAACAGACGCTGCCTCCGAACCTACTAAGTCGAGTCATTTCCAGGATGAGACACCTCCTTCCTTGCAGTTTAGGGGTTCAGTACTTTGAAGGCAGCTCAAGTCTTAGGGCCTCGAAGGGTAATTCATGAGCAGCTGGATCCAGCAAACATTCCACTAAACACCCACTGTATGTTCATGAGAGGTCCTTTTACCCTGTCATGAAATTACACTGTTTTATGGTCAGAAGGGACTTGTATGGTCATCTAGTCCAACCCTGCCTTCCCCTATGCTTGAATAATCGCTCCAGAGGTTCGGCTGGACAGTGGATCAACCCCTGCTTTGTTAAATTCTTCAGTGCCAAGGAACTCACTACCTTACAAAGTGGTCAGTACTGTCTTACAGCACCTTACACTGATAGATTTTCTTACTATGAGGATTTTAGTAAATTCTTAGCAAATCATCCAGGATTTAGTAAATCACCCCAGAAGCTCTGATTCGTCTTGCACTGACTCTATGGAGCCATGGGGCCCTCATCCACCTGCCAGCCCTCTGGGTGTTTAAACACAAACCTGTTGGCTGCTACTTTTCCTTCTCATGATTTCTAATACTTGTTATTGCCTATTTTTTTAAATTATAACCATCCTGGCTGGTGTGAGGTGGTATCTCATTGTGGTTTTGATTTTCACTTATCTAATGGCCAATGATGTTGAGCATCTTTTCATGTGCTTACTGACCATTCATATATCTTCTTGAGAGATATGTCTATTCAAAGCCTTGGCCAGTTTTAAAAATTGGATTATTTGTCTTTTTTGTTGTTGTTGAGTTGTAAGAGCTCTTTATATATACTGGATACCAAACCCTTATAAAATATATGATTTGCATATAGTTTCTGTCATTCTGTGGGTTTTTTTTTTTTTACTTTCTTGATAATATCCTTTGACACACAAAAATTTTATTGTATTTTTCCAGCTCTATTGATGTATGATCGACAATTAAATTGTAAGATATTTAAAGTGTACAACATGATGGTTTGAAAAAATTAAAAAAATTTTAAGGCCTTACTTTTTCAAAGTAATCTCTGTACCTAGTGTGGGGCTCAAATTCACAACCCCGAGATCAAGAGATGCATGCTCCACCAACTGAGCCAGCAGCCACCCCCCCAAAAATTTTAATTTGGTAAGGTTTAATTTAGTTATTTTTTTGTCTTTTGTGCTTTTGGTGTTACATTTAAGAAATCATTGCCTAATCTAAGCTCACAAAGATTCATAGCTAAGACTTTTTTTTCTAAGAGTTTTATAGTTTTAGCTCTTACATTTAAAAATCTTGGATCCATTTTGAGTGGTTTTCTGTATATGGTGTGAGGTAGGGGTCCACCTTCATGCTTTCACATGTAGCTCAGCACATTTGTTGAGAAGACTATTCTTTCCCCCATTGAATTGTCCTGGAATCACTGTTGAAAATCAATTGTTCTTATGTGTATGGGTTTATTTCTAGATTCTCAAATTTATCCCATTGAGATGTCTGTCCTTACACTGGTACCATACTAGTAGCTTTGTGGTAAGCTTTGGAAGTGGGAAGTGTAAGTCCTCCAACTTTGTTTTTCCTCATCAATATTGTTTTGGCCATTCTGCATCCTTTGTATTTCCATATGAGTTTAAGGATCAGCTTGTCACTTTCTAGAAAAAAAACAAATCAAAACAAAAACCCATCTGGCATTTTGATAGGGATTGCATTGAATCTATAGGTCAATTTGGGAAGTATTGTCTTCCTAACAATATGAAATCTTCCAATCCATACACTGGGAATGTCCTTCTGTTTATTTAGGTTTGCTTTAATTTCTTTCAACAATGTTATCCCCCTCTCTCTGGGCCCACTCAAACTTTTCTCGCAGCCAAAAACCTGCAGTCCCTCCAGGTTACATATAGGACGTGCATATAAGCCCCTCGGCCTCCAGGCTGCTCCTCTGAATGTGTTCCTGTTTGTCCAAAGAACCCCTGAGCACTGTGCTCCCAGTCTGGTCGGCATGGCAGGGGAAGAGGCCTGCTCCTCTGGGATCCCCTCAGCACCCTAGGATGCCATGCTGACCTCCAGTGACCCACCTGCTCCTAGGTGCTGGCATGCTGATCCTCAGTGTTGACTCATCTGCCTCCCCCAGGACACTGTGAACTAGTTGGAGGCAGTAACCCAGGTTCAGTCAGCTCTGTCTCCCCAGGATCTGACTCCAGGGCTTCTGTGAATGTTTGCAGAACAAGGCAGTTTCCTTGTTCTGGATCTAGACAGCTACGAATTCCACCAAAGAGAACACCTTGGGGATGCTCCTAGACCCTATTGATCTTATGGCATGTCTGTGAGTTAAAATCCCTCTCTCTTTGGAAACCAAGCATTCTAAGCATTATTGGAGATTCCTATTCCCCCTCTTCTCTCATTTCCTAGCTTGCTTCAAACTGACGACTCAGGACATTTAGCTCTAACTTGGGTGCTTAAATAGGAGCATTGTTCACTTTATGAGTACCCAGAGGCTCAGAGATGGAACACTTTAAATGCCATAAATAATAATAATAATAATAATAATAATAATAATAATAATAATCTCTTCTCCTGGGGGCTAAGTCTTTAAATTAAATGTTTGGTTTGGGTGGCGCCTTCCAACGCCTGCAGGCAACATGTAGCACCTTCAGATAGGAATTGGAAATAGTGAGAACCATGACTCAGGCACGGGAGAGACTCAGGAGAATATTAAGAGTGCTGCTTCTGAGATACAGCATCTCAGGGGACAGAAATAATCGGAAGTTTCCCCAGTAGGGCAGAAACAAGACCAGTCAGAACAGAAGACACTGGATATGTTGTAAACTAGATCCAGAGCCTGAATGAATGAGAGGTTCCTTGGGGAATCAAGCTGTGAGATTCAGCCCACCCTCTTCACTCGGGAGGTTCTCACTGAGTTAGGTTATCTAGAGAAACCCCACTGGCCAGGTCGCTGACACCCTGTTCGTGTCCAGATACCAGGTGGGTATAGTAGGCTCTCTTTTGACTAACAGAAGAGTCTGGATCCTCACCTTAAGTTGCTGGTGTGATTTTACTCACCCAATAAGAATTCCAAAGTAGGTGCCATTGACACGACTTGGTCTGGTCCTACATTCTGGGGATATCTTTCTTTCTTAGAGCACTCTAGAATCTGAACTTTACAAACTGGTCATGTTTTATGCCAATCTGCTCTCAAATGTTTATTGACGGATTGGCTGGGGGTCACCCAGCCCTGCCTCTCACCCACAGTGGGTACTGCTTTTCTTCTTTCAGATCCTGAGACTCAAACCCTTCTTCCCTAAGGTGGAGTGTTGGATTCAGTGAGGTCCAGGCCTTCAGGCCCTGATGCCCTAGGATCCCTTCCACCCTGACCATGTTTGAGCTACAAACTGAGCCTTAGGAAACTAGGGTCCCCTCCCAGTGCCCCTCAGTGAGGGGTAGGCACTGGGGGTTTGGTCTCACGGCCTGAACACTCAGGATTCTCTCAGGGGTGGCAAATCTGAGTAAACCTAACATGGTTTCCTATTGGATTATCTCTTCAAAAAATAAAAATGGTCACACAACAACATTTAAGGTTGAAACAAGTTCTAAAATACCAGCCCTAACTTTCTCTCTCTTCTTTATCTGTGGGCTCCTCCGTGTTCTTTTTCGCTCAACTGTGGAATCTTAATTTATCATGAGAACCTCTCCCCCCGGCACACACAAGGTCTTGGTCAGCTTGACACTAAAAGTTCCTCCTGGACTTGGCCCTTTCTCTGCCCCAGCCACAAGCAGGCTGGGCGGCCTGGCCGGCCCTCCACCACACGGAGCAAAGCCAACCTGCACCCAGAGCCTTCGGCAGGGTCCCCACAGAAGCTGACAGGGGCAACGCAGCGTTGAGGCCCTAAGGTACCTTGAGGAGGTGGAGGGACCAGGTGGGTTGGGGAAGAGGGTCTGGCAGCAAGAGCAGGGAGGCCCGTGAGGAGAGGGGTGAGCACTTCCTCCTCTCCAGAGGGGGGTCCTGGGTCAGCACCCGAAGAAGGCCTCCCAACATGAGGCTGGAGCTCAGGCCACCAACACTGCCTTGAAACATTAGTCAAGGGCATTGGAGCCTCAGGCTGGCCGGGCCACTAGCCCTCCTAGGCTAGGTATCCTGGGCCACCGCCTACAGGACAAGTCCTGCTGCCCCTTGTGTCCCCCTTGCTAGACAGTGTGGCCCTGTGGCCATGCTCTAAAATGCAAGAAGTTAGAGAAAAACCTCCAATTGTATCTTCATACCTCGTTGTCTTTTGGAGTTTCCACCAGCACCAAAATAAAGACCTCAGGATACATACATGGCTGCCCCTCCGCAAGAAAAGTCCTCAGACAATGACCCTATAGCCCTGTCTACATGCCAAGGGTTTCTCATTGCCATTTCAGCACCTCAGACAACCAAGGACCCAGAACCTGGAAATACAGAGACCCAAACAAATAAACCAGAAGAAATAGTCTATGCAGGGGAAAGAGAAAAAAAAATCATTCTTATTAAAATCCTGAAAGAAATATTCCATTCATGAAGGAAGCAGTAAGAAGATGTCTGATAGAAGGACAAGAAAATTAAGGAACTCTCTCCGAGGAAGTAAAGCAAAAAGGTAAGTGAAGGTACAGGAGAAGAGAAACAAGAAAACTAACGGGTCTAGTGCAGGAGGCCCACTTACATAGAATGGAATACATTCCAGAAAAAGAAGCCAAGAAAAGAGGAGAGGAAGTAACCAACAAAATAATTCAAGAAAAAGTTTCCCAAACGAAAGGCCCAAATGTCCAGAGTAGCACAGAGTTACAATACAATGGAGGCAAATGGATCGATGACCAAGGCTTTCCTGGGAAGGTGGCTTGATTTTATTTCTCTGAAAAGTTGTAAAATGTAGAAGAGAGGCCTCTAGTTCTGGCGGGTGAGAAGGCTTTGCAGATGGAACTAAAAGGGAGGCTTTGCATGCCTGCTGCTCAAGCATAGCACCAGGGCCTGTGTTCTGTGGGCCCCCAACACTCCTTGAAGCATGCTCCCTCCTTGCCCCCTTGGCAACCACCTGATATGTTCCTTGGATCCAAATGTCACGGGAGGAAATGATGGACTGCAGCAGGGTCTCATCAGTTGAGCAGCTTACTGAAGGGAAGTGAGGTCCAGCCTGGGTGCAGGAACTCCATTAGAGGTCCAGGCCCCCTCAACACCAACCCCCCAATGCATGCTGATTCCCTGGGGAGCTGGAGAAAAGAACTAGGGTCTGGAACAGGGGCATCAGGAACAAGGATCTTTGAAGGCTCCACAGGGTGCATCTGTGATGGTTGAGGGAGGGGTGCTTTAAATGCATTTTGGCAGAAAGAACAGATGATACCAAGGCATCACCCTCCCCCCTTGGCCTCCTTAAAACCCTTCATCTGTTGTCACACCTGTATGTGAGGCAGTGACGACGTGTGTTTCGAAGCAGGTTGAGCAACCCACCCAGACTTACTTTGTGGTTGGGTGTGAAGAAACCAAGGCAAGGATGACAAGGCCGGCGGCCTTTCTCCAAGGACAAGATTGATCTGTGATTCCTGAGTCACAAACGGGCAAATGGGAGAGGCTTTCAAATCAGGGCGTTGGAGAGAAGCTCGGGTTATGTAACAGAAGCACGGTGAGCTGTTCTTGATATGATTACCACTCTCAGTAATTATTATTATTATTTGACCTACTCAGATAAATCCAATTAAATAGAATTATTTTGCAATCAGTTGTTCCGATGATGGCAAGGAGCTCTCTCTGCGGAGGCACGAACAATCCCTTGGGTTTGTACTACACTGAGTGGTTAAGAAGACAGCCCCACCTGTACGGTCTCTTTTAGATTTCGATGCACACAACCAGAAGAAGAAGAAGATCAGATATGAGTTCCCCGTTTTATGAGCAAGGAGTTATTTTATGGCTCAGAGACGCCAGGTGACTTTCCCAAGGTCACATAGCAGGAAAAAGACAGAGCCAAGACGGGGCTGGTCTCCGGGACCCCACTTCAGACTTGGCTCTACCACTTCAGGCTAGGCTGCAGAGAGCCTCTTATCAGGTGGCACTCTTCCGGGCTGGAGGGTCAGCAAGTGCTAGAAAGAGTAGGAACTTTGGATTAAATAAAATAATGCAATGCGGGTCCCTAAAATGAAACCATTGTGTGGTAGTGAGGCATGGCATGCCCCTGAGCCATGCAGAATCTGTGAGCCTCAGTCCTTCACTGAGATCCAAACAGCCTGTACTGTGAGAAACCTGCGTGCTGTTTGCATCTGAAGGAGACATGAAAGTCCTGTTATTGCCATCTCAAAACGAAAATGTGGTTTTCCTCCTGATCGTAACAGCACGACAGATTTACTCTAGGAAATCTTGAAAAACCAGAGAACTATGAGGAACAATATAAAAAGCATTCATATTTCTACTAACATAATGTATTTCCTTCCTGAAATTTTTCTTGTATAGACGGGTATTTCTATTTTAAGGACTTGGGAATCATGCTGTATAAGGTTTTGCATCCTAGGGTTTTTTTTTTTTTCCCCACTTTAACTTATTTCACGGTTCCTTCCCCATGACATTGGTCTTTGAATATAAAAATTTTCCTTGATTTTTGTCCTTGTTAAGCCACAGAAATGAATTAAAAGAGAAAGAATGAGAAACAGGATATATGCCTGTGTAAATTTCCAAGCATATAAATTTGTTCTTGAAAAACAAAGTTTGAGCAATGTAAAGAAAAAAAAAATCACACACACACTCACACACACACACACTAATTGAGCCTAAAAAGCATTTGACAAACATTTAGCATTCTTTCTTAAAAAATTCTAAATAATAGATCATGGAGACTTTAAAAAAAAAGACGATTCACTAAGAACCAAGAGAAAACAGTTTTCTAAATGGTGAAACTTTAGAACAATGATCAATGAAATCAGGAACTAAACTGATGATACTACCATTATTATTACTGAACATGGTCTTGGTGCTTCCAGCAAATGCAATAAGATAAAAATACTATAAAACTGATTTGAACCTTGGAGAACAAGAAATTAATTTGTCTATTTTTGTTGATGATATGACTATATACCCAGAAACCCCAAAATTAGCAAAGTGACTAGAATTAAAAAGTATTTTCTAACATAGCTAGATACAAGTAAATATACAAATATTGACAAGTTTCTATTCTAGCCTTAAGTAATTAGAAATGGAAGAAAATATATTCACAACATCAAATAAAACTATTCAATACTTAGGAATACAATATACAAGAAAGAAAAACATTTGGCATTAAAATAATAAAATATTACCAAATAACATAAACCAAGACATGAATAAAGGGAAAGCCATATCCTATTCTTACATGAGATGACATAATATGTATTTAAAGTTGCCCCTCCAGAATTAATATATATATTTAATTCAATTCCAAATAGACTCCTAACGGAGTTTGTGTGTGTGTGTGTGTGTGTGTGTGTTTGTGTGTCTGTGTTTTTGGACAGATAATTGGACAAAATAATTATAAAGTTTATTTGGGAAAAATTCTTAAGAATACTTTTTGAGGGGGCGCCTGGGTGGCTCAGACGGTTAAGCATCTGCCTTTGGCTCGGGTCATGATCCCAGGGTCCTGGGATCGAGCCCCGCATCGGGCTCCCTGCTCAGCGGGGAGCCTGCTTGCTCCCTCTCCCTCTGCCTCTCCCCCTGCTCATGCTCTCTCTCTGTATCTCTGTGTCTCAAATGAATAAATAAAATCTTTAAAAAAAAAAAGAATACTTTTTGAGGGGTGCCTGGGTGGCTCAGTCTGTTAAGCATCCGACTCTTGATTTCAGCTCAGGTCATGGTCTCAGGGTTGAGACTGAGCCCCACATTGGGCTCTGTGCTGAATGCAGAGGCTGCTTAAGATTCTCTCTCTCTGCGCCTCCCTTGCCCTTGTGCACATATGCGTGTGTGCTCTCTCTCAAAAAAAAAAAAAAAAAGAATACCAATTTTTTGAAAAAGAATAATTAGAGGAATTTGCATTTCCAGACCACGACATACCAAAAAGCCATTCTATTCAAATAAATATGGTATTGTCATAGGAAGAGAACATTACATCTAGAACAAAATGAGAAAGTAGAAATAGAAAGCAAAAGCAGTATGTTTAAAAATATAATACATGAAAAAATGGTCTTTTACTAATGGGAAAAGATAAATTGGTCTTCAATCTTACAACTTTACAATGACCAATTTCAGATAAAGGCTTAAATATAAAAAGAAAATAAAAATCGCAGAAGAAAGATTTTATTTCTTTTCTTTTTTTTAGGAAGCTACATAATAATTTAGCAATAAGAAAACCTTTTTCTAGAAACTCAGAAGCTATTAAAAGGGGAAAAAAGGCTCATTTGTCAATATTAAACCACGTAAAATTGTTTATGGCAGAAATACTTTGAACAAGTTGCCAATTATATATATTTGCAATTCAGAGAACAGACAGTGGTTTAGTATCTATTACATAGAAATTGATGAGAGACAATCACCCAGTAAAAAATGGATTAAGAATATGGAGAAGCAATTCATAGAGGAGCAAATCCAAGTGACTAACAATTTTTTTAAGGATTCTCAAAACTCTAATAGTGTAGGAAATGCAATTTACACTAACTGAGATAATTCTTCAAAATGATAAAACTAACAAAATTTAAAAACAGCAATAATATCTTTTACTCTTGAGGTATGGGAAAATCAGTACTCAGTTACTGGTTACAGTTTAATTGAGAGGCAATCTGGTAACATCTATTAAAATTATATATATATATATATATATATATATATATATCCGTCAGCCCAGCAACAATCCATGCCTGGGAATCTAGTGCATAGAAATAAAAGCATCAGTATATAAGGCTATATATTCAAGAATTGCAGCCTTGGAAAACTGTGGGAACAAAGTGAATACATACCTGTCAATAAGAGAGGTTGAATAAAGCATAGTAATTCTCACTTTAGAATATAATATAACCATTAATAAGGATAAATTAGGGCTGTAACTGTTGACATCTTGGAGAAAACGGTGATGCAAAAACCTGTATAAAATATGACCTTGTTTTTGCAAACAATAGGATAAAAACCCTCTCTGAGCTTGTATATTGTTATATGAGTAAGGAGAATATATATTAGGTTGTTAGCATAGACATCCTGGAGAGTTGCTATAGGTAGAGTTGGAAGGGGCATGGAGGTCTGGCAGAAAAAAGGAAAAGGAAAAAAATTAGCACCCCAAAAGAAAAATAAACCAAAGGGTGGGGATGGTGTGTTCTGGGCCTTTTCCCCTGGCCTGAACCCAAGGGAAGTCCAGTGAGATTTGCCATATCTCAATATAAAGACCCAGCATGGAGGCTTTTCCTCTAATATTCAGCAAGTAGGAAAGTGGGAGACATAAACTTATCAGCTTATGCTTCATATGACTCAGAGCGGGTCAGTATATTCCTATTGTAGCTTCTTTAACAATAAAGCAGTAATGGAAAATCTCACCTCGTCCCTCCTTCATACGGGTGATGAAATGCAGTATTTGCCCTACCACAAACACTTCCTTGGACAACCTTGCTCCCCAGAATGTCTGCGGCCCACAAGGACCATCTGACTCGGGTAGCTTATCCACTGGCGGCTGATCCAGGCCAGTTGGAATCAGGGTGAAAGTGGGAGCTGAGAAGACACCAGGACCAGTCATTTGGTGATTGCAAGCTTTTGCACTGAGAGGTCATATTGAGTTGGGGTTGGGGTGACCACTAGGGCTGAGGAAGCAGGATTGCCAAGAGTGATGGCACTTGACTCCATCAGCTGGGTTCTGGAAGAGCAAGGGCCCTGTGCCTCTGCAGTCTCCTTCCTCAAAGAGTATCGGTGGGGAGCAGATTCCTCCGGGTGCTGAACATAGCAACAGCCTGTGTCCCATGCTTTCCCTGGAACGCGACATTCATGGATATGGGTCGCTAGGTTTCCATCTCAGCTTTGTGGCTTACGAGCTCTCTACCCCAGGTGGGGTAGTCAGTGCTCATTCGTTGACCAAACAAAGTGATGAACTGGTTTCCATGACACTGCACGTTTGTGTTTCTCTCTCTTTCTCTGCTTTCCAATAACCTTTACAGGAACTAATAAGACTTTAGATCACTTTATGCTACTAAAAAGTATCATGATTTGCCACAGGCAAATTTGTGAGTCATTCAACAATTGCATTGCTAGGTATTTACCCCAAAGATACAAACATAGGGATCCGAAGGGGCACCTGCACCCCAATGTTTATAGCAGCAATGTCCACAATAGCCAAACTATGGAAAGGGCGCAGATGTCCAACGACAAATGAATGGATAAAGAAGATGTGGTGTGTATACACACACACACACACTCACACACAATGGAATACTACTCAGCCATCAAAAAGAATGAAATCTTGCCATTTGCAAAGACATGGATGGAACAAGAGGGTATTATGCTAAGCAAAATAAGTCAGTCAGAGAAAGATAATTATCATACGATTTTACTAATATGTGGAATTTAAGAAACAAAACAGAGGAGCATAGGGGAAGAGAGGTAAAAATAAAACAAGATGAAACCAGAAAGGGAGACAAACCATAAGAGACTCTTAATCAAACTGAGGGTTGCTGGAGGGGAGGTGGGTGGGGGGATGGGGTCACTGGGGGATGGGCACTAAGGAGGGCACGTGATGGAATGAGCACTGGGTGTTGCATGCAACTGATGAATCACTGAACTCTATCTCTGAAACTAATAATAATATACTATATGTTAATTGAATTTAAATTAAAAAATAAAATTTTTTTTTAAAATTTATGGGTCATTTCACCGTCTTGGAACTGCTGATAAATGTTTTCAAGTGAGCACATCTACTCATGTTAAAATGAGTGGAGTTACAGGCCTCAGAACAACTTAATAATAGTGTTCGTCTTCAAAAATTCAAATACCGGGGCGCCTGGGTGGCTCAGTTGGTTTAAGCGACTGCCTTCGGCTCAGGTCATGATCCTGGAGTCCCGGGATCGAGTCCCGCATTGGACTCCCTGCTCGGCAGGGAATCTGCTTCTCCCTCTGAACCTCCCCCCTCTCATGCTCTCTCTGTCTCATTCTCTCTCTCAAAGAAATAAATAAAATCTTTAAAAAAAAAAAATTCAAATACCAACTTTAATCAAGAGGTGGCTTAAACTCTGTATGAAGGAGTTTATGTGACCACCACTGTTAGCTCTAAATCCAACTCCCATATAACCAGAGAAATTTATTTCTACTATCTTGAAGAGAAGAGAATCTCCATTTGTCTGTTCACAAAAAAATTTAGTGATTTTTTTTTTTTTAATGGAAACTTCCAGGAGAATATTCCACAGGCACAAAATTTATGACCTTTACGGAGTGGCAACATTTCCCTTTCATCTCTCCTCTCTGATTTCCCACCTCATCTTTGTTTTCCCGCCATTACAGAGTGGCAAGGTCAGACCAGGGTCAACGGTCGTCATGAGAAAGGAGAGCAAAACACTCCTCATCTCTTGCTAACAGGAAGACACAGGCAAACACATTATGGTTTCTGGTGGGGTTGATGTGTGGGGCACACACCCACACACTGCTGTGTGGACTTGTTCCCACGAAATGAGTCTTTCATGGTGGGAAGGGAATATTAATTTATTTGATTGGATGCCTGTCAGCATTGTTCTAGAGGGAAAATGCCAGAACCGCACCAGCAGACACAGTCATGACAAAGCATCAGCTGAAGAGCTTTCCTTGATTTACTTTAACATTTCGTCACCACAACTTCTTGCGGCCCTTGTGCCTACATACACCAACTGAATTCATTCCATTGTTCATTCCATACCTATCCAGTATCTTCCACATGTTGAGGACACACAAAGAACCTAGGGTCCCACCTTAAGGAGCTCCCACTTGGGGGGCAGAAGAGGAAAACACACAAAGGACCAGTGCTCAGTGCCCCGGTAGAGAGAAGCTCTGGGCAGTTTGGTGGATAGGCAGGCCACTGGCTCAACTCGGGACAGAGGAGGCGCCCTCACTGGGTCTGGAAGGGTGAGTAGACCTCACCAGGAAAAGAACCAGAAGGTACCAGTGTTCAGAAGAGGGAGAAGGCAGCGGGCTCAGACCCCTCCAGCAGTGGGGTGGGCCGGCAGCACGTAGACACACAAAAGCACCATCCTTGTTTGTTGGGCTGCATATCTTGCCCAGTGGACTAACTGAACGTTAGTGCACAGATGGCATTTCCTTCCTTTGTGGGAGCCCCAGTACCCCACAATGGGCTTGATACAGGTGGGGCTACTTGGTGAATAGAGGTGATTCAAACAAAGGCCATCACCCAGCTAGCCATGCGGTGGGCTCCATTTTGTCCTGGCCCAGAAGGGACTTAGCACCCTTTTTTCTTCGGCAGAGCCTGAGACTTGGGATTCTGATCTGAGAGCTTCGTGGTTCCCTCAAAACCCCAAGATTCCTCCTCTCTCTGTCCATATTTACAGAAACAACAGTGAAAAATACAGCATTTTAAAACTGACTGGGGAATACTAATGCCAGCTCTAAAAATGGGATTTTTTTTTTCTCCTCCTTTTTGGTCTATCAATTAATGTCAAAGAAAGACATATGGGTAGAAGATCATACCCTTTGAAAAAAAAATTAATTATTTGATCAAAGAAGAATGTTTGGTAAACTTGCCCAGAGTTAAACTAATTGGTTTGGGAGCTGATAGAATCTTCCTGAGGTGCTCTGTTGCCAAATTAGTATTGGTCAAGATGTTTGAAGTTCAGAGGAGAGCGGATTCTCAGAGGAGAAGCCCATTTGAATAATTGGCATCACTTGGTGTTCTGGTGTTCGCAAACACCGTCTTCCAGCATCCAACCCTCCTGGAGAGATGAAAGAGACACTTCCTCTCTAACTGACCTAGCTCTTCTGCAATGGAGATGCTCTGGAAACTTTGAAGAGCAAGTGGCTTACCTGTCCTTGAAAACGAAGTGTTCTGGAACACTAACAAGCACAAAGAGAAACGGAGGGAAAGCCTCCAGCAGGGTCTGCACCACAGCGGGGTTTCTCAACCTTAGCAGTGCTGTTGACTTTAGGGGGCTGCTAGGTGCTTTGTAACTCAGGTGGCAGCATCCCTGGCCTCTCCCACCCCCCCGTTGTGACAACCAGGTGTCTCCAGACATTGCTGAATGTCCCCTGGGAGGCCCACATCACCCCCAGTTGAGAACTCCTGGGCTAGACCTGTAGAGTCTATTCTTGGCTCTAAACAAAATTTGGTACCTGTAGCTTCAACTTGGAGACTTCCTTGGTCAGAGAGTGTTCCCTCCTCTTGCTTGTTGCCGTCCTCTTCCTAGCCTGTAGTGTTAAGACAGAGATTGACATCATAGGGGCGCCTGGGTGGCTCAGTTGGTTAAGCGTCTGCCTTCGGCTCAGGTCCGTGATCTCAGGATCCTGGGATGGAGCCTCACATCAGGCCCCCTGCTCCGCGGAGAGCCTGCTTCTCCCTCTGCCCCTCCCCCTGCTTGCTACTAAGTCCTCTTGCTGTTGGCTGAACTCATTCACAGCCCGTCTTACACATTTAGAAAGAGCCAGGAGGCTATGCTCTCTGGGACAGGCACTCAGGGCTCAGGGGAGGAGCACGGGCCTTGGGCTCAGTCGGGCCACACTCGGTGTCTGGCCGCACCATGGCCTGGCTGGGGCCCGGGCGGGGTCACTTAGCATCCTCACACTCCCCCCACCTCCCCGGAGCAAAAGGAGTCAAGAATCGCTACTTCACAAGGTCTTAGCGAGAAGGAAGTGGGGAGACAGATGGAAAAGTTCCCGGCACAGAGCAGGTTCACGGACATGGTAAATGATCCCGTCTGGTCGGTCATCATGACGAGCCCAAGCTGCGGAAGGAAGACAGAGAGCAGAGCGTGACAGGAATCTGTTCGCGGAGAGGCGACAAGGCAGCTCTCTGCGGAATGTGCTGGAGCAGTGTCCCTCAGATGGGGCTCCTGTGCAGCGCTAAACCAGGCACGAGCTCAGTGGCAGCCTGCCGCTGAGCACCCTCAGGTTCTAGAGCCACGAGATGTCAGCACCAAGGGGACAGTTCATGACCACCTCCTTCAGGGCTTCCAGGCTGTCAGTTTTCTTTAAGGAAGAAACTTCCAACTCTTCCGAACTAAGCCATTGGTTCCCCTGAGACTATAAAACTCGCAAAGGCAGTGCCGAAGAGCTAGGGGCAGGTGGGGAGCAGGGTGGGGTCAAATCCTCTGGAGTCCCCCCAGGGGACCTTCAGGGTCAGAGACACACAAGTCCAGAAGCGCTTACTTCACGGTCTTCGATTTGGCACACAGTTCACTTCCCCTTTTTCTTACTCTGAGAACCTTGGTTCTCAACACCACCACCATGGGTCCTGCTATACGTGCTCACGTATGCTATGGTTCTGGAATGACCGTGTCTACCTTAGCACTTCGAGGACGGCCACCGAATGCAGCCTAGACCCTTCGGTGGGTCCTTAGGGTGACTGTCATCACCAGCATAGAGGTGTCAATGGAAACCACGTTTCCCTGGACGTTATGTCACCAAGTTGATAGACAAACATTTACTTAATTAGTGTGTTTTATGTTTTATGGTTTGCTTTGTTCTTTTTTTCTTACCTCTGTTTTTTTTTAATTTTGTAAGTATGTGCAGCTTCCAAAATTAGTACAGGAAAGCAAGGCACGTCTGGAGAGGTCTGGTTTCCAAGCCCGTGTCCCCTCTGGCCCTGCCCTCGCCCTCTGCTGACAGGCTACCCTTTAAAATGAGGGCACCTGGGGGGCTCAGCTGGTTAAGTGGCTGCCTCCGGCTCAGGTCATGATCCCGGGGTCCTGGGATCGAGTCCCGCATCGGGCTCCCTGCTCAGCAGGGAACCTGCCTCTCCCTCTCCCTTTGCTCCTCCCCCTGCTCATGCTCGCTCTCTCTCTCTCAAATAAATAAAATCTTTAAAATATATAAATTAAAAAAAATAAATTCTTAAAAATCAATCAATCAATAAAATGAGTCATTCACTCTTTATTGATTCTTTGTGAAATATAAGAGAAGATATCTCTTGAGTCTATGTACTGAACGTGCACTGTATCATATTGTGTATATACACATATTACATCACATATGTACATGTAACTTTTATTTTTTGTACGTATAATTTTTAAATTAGCATGCTGCATACACACCATGCTTCTATTTCTCAACACAGCTTGAAGATCTCTTCCTTAGCAGAATATGAAAGGTTTTTTTTCATTCCTAAAATCAGCACCTCCAACCCTTTCGTTCTGACAGGTAAGGACACTGAGGCCCAGAGACTCCATCTGTCTGCTGAGCTCAGCAAGTGGAGGTCCGGGAGACCGCAGGTCCAGCCCAGGGCTCCTTCCATTAATCACAGACGGACCGAGTGTCCAGGGCCCCCTGGGATGAAAGGTCTTCCCAAGGCGACAGGCTGGGTCACATGCGTGCCGCCCTCCGCCGTACCTCAGGCAGAGGGCCAGAGCCCCCCGGGGACCTCATCCAGACCTCATCCAGACCACAGGCCCCAGAATGGTGGCTAGAGAAGGCTTAAGCCACCCTCAGCCCCGTGCCACTCCCCCTGCACAGACAAGCAGCCCGAGGCACAGTGGTGGCCCCCAGCCCAGCCTCCCCATGCTGTGGGGCCTCAGGTGAGTCATCTGACAGCGCTGAGCTTCAGTGCCCTCACCTGGCAAACAGGGATGCCCCGCGGGTTCCATGCAGGATGGGGCGAGGCGGCCGGGAACAGCGCACCATGGCCAGGCCTGCTATGAACAGTGGCACGGCATCTCCCAGCACGGCCTTTCGGGAGCAGCCACCCAAAGGTGGAACCCCAGCCAACGGAAAGCCGGTGTGGGGGGCGGGGAGAGTGGATGCGGGTCAGGGAGCAGGGTGACCTCCACGACCTGCCTCCTCATCAGGAGCAGGGCCTGTGTCGGTCCAGGGCCAGGTGCCCGCCTGGATTGAACAGAGAGCCTTCAGCAGAGGTGAGAGAAAGGTGAGAAAATCCTGACAAGGCCCCAGCAGCCCTTCCTCGGCCCATTCTCCAAAAGCAGGCCCAGAAGTACCAGAGCCCCAAAGCCCGGCCTCCAGCCCCGTCTCTCTGTTGATAGATAATTCCCCGCAGCCCTCTCAGCCCCCCAGCTAGCTTTGCCAGCCATCATTTCTATTCCCATGATCACTCTGGCCTCTCCATAACCCTTGGGACAAGCATGGAAGCTGCTGTTATCCCAGGTTTGCAGATGGGGAAACCAAGGCCCGGGAGGTCCCCAAAATGATAGAGTCTGTGAGAAATGCCACAAGGGGACCCTGACCTTCCCTATCCAGGAAGAGCGTGTCCCCTACTTTGGTACCGTAGGAAAGTCCCCAGGCCTCTCCGAGTCCCAGCTTCCTTATCTGTAAATCAGACTCTCAGAAGTCCCCTCACTGCTTAGTTAACACCTCAAATTCCAAGAATCGGGAAAAAAGATTTCCTTCTTCTGGCCCATCTGTGCCAACACTGCCTTGGGGGTCTGAGCCGGCAGAGCCTGGGGCCGAGTCTGGGTGCCCATATTTGGTGGGATCGCAGCCCCATTGGCCTGATCTCCAGGTGTTGGACCCTCCCTGGCTCTTAGTCACCTGCCCAGGAATTCGGGCACTTGTGGGAGGTGACAGAGCATCTCCGAGCTTCTGTCAGCCAGGTGCTCTCCAAGCCCGCGTTTCCTGCTCAAATCCTTGCGTGCTACGGAGACCGAGAGAGGGATCTCATGTCTGTCCCATGACATCTCAGATTTTATCTTGCTCTCTTTGTTTCCAAAGAAGGACATTACTTCTTGAAGGTGAAATTAAGATGCGAACACTTCACCTCATAGATTCCTTGGAGGGATCCGATGAAGTGAGATTTTTTTTAAAGCACATTTAGCAAGGAGCTGGCCCAGACCGGGGTATGGCGGGGCCTCGCAGGACCAGGCACCTCTGTGTGGACACTTTCCCAAGCGCTGACACGCTGAGTGGTCACGGCATGCTACGGGGAGGGGGTCCCTGTTTTCCAAAGAAGGAAAATGCCCAGAGAAATGAAAATACTCCCGAAGTCACAGAAAATAAGTGGTAAAGCTGAGATTTGAGGAAAGGGAAGTTATTGGCTCTTCCCCCATTTGGTGCCCAGAGGAAGCAGCTTAGGTGGGCTGTGACCCTGATTCCTGCTTTCAGCATTGCCTCTATGTACCTACCCCCCCACCCCACCCCACCTTGTCCTTTCTCAGACAGCTTCCCCCTGTCCAGCAGAAAACCCTCCCCAGACATCCAGGATCCTGGGATGAGCAAAGCGGATACACCCTTTTCTTTTCTATGGATGCCCATTCATTTTATGATTTTCAAGTCTCAATGTATTATTTTTTAATTCGCCAGAGAAGGTGTGAAATTATATGACTATTCTGCCTACCTTGCATTCTCTCATTTCTCGGTGCATCTAATCTACAAAAGAAAAATACTTTTCTTTTTCAGGATCCGTTGCTTTATAAGCACTGACTAATAAAACCAGGGGCTTAGCTTTCACTCCCAAATCTCACAGCGAATGGGGGCTGCGCTAGAATCGATCCAGGTCTCCTCAGACCCCAAGCCTGTGGCTTTTCCACTCTGTCTCCACTTTCCCCAAGAGAGAACCAGCCCAAGGGCCTGGGTCTGCCTGCCCGCCTGCTCCAGGCCTCCCCAGCCTGGGGCTTATCTGCACTCATGGCAAGTCTTCAAGTCAAGATGAAAGAACCAGCAATAGAGAATTTTTCCACACACAGGCCTCTCATCTGAAAGCCCTATCTATCTATTTATCATCTATTAATGTTTTTAAAAGAAGGTAATTGACTCTCCCAACACAGCTCAGAGGCAGGAGGAGACAGTCTTTCCTTTTTTCCTCGTGAAGAAAGAAGCCTAGAGGTGCGCGCTGGCCGGCTTTCTCCGGGGACGGGCGTTTGAACATGAGCTAGAATGCCGAACGGCAACAGCTCTGTTTTCCCTGACCCCCGCCTGTCTCCGTTTCCCTTTGTGGTTATGTCTCAGATCTGCTTAAAGACCACCTGCCAAAGGGAATCAGCATGCCACCAAGGCCTCCTCCCCGCTCAAGCATCAAGAGCAGTGACCAAGGCCAGGAGAGGATTCTAGACTCTGTCCTGGAGTCCTCTCTTGGGGGGATGATGTTCATCTCGTGGGGTTGTCATGGGATTCCAGGAGATAACTCGTAGAGAATCCCTAACCCAAGGCCCAGCACACGGATTAGAGACACTTACTGTTAGGATTTGCTGGCCTCTGACTGAAATCTGTAATTATCATGCTGCATTGATTATTGGCAGGGAGCAAACATGGTATAATTTTTAAAAATTATATAAATTATCTTCTAGACTTTTTTTTTAAACTTTCTATGACTATATCTGCCTTTGTTTCTGCTTGTATGGAAATTAAAATTTTGCCTTTTCCTGCAAAATTATCTTTTATAGCCTACTAGATTATGATAATAATACTTTGTACTTTTGTCGGGCCTTTTATCCAGGAATCTCAAAGCACTTCATAAACTTTAATTAATTCTTGCAGCAAGCCCCGTGAGGTAGGTGAGCATTATTAACCCCATTTTACAGATAAGGAGAGCGAGACATTGAGAAGTTAAGTAATTTGCCGACGGCCCCAAAGCGTTTAGTAGCTAAGTCTGAACAAGACCGCAAAACGCCCGTCTCAGGCCTTACTTGCCCGCTGGGGCTGCCCCGCTGGTCTCCCGGGGCCCCCCGGGCGTGATTGATGGGGAGGCCTCAATTGATTGCAGCGTCCATGTTAAGTACATGTTGTTGGGCTTACAGGCGTTATGGGGAATTAGTGAAGCTGACTCACGTTTCGCCCCCGGGTACTGGCCTATCTTCAGGTGAGCTGGGCAAAGCCTGCACACCCATTTCTCAGATCAGAATGTTCCTCTGCTACAAGACTGTCTCCACCAGTAGACTCCCATTTCCCTCCTATTTGGACTCAGCTAAGCATCTGCTGTGGGCCAGGCACTGGGATAGGGGCTACTTTACCTGTTCACCTCCTCTAACTTATTTTATGGCAACCCTAGGAGGGATGTTGTGACCCCTCCCATGCAGATGAGGACACCGGAGGCTCAGAAAGTGGAGTGGTATATCCAAGGCCACACAGTAGGACCAGAATGCCAACCAAGTTCTGGCTCAAGGATGGGTGATCTTGTCACCCGACCGGCTGACAACTGGCGTCCGGCTGTGTCCCAGGGAAGGCTGTGGCTTTTCCAAGGGGCAACAGAGTAAAGAGTCTCTATTGTCATTGTAAGCCAGGTCAAGCTCATAGCTTCTCTTCGTGGTTGCGTGAATTAATAGGCAACTCTCCTAGGAAGGTCTTGCTATAGGCAAGATTTCAGAAAGGGACATGGTTCCTCCAGAGACCCTTTCCAAAGGGTGCCAGCAGAAGGCTTTTATTGCCTGTCTCTACACCGCCCCATCCTTCCTTACTCAATGGCCTCTCACCACGGGCAGCAAAACTCCTTCCCTGGGGCTTGAGACACTGGGATGGCTCAGGATCCTTCACTTTCCTCCAACATTACTGTTGAAGTTGGACAAGCCTGGATTTGAATTCCAGGTCTGTACTCACTTATGGTTAATCTTGGGCAAGTCCCAACCTCTGCACAGCTCAGTCTCCTCATCAGTAGAGGGACGGATTGCCAGGATTAAATGAGTTGATGAACACAAAAGCCCACAGCACAGGGTCTGCATTCAGTAGGTGCTCATTAATGTCCCCTCTCCCCTCATCTTCTTGCCGGGTCATTGCCTGAATGGAGCTGAATGACTCACAGCAGTGCTACCCCGTTCTTTTCCTTGTCGGCTTTGCCAGCATTCTGGCTCAGACTCGAGGCCCTGGCATAGCTCACCCAGGTCGCTGCCACACCCACCAGCGGTCACAAGAGCCCTCCCCGCAGTCCCCTGTGACCACTGGCAGGGCCAGGGGATTGGCCGGGGGTCACCCAGCCCTGCCTTTCACCCACGGTGGGCGCTGCTTTTGCCTTTCAGATCCTGAGACTCAGACCCTCCTCTCTAAGGTGGAGTGTTGGACTCAAGGTGCTCAGTGAGCTTAATGGCCCAGGGTAATGAAGATGTGACCTGACAGCCGGGAATCTCTTCTGCCCCCAAGTTTGAGCCACAAGCTGAGCCTTAGGAAACTAGGAGCACCTCCTCAGAGCCCCTCGGCAAGGGGCAGGCACTGGGGTTCAGCACCACGGCCTGAACACTCAGGATTCTCTCAGGGGTGGCAAATCTGAGTAAACCTAACATAGTTTCCTATTTGGATTATCTCTTTAAAAAATAAAAATCGTCACACAACAACATTTAAGGTTGAAACAAGTTCTAAAATACCAGCCCTAACTTTCTCTCTCTTCTTTATCTGTGGGCTCCTCCGTGTTCTTTTTCGCTCAACTGTTGAATCTTAATTTATCATGAGAACCTCTCCCGCCGGCACACTCAAGGTCTTGGTCAGCTTGACACTAAAAGTTCCTCCTGGATTCGGCCCTTTCTCTGCCCCAGCCACAAGCAGGCTGGGTGGCCTGGCCGGCCCTCCACCACACGGAGCAAAGCCAACCTGCACCCAGAGCCTTCAGCAGGGTCCCCACAGAAGCTGGCAGGGGCAATGCAGTGTTGAGGCCCTAAGGTACCTTGAGGAGGTGGAGGGACCAGGTGGGTTGGGGAAGAGGGTCTGGCAGCAAGAGCAGGGAGGCCCGTGAGGAGAGGGGTGAGCACTTCCTCCTCTCCAGAGGGGGGTCCTGGGTCAGCACCCGAAGAAGACCTCCCAACATGATGCTGGAGCTCAGGCCACCAACACTGCCTTGAAACATTAGTCAGGGGCATTAGAGCCTCAGGCTGGCCGGGCCACTAGCCCTCCTAGGCTAGGTATCTTGGGCCACCACCTACAGGACAAGTCCTGCTGCCCCTTGTGTCCCCCTCACTAGACAGTGGGCACGACAAACTCAAAGCTTGGAGGGCGTGTCCTTGTGCACCCAACCTTGTTCAGGGTGGCCTATCCAGTGACAGAAGCATCCGGTCTCCACATAACCTGCCCCTCAGAGGAAAAAAGTGAATACAGTTATCATGCTCACCCGCATGTTTGCCTGTGGGTTCCCCAGGCAACTTCTGACAGAGTGATGCCCCCAGCCTAGGAGAGGTAGGGCTGGCCACTTGCCCTGCATCCAGCATACCCACAGCTGCCTCTGGTCTTCAGCTCCCCAGTGGATCTGCTGCCCCCACAACCTCCCAGTATGGGTTGACCTGAGCCAGTCCCTTAAGCCTTGACCAATGGGGAGGTTCTGAGCTGCAAAGCCAAAGACCTGGCCTTGGCCAACCCCACCCAAGTCCAGCCCTCAAGGATCCTCTCTTCCCATTCTCTGGGCCATCTGCCCACTAAGATGGCCTTTCTTATTTAAATAGTAGCAGAATTAAATAAATGTTTGCTAAGCCCTTGAGCCTAAGACAACCTCATGAACTCCCACACTGATATCATGTAATCAGTCCTTCCACTCAAGGGAATCAGACTTCTTTACAGCAGTGTGTCTTTCTAGAAGTTTCTGGACTATCACAAAGGGTGCAACTGTAAAAGAACGAGGATGGTGCTCACATGTTCGTGTGTGGGTGTGTACATACACGCCTGTGTGTGGCCCCTGGGATCCCACGTGAAGTATCTAGTATAAGCCAGATTACAAATATGACCCTGAACCACAAAAGCCCAGCCCAGGGGCCAGGCCTCTCCTCTCAGATGAAGGGAGTGAGAAGAGAGATGGGCTCATCCTTGGTCTGGCTTAGAAGTGCTCAGCCCCAAAAGCAACACTGTCTCCTCTCATCTTTAAAAATCCACCCCTGGATGGTTCAGTGTTAAAGTATATGACTCTTGATCTCGAGATCATGAGTCTGAGCCCCATGTTGGATGGGAAGATTACTTTTTAAAAAACTCACTTTTAGTACTTATGATCGTAAAAGTTAAAACTTGATTGTTACAGAAATTTTGGAAAATACAGAGAAATATGAAGAGAAAATAGCAATGACTGTAACTTTTACTGAGCCCTCCGGGCTTGGTGGGTGCACATTCCTGTGAGTGGGGGTGGGGGGGTGGGAGGGGGTTAGGTGGTAGGCTTCAGGCAGGCAGGCAGGCCCGGAGCCCCCTCCAAAACAGTTCACATTCTATGCTTTTCCTTCCAATGTCATCTTCTCCCTCACCCCCACCTTTTCAACAAAATTGGGCCCAAATGGCATTCATTTGCATTCTTCTTTCTGTGTTAAACCCTGTATTGGAAACATTTTCCCTGGTCACAGAGCATTCTTTGAAGACATCATTTCAGTTACTGTGTAGGATTCCTGCCTATGAAAACCTCTCCCATCATGTATTTAACCATCCTGCCTGGTGGACTTTGGGGGCAGGCCACGGAAATATGGTGGGCTCTGCCCCTCACGAGAAAGTCCTTCCTGGGGCCTGAGCCAGTTTGCATCCACTGGCCGGTGAGCCAGAGCCGTGGCCGGGGTTGGGGCTCCCGGGACGCCCCCAACTCTCGTCGTCAAAGATAATTCTCCCCGTTAAAACTGCCAGGCTGCCTAGTGGTTGTGAGGTTTCCTTTTGGGGAGATGAGAAAATTCTGGAAGGAGAACAGTGGTGCTGGGAGCAAAACACGGCAAGCAAATGTCCTGAATGCTGCTGAATTGTAAATTTTTTTTTTTTAAAGATTTTATTTATTTATTTGAGAGAGAAAGAATGAGAGACAGAGAGCACGAGAGGGAGGAGGGTCAGAGGGAGAAGCAGACTCCCCGCCGAGCAGGGAGCCCGATGTGGGACTCGATCCCGGGACTCCAGGATCATGACCTGAGCCGAAGGCAGTCGCTTAACCGACTGAGCCACCCAGGCGCCCTGCTGAATTGTAACTTTAAGACAGTAAATGTTATGCGTATTTTACCAATTCTTTTTCGTAAACTGTCGAACTGGAACGGTCACCGCGGCCCCAGGTTTCCTCCTGGCTCATGCACACACCCACTGCGATGGTGCAGGTGGCCTCACTCTCATGGGTGGCAGAATGGAAGGAAGGCTTAGAGCATCACAGAGAGGTCTCAAATACTGTCTTTCGGGTCAAGGATCAGCTCATTCAAAGCCCTGCCTCCCTGCGATGGCTGTGTCCCCTCGGCAGAAAGCCTGGCGCTGGGGCTCTGCCTGCCTGACGTCCCCCCGCCACTGGGCATTGCCCCAGCTGGCAGCCAGGGTTTTCTGCAGCCGCTGGCTCTGTGGCCAGGTCAGCGGGGATGTCCTGGCACCTGATGAGGTGTGATATTTATTGCTGTTGCCGTGGAGGGACTCTTGTGCACATCCCGGCCCAGGTGCCCCTCTTCATAAAGCCTTTCTCCATGCTTGCTGCTGGAGCCAAAGCCCTCTGTCCTTGCACCTCTGTCCTTGTCCCCTTCTGCCCTTGGTTGCAGTGATCTCTGTGCTTATGTCCCCTGCTAGATGGCAGCACTTCTAGAACAGAAGCATTGCATCATTCACGAGCCACCCCCAGCCCCCACAGCCACTCAGGACTCGTTTCTTCAGCATACGGTGAGGGGATACTTAGCAAGGTGCTGAGGGCACGACGGTGGACCTTGTCCTCCCCACAAAGAGGCTTCCTTCCAGTTAGACGTGCAGAGGACTTCAGTGCAAGAGTGTTAGTCCGCGGACAGGAGTGGCCAAGCTATCGCTGCTAAGGAGATGTGTCCTTCACATAGGTTGGGTGGAAATGGGGTCCATGTCACTGTTTTCAGAGGACAGATGGTATTCTTTGCAGCACGTGCAGCCCTTCTGCTGCGTTTCCCTCCTTTGCAGCAACCCCCTTCCGGAACTTAGAAGCAGGGGCTGTGTTCTAAGATTTCATGTGGAAGTTAGTTATTTGGAATATAAGGTGTATGTTACTGGAAACACTCCTATGAAAGGTAACCAGTTGTCCAAAATCACTCACAAAATCAAGTCAGCTCATATGTTTGAAATGCTACACACTAGTCAGTAAAAAATATTAGAATCTAATGGCCCTAGAACCCTGAGGGGATGCTGGTTGTCCTAACCTCACGTACAGGCAGATCCAGACTAAGTGCCTCCAAGACCTCAGTAGCCCTTACCCCACCTGCTCACATAGGCCCAGCCCCCTAAGAGCAATCCCTTGTCCTGTGTCTCTCTCTGGCAGACCCTTGTTGTGGGTGCTTACACACAAGACGGCTGAGGGGGCTGAGCAGGCTGAGCAGGCTGAGCCACAAGCACATGGCCTGGTGGAGCCCTTGAGCAGCCTTGCCTTAGCACCACCATCTTGAACTTTGTGGGCCCTTAGCCCCCTGGGCCCGCTCTCACCTGTGGCCTTTAGGGGAGCTGGGGGAAGCAGGCAGCGCAGGGGAGCCCCTTTACAGCTCACCTCAGCAGACTCCCGGCAGATCTGAGAGTTGGCCCACACTCATTGACGGGGGTGGACAAAGCTGGGTGTCACGGGGGCAGATGGTGTCTTGGTGCCCGGTCATTTCTGCTGAGGCCATCACCAGAACTCTGCAGAACTCAGGGTTGGGGAACCAGAGAGCAACTTTCCCTACTCTTAGTTTGTTCGTTCAACCTGTAGATCTTTACTGGGCATCAGCTGCGTGCTTACTCTTCGGCTGTAGACCTAAAGAAGCATATTTGTTGGCAGTTGTCTCAGAACAGAAAATCTGGATTCGCACCTGCTATTAGACTAGAAGCATCGGATTTCCCTGAGCTTTAGTTTCCTTATCTTCGACAGGGTTGTTGCCTTGCTGGGCTGTGGCAAGAGTTAAAGACGACCAAGCTCGTGGAAATATTTTGTGAACTGGAAGCACGGGGTAAATGCCGAGTAACTAAGTAAATGGGGAGAGGGTGGCCAGGTGGCTTTGGAGTGTGAGTTCTTCCGGGGTCTCGTTGTTTTCTTGATAACAAAAGGTAACAATCATACAAATGCTTAGATCTGCTGCCACCTCCAAATGGTGCCTCTCCCCATCTAAACGAGGTGAACTCAAAAAGAAGGACCTAAATCAATCAATCAATTAATCAACGTAAGACAAGCTTCTCATCATTTTTTAAAATTCAGAAACATAAAAAGTAAAAAGAAAATCCCCCCTCCTTCTGCACAGGTGCATCTGTAGCAGTATACAGAGACGATAGCACAGCAGAGGTCGTTTCTTCCCTGTAGACCCCAGACATTCTTAAACGTTTCAGTATGCGGACCTAGAGCGGACGCCCATTACCCGTCCTTTGGGTGGGTTCCCAGGGGGTGGGAAGGTCCTGAATTGTGGAAGGGCGCACGTGACCTCACATATCATATTCACACAGGAGCCTGCTCTAGAGCTTTGATTCTCCAACATCTGTGTGCTCACAGCTCACCTGGGTCTTGTTAAAACACAGGTTCTGGGTCACTAGGTCTGGGGAGGGGCCTGAGAGTCTGGATTTCTAGCAAGCCCCCATGCGACCGTGGGACCACAGGCCTCCATCTGAAGGGCAGGGCTGGGGAGCCGTGGTCCTTGTCCCTGGCAGCACGTTAGGATCACCTCAGGGCTCTATGGGTCATGCTTGGACACCACTCCCCTCAAAGTTCTCTGCTTTAATTGTCGAGGTTGGGGTCAGGGCATTGGCATATTTTGAAAACGCCCCAGATGATCCTAATGTTCAACTAAAGACATTTCATTTTAGGCCGGCAGACTTATCAAGCAAACACAATTTGTATAGTCTCTCTTTGATTAAAATAAAACACGTGTTGTTAACAATAATGTATTGGTATTTCAATATTGATTCATCAGTTGTAACAAACATACCACATTAATGCAAGATGTTAATAATAGGGAGAATGTGGGTGGGCAGAGGGGCAGGTATATGAGAACTCTATTTTGTGCTTGATTTTTCTGTAAACCTAAAACTGTTCTGAAAAATAAAGCCTATTAATTTTTTTTAAAAATTAACAACTGGCATTACGCAGACACTGACCAATCAGATGGAAGCAGAGTCCCTAGGGGACGGGCCGCAGGGACTTTGCTGAAGTCATGGAGGGGGGGTGGGGGAAGGGGGGTCCCAAGGGAGGGGCTGAGCGGTCAGAAGGCTCAGGACTGCAAAATTACTTCAATATGTGAGCAACTATCATGGTCTCAGCACCCAAATATCAACTCTGACTAATGCTACTATTATCAGTTGTTGTATATGAATTAAAGGCAGAAATGAAGGATGCCAAGAAATGACAACTTGTGCAGTAGATATTGTTATCCTCATTTTATACACGAGGAAGCAGAGGCACACAGAATTCGTGACTCGCCCAAGGTCACGTGACTCTTCAATGGCAAGCCTGAGAGCCGAACCCAAGCTTGTTGGCCTCAAAACCTAAGTTCTTCTCCGGCTCAGGTTGCTGGTGTTTAGTGAGCCTAATCTAGGCTTACGGGTTTACTTCTCTGTGCAGGTGGGTCATGAAGCTGGCATTTGCAAAGTGCCAAAAAAGTACACCTCCATTTGTGCACGGGAGGCTAGAGTTCCTGCCCAGTTCGGCCACTCACTTCACCAGGCGGATCTTTCCCTCCTTCTGCTTCACTGTAGACCTGGGGGAAGTCAGCACAGCAAAGACCTTCGGGATCCTTGGTCAGTGGTTCCTCCTTCCCATTTTGTAGACTGGAAAAGTGAGGCTCGGAACAGGGAGGCAACCTGGCTAAGCTCTTGGCAGGGTGCAGGTCAGAGCACTGTAATGCTCCCAGGTGCACAGGTGCAATTAAGCCAAAAGGAGCCATCTCCCCCTGCAGTCAGTGGGCCACAAGGCCGCTCTGTGAGCTGAATGCAGTGACGTAAGTGGGAGTTGTCCATGTAGGACTTCACAAACGTGTGACGAGGATGCCTACACTTGAAGCCCTGTGCCTCAGATCTGCAACTCAGTATCCTTCCGGATCCTTCATCTGGCCAGCGTGCGCTTCGCGAAAGTAATGGTTAGAGGAGAGTCCATTTAGTGTAATGAGGGGTTTGGTTTTATAAGCAGGAAGAATTGCCTTTGTCCAGCAGCATGAAAAAGTGATTTTAAAAGTTAAAATTATGTCATGGGGTGGCTCTCAGACTCCGGCAATGTATCACACCTCAGCAGAGAGTTACAGGGGCGCTTTCTTCCGAAGGGAGGTCACAGCTGAGGATGCCCAGCCTGTGGCTCAGGGAGCCGTTCCCACTTGCTTCTAAAGCGCTGAGTCAACAGACTTTCCAAGGAATATCCTGTCCTTGGCCGGAATCCTGTCCTGCAAACACGGTTCCTGGAGGGCCAGGTTGAAAGGGGATCACGGGCTCAGTAGGTTCAGATGGTCTTCAAAATGCAAATGCCGTTGGGTATGTTGCTATTTGTATGTCTGAAATCAACATTTATAGCTTTCACCTAGAGCTTCAGGGTCTGACATGGTAACGACCAGCCGGGCATGGCTATTTAAAAGCTTAAACTAATCAAAATGAAATACAGTTATAAATTTGATTTCTCAGTCACTCCAGCCTCATTTCAAGAGCCACATGGGCCTCGCGGCTGCCATATTGGACAGCAGAAATACCCAACACTTCCATCATTGGACAATGGATTGGTGCAGGCGTAGAAAGTGAGCACCATTGGCAGGAGGGGGTGCAAAGAGCATATCATATAGACCCGGGGAACCAATCAGAAAGGCCCAAACCACATGAGCAGGTGAGAGAGTCTGTAAGTCTAGATGTGGTCAGAAAATCTAGACCTGGGGATGGTGACACCACCCTACAAGGAGAAATTCTCCAGCTACATCAAGGTGCCAGATTGGTTCTGTCCAGAACACAGTTCTATAGATCTGTTCTCACTTTATCACATAGCACGTTTCTCCAAATCATTATAAAACATTCATAAACACACTTGTAAAGTCTGAGTACTGTTTTATCCTACAGCTATAGCATAATTTTATCATCCTTCTACTCATGTTGGATATTTGAAGTGTTTCCAATTTTTGTTATTATAAATGACATTTTCATGAATGCCTTTGTGACTAAAATGTCATCTGCTTTTCAGAGTCTATCTGTGGATAGTTAGAGCCCTACAAGTGGGTTTGCTAGTTTAAAGGGTACAACATGTTTGAGGCTTCTCATACTTACTGCGAAATTGTGTTCAGTAAGTGTGGTACCGATTTATATTTGTCCTTGCTGTACAAGAGAGCAGACTGTCACACCTGCAGCCCAAACAGTTCATTTGTGAAGGTCCCAGGCAGCCCATGGCTCCTCCCCTCCTCCTGCTTGAGTCTTGCTTTCACCCTCCACATGCTGCTGTTGGTTGAAAGCCCAGTCACGGTGCTCAGGCCACTGGCTCAGACTCATCTGAAAGGTCATGGGCAACGGGCCTCCCAGAATCCCCTAGATGGGTGTATGGCCCGGGCCCGAGGTTCAGACAGGTACGTTCTGGAGAGAGTGAAAGAGGAGGTGAGTGCCCATGAAGCCGTGAGAAGATCTGGGAGATGAGGCAAGGGTCATCTAGAGGGAAGGGACAGTAAGACTTCTCAGCCAAACCAGGACTCGTTGAGAGTGAAGGGAAAGTGACCACTCATTACGTGGGAACAACAGCATAACCCAGGGCTGACTGTCCCAGGCAAACCGGGATTTACACTCACCTTACAACATCATCTGGGACCATATGTCTACCCTAAAGTCAGCACCAAGAGTCTGTAAGGAAGGGGACCCTCAACATCAGAAATGAGGACCTAATTAGGGACTATGGCTGTTTGGTTTCTAAATGGATGCAGCGAAGGGAAAACATGGGCTCATCGTCCACGGAACATGCAATTTCGTGGGGTAACAGGACAGCACGTGCACCTCAATGCTAATACCCCACCTTGTCAAAGAAGCAGAGACCAGACAAGACCAGATACGGCCCAGAGACCCAGGAGAGGGCAGATGTAAACAGATCTGTAGGAATGTAATTACCGGGATTTCACTGATTTGAGATGAGGCAAATTTTAATCAGCAAAGATCTAACGGGAAGGCATTCCAGGAGAGGGAACTGGCTGGGGTAGATACGGAAGCAGATATGAGAGTTCTCAACTGTTTGTTGTTGAGCCTTTCCCAAATGTCAAGGCCGGCTCCAGGCACCTTATAATCTATGGAATAATCCAGTAACCAACAGCCATGCAAATTCCTACGTCCAGCAGCTCTACAAAATAACAGTTAGACGCCCCCACTCACAGAGATGGGGAAGACTTTCCCCCCAAGAGCCCAGGACCAGCTGTACTGAGAGCTAATGTCTCTGCTCACCAGGAGCTGTGGTTTTAGACCGGCGGGACAGCCGAGCGTCTGCCCCCCCGACAGGCAGTCGGGACCTGCAATGTCTGTAGGTAATTTGAAAACGATAACAAAGCTGACCGGAAGCTGCCTTGCTTGTCATTGTCCCCTGGCCCATCAATTCTCTCCAGTGGCACAGATGAAATACTCCTCCTTGAAGAAGTTCCTTTGTTCTAAACAATCGCTGTGGTTATAATTGCGTTTTAATGATACGTCTGCGAAACGTCACGTTTTCATTGCTCGCCTGGTTCATAAATTGTCCTTTGCTGCACCTCGGTTAATTCAGAAAACTCTCAGTTCTGTAGTTGGCCCCTGATTCACACAGACTTGGCTACATGTGTTTGTTCTGTTTCTCGTGGTTTGCAATCCTTCGGGAGGCTAACCAGCTGGTCCTTGCCAATCGCCCAGGACGTTTCTGCTCTTGATCCCTGCCTTTGAGCTCAGCCCGGGAACAATTCATGTCTCCAGCTCCCATGACAGATATGAAATAAACAACAATGTCACAAGGTTGGGAATGCAAAGGAACAGAGCTTAAATTCAACCTGTCCTTCCATATGTAGTTTCGATACAGAAAGTGTAAGCAGTGGGGATGCTAACTGTAAGATGTGATATTTGTATTTGGTGGATATGGATTTTTGTTCATACACGAAACATTTAATTTAATTTGAATAATATCTGTAGAATTGAAGTTTCTTCTTTTAAAACAATTTTTTGCTTGTTTTAAACCTAAAGAACAAATCAAGAAAGTGATCGTTGCTGCTGGTTTTTACAGAAGTTACTAACAGAAAACAGTTTTGTTGTATCGAGGCAGAGGACGTTAAAAAGGTTTCCATTGCAGCTGTCAATTTCAGTAGATTGTAAATTATCTCATTTAATCTCCAGGGCAACCCCAAGAGGTGGTTTCTATTATTTCCCCCATTTAGAGATGAGAAGACTGAGATTCAGGGAAAGGAGCTGACTTGCCGGGGAGGTCTGGGACTCAGATCCAAGCACTCTGTCCCCAGAGCTCACTCTCTCACTCCTGTGCTAGGAAATACTTAACCCCAAAGCTGGGCTCTTCCAGAGACAGCTGCTCACAGGGGTATGCAGGCCCAGCTCAGAATTTTTTTTTTAAGATTTATTTATTTTAGGGAGGGAGAGAAAGGGAGAGAGAGCATGCACGTCAATGGGGGGAAGGGCAGAGGGAGAGGGAAAGAGAATCTTCAAGCAGACTCCCTGCTGGGCCCAGGGCCTGACACTGGGCTCAATCTCGAGACCCTGAGATCATGACCTGAGCCGAAACCAAGAATCAGACACTTAACCACCCAGGCACCCCGCTCAGAATTTTTGGTAAGAATATTATAGCTACTTCTTTCAGTTTTATATGGCTATGTAACAAATTAGCCCAAACTTTAGTGGGGTAAAACAACCATCTATTACACATGAAGATTTGGTGGGTCATGGACAGTGGGGCCAGGTTTGTCTCTGCTCCATGACGTCTGGGTCCTCAGTGGAGAAGATTTGGTGGCTGAGTGACTTCCCAGCTTGAGCTGGATTGTATGTGTTGGTGCTGGCCCTGGATCCCTGAACGGGGCTCTTCACCTGGCTTGGGGTTCCCCCAGCATGGTGGCCTAAGGGCAGCCTCCCATCTTACAAGGTGACCCGGGGCTCCAAAGGCCAGCGTCCCAGCTCACAACGTGGAAGCTGCCTTGTCTTTACCATATTCTGTTGGTTTAAACAAGCCACAAGGCAGCCCAGATTCCACTTAATGTCTTGGCGGGGTGGGGCTGACATATTGGAGCAGCTGCCTTTGTAAAATCCAATCTGTGTCGCTTCTCTTTTTTCTCGTCCAGCTGGTTCTGACTCTTCCAGGCTGCTCAGCTCCCAGCTGGGCTCTTCCTGGGACTTCTGGCCTCTTCCAGACCCAGGTCCTTCAGGTGGCCCCAACCCAAACGGCATTTTCAGGTGCACCCTGGGGGAGGCAGCAGATAAGAGAAGCATTTCTAGTGCTAGTGGGTGAATAGAAATCAGTTTAAGTCAACCAGGGAGGTCCCACCCTCCTTCCTAGAGATTGAGAAGGCCAGGCCCCCTCTAGCTGCCAAGGAGGAGATGGGCCAGGGAGGTCCAATTGGATGTGATCCATTCCACTTAATAGGACAGGAAGGGAAGTATGCTGGGGAGAGTTAGTTCTTGTGTAAAGAGAGATAGAGGAAGAGATGCTCTCTACTTCTTTCCACGAGCCTTTGCTTTATAAACTGTGTCTGATGCTGACAACCAGGCCAGCCATCTGCAACCATGAAGGGAGCTCCCTCCACCCTGGGCATGGAAGTAAGAAAGATGAACAGGACCTGGGTCTTTAGTGTTGTTTGTGAGTTTCTAAATGAATGAAACTGGAGCCTCCCTTCCTTGACATTTCTTGGTATATGAGATGATTAGTTTTCCCTGTTGCTCAAGCCAATAGGAAACATAATACTGTGCTTACTGGAACTCTTCTTGGGAAGTGTCCTCCAAGTTAGCAGGAAGAAGATTTTGACAAGCCTTTGGAAAGGGAGCTGTGCCTGTCATTAGCCTGCTTGATCTCATGCCTATCCCCCCACCCACCAGGGCTGGGCTATTTTTCGGGTGGACGGAGATGGGGGCTGAGTCCTGAAAATCACTTGCCAGCTCTCTTGCCAACAGGGTCCAACTGGGGGGGCCTAGTAAGAGAGTGGAGGATGGAGAAGCTGGGTCCTTCTCCTCCTGTCTCTGCTTGGAGCAATATCCCTGGTATTGGCTGCTCCCTTTGGTGGTTCCAGCGCCCTCTGGTCGGTGCCTCTCTGTGGTTCTAGTTCCCACTGGGCACCCCCCAGGTGGCCACAGCTCTGCTGGGGGCCCTTCCTCCCTTTTATGCCCAGCCTATGGGTGGTAGCAGCTTTCTGCAGCAGTTAGATATTCTGTTATCTCTGTAACTAGTTCCCATGTTAAATTCACCCCACTGAACTGCGGGCTGGAGCCCAGACTGATATAGGGCATGGCATGCCGAAGGGGAATGTTTAATAACTGCATAGGGCAGCTAACCCCTCCTCCCACCCTTTGAGATGACTGGGTCCTGTTGTCAGAAAGGATTTGGTTGGGCTGATGGGAAATGTAGATTGAGATCTGTCTGCACAATCACAGTGGCCCCTGAGGGTCAGAGGCTGTCCCCAGAGTGAGTCCTGTCATATAGCCTTTAGTTCTTTTCCCAAGTGAAGCTAGGTACATGATGGTTACCTCTCTCCACGCCCTTAACTTGAGTGCCCTTGGCCCCTCCCCAGCTCAGACCAGCCAGAGGAGATTTTCTCTCTGTTTCTAATACCCAGAGCCAGCTCATGCCTTTGTCCTTGGGCCCCCATGCTGGGCTGAGCACCTGTCCTGGTGACCAGACATACACAGCACATGCCTGGGAGCTGGCCTCCCCTCTGACTGTGCGCTCCTTGAGGACAGGGACCTCCCTGGCCCATCTCCTCCTTGGCAGCTAGAGGGGGCCTGGCCTAGAATAAGGGCTCACAGGTTGAAGGGGGAAAACATGCATCCCCCTGAGATGCTCCTACAGGCTCTCCTGATGAGCCCAGACACACATTGCCTTATGCCCAGGGCGCCCGAGGCTCAGCCCGGCACGATACTGTTAGCCCTTCAGACTTGGGTCTGACTTGGCAGGAATGTGGAGCTCACACCAACCCTAGGCAGAGCGCCCCTTTCCAGAAGGCCTACGTTGTGCCAGGCCCTCCACATGCTGATCCCTGCCATGCAAGGAAGAACTCTTGCAGGCTCTGGGGTTTCCCAGAGGTGGGGACCCCACCAGGGTGGGGCTCCAGCAAGAAGTGGGGCAGTGGCAAAACCCAGCACAGGTGTTGCCACAGGTGGGGTCAGAGGCAGTCACCAGGAGCCTAGGAGAAAATCGAACAAAAGAGGCAGTGGGTCAGAAGGTCGGGCCCTTGGCAGGTAGCACCCAGCACAGAGTGGCAGCCCCAGGATCCTCCGTTGCCCAGCACACCAACTGCATGTAGGAGACGCTCAAGATAAACACGGACTGAATGAATGAATGACCGAAGGGAGAATATTCAGCATCTTTTCTCCCTCTGATTTTAGACGGCACATAGGGAGAAATTCCCATGAGCTATCAGCCGCGTAACCACAAGTCACAGATTTCTCAGGGCAGCCCTCGCTCCAACCTAACAATGTTGAGTGACTTTCGTGTGCCAGGTACTGGGCTAGCAGCTGGACGTGTGAAGGTAAGTAAATTGTGGTCCTTACTTCAAAGGGAGTAGGAAGAGATAGAGGCCAAGACCCAAGGCACCCATCCTGTCTGAGGCGCGCTGGGATGACAGGTGGGCAGGCTCTGCGGAACGAAGGGGTTTAGGAGGGCTGGTGCACAGCCCAGCGCAGGAGAAGAGACTGGGAAAAGGAGTGGGACAGATCTCAGAGGGTCCTGGGTGCTGGGCTAGGTGTCCAGACTTCACCCTCTGGGCCCCAGGCCACCAGTGAAGAGTTGTAGCTAAGTAAAGCGGTCAGATCAAGCGGTCAGATCTGAAAACCTTTGTCCTGCTGTCGGACCCCGTGAGGAAGGTGGCATGTCTGAATGCCGGCTCAGCACACACATCCTGGGGCTCTGTCTTCAGGCTGCTCAGAAGGCAGGCTGTGGGAAGCAAAGCATTGCTAAAACCAATTTGCCAGTCAAATGAACTCCGGCTCTTCACGTCTGGACAGAAGCCACCTTTTCTCCGCAACGTACCGCGTGCCCAGCGACCTGCCACAGGGTGCTGCTGGGCTCCAGGAGGCCCTGGCTCCCTTCCTGCCGGAAGGCCTCTGTGCCAGCAACTTGCCAGGGAGCCCTACCAGGGCGGGGGCGAGGTGGGGCAGTGAGACAACACTTTGTAAAACAGACGTCCTGGCACTTCCACTTACACATGGGTGTCTTTGGCTTCCCACAGACACCTGTGGGGGTGCCCCCCTTCTGTGATGACACCTGTGTTGCTCAGAGCAAGGAGGGCCTCCCGGAATCTCGCTGTGCCCGGGGCACGTCATTTGGACATGGGTGAAGATAGCACACTTTCCACCTTGGAGGGTGGATTGGATTTTTGGAAACACGTCAGGCGATTCCAGGGCAAGGCTAGTGAGTGATGAGCGACTGAGCTTCAGAACGCATGGTCAAACATCCACAGGTGACTAGAGTGTCCCATGACTGCTTCCCAGGTGTCCTGAATCAGGGCACCCTTGTGGGACGGGCCCTAAACTCTCCCAGGTCCTCATGTAACTGGATGTCACGAGAGCCTCACTCCCGAGTTGACTCTTGTGCCTCTGGGAAGATATCTGGTGCTGCAGCAGATGACCTTTGACATGTGGACAGAACACAAGCCCATTTTCCAGGAGGTTCTCAATGTCTAATATTCCAATATCGACTGCATGGATACATAAATGTTCGCCAACTGTTGTCTTTTACGTTCTTTAATTATTTCCAGTAAAGGGGACTCCTTAAATTTGTATTCGCTATATATACCTTTATAAGCCCTTCCGTGTTAGTAAGTAAATGAAGAGAAAACACCCCCTTCTTCAGACATGTCCTCATTTTTTGGTTCAAAAACCGTATACAGCAGATTTATACATGAGCCTCGTTGTAAAAGAAGTTAGAGATTCAAACATCGGAGTGCAAGAGCTTTGCATGTTTACGTACGCCGATCCAGCTAGAGAGCATTTTACACGAGGAGCCGGAGACCCAGTGAGGGGAAGGGTTCCAGAATGAGCTCGGTGGTGAGGGCAGCTAAACAAATGGGAGTTGGTCCTGGAGCTTAGGTGGGATAACTAAGGATGCACATCCAACATGGTTTTTGGTGTATTTCTTTGCTGCCATTACGGCTTCAGCTCCAAACACAAAAAACCTCACCTTCACATTAGTGTAACTTTTAGGCGTTGGCCACCACGTAGTTGACAAGGATCTGTTGCTTTTCTCCAAGGAAAGAAAGAGTCTGGGAGACGATGGAGTCTACTGAAAATATGCAGAAAGACATTAATGCCACACGTATGAATAAGGCCTGGTTTAGTCATCACCGATTTATCTTCTCAAACCCAGGTTAGTAGCTGGGTTTAATGACTCAGGCCCTGCTAACTCCCAGACCAAGGCCAAGGGCCTCTCCAAGAGTTTGCCCGCAGCCAGCTGGGCCAGCGCTCAAGGAAGCAGCTCCGCCTCCTTGCCTTGCTTCTGTTTCCCTATCTGGGTCAGATGGATCATCTGGGCAAGATGTGGCCTCCCCAAAGCAAAGTACGGCATGTGTGCAGGAGTTTGCTGTTCGGCGTGGGCTAGCAGGAGCGGCAGCGTATACGGGCGACCCGGGTGTGAGTGGCAAAAATGTACAGCACAGGGACCCACCAGCCGGCTTCCTCAGTCAAGAACTTGCCTTTTATTTCAATTAATACCTCTAAATCTAAAATATAATCACACAGCTGAGCTGGAACAGGACCCTGGATCTGGCCCAAAACGTTCCCTTAATGGCTGGAGACACAGAGGCTCAGAGAGTCGGGGAGGCGGCCAGGTCACACTCCCACGGCGGCAAGCTGCAGGCAAGACAGGGCTGACTGTCCTCCCTCCAGGCCGGGCCACTAGCAGGACCCCATGTGCGGAGACATCCGGTCCCCGCTGCCTGTAGGAGGCTGCAGGGCGGGGACAATGTTCGCCTGCCAATGACTGGCTGATTGACATGCCAAGGAGAGCTGGGGGTGTGGACACTCTTCCCCACTTGGCCGTGGCACTGGACACGGGAGACGTCTGGAATGTGAGGAAAAGTCTGTAATTGGGACAAAATGTTTCTTCACAGAGGGGGGACAAATACCAGGGTGCTTACCATGATCCTAAAGCTGTCTCATTTAGTGTCTGGGCTGTCATGTTCCCTGATGGGTTGTTAATCTCATCCTTCGGTAGGAATTAAGCTTGTTAGGGTGGAGATAACTTCCCTACTCCCTTCCCTAGTCCAGCGATGTCTGGCACCCACCCAGCGGCTGCTCAAGGACTATGTAAAAATAAAGTTGAGCAAGATGTGCCCCAGGCCTAGGGGACAGTACAACGGGAGTTTCTCAAAACCTCACAGGGTTTTGCAGCTGTAAAGATCCTTATGTCATCTAGTCAAAACTCCTCCAAGGCCAGAGAAGGGAGGTAATTCACCCAAGATCACACAGCAAGTCCCCGCCAGGGACCCCGGTAGAGCACGGGGTCCCTCTGCACCAACCACGACTTACCTGGGCTAGCTTTACGCGTTCTTTAAATCCTCACCAGGGACCCTCAGGTGGGCCACACCCCACACTCTAGGGTGGGATGTGATTGTTGCATTTTGTCTTCAAGGGAAAGAATGGTAAAATGAAAGAAAAAAGACGTGCCCCGCCTTCCTTCTCCCCTCCCTGGGGTCAGCGGTGGGGGGCAGCCCACACCCCAGAGGCACAGTCCTCCACCAGAGGCTGCACGCTCTTAGGGATAACAGATTTCCCAAGGCTTTTGCCTTTATGGATTCATTGTGCAGACTCAGTTGCTGTGCTGGGACTTACAGGGCTCTCTCAAAGCGAGGCAATCGCATCCGCCCTTAGAGATGTCTAGTCACTTACGAGTCCCGTGTACTATGGTAAAGGGCAGTGGAGGGGCTCGGTGGCCCGTGGCCCCTCTACCGCCTTCCCCTAAGGCCCTTAGACAAGCCTCTGGCTTAATACTGCACGTGTGTCTTCGCGTGGCCGTCGCTGCCAGCCATCTAGAAGGAACACACCTGGATACGTTTGTTGGCGCAGTGGCTCAGGAGCGGCCGGAAGCGGTGCCACCAACTTGCCAGGTGACCCTGAGCACGCACTTTGCCCCTGTCTACTTCTGCGCCCCGTTCTTGAGGTGAAGCCAGAATCGTTCCAGGTCCCTTCCTCGGCGCTGGAGGCGCCTGGCAGGAGGGGCCAGAGTGCACCCGGGGAGGAGGGGGTCCACGTGGCCCGCTTGTGCCCGCGATCTCCTTTCTCTGCCCTAGGACACGAGGCATTTAAAGCCAAGCAGAAGAACAGTTAATGCCCAGCGCGGATGCTGAAATTCGGCTTCTGCGGCGCCCGCTCCTGCACCAACGTTGATGTCCCGGAGAGCGGGGGGCCCGGGAGGGCCCGGGACCCGAGGCGTCGTGCGCGTGCGCGGGCCCGCCGCAGGGCCGGAAAGGGCGCCAGGCCGCCAGGCCGCCGGGGGTGCCCTGCGGCGTCGTGCGCGTGCGCGTGCGCGTGCCTGCCGCAGGGCCGGGAGGGGTGCGAGGCCGCTGGAGGCGTCCTGCGGCGTGGTGCGCGTGCGCGTGTCTGCCGCAGGGCCGGGAGGGGCGCGAGGCCGGGGGCGGGCCGGGTGGCGCTCGGAGCCGCTGACGTTGAAGGGCTCGGCGCCCCCCAGCCTCCGTCCGGCCGCGGGTTGGCCGCCGCCGCCGCGCTCCGCCCCCTTCCTCGGAGGACGCCCGGACGGAACCGATCGCGGCTGGTTTGAGCTGGTGCGTCTCCATGACGACACGCGCGGCGCTATAAGTAGCGGAGCGGCGGCCCGTCGGCTTTGTCAGTCCCCTCAGCCTCCGCCGCCGCCGCCCCTCTGCCAGAGCTCCGGCGCCACCTCGGGCCGGCGGTCCTCCGCGGGAGGGAGCGAGGCGGCGGGCGGCCGGCTGACGGGGGCGGCGGGGCGGCCGGCGGTCCTGCGCGCTGCGCTCGGGGGCGGTATCTCCATGGGGCTGGCCCGCGGCGCCCGTGCGCTCTGAGGTGAGAGGGGGCGCGTCCGGGCGGTTGGGAGGCGGGAGGAGGGACGGCCACGTGTCGCTGCGCGGCGGGCCGGGGGCCCGGACTGACGCCGCGCCTGGAGCTGCGAGGGACACGTGGTCGTCGCGCCGGCCGCGGGCCCCTGAGCCTGGGGAGCGGCCACCCCCCGGGGCCTGAGTTCCCCCGTGAAGCGGGACTAAGAACTCCCTGACCCTGCGAGCGCCCGGCGGCCACCGTCGCCGCGGCCCGTCCTGCCCCGGATCGTGCCGGCTTAGGGCAGCCAGGGCTGGAGGGGACCGCGGCTCACCCTTCCGAACCACGTCGGTGGGGATTCTGAGCCGGAAGCTGTTGGGAAGGCCCGCGGTGCTCTTTTAAAACCCATGTGGCAAGCCCGGCAGCAGGTGCAGACGTAGGAGCGAGCCCGTGCAGGTGTCGGGCTCCCATCGCTCAGCTCACTTTCGTCGGGATGCCCCGTTGTCCTGGAATTTTGTTCCTCTTGGTTTTCGTGTACAGAGGAAATGACCCGATGTGGAAATTCGCCGGCGTTGCTAGAGCTAAGATACGCGGTAGCCTTGTAGTGACTGTGGTAATGCATTCTCCATTAACTGTGCCTTGGACTTGTCTGTGTAAGGAATCTTTGAATGACTTAAGAGATTTAAGAAAGGCCCAGAATATTGAGATCCCAGTTCGGGCGAACAGACTTACACGTAGGAGGCAGCCCTTAAGATTTTCCAACAAAGCTGATTGTGGTTGTTTGAGAATCCCAACTAATTGGGGAGTGTGGGGAGCAGAACCTCTTAGAAAGGTCTGGGGAGGACCAAGAATGTGTTGACTTTATTTGAAGCTAAAATTGGGCATAATTTAGTTGACTTGTGAAATTTTTTTTCAGTTTGTTTAAATTGGTCTCTGTGTCTTGTATAATACTTTCCAATTGGCAGGGAAGAATTTCGTAGCAGAAGAGTGCTATCTTGTGCTCACTGATGCATCATTTTAAGTAACTTAGCTATACAGAACACTAAAAGGTGAAGTTTCTCTATACTGTAAGTTATTAAAATAAAGCTTTAAAAGATACTTAATAGTAACATATTTCAAAGTAATAAGCTCCCAAGTTTAAGCTTGAACACTGCCTAAAAGCATTTTAACAAGACCCTAACTAGCCCAGTCTGTCACTGCGTGAACCTGAGTTAAGTGTTAATTTTATATAGCCAAATGGGTTTGCTGTCCCCTTCGTCTCGACTTCCCCTAGAGGTGGTTTCGGCAATGTAGGAGGTTGACGATGGAAAGTCACGTTAGATCAAGCCTGGAAACGAGTTCTACCGGGGGCGCCTGGCTGGCTCAGTAGGTAGAGCGTGCGACTCTTGATCATGGGGTTGTAAGTTCGAGCCCCACGTTGGGTGTAGAGATTTTAAAAAATAAATAAAATCTTAAGAAAGAAGAAAACCACACAACGACCACAAAGGACAAATTCTACGATGCATGGGTTTGGATTTATGGCAGGCTCGTCTCCCTGGGCCTCTCATAGTGTCCCATGCCAGAGCAAACTGTGGCCCCGAACCATTGCCTGGCCTCTGTCATAGGCTGCAGGCACTGAAGCGGGTCGCACAGTGAAAAAAAGAAAGTCCTGCCTAGCAGAAGTTAAATAGGTTAAAATCAGTAATTTTAAGATAGCTCATTTACCAGTGTCAGATTTCGTGAAGACCAAGGACAGTGGCTCTGAATGTTATGAGCTTTATTTTTGCTTATTCGTAATTCATGTTTGCTTCCTTGCTTTTGTTATTCTTAAAGTTAGCCAAAAATTATTTCCATATGATTATTGTTCATAGCTAAGCAAGGATGAGGGTGCGTGTAAGGACAGATGAGATTTGCAGAATCACTGACTTGATGACAGGCAACACGGGTTTAAGAATGCTGATTTCTGCTCAGATACAGCTGCTGTAGTACACTGTGTTGATAGGAAGATTGCTCACTGTAAAAATACATGCATGTCATGAAAATAAAATAGCATAAAAATTAGCTCATAAAATTCTTAGGAAACTTAAGGGCACTCAGTAAGTTTAGCCTTTAGTTATTAAAAATTCTGTGTAAGACTTACTGAAAACAGAAGGTGGATGTTTATAAGGCGCCTTTCAATAATTACTGAAATGCTGTTTTAAGCGTCTAAAGAAATGAAACGGACCGTTACAAAAATTTTTCCATTTTAATGAAGTGATTCTGAAACCTGCTTTCTGTAGGTTTTTTAGCATGAATATTTGAAGTGCTTATTTTGAGGTATATAGTAGTACATACAGAATTTTAGTGTGTTGCTTTGAGAAAGCCTAGTGTTGAATCTACAGTGTCCTTGGACTGCATAGAGGTTTATGGAATCCTGTGACTTACACCTGAAATAATGGGATTCCCAAATCCAGCGAGTGAGCTATCTACAGAGAGCACTTGAGCAGCACTGCTTCCTGTGTGCTCACAGCCAGTGCCTGATCTTTCCATTTGATGTACTCCTAAGGTGGACCAGCAAATTCTGTTTATCAGAACATTTCCACTGCTGCACCTGAGGGCACGCGCATCTTCAGCGGGACTTGGAATTCCAGAGAATTGCCTTTGTGAGAAACTGGCAATAATTTCTTTAAATTCCATCTCTTAGTTTTCCATGTAAGTATTCATGGTTGTTGTTAAGAATTACTGAGTATTATATCAAAAACTAATGATGTAATGTACGGTGATATAACAATAAAAAATTTTTTAAAAAAAGAATTACTGAGTATTGGGGCTCCTGGGTGGCTCAGTCAGTTCAGCAGCTGCCTTAGGTCATCCAGGATCTACCAGGATCTAGCCCCACATCTGGCTCCCTGCTCAGCGGGGAGTCTGCTTCTCCCTTTCCCCTGGCCCCCTCCCCCCCACACTGTCTTTCTCAAATAAATAAGTAAATAAAATCTTTAAAAAAGAAAAAAAAAAGAAAAAGAATTACTGAGTATTGCTCCCGCTTCTGAGGAAATTTCTCCACCCTGTTTGCAGTTTGTTACGTTTCAGAGGAACTTCAAGAAACCATGAACAGCTTTAGTAATGCAGATTTAGACTGCCATTTCCTCGATGAAGGCTTTACTGCCAAGGATATTCTGGACCAAAAAATTAATGAAGTTTCGTCTTCTGTAAGTATCTTAAGTCGGTGCTGACAGCACAGCTTTGAAAATGCTGGGCCCATGAGTGAGAGACTTCAGTGCGGTCTTAAGGAAATGGAATGGAACTCACACGTCCTGTTAGGGAATTCAGAATTTATTAGCTGCAGATCACTCAGTGATAATAGTGATGTTCGTGTCAGTGGCCAGGGTAAAGAGAGGAGGGTTCGTTGATGGGAACGAGAGGGGAGGCTACATGTGGGATGTGTGATTAGGCTGCTGATGAGTTCCCTGCACCCACTCTTGCTGTAGGATGATAAGGATGCCTTCTATGTCGCCGACCTGGGAGACATTTTAAAGAAACACCTGAGATGGTTAAAAGCTCTTCCTCGAGTCACCCCCTTTTATGCAGTCAAATGCAATGATAGCAGAACCATAGTGAAGACCCTTGCTACCATTGGGACAGGATTTGACTGTGCCAGCAAGGTAAGCAAAAGCAGCAGGACTCAAAAATGATGATCTCAGATGGCCCTGGTTGGGCACATCAAAGTTGTGTTTCTTGGGCAATATATAGTAATGAAAGAGGGGGGACTGAACTCCCGTGTTCTCCTGTTTTTTTCAGTGATTAGCTTCCTATATATAACGTACTCTCTCATGTTTTTCAGACTGAGATACAATTGGTACAAAGTCTTGGGGTGCCTCCAGAGAGGATTATCTATGCAAATCCTTGCAAACAAGTGTCTCAGATTAAGTACGCTGCCAATAACGGAGTCCAGATGATGACTTTTGATAGTGAAGTTGAACTGATGAAAGTTGCCAGGGCGCATCCAAAGGCCAAGTGAGTGACTCCTCCGTTTGTGGGCAGGGCAGGGTCACATATGGGATCTGCACGTTGTCAAATTCAAGTTCATAGTTGTGAGATTTCTGTACTTTGGTAAAGTATAAAAGTCTGCTGGGTCAGAGGCAAAGTAGAAAATCTTAAATCCTCTTGATGAATAAAGCTGTAGGAGACTCTTGGGGTGCCTGGGTGGCTCAGTCGGTTAAGCGTCTACCTTCGGATCGGGTCATGATCCCGGAGTCCTGGGATCGAGCCCCGCATTGGCCTCCCTGCTCGGGGAGAGTCTGCTTCTCCCTTTCCCTCTGTTCTCTCTCGTTCTCTCTCAAGTAAATAAATAAAAATCCTTAAAACAAAACAAAACTTATGAGACTCAAATCACAGGGTATCCGAGCCACGAATTCTTTTTGTTCTAACCATGGCTCTAAGTGGTCTTCTGTCATGGGAAATTTGATAAAATTTTTCTGCTTCTAGGTTGGTTTTGCGGATTGCCACCGATGATTCCAAAGCAGTCTGTCGCCTCAGTGTTAAATTTGGCGCCACGCTCAAAATCAGCAGGCTTCTTTTGGAACGGGCGAGAGAGCTAAATATCGATGTCGTTGGTGTCAGGTGAGCTCTTGGTGGTGGCCTAGGGGCTAAGATACTAGACAATGCACGTTTTATAGGCTTTTCTCCCACTGTAAATAGTAATTTTCAGAAATAGCATATTCTCCTTTCTTTGCCCCAGCTTCCATGTGGGAAGTGGCTGCACGGATCCTGAGACCTTTGTGCAAGCCATCTCTGATGCCCGCTGTGTCTTTGACATGGGAGTGAGTATATGTAAACCCAATTCCGGGGCGGGGGGGTGGGGAGCAGGGCTGATAGTAACTAGACTCAGTTTTAGAATTAACCTTCTGCAGAAGTCATCCCATATTCCAGAGGCTTAAATCCATCTGCTGCATACATTTTCATGACTTGTTACCAATCTGGCTACTCGACTGACTGACTGAACTTTCCTGATTCTAGGCTGAGGTTGGTTTCAGCATGTATCTGCTTGATATCGGTGGTGGTTTTCCTGGATCTGAGGATGTGAAGCTTAAATTTGAAGAGGTAATTTATAACAAAAATGTTCATAGCTATTTTAGCAAGTTCCATTTTGGTGTAGTTCAGAACTTAAGTGTTTTTAAGTAATAACAAAAGAAATTGTACAAACATAAAAATGCCTTAGTATGATACTTTCAGTGAGTTCTGCACTATCTAAAATTGTATTTAATGGGCTTTGGTTTTCTAAACCACAATGAGTCAATTTCCCCCCAAATTGTGGGAAATAGTTGATTACTTTAGGAAAGAGCAGGTGGACTTCAGTACATCATTACCCCCAATGGGGTTTTCTAAATTTTGTACTTTTCCTTTGAACATTTTAATTGTCTTAGTCACTTATGAAGTTAAAGTGGACATCTTATTACGTGGACCATTATGTGGTGGTTGAGTTTATGGAATAGATCCACCTTCTTCTTAAAATTTTGTGAGATAGGCAGAATAGAGTTTTATTCTGTTGGCGTGTATCTGATAGCTTAAAATATTTAGGCTCCTTGATACCTCAGTAAGCAGTAATACATTTATAGTACTGTTTGATAGAATCCTACCCATAACATCTTATAAAGGATGGGGGGTATCCAGAGGGGAATCCAGATGAAACCACAGGGATATGCAGGCTGGGTTTAGGGAGATGCCAGTTGGTTGGTTTTTGTTTCGCTGCCGTCGCCCGGTAGTACACCTGCTGACGCCTGCGCTCACGTTTGTTCTAGCCTGTCACTGGTTCTCACTCTGCCGTGAGTTCCCCTTGATGACTGTCCTCGTCTGTCCCCGTCTGTCCCTTGTAGATCACCAGTGTGATCAACCCAGCCCTGGACAAGTACTTCCCGGCCGACTCGGGGGTGCGAATCATAGCGGAGCCCGGCAGATACTACGTTGCCTCAGCCTTCACGCTCGCAGTGAACATCATTGCCAAAAAACTCGTATTAAAGGAACAGACAGGCTCTGATGGTACGTATAAAGGACGAGTCACGCAAACAATGAATCCTGGAACACTACATCAAAAACTAATGATGTATGGTGATTAACATAATAAAATTTAAAAAAAAGGATGGATCATTGCACACGTAGCTGTACGTTGGTACAGAAAGTGGTAATTGAGACTCCTGTGCCTTTCCAGATGAAGATGAGTCGAGTGAACAAACCTTTATGTATTACGTGAACGATGGAGTGTATGGATCGTTTAATTGCATCCTCTATGATCATGCCCACGTGAAGCCCCTTCTGCAGAAGGTACTTCTGAACGTAGTATATACAGCAGTGAGGATGTGGGGTCATAAGCAGGGTAACTGGTTACGTTTTTCTCTCTCAAATGTAGAGACCCAAACCAGATGAGAAGTACTATTCAACCAGCATATGGGGACCAACATGTGACGGCCTGGATCGCATTGTCGAGCGCTGCGACTTGCCCGAGATGCACGTGGGCGATTGGATGGTCTTTGAAAACATGGGTGCTTACACGGTTGCTGCTGCTTCTACTTTCAACGGGTTCCAGAGGCCGACTATCTACTATGTGATGTCGGGGCCGACGTGGTTAGTGACGACACATTTCATGGTTTGATAAGAGCAGGTTTCTGCTGGCTCTTGTCTGGTTGAATAAGAAATCGTCTTGTTTAGATTAGATGTAAATACTAACAAGGTTCTTAAAAATAGTTGTTTTCTGCCTGTATTAGGAGTATATGCTTTAGAGGGGCGTCTGTGTGGCTCATTCAGTTAAGCGTCTGCCTTCGGCTCAGGTCATGGTCCCAGAGTCCTGGGATCGAGCCCCGCCATCGGGCTCCCTGCTCGGCGGGAAGCCTGCTTCTCCCTCTCCCACTCCCCCTGCTTGTGTTCTCTCTCTCTCTGTGTCAAATAAGTAAAATCTTAAAAAAAAAAAAAAAAATATATATATATATATATATATATATACATATATATATATATATATCTATGCTTTAGAAGATTTGGGAAATACAAATGGAAAGAAAATTCTCTGGTGATACTGATCTGTATTTGTTTTCAGATTTTTATGAAGGTGTAACTATTTCAAAAAAAGCCTAGGGTATTTCTATATAAATAGAATATTGTAATGAGCGCACATGACTTGTGCTTTCCCTGTTACTGAAAAGGTGGTCCTGAAGAAAGGCTTGCTTTAGAAATACACTGAACTGCTTCCTGATGACGTAGTAGCCGAGGAAGTAAATAGGCTCATGAGTAAGTGACTCTCATGAAGCTGCCGAGTCCTGGGGACTCAGGGTTTCTGAATGTGCCCCTTCTGTCTCTCAGGCAACTGATGCAGCAGATCCAGAACCACGACTTCCCGGCCGAAGTGGCGGAGCAGGACGTCGGCACCCTGCCTGTGTCCTGTGCCTGGGAGAGCGGGCTGAAGCGCCCCCCGGCCACCTGTGCCTCCGCCAGCATCAACGTGTAGGTGCCTCTCCTGTAGCTGTTACCTTCGAGTTTAGCTGGAATTGGGGGACTTGGGGGGGACCGTTTAACTTAATTCTTGCTAGTTTTGAAATGTCTCTGAGTAGGGTTGGCACGGATGCAACAGTATGGAAGACTAGGAGATGGGGTCACTTATCTGTGTTCCTATGGAAACTATTTGCATATTTGTTTTATATGGATTTTTATTCAGTTTTCAGACACGCTACTAAGGCGCGCCCCCTGCCGCTGAGCAAGCGTTTGTAGCTTGAACACTGCAGGGCGGGCCGGAAGCTTAGTGTTGTGACCTGTTTTAAAAATAAAGTATCTTGAAATAATGAGGCATTGGGGAATTTTTACAATGTGTCCATTCCAAACGGCTCACCTTGAATGTGTTTTATAAGTGGGAATTGATGTTTTGTCCCACCTGCTGAGAAAGTTGTCCCAGAGGACTTAGGAGTTGGTGGTCTTCAGTATTTTGAAAATCTGTCGAAATGCCATCTTCCTGTTCAGCATTTTTATTTCAAGTACATGAGTCTTGTATGAAGTTTGCTGTGGATCCTCACAGAGAACAGTGGATTTAGCCCGCATGTAGGGAGAAGGAAAAGCGTGGGTGAGGCAGGCCGTCCCCTCTGCTGCTGACACAGCTCGGCCCGCCCCGAATGTCCCCAGAAGTGGCTGTGAAGGAGCGCCTAGAGCCCTTTGCTAACTGCCTTGTGTCAGGGCTGTGCCCCGGGAAGGCCCCAGAAGCCCCCCGAGCGCTGCCTGCGGGACCCATGTTCCCTTCCCACTTGTCTTCTCTCCGGGGACAAGTTGCAGAGCTGCAGGTTAGGAATGTGGTACAACATTTGGCACTTACTTTAATAAATTCAACAATTATCCTGTCTTGTAGATCTCTACCTTCTTTGACCTTGACCACTGGCCTTTTATGTTCTTTTACTCAACTCGTACCCCTACCGCCCCCGAAAAGGACATCAGGCTCTCATACAGCGTAACCCCCAAGATGAGAATGTCGAATCGTGCAGTAGCCATACGTGGGGAAGGAAGGCCGTGCAAAAGCCAGACGTAGCCCTAGGATGCCACTAGTCCCCGCTGTCATTGAGCAGCATTGTCTCACCGGCTCCAGCAGGGGGCCATGGGAAGACCAGAGTCCGGATGGGAGGGAGTACTGCAGCTCCTTTCATCTCGGGGAGTAAGTGAAGCCAGGTCCTCCAGCTAGGGCTGTATGAGTACATTTACTAAAGGATTTGAGGGGAATGACCTGTTCTCTAAAAAGCCACCGTCCCCCCGCCCCCCAAGACCCAAGTTCCACATGGACACTGCATTGTTGTGGTTGCACAGTCCCCCCTCTTCCTTGGCTGCTCAGCCAGACACGGGCTGGGCATGTCCGCAGCTCTGCTCTCCCTTCCTAGACCTGAGAATGTGGATTTAGTTGCCATACGTACATACATTCATCAGGAGCTACAAACAAAATAGTTCTGACTGGAGTGGGGGCCAAGGGGAGGGAAAAACCTCTTAAAGTGACCGTTTGTCCCGCTTCTGTGAGCACATCCTTTTCTGACTCCTCAGGATGTTCAAAAGAAAGGAATTGGTGTTGAGGAATGGGAGCTAGTCACCAAGTCTGGAATCTTGGTAAATTAGGCCTTCTACCAGGAAGGGCTTGAGATCTCCTAGTGGCAGCAATGAGCTTGGATGGAAAAGAGAAAGGGCTTTCCACTCGAAGTATGCTAAGGATCTGGAAACTGCTCTTCTCTCAGCCAGTCCCCACCCAGCTGTCCAGTGCCAGTGGGGACAGAAACAGCTCTAGGTTGTCCTGTTCCACCCACATAACAGCCTCAGCCTCAGCCTCACTCCCGACAGTCTGCTTAAATTGCTTGTAAGCGCCCAGAGTTTCTGGGCTCTGCCAGGGCCACATTTGGGTCTGGAGGGTAATGTGGCCTGGCTGGGCCAAATGGCCACCTCTGGTCCTTACACCTGGGAGTGGGCAAGTGAGTTTAGCCAAAGAGGATGGAGATCTCAGATGCTGGATATGTGTCAACACTCCTCCAAGACCCTCCAGGTCCTAGGTTGCCGTGTGCAGTTACCTATTGCCATGTGGTGAAAGATGGCACTGCCTAGGGGCACCTGCGTGGCTGGTTGGTTGAGCGTCTGACTCTTGATCTCAGCTCAGGTCATGATCTTGGGGTCGTGAGATCGAGCGCCACGTCGGGCTCAGCACGGGGAGTCTGCTTCTCCCTCTCCCTCTGCTCCACCCCACACTTGAGTGTGAGCTCGCTCGCTCTCAAAAAAAAAAAGAAATGGCACTGTCTAGTCATTCACAGAAACCGGACACTTCCAGACTTAGAGTGTGAAGTGACTATGGCTCTGGGCAGCGGGTGAATTTTCCTCTGAATGTGCTGGAGACTCCAGATAGGCCCCCCATGGGAAGGGACCCAGAGCTCTCAAGCTGTTGGTCCAAGATGAAGGCAGTGGTCTCAGCCTGCATTCAGTTCACTCGGGGGAGCATCTTCTGAATACGGATCGTAGGGCCCACCCCACACTCCAGAGATGGGGTAGTGTGGGGAAACTGGGCCAGTGCCTGGAAAGTGCAAGAAGAGCCTCCCCAACTCCTTACATAGTCCATCGGAGGTGAGAGTTGTAACAGAGCAGACACAAAATTAACACATTTGAAGTCAAAAAGGTAAGGGACAAACAACCACATGAGCCCAGGGCTGACTTTCTAAATATCGGAAGGCTCCGGTCAATAAAAGGACAATATAATAGAAAGTAGACAAGTCACAAACATGGATTTACAGAAAAGTCCGAGTGTGAGACTTCCAAACTCGAGAAACGCACATGAAAACAGACTACCCCATGTCAGGTGGGCAGACGGAGGGGTTGCCTCGGCCGCTGGCTAAGCAGACGTGCTCACGCTAGACGGGAAGGGAACTGGGGGGGTGATCTCTTCGGAGGCCACTGGGCAAAACCACAACCCAAACTGACGCAGCCGTGTAAGGATTTCCTGACAGAAACCCCCTCACAGGCTCTTCACTGCACTGTTCACAGCACACGTTGGAAACACGCCACGTGTCCACTGAGAGGGACAGGCAAGATGACAGAGGGCCGGGGCCGCGGCTGCTCGCACCGGCAGGAGCTCGTGGGGCCCGCCTCCCAGCCACAGTGCGGACGAGCAGGGTGAGGAGCAGCGTGTCGTGCACTGTGTGTGTGTGCACGTGTGTGTACGCGCATTCCCGTGTGCACGGGGCCTTTTGGGAAGAACCGACGCCCGGGTGGGGGGAGCATCGGGGCCCGAGGAGGCTGCACAGCACCTTCTGCGTGTGTCCGCATCACTGATCTTACTACAGAGACCACGAGCCTCCCAAGCGAGGAGAGAGGCTCCGAAATGAATTGCGGGCGTCCGATGGCACGGCGGTGGGCAGAGGCAGGCCACGTGGCTCCCACGTCCACTTGGCGCTCCTAGCCTACACAGACGTTGCTGAGCTTGAAGCCAGAGAGGCCAAGTGACTCGTCTAAGGGAGCCAGTGAGTCGGGAGGACCTAAGAGGAAGGAGGTGTCCGCTTCCCTGGCCAGTCTGTGGTCCCGGTCACTCACTGAAGAAAAAGAGCCGTGGCGGGAACGTGGCCGGGGACGTGGCTCCGGGCCCTTGCTCTCCCTCGGTCTCCTTCCCACTCGGGCCGGCAGCAGCACCCGTGGCTTTGAGCCCCGGCCAGTGGGCGCCTGGAGCTGCGCACACCCAGCCCCTGCCTCCCTACCAGTGACAGGGCCCCACCGTAGCCGCCGACCCCTACAAGCGAGGCTTTCGAGTCCCTCGAGTCCCTCCCTGGCAGCTGTTCCGAGGGAGGGTCAGGGACGCTCAACGAGGCTCATCGGAATGTAGTGCCCGGAGGGAAAACGCCCGAGACGTCCTTGCTGCTCTTTCTGGGAGCGGAGGATCGTTCCATTGTTCATCCTCTCTGCTGACTAGAATGGGGAGGGTCATGAGCAGAGTGGCCCTGGGGGTGGCCTGGCCCCTGCAGCTTCTGACCCCCCCCGGGGACTGTGCACACTCAGCTCCCTGGCTTGACAAGGGGAGCTGCCAGACTCAGCAAATAAAAATATAAGATTCTGCGTGGGACAGAGATTCGTTGTCTGAAACTGAAATTTAACTGGGCAACACTACCGAAAGGCCTCCGAGTCCTGGGTATCAGGAGCCCAGCCTCAGCCTCTGGGCACTGTGTGGCCCACAGAAAGTCAGGTGCTCCTCGGAGCCTCAGTCTCCTTATCTGACAAGTGGAACAGGGACAGAAAGCTGTATGAGGCAGGCCCAAGTGGCTCTGAACCCAGGCGGGGAGGCCTTGGGGATCGGCACCCCAAGCCTGAGACCGCCCTCCCGGCTGCAGCCACCAGGGGGCAGCAGCACCTCGTGCTCCAGGCTCCTCTGCTCAGCTGGGAGCTGTGACCAAACTGTCAGGTCACACAGTCACTCAGCAAACCCTTGACCAGGGCCCCCGAAGAGCCCTGACTGTGCCAGGAGGGCCGTGGGAACAGGACATGCTCTGGCTCAGACGGAAATCCAGGGCCGGCCACAGCAGTGGATCTGGGGCTTTGAGGAAGGGGCTTCAGGCAGCCTGGGCCAAGACCAGGCCACTGCCCCCCAAAACTCTTCCTGAGCCCCAATAGGTGAAGCCCATCCCCCAGCCCAGCTGTCGCCCCTCCTGTCTCACACCTGCTGCACCAGCCCTGTGAACAGCCTTGCCGCCCTCGCCTTTCCAGAGTGGGTAACTCTGGAACCCAGCCACCTCCGGAGGTGACCTGGTGACCCTGCCCACTGCCCCACTTGCCCTGGACAAGGCCCTCCCTGTCCTCTCCTGTAAGACGGTGACGCTGAGGCTTGGCCTCCCTGCTGCAGTGTGGGGGTAGGGGAGGCAGAGGGGCGCTGCTCTCAGGGGATCCCTCACCCACTGCGCTCTCCTTGGAGCTGGGGTCCAGGTCCCTGCCTGTCTCCATGCATCGGTACCTAAGGCTACCAGCGCCATCCCCATCTTCACATGGTCCCAGGCCCACGTTCTTCCCACACCAGAGCTGCCCCCACGGGGGTGGGGGTCCAGTCCTAACCCTGGCTCTGGTCCCATGGCCCCCACATCCGGGGGATCGAGGAGCCCTTTGGCAGCCCTCGCTCTGAGCTGGAGAGCCTGAAGGGCAGATGTCGACCCAGGGGGTGGCTTCACCCGGCCCCGAGGCCCTGCAGCCCTTCCCTCTGGCAGCCGACGTGCAGGAGAGGACAGGGAGGGCCTTGTCCAGGGTCACGGGGCTCCTCAGTGGCCAAGCTGAGACCCGTACCTCTGCCTCGGGGTCCAGGGCCGCTGTGGTGCAGCTCCAGGGAGTAGGGATGGGCCGCGCGGCGACTCTCAGTCATCATTCCCCGGCCACTAATCCCATGCTGGGCCTGGCACTGGATCCAGGGGCAAAGGGGACCGGAAGGAGATGGATGGACAATATAAGGTCCATGTGAGGGAAGCAGCGCTGGGAGTGAGGGGAGCGGGCGCGGGGGGCTGTAGGCACTGTCTGCGGGGAGGCGGGGAGGGCTTTCTGGAGGAAGGGACATTTGCATGTAGTCTTAGCAAGGGCCCGGAGTGTGGGTGAGCATGAGGTTCAGGGAGGAGGAGGAGGGAAGGCTACTGTCGCCTAAACTGGGCTGGGCTGGTCTCTGCCCGGGACGTGCCTGGCCGTGTGTCCGTGACACCAGCACACGGACAGACAGACGCACGCTCCGGCCTGGACCGGCCAAATCCACACCGCTGGTCCCCAGACGCACACGGAGGCACACGCACAGTGCAGGGGGCACCGTGTGGGGGCTAGTTCTGATTCTGCTACTGACGTCTGGGACCTGAGCGAGCCTGAGGGGCCTGGCTGACGGCTCGTAGAGAGCTGGGAGCCGGCGGTGGGTCTGCGGGGCCAGCCCGCTCCCTTCCCGGGGCTCGGCCAGCGGCCTGCAGGTGGAGCATGCGCACCGCGAACGGAGCAGCGCGGCCCGGGCGCAACAGCGGGGCGGGGCGTGCGCGCGCGGAGGGCGTGCGCGCGCGAGCGGGGGGCGCACCCATGCCACGGGCAGGGGAGACGGGCCAGGACGGACCCAAGTGGGCCCTCTCGTGAGCTGCAGGAGTCGGGGGGCCGGGCGGGTCCTCAGAGACGGCTCCCCTTTGGGTCTGAGCCCAGGGACGCCCCCCAGCCCCCAGGAAAGCCTCAGAAGCTGCTGGGAAGAGCCCGTGGGTGATGCAGGGGGAGAGGCCCACTCTTCGCCTCGGGGGCAGCTGCCTTTCCCCCCAGGCGCCTGCGCGAGTCAGGCGGCCCTCACCGCATGGCTCCTCCGGCCCCGCGCCCTGCGTGGCGACCCGCACGGCCATGGCCCAAGCTCGCCCGTGGAGCGTCCGCTCCGTAAACACGCGTCCCTCCAGGCGCAGGCTCCCAGGGCCCCCGCCCCACTGCGTCTCCCACGCCGACCGTGCCTTCACCCCTTCTCTTCTGACGGGCCTTCTGGATGTCCCCCGAGCCAAGGAGAAGGCCGAGCCGCGGGGCTCAGGCTCCAGGCAGACCGCCCAGGGCATCCGGCCTGAGGGAAAGCGGCGGAGGCGCCAGGCCCTGAGAACGGGCCCGCGGGGAGGACGCCCCTCGGCCGCTGCCGGGGATCAGGCCTGGGTGCCGCAAACGCGGCCCCCGCTGAGCCCTACTTAGGGACGCACGGACGAGCCCTGCATTTCCCCAGACACGTGGGGCCCTGAAGGCGGCTTCAGCTCCCTGAGACCATTCTGTAATTAGGGGGAGCCCCAGCTTGGGTCCTTGGGAACCTATCCCGGGCTCCAGTCCCACATCTGCCCCTCCTTTCTGGGGCAAGTGACTGCCCTATACCCAGTGGATCCATCTGTACCACGTGGGTAGCAATGCCCGGCTGCAGGCTGATGGGACGTGTACATTAATACATTCAACAGCATCTGTCCTAGGAAAACCTCAGCAAACGCGGACCCACGTTTTGCTGGCTTAATGCTGGTTCCCACCGAGGAGGCCAGCCCACCCAGAGAAAGCCTGAGGCTGCAGTAATGAAAAGCCCGGGTTCAGAGTAAGGGGGGGTTAGCACTGCCCTCACGGGGGTTGACCCTGGCCTACCCACATGAACGGCCTTGGACATCACACCCCAACCTCCCCACTCTCCCCTCCACATCCCAGGGCTTCGAAACATGTTCCTACTTCAGGAGTTGTTCCTATCGCTGTATTTCCTCCAGGCCGGGGGGCGGGGGGGGACACTGAGCTGGGGTGTCAGAACTGGAACGGTCCATGGAGACATCGTGCTGGGGCAGGGGTGCTCAGTCCACAGGAGGAATGGAGAGCTGAGCCACAGCCTTTGAGCTGCCCCTGGGGCACACTGGGATCCTGTGTTTTCTGGGCAGGACCACACGGGTCCTGGGCAGAGTCACAGGAAATGCAGACCAGATCAGGGCCACTTTCTAGAAGGCCTACTTTAGACACATACATTATTAGGTCTGCAGTCTAGAGTCTGAGGGATACATAAGAAACTCCTAAGGAACTTGAACCAACTTGAGGTGCCCATACAGGATGGCAGAGGGTCTGGGCTCCCCAGGGCAAAGAGAAGGCAGGATGAGACCCTCATAGGAGAATGGGGACGCAGGGAAAAAGGGGCAGGCCCAGGCCTGTAGTGCAAATTACCAGGGAGGGACAGGAGACCTTACAATCTGCTCCAGAAGAGCCTGCTCCAAGATAGAGGATTCTTACTGGGAAGGTAGCTGGGACCAGTTTTGAGTTCAATTGTGGGTTCTTTCCTCCTTGGATGAGCTGAGCTTTCCTGGCATATGGATACCATCTTTAGGGCTACTTCCCCTCACTCTCAGGTAGCAGTGGACTCCCTAGAGAATGGCCACACTGACTTCTGTGAGCTCCTGCTGGCGCAGGGTCGAGGACCCCCAGACCCACATCTTCCACATTTAGGCAGAAGCACTTGTGATAGTTTCTTGGTTTTTTTTTTTTTTTTTTAAAGGTTTATTTATTTGAGGGAGAGAGAGAGCACAAGGGGGGGGAGTGGCAGCACAAGGCGGGGGGAGTGGCAGGGGAAGGAAAGATAAACTTAAGCAGACTTGGTGCTGAGCGCGGAGCCGGATGCGGGCTCGATCTCACAACCCTGAGATCACAACCTGAGCCGGGAAACCAAGATTCAGACGCTTAACCAACTGTGCCACCCAGGTGCCCCTGATAGTTTTATGTACCATTTTGACTGGGTCATGGGGGCCCAGATACCTGGTTAAACATTATTCTGGGTGTGTCTATGTGGGTATTTCTGGATGAAATTAACATTTCAGTTAGTCAACTGGATAAAGCAGATAGATGGCCCTTCCCAATGTGGGTTGGCCTCAGCCAATTCGTTGAAGGGCTGAATAGAGCAAGACTCAGTTAAGGGAAATTTTGCTCTGTCTGAGGGTCTTGAACTGGAATGTCGATCTCTTGCCTTCAGACCCTTTCTTGAATTATGCCATCGGCTCTCCTGGGCGGAGCTCCAGCTTACAGATCTTGGGACTGTTCAGTCTCCAGAATCATGTGAGCCAATTCCTTATCATCAGTGTGTGTGTGTGTGTGTGTGTGTGTGTGTGTGTGTGTAGATCTCCTGTTGGGTCTGCTTCTCTGGAGAATCCTGTTCCAGCAGTCCTTCCCATCTATGCCCCTCCCAACCCATTCCAAGCGCTGAAGCCCGCCCCAACAAGCAGTATTGATTTAACCTTTTTTGCAAAATTCAAGTTCCTCACTGGGAGGGGAGACCCCCCTGGGCCAGGCAGAGATGTCAAGGCATGATCTTGCCATTTTTAGCAATGGAGGGTGCTGCCCACCGAGGCCCAGAGCTGTGGGTACGCAGGGAGCTGCGCCGTGAACCAGCCTCTGCTAGGACCACTGGCTCGTTAGGCACTTGCAGACGGCCCAGTGTTCCTACTCAGAGGCATGTATCTTACAAGATTACTAACAAAATAGCCACGGTCCCTGATGGCCTGTGAGGCAGGCTCTGAGCTGCATGCTCTGCCCACTTACCTCCATCACCCGCCTCTCCATTTCACCCCTTTCACCAGCGAAGACACCGAGGCTCTGAGAGGTCCCACAGCCCAAGGCAGGCAGGTGAGACTGCTGGGGCCCATCTCGGAAACAGAACTCCAGTCCCGTCCAGCCCTTCCCACTGCCGTGCCCTCTGGGGAAGGTGAGCCCTCCTCAGCCAAGGGTACATCTTGACTGGCCAGTCACGGTCACCTCACACCCCCACCAAGGTTCTGACTGACCTGGGTTCCAGCCAATGGGAAGAGAAGCTGATGAGGAAGACAGGGTTGCTTCTCTTCTTGCCTGTGGAATGCTGTGTCAGCTGAACTGTGGGGACCCCGAGAAGATAAGTGTGAGGACAAAAGCTAAATGCGAGATTGAGGGGCGGGGGTGGTGGGGAAGGTGCAGGGAACCTGGGGGGCCCCAGTGATGCTCTCTCCAGCTGCTGGATTAGCCAAGCCTACAGCACGCTGCCTTTGGACTTCTCGACATGTGGGACAAACATCCTATGGTAGAAGCAACCTCTGTTCGGTTTTCTGAGGCTGGGACCAGAGGTGTCCCTCCAGCCACAGCCGGAGAAACCAGGTCTCCTTCCCGGCCCGTGCTGATGGCCCTGGTCCCCGCTCTGTCCTTGCAGGGCATGTGCTGTCCTGCTCCCTTGCTGATCAAATGGGGGCAGGGTGGGACGGGCGGGGAGGGAGGCAGGCAGAAGCCTGAGAGTCAAACCTGCCAGGGACGGTCACCTTTTATTTCCACAAGTATTTCTTGGCACGAATGGGGCAGATATTGAAGAGCAGGCTGCACAAGATTTATGGACACAGGGACACGAGAGGGGCCGAGTTTACCGACAGCAACTGGCCCTGCTGAGTCTACCTTGACCCGAGGGTCCTGAGCAACCCGGGGGCTCTCACAGGCCAACACAAAACTCGGAGAATTCCATTTATTTGATCATTTTTAATACAGGAAATGCCAGACCAATCAACAAGGACGACAGACCTTACACAGATGCCTGCATTCACTACGTGGACGGGACGGTCTCCACGGCACTGGGCACGCATGCATTTCCTTGGAAACGGGCAGATCGAGAGCGCATAAATACCACAAAATAACCGGGCTCCGGGGCGGATCACAGGCCACGGGGGAAACCACGCTTCACAGGCAACGGAGGCATGAAACACGGGACCTACACGGCACATTTCACTTCACCAGAGGCATAATTTATACACGAAAAGGAAGGAGGCCCCGGTATCTATACGTGCAAGCAGCTTTGGTCAGAGGAAACCACGAGCGAGGTGGAGCCATGCACGGGGAGGGCTTGCCCGTCTACTCTCCCTCCGGTCTCGTCCCCACCTTGCCCACGGTCACCTGCCATCACAACATACAACAGCTGGCCTTGTCTCCATCTTAGAAGCCCCATCCATGTCCTCAGCGGTGCTCTCGGGGCTCCCTGGGGCGGGGGAACACCCCAGGAGCCAGAACTGTGAGGCCTGTGTGGAAACACCTCCCTGGGGGGTGGGGGGCGCCCTGGGGGGCCGGGTGGGGGCAGGAGGAGGCCAGGTGGAGGAGGGAGGCACAGCCACCGGGCCGGGCAGGTGCCGCGTGTCGCCTGGGCCCCGGCCGAGAGCAGGAATGGTGGAGGAGGCATCCACCTGTGCAAGCAAAGCTTAGACGGCGAGACGAGCCCGTGTTTCTCTGCCGCTGTCCGGACGCCCGGCCCCTCAGAACTGACTGGCACTGCTGGGGTCACACTGCAACAAGCGGACGATGGAGGGGTCGCTCTTGGCACCTTTAATGAATTCTTCCAGCGACAGTTTGCCTGTGGCACGGGAGAGAGGAGAGGCGGGGCTCAGCCAGTGCTCCGCGGTCTTCGCACATCCAGAGGTCCCATCCCCGTCGGGGGACGCCCCCTTTGCCCTAAGTCTCGCACCTTCCCGAAGCTGGACCAAAGTGAGGCTCCACCCGCCCTGCACACATTTCTGGAAAAATCCCTTTTCGCTTTCACGGCTCATGGCAAAGCATCGGGCAACTTAAAGGACACACCCCCAGTACGACAGGGGCTGTGGCTTGTGGGATAATGTAAATCCTTTTAGAAGCCGCCCCAGGCTTTAGGTAACAAAACTGTGACCCCATTGCTGCTAGGGCCAAGAGTAGGAAAGCGGGTTTGAAAACTGAAGTGAGTTCCGGGGGAGCTGATGTTGGGGACACCCACGGGCCCTCCTCGGCGGTCCCTCTCCCAGGACCCCCCAACCCCGACGGGGAAGGACCTAGGTTTGAGGCTGGCTCTGTTCCGGCGGGCTCATGCCTTGGGGGAGTCTGCAGCTGTGAAGCCGTGGTGACATTGACCCCGCGGGACAGCAGTAAAGGGGCTAAGGAGCTCGTGGCCTGCGCCACGCCGCCACGGGCCACGCCGCCACGGGCAAGCTACCAATCTTTCACGGCTCAGGATCTTCAGCCGCAGCCTGGCCTGGAGAACGCGCCCAGCGGGCTGCTACCAGGGAGCCAGGAGAAGGATCCAGAGGCCCCCAGGCAGAGACCTCCCGCCAGCCCACTGCCAGGGAGGGACACCCCCTCCTCCCGGCCCCCAGCAGGGGGCAGGTGGGCTGGCCCCAGCGGAGACTAAACAACACCAGGGCTCAAGGATGGTCTGGGAAGCAACCCCTTCAAAGGAGGAGAAACTCTCCGGGACCCTCTGCTTACACAGAGGGGCTACTGGGCTTTGCTTCTCTCCTATGGTTGGTGGCGACTTTTACCCGCCACTCCCCCAACTCTGACCACTCAGATCGAGAAGCTTCTGAAAGCACAGCCCCCTCCTCCTGGCAGACAGCGGGGCAGGTGAGGGGCCGATGGGGGGCAAGAGGGGCCCTGGGGGTTCCTGAGCACGGTCTGGGTCTGTCCGGCAGCGGTCAGCGTGTTCCTGGCGATCGGCCAGTCTCCCATCACACGTACAGCCAGGAGGGGTGTGAACAGGAGAGGTTTGTGCTGGAGGAAACCCGCCAGGTACTCCTGACCCCTGGATGGAGGGGGCAGGGAAGGTGAGACAAAGTGTAGGGCCCTGCTCACTCCTGAGCAGCCCCCTCAAGAGGGGGTGCCCCTGAGCACCCCTGCCTTCACCCTCATCTCTCCAACATCGACCCTCCCTTCCCTCCCCGAGGCCCAGGGACAGATGCACACTGGGGCTCACAGAGGTGCCCTGCCCCACTGGGCACAGACTCAGGTTCCCCGACAAGCTGGGAAGACACGGCCCTGCTGGCCCTCCAAAGGGACGGGGTCGCGCAGGCTCAGGCAGGGGAGAGGGGTTGACAGCGCAGTGCCCAGGACTCTGTGCTCACAGCTTTCTGGGCATGGTCTCATTGAATCCTCACAACCACATGAGCCTGAATTTGTGAACCCCATTTCACAGAGGAGGAAACCAAGGCTGAGGAGAGCCAAGACTCGGTGCAGGTCCGTCGGAACCCGAAACTCTGCGCCCTGCTACCCTGGAGGGTGAAAGACAGGTTTTAAATCAGCCCATGGGCAATGCCAGGCACAAGGCTGTCTGATTTTACACACGACCGTGTTTGGGAAACTGTTCCTATGCTGTCTGGTGCGTCCGATGTACCTTCAGCCGCCTGTGGTCACACAGTAAACCCCATCCCTGGGCTGGCTCGGTCCTTAAACTCATTTGCCAAAAGCACTTCAGAGTTTACAGAGCATTTCCTCCTGCATTAGCTTATTTTTCATCTCCAGCACAACCCAGGGGGTATTTCCTTTTCTATTCTAAATGTCCCATTTCTTTATTGTTCAAAAGCAAATCAGACCTGACTCTGGGACTGCACTTGACAAAGCCGGCAGGAGGCCTGGACCCACCAGGTCGTGGCTGCTTGCTCTTACGTGGATCCTGCAGAGCCTCACTGAGAAGGCACCCCAACAGAGCCCCCGGGGGCCACTGGGGAGCCTGCTGTCTCAGGATGACAGCAAGGGCCCCACCATCCAGGACCCTTGATCCTTACCTTCCCCCCAACCCAAACAGGGCCCAGGTGCCGTCAGCACCCCTGCCTCCCCCTCCCTGAGACACATCCATGAGGCTGACAGTCTCCCCTGTTTAAGAAGCAGGGACACTAGGGCTCAGGGGAGACAGGGTATGTCCTGAGGACAGAGTCAGAGTCTCCCTGACTCTGAATCCTGCCTCTTCCCTCAGGACAGCTGTCCTGGCTGCACAAATCCAGAGGGGAGCTGGGGGAGGCCTGAGGAGCTGCCGAGGGAAAGGGAAGTGTTCCAAACATACCTCTGCTCTCAGTGGCCCTGCGCGCGCGCACACACACACACACAGACACACACACACTCTCCTTACCGTCATTGTTGGTGTCCATCTGCCTGAAGATCTTGTCCGTTCGTTTCTCTGGAGTGGACTCATCCTCGGGCATTTTCATCACAGAGGACACCATTTTGTATATAGCCTGCAAAGAGACACGTAGAAGCATGTGCTCAGAGATTCTGGAATGTTCCTGAGCAGATGGGGCAGGTGTGAGCTTCCACCCAGGCCACAGCAAGGCATGAAGAGGTCGAGATGCGAGCAGCCTTCAAGACCCTTCCTCAGCTTTCTAGAGGAACATTTCTAGAATGTTCCATGGTGGCTATCACAGATGGCACGCTGGGCAAAGGCAGCCAGACCAATTTACGTGAAGCTCGAGAGCAGGCAAAACACCACCACAGTGACAGCGCTGAGACTGGGGGCTGTCTGGGGTGGCAGGCGGCATGGTGCCCGGGAAGGAACTTGCGGGAGCCTTCTGGGGGGCTGGGAATGTCTGTAACTCACCGAGGGTGGTGGTGGTCATACAGGGATATATGTACCTGATCCACCACACTGCACACAGCTGTGAGCATTTTACTCTGTGACTGTTAGACCTCCGTTTAGAACAAGAAAGATTTTGTCCCTGAAACCCATAGGGAGAACCACATCACGAGCCCCAGAAAGGACCGGCAGATAGCTCAGGTCTCTCCAGAAGGATGGAGAACCTCTTCAGAGCACCTCACAGCACAGGCAGTGTGCGTCTCCCTGGGACAGGACATCCTCTTGGGACCGGGCCACACAGCACATCCAAGTGCAGAGCCAAAGGCAGCAGCGGCCCCTCCAGGGTCTTGACAGACTTCTGAAGTACCTAAAACACCATTCCATGCTGAGAAAGGTACAGGAGGTGAGAATCCCACCCGCCAGGCTGAGAGGCCATGGGGAAGGGTCTCAGGGTCTGCGGACGGGTGTGGCCGCATAGCAGCCAGATCCCATTTGGACAGGTATGGCGCCCACCCCTACCCCGTACATGCTGTTTTGAAGAATCCCACTGGCGTGTCCCAGTTTTGGCCAGGCCGGTCTTCTCAGCCAGTGATAGGCATGCCCGTTTGCGAAAGGGGCGACAGACAGGTAGGTAGGATTCCAGGGAGACAGAATTCTTATTTCTATCACCTCTTATAGCTAAGAACCAGAAGTGACAGTTGAACCACAGAGGTCCCCAAACCCGTGTTGATTTATTCCGTGTGAGAACCACCTATTAGGGAAATGGGCTGGTCACTCCTCGGGCCATTTGCAGCTGGTTTAGGAGTTCATGGGTTTGAAGCTCTTTGCTCAAGACTTAGCTCCTGAGCCGAGACAAGACTTACATGTAGACAATGCCTCTTCTGAGGAATCCTAGAACCGAATCCCCCAGGCTCCAGGAGTAGGGCACTGGGGGGCACCAGGGAGCAGGTCTGGGGTTCTTTACTCTCACAAACCCAGGCACCCAGTGAAGTGAAGAAAACTCGGTTTCTTTCTGGAAAACAGCCTCACCTGCCAGAGCTGTTAATAGGCATGAAGGTGAGGAAAAAAGGTCTCACGAAGAAGTGTTCCTACTGCGTCAGACCTTATTATTCCACGACCACTAATATTTCAGTTTTCCTTTACCACGGCATGCTCCTGGGGACGTGACATGCCGTGTGTCGCATTCTCAAATACGGGGACTCGAGAAGGTCTTAGTAGGTGCCTTCTGCAAGAATCCAGGGACCTCTCCATTATAATTTTCAGCTCTGTAAATTTTAGGACATCACCTCTCTGAGCCTCGGACTTTGTGAAATGCAGAGAAGGAACCGCCCCCCGCCCCCCCACAGGGTTGTGAGGAACAAAACAGATCAAAGCCCTTAGCCCAGGCCTGATCCAGAAACACTGGGTCTTCGCATTCCTACGGCAAGGACCCTCCCGGGCAGGTGACAGGCAGTCACTTTCACAAGCGGTGGCCGGGGAGTGGCTGGCGTCAGCGGGGACCGGGGGGGGGGGGCCCCTACCTGCACGATCTCCAGCATCTCACTGCGGCTGATGTAGCCGTTGCCGTCCAGGTCGTACATGCTGAAGGCCCACTTGAGCTTCTGCTCCAGCTTGCCCCGGGACGTGACACTGAGCGCGATGATGAACTCCCGGAAGTCGATGGTGCCGTCCCCGTTGGTGTCGAAGGTGCGGAAGACGTGCTCGGCGAACTTGGACGCGTCGCCGTAGGGGAAGAAGTTGGCGTAGATCTTCTTGAACTCGTCCACGGTCAGGTGGCCGGTGGGGCAGTCCTTGAGGAAGCCCTTGTACCACTCCTGCAGCTCGTGGTCCGTGAACTCCGTGTTCTCACGCAGGTCCTGCAGCACCTCGGGCCGCAGCTTGCTGTTCTGCTTGCCCATGGTGGCGGCTGGTCACACCTGCAAGGCGGGGGCGTCAGCGGGGGGCGCCCGGGGGGTGCGTGGCCGGAGAGACCACCACCGGGCCCGGGACGGCTCAGCCCGTCTAGGACGCCCTGCGGGAAGGGGGACCGCTCGTGGGCACACTCTGACTTTGAGAATGTGGATATGGGGGGGATGCAACTGAAATCAGTGGAATGAGGTGTTCACCAGGGCTGTACAAGACTTGAGGATTCATCCTCACGCTCCTGAGCCTCACCCGCTCCAGGCAGAGTCCCTGCTGTGCTGAGTGCACCCCTGACCCTGTGGTTCGTGGGCACCTCATTCTGTTTTCAGAACAGGTGTCCAGAAACTTTGAAGGAGTCCCCTCTCTACAGGGCCCCTGAGAAACTCCCCGGGGCCAGGGCGTAGGGGTGGGGTGGCTCTAGAATTAGCACCAGGCGGTCCACGATGTCTCGAACGTGACCAGTAAAATACCGCAGAACCTGCTCCCCACAGCAGGTCCCCGCACGGCCCGGACAGAGGAGCGACCCGCAGTGACGTCACTGCTAGAGAGTAACCCAGCTGTCACCTCCCCTCCTCATCTCATGGCCCGGCTCTGACAGTAACACGATAGTCGTCGTCTTTTAAGCATACAGAAGACGAGACAACCAAAGTGAAATGTCCCCCGCCCCAGTCCCCAGGTGCCCACTTTGAACTGCTTCTGTATTTATAAACTCTGAACAGTACGCACTGCATCCTCATTAGGAAAGATAACAGATACAGCTCATCTCTTCTCCCTGGCACGTCCTCCTTTGCCCCCTCCTGGGTTTTATTAGCTTTATAATACATATCCCTGTTTTTACTTGTTATCCTTACAGCTTTTTTTTTTTTTAAGATTTTATTTATTTATTTGAGAGAGAGAGAGAGTGAGCATGCGCGAGCGGGGAGGGAGGGACGGAGGGAGTGAATCTCAAGCCAACTCCCTGCTGAGTGCAGAGCCTGAACGTGGGGCTCGATCTCACGACCCTGAGATCATGACCTGAGCTGAAATCAAGAGTCAGACGCTTAACCGACTGAGCCACACAGGCGCCCTTTTATGACTTTAAATTATATAAAGTTCCTTTCCTGACTTCTACAGAGGGCAGCCTGGCCATGTCTTTCAAAATTGCAAACGCCCAGTTCTCCCATTTGGAGGAGTAGCTAAAGATACTCCAGCTGTGCAAACCGAGAAGCAGTAACCAGGATGTACTTTCAAGTGAAAAGGGAAAGTGTAGAGCCCACAAAGAGTTTGCTACCATTCGTGAAAAAGAGAGAAAACAATGTATATGTGCGTGTCTCTGTGTCTGGAAGGTCCTATTTGGACATGGCGTTGCCCAGAGAGAGGTGGCTGATGGACAAGGTTCGAACGGGGAGTTTTTACTGCAAATCCTTTGGCAACTTTAAAATGTTGAACTCTGTGCATGTATTTTCATAGAGGGAGCATCTGGGAGGCTCAGTCGTTAAGCATCTGCCTTCAGCTCAGGTCGTGTTCCCAGGGTCCCTGCTCAGGGGGCAGTCTGCTTCTCCCTCTCTGTCTGCCCCTCCCCCTGCTCATGCACTCACACTCTCTCTCAAATAAATAAAATCTTTAAAGATAAATGAATAATTAATAAACAAAAATAAAAATAGCCCAACCTCTATTTCTTGATCAAGCAACTTTATTCTTGGTTCTCTCTCCATAAGATCAAGCTATGGATCCCCCCGCCTTCCTTCCTTATCAGCTTCTGTTGCGAGAACCACTCTTTTCACAGTGTCAGGGTTTACAATTTCTACTTTCTGCCCTTACCTATAGGCTGATCTTAAAATGTGGAAGCCAGCAAATGTCTAAGGACTGGGGCAGCTGTCCTTGCCGCACCTGAGGTCACCAGGAACCTGCGAGGACACACATGATCTCCATTCCACAGGAGCTGAGAGGTCACAGGAGGTCCAGGCCACCATGTACAGATCGGGGAACCCCACGCCTCCACCAGCCAGCTCTCTGACCCACCCTGGGACTTGGGGTGGCACGCTCTGGGAGGCCAAAAAAGTCCTGGCGTTCACACGTCACTGATTCAACTTCTGGTCCCTTCGGAAACTCAGTTCATTAATAAGAGTTTTCTTTTTTTAATGACCATTTTGATTTCTACGTGAAAAATAAAGGTGAATGTGAAAATCGGTGTCTTGACGGAAGAGGAAAAACAACCAAGGTGCAGATCAGATCTCTGTCCTGTGGGAAAAAGCTCCAGGCCAGATTTGGAGGTGTGGCTGCCTCTTGATTCTGCATTTTCTGCCATGCTCTTGGGGCCCCACCCAGACCAGCTCCCGGGTCCTTCTAGGTGTCCCCTTGGCGGACCTGATGGTGGGTCACTGGGATGGCTCCGTGCCCAGACAGCCCCGCTGGGCGGGCAGGGCCATGTGCCCCAGCACTAGGGTGGTGCTGGGCGCCCAGGACAGCCCAGCATGGCAGGTCTGTCTCCTCAGGCACACTCAGGTTATGATTGAACTGTGACCTCCCAACCAAAAAAAGATGCTGAGGTTTTAACCCCTAATGCCTGTGAACAGGACATTATTTGGAATTGGGGACTCCGAAAATGATCAAGTTAGGATGAGGTTACTGGGGTGTCCTTACAAAAAGAGGACATTTGGAAATAGTACAGAAGGAAGACATGTGAAGAGGTGGGGAGAAGACAGAGCCATCTACCAGCCAAGGAACACGGGAGGCCTTCAGAAGCTAGAATAGATGCTTCCCTACATCCCTCAGATGACCCTACCCACACCTCCAGGACTGCGAGGGGAAACATTCCTGCTGTTTAAGCAGCCCGGTCTGTGGTACCTTGTTAGGGCAGCCGAATATGACAGACCCCAGGGCTCAGCACCATAGCCAGGGCACCTTGCCCACCAAACCCAAGGACAGGAGCTGAGGGCACAGGGAGAAGCCACGTGGGTGTTGCCAGGGCCTTAGGCCAGGTGCCCATCCTTCTCTGCCCGTCCATCTGTCCATCCACAGGCTCTCCCACCCGAACTCCAAGGTGGGGACCAGATCCAGGCAGCCTCAGGCATGACCCTGAGACCCGCCCCCTGAGGCTGATCCCCTCATTGAGGCACCTCCTGCCCATGCTAGCCTCCTGGGGGCATGTTCTTGCGCACACACGTCTACACCCACAGGGGGAGCAAGGAGTCCAGGAGGCCCCTGGTGCTGGGTGGGCTCCCCAAAGGTGACTCTGCAGAAGCCACTGATCGGGCAAGCCAGGTGGCAGAAAGAGCCCTCGCAGCTCAGGGCTACGGATGCCCTCCGCTTTCTCTGTCCCCAGGGACCTCTCCTCTGCCCCAACTCCCATGTGCTTTCTCTGCTCCTGTGAGGATCCCTCTATTAACCTGCTAGTCGCACCCCTGCTTCTGTCTGCTCTCTTTAAACAGCCTCCGGGCCTCCTCCAGGTCCTATCACGTAGGACTTTTGAACTGCAAATTTTGGACTGCAAAAGGTCAGCTGACCCGGCAGGTGGCCCGAGACCGCCCCCATGCGGGGTGACTCGCTGTGTGGCTTCTTGCCGGCAGACCCACCTCTTTGTGTCTGCAGAGCACTGGGCAGCACCCGCCCCGGGGCTCCCGGATGGGACCTAGGACAGCCTGAAGACTGAGCACTTCCAGGTCCGAGGTGCCTGGGCTTGAAACAGACTCATTGTCCAACCCTTTAATCAGTTTAGGTGCTCTCAAAGCCTTGGTATTTGCCATGCTCCTCTCGAATTGTGCGCGTGTCCTAGCCAGCGCCCGGAGGGGGCAGAACACCCACAGTTAGTCCGAGGCCTCTCCCGCGGGACCTCCCCGCCGAGACTTCAAGGGCGGGAGAGCCACGCACGCAGTGGGCCCGAGCCTCGGATGCTACTTTCTGCACCGGCCCCTCCTCGTTCTTCACTCCGTCCGTCCGGACCTGGCGCTGTTCCCACCAGCAGCGGGTGTCCCCGTGTCCTCAAAGGGGGCGCGTCATACTGCACGGGGCCCAGTGGGAGGGGACCAGAGTGAGCAGGGCGGGCCAGCTGCCATTCTGGACTGAACCAGGGCCCCCAAATTCACCTGGGAATGTGACTCGATTTGGAGACGGGGCCTCTAAGAGGTAATTAAGGCAAAATGAGGTCACTGGAGTGGGTCCTAATTCAACGTGGCAGGTGCCTTACAGGACACAGAGGGCTGGGGCGCCTGGGTGGCTCGGTCGGTTAAGCGGCTGCCTTCGGCTCAGGTCATGATCCCGGGGTCCTGGGATCGAGCCCCGCGTCGGGCTCCCTGCTTGGTGGAGAGTCTGCTTCTCCCTCTCCCACTGCCCCTGCTTGTTTTCCCTCTCTTGGGGCGCCTGGGTGGCTCAGTTGGTTAAGCGTCTGCCTTCGGCTCAGGTCATGATCCCAGGGTCCTGGGATCGAGCCCCGCGTTGGGCTCCCTGCTCAGCGGGGAGTCTGCCTCTCCCTCTGCTCATTCTCTCTCACTCTCTATCTCAAATAAATTAAAAAAAAAATCTTAAAAAAGAAAAAAAGACACAGACGGAAGGCCACATGAGGTCACAGCAAGAAGACAGCCATCTGTGAGCCAAGGAGAGGCCTCAGAAGGGACCAAACCTGCGACACCTTGGTCGTAGACTTCTGGCCCCCGGAATTGGGAGAAAGCAAATTCCTGTTTTTGAAGCTGCCTGGTCTGTGTCCCTTGGTTACGACAGCCCTGGGACGCTGACTCGGCTGCCCCTGGACAGTGACCCGATCAGCAAGTGCCCTTAGTGTCTGTGGGGGCCAGGCACCCGGAGGTCCCCACAGCCTCCCTCCCGACCCGCCAGCAAGCTCTGCAGGCAAAGCCAGCACTCGGCCCGGGCTGTCTGGCCCACACCCCACATCCTGCTGCAGGCAGCCACGGGGAGGCTGGTCCATGGGAGGGCCACGTGGCCACGAACAGCACCTTCCCCAGGCCACCTTGGATCGTTAATGGCACATCCTTTACCCTGACTGGCATCCTATCTTCTTCACCATGGAAACAAGCGGCTTTCTGTCAAGTTCTAGGCTCTGAGGGCTCAGGATTTAGAATCCACTCCCCTCACTGAAGACCAAATCACCGCTCAGAACGCTGCTATCGGTTTGCCTCAGAATGTATCTGTGATTTATCACAGGTCCCACAGAAATTCCAAACCCCCAACACCTCCTCTGCCTGAGAGAACACATGTTTATGGAAAGGACAGTACCAGATTAGGGAGAGGGACCAGTACGGTCAACCCAAAGCTGGAAGGTCACAGGCAGAGGGCTCGGCGGTGTGCCCGGGTTTGCCAGCTCCTTTCCACGTGTGTCCCTGAAGCTGACCCGCAAGACTGAGATTCCCCCCTCCCAGCCCCTCCTTCTCAAAGTGCTTCCAAGTCGGGGGTGGAGGGCATTCCTGGGAGGGCTGTGTGCGGTGAGAGGGCCTCCTTCCCGGACTAGGGTCCCTTCCTGGTCTGACAGTCTAAGATCCCTGGGTCTGGAGGTCCCAGGCTGAAGATTCCTGTGTCTATATTCGAGGTGGGGGAGTCTCTCATCACAAGCAGCAACCCCTCCCAAGAAAGGCAAAAGGGTCCGGGAAGGGGGTACAGCATTCCCTGGAATATTCCAGAAATGTGTGGTCTACAAATCTGTGTGCCTCACCAGACCCGCACTGTGTCCTGAGTCCTGATGCTTGCCCGCACGTGTCCCCAAGCCGGTGCTCTGCTCCCCAAAAGCCCAAACCCAGAAGTGCAGGCACCCTTGCCTTCAGCACGTTCTCAGGGCCTGGCGCCAGGCTGGGCTCACAGTGGTTATGCATCTACTCGAGTCCCTCGGGCCCTCTGAATGCCTAGGGATGCACCTCCTGGTTCTCAGTGCTCTGGGCTGCTTACGACACAGGTGCCTACGGATGGGGGTGGTGCTCCAGGGAGGAATCATTCATTCCCACAGGGGCGGGGGGACTAGGCAGTCTGCCTAGGAAGACAGCATGTGGAATCAAAACTGAACGATAAGGAGGACTTTAAAAGCCACTGGAGGTCGGGGCGCCTGGGCGGCTCCATCGGTTAAGCGTCCAACTCGATTTCAGCTCAGGTCTTGATCTCAGGGTTGTGAGTTCAAGCCCCACACTGGACTCCACCCTGGGCATGGAGCCTACTAAAACAAACAAAACAAAAACCAAAACCAAAAAGCCACTGGAGGTCGACCCCCCACACGCCACTTCTAGGCAGATTCCAGGTGCTGGGAAGATGGGGGTCACACTTGGCCAGGTTGGGAGGGTGCAATGTTATCTCCATCTTAGAGACAAATGAGGTTTCCGTGGGGCACGTGCTTGTCTACGACCTTCCCCGGGGCCCCTTCATTGCCCAGGTCCATGGGCAGTGATGGAGGCCACCACGGTGCTCCCAGCTGGTATCCCCCGCCACCATGAAGTGGGGCCCGTGAAGACGAAATATAGCTCCTCATGCACTGCCAGTCCCTTCCTGGGCCAGCTCACATGTGCCTACCAAAGACACAGACGAAACAGTTAATACAGAGAGCCTCATTTGTAGCTCTCTCCTGGAGGCTCTCAGCCCAAAGCACGCGGCCTCTCAGGGACCCGGGACGGTGGAATGCTGCATGCACGGTGACCCCTCTGTTACTAATTAAGCCAAGGAACCATTATTGACGACTGGCTGGCTGGGAAGATGGATGAGAACAAGCCAGCCTTTCTGCAAAGACAAAGCAACCACCCCCGTTTCTCAGCAGAAATGGCCCCCCAGCCCCGGTGCCCAGGCACACACCCATCCTTCATCTGAGGACCCGAAAATCTTACTCTCCTCTCCGTTGACAGATGGGGTGAAGAATGGGCGTGCCAGGAAGGGTCATCAATTCGGGATCAGAGCCACCTCTCACTTGGCTTGAAAAGCTTCATGACCAAGCAGGGCTCGGATCAGACAGGCAACAGCCTTCTGAATGCGTCAAAGATCACATTTTAATTCCCAGTAATGGCAGAATGGGGAGACAGTTAATGTAGCATTTACATCCATCCATCTCTCTGGCTCTCGGTTACTCCATTGTTCTTAATGTGCTAAATTGTTCAAAAAAAAGGGGGGGGCAAACATGTAGCTGGGGAGCCCTATGAAAATATTTAACCCAAAGTAGGCATCGCCTGCAAATTAAAGCCTTTTTAATGGCACAGTTCTACCAACTGCTCGGTGAGGCTCCAGGGAACCAAGTAGCAAATGTGTCATTAATCACAGCTCCACACCGGCTGATGGCATGGGTTGACATTTCAGTCATTGCTTTAAAATGCTTTCATCAGTTTGGATCTCCACAGCTCGCTGGGCCAAGCCGACTTACAAACACTCGGAGGGAAAACGATGGGAAAGACGGGAGGAAGCAAGTCCTTATGAAAGGCCCCAGCTCAGGATGAGGCTGAAGGGGCATCCGCAGTGAATCTGAACTTCAAGGGACCAGACGGCTCTTTTGGCGACGCGCACTTATTCTGTCTGGGCTCGAACAGGAAAGTCGGGGCTGAAGGGACCAGCAGAGAACAGGCAGTTTGTGCTGTTCCTCGTGCAGCACAAGACCCGAGCCGTTCTTTCCCCTGGTGACCCATTAACAAATGGACAAATGCTGAGAATTTGTCCTTCTTTTCTCCAAGGCAGTGGGTGAGAGGCAAGCTGCAGGCAGCCTGGGCTTCTAGTGCAGCTGCTCTGAGGAGGGGTCGGTCCTGTCCCAGGGGGTCTGTGACACCTTCCAGAACCCCAGCAGGAACAGCACGCTTGGGGCGGCTCAGGCTGCAACACGGCTGGGCGGACGCTAGAGGGCGCAGGCAGGCTGACTCCTGGGGACCCGGCTGGAGACCCCGCCTTCCCGGCCCCGCCCCCTGCCACGCCTCCTCCACGTCGCGGGTGCCTCCGTTTCTGTCTATAAACTAGATTTGTCCAAGTCAGTAATCACCAGCCACATGTGGCGATTGAGCACATAAAATGTGGCCCGTCTGAATTCATATATGTGCCCCAAGAGTAAAATACACACTGGCTTTTGAGGACTTACCACATAAAAATAATGTAAAGTATCTCATGGTGATTTTGCTATCCTGATTACATGTGGAATGACTAGTGACACCGTTTGCGATATCGTGGGTTAAATGAATCACGTTGGTGACACTAATCTCATCTGTTTCATTTTACCTTCTTAATGTGGCTACTAGAAAAGCTAAAATGACATATGAACGCGGTCGATACTCTATTTCTACTGGCTGCTCAGCCCCCGGTAGATCCTTGGGACACTGCAGATCTGGGGCTACCAAAAAGGGACTCTTGGAGCTCATCAGCACCCTATTTACAGGCCCATTGCTACTGCGACCCAGCTGGGGGAGGCACTCTTTATCTCCCTCCTCGGGCCCAGGAATGAAAGATCATGGCATTTACATGAGTCCACAAGTTTCTATTTCCAGCAGCTTCAAGAACTTTCCTAGAGGCCAGCAGCAATGATGGCCCAGGTCAGGAGGGTAGAAAGTGTTCTCGAGGGAGAACAGCCGAAGCCCGAGCGAGATCTGGGGACAGAGGCGGTCCACGGCAGGCCCCTCTGGAGCCGATAGTTACAGGGTGTGCCCAGATCCAGACTCAGCCTGCTGACTTCCAGGAACCTGTTTTCAGAGGGCTTCCTGAAAACCTGCTGCATCCAGTTTTACCAGCTGGATGGGCTCCAGGCCAGCGACCTTCGGTTGAGAAATCCCACTGAAAACCCTCTCGACTTCTGCACCCATCCCCAGCAGCTTAAATCCTCATGACTCCCCAAAAGCTTAAAAAAAAAAAGGAGGGAGGGAGCGAGGGAGGGAGTTGGCCGAGACATAGAACTCCCCTCCCTGTCTTGAGCTTCCCTCCACTCAGCACAGGTTGAAATGCCCTCAGTGAGGCTGAGAGAAAGGAAAAGGTGGAGAAAAGGAGAGAGAAACCCTGAAGAGACCACTCTTTCTCCCTCGAAGAAGCTGCTAATGCAATAGGAGGGGGAGAGCCATGCTCTCCCCACACACCTCATGCCTCTGAAAACACTGGTTCATCCATGTGGCTGCTCGCCTCGGCTGCCCAGCAAACTCCTACTCAACCTCCAAAGCCCAACTCACAAGTTACCTCTTCAGAGATGCACGTCGCAGCCCCCAACAATTACTCTTCCTTTTGCATCCCGATACCAATTTTTAACCTATTTCTATTATGACCTCAGCTTTTATAACATCACTTACTTGTATTTTTCCCTCAGATTGTGAGCTTATTGAGGAAAGAGAATACCTCATTCATGCCAAAGCATGTTCTAGCCTCAAGGCCTTTGCATTTGCTGTTCCCTCCACCTGGTCTCAAGGTGCATTCCCTCAACGTTCATGTCTTTGCTTGAGGCTTCTTGGGGGTGCCTCCTCCACGGAACCCATCTCAAATAGCATCAGCCCTCACGCCCTAGTCCCTCATCCTGCCCCCTTGTCATAGGGTTCCCTACTACTTGGCGCCATATTGATACATTTATTGTCTCTGTCTCCTTTTGTTCACACTGTACCCCCACACTGCCCAGAACAGGGCTTGGCACACAATGGGTGCTCAGTAAATCTCTCTGAAGTAATGGCTGTGTGTTCCGAGGGCCTAGCACAACGCCTGAATGGATGAGTAGATGGAGGAGTGAATGGGTTTCTTCTAGGACCCTCTTGCTTCAACATTCTGTGACTTCTCAGGAAGGAACATCATGGATCAGGATGGTAAAGTGCTCTCTTGCCCAGATTTGAAGCTCTAAGAAGGGACATTCTGTAATCCAGACTTGGTATTTTGGAAAAAGCTCCATTTGCTGGCCCAGAAACAGCCATAGCAGAGCAGGGGGCCTGCCTGGGGCATGTCAGACCCCGGGGTCCAATCACCAAACCCATACCATCTCCTTCCTCCCTCCATGAACCCGCCCCCAGCTATGTGGTCCTCGGCCAGGGTCCTCACTGCCCCCTCCAGCTGGGATCTTTCACCCAGAGCAACTTCGTGGCTCTTGGAGTCTCCTAGGGAGGAGCACCCGGAGCTGCTTGCCCAGTGGAGGAAGGTAGCTTACTGGAATGGACATAAATGAGCCTCTGGGGAGAAAAGCCAGAGAGGAGAGGAAGAGAAAATGCCCAGTAGAACGATCCTCCCCCTTGTAGAATCTGCTAACCCAACAGGAAGAGAACTCTAGGCAGGATTCAAAACAAGACCACAGGATTTTTTCTTAACACCAAAACCGCTGCATAGGACCACCCATATGTGAGTTCCAGATTCTGGGGCTTCCGGTGGGAGTTCATCCCTGTCAGGCTGGAGTGGGCAATTGGAAGTTTCTGAATGTGCGCCCTTGTGCCAGCAAACGTTTCCAACAGTTCCATTTCCCTCTGTGCCAGTGTGGGAACAGCTGGATGAACAACAAAGACCCTCCGCAGGTGCCTGGAGTCCCCTTCCCCCAAGCACGCCCCTGAGCCACGGGGTACTGTGCACCGTGAGGCTTACTTAAGAGGGACCGGGAGAGCGGGAGCAGAGCTAGCCTGTCCCCGAACAATGGTCACGAGGTCTGACCGGTGAGGTCTGAGCCAGGCTTAAAGGCTCCCGGGAGTCCTCCAGGTGGGCGGATGAAGGAAAGAGCGTGTGCTGCGGAGAGGGGCAGGGAGAGTCCACCCTAGGCCACAGAGGCTGCGACATTCCCAGTGAGCATGACTGTGGAACAATGCAACATTGAGGAGAGGGTCCAGGACAGAAACAAGAGGGAACTGGAGAAGGCGAGACTGGCCATGTCCCCTCACCATCCCCGGCAAAGGCCCAAGCCCTGTGAAGCACTTGGAATGAGACAACCAGCTGAGGACTCAGACTTTATCATTGTTCGATCATCCACACCCGGGAATCGCCCTACATCGCCCTTGCAGGGATCTGGAGCCCACCAGGGCTAACTGCTCTTTCAACGGAAATCTAAGACGCCCCAGTAGACCGGTCCGTGGGGCCTGAAGGCAGGAGCCAGTCTGAGATTTCAGAAGCCCCCTCCCCCATAGATCTGACCCGGCTTCAGTCCGCCCTGGGGTCACAGAGCTGGTGGAGGGCCCCCACCCGGCTCAGCTGCGCGGATATGTGTGGAGACGTGGGAGAGCAGCCCCCACACAGCTGCGTAAATGCCTCCGGGCTACGCGTGTCTGGCCGCAGAATGACTCCAGCACCAGCCAGCCTGCGTGGGACAGATCCACACGGCACGTGACAGAGCGAGTCCCCGATCTCGCACCGATGCTCCTGGCCAGGATGTGAACCCCAGTCCTTCCACCCCCCGCAGGAGGGAAGCCCATCCTCGCCGGCAGTGCCTACACACCCTGGCCAGTGGGGTGCCTCTTGGGAGGCGGAGGGCGCACCGAGCCAGGCCCTGGGGTGCCGTGGTTCCCAGGCTCGGAGCCTCAGATCAGCGTCTGCTCGCTCCTCCGTCGTGGGACCAGAACGGCCACTCGGTGGCAGCTGTGCACGGAAGGGGCCACACGGGGTAGCAGGTGCGCGGAAAATGGCCGGCCCGGCTCTTCCCAGGCTCCCCCGCCTCGCCCTACGGTCTTGGCTGTCTCATAACTTCTCTGGGCCTCGGCTTCCGAAACTGTAAATGGGAATAACAGTCCACGCCTGCTGATGTGACCATGGAGCCGTGCGGATAAAGGGAAATGAAGGACGTAAAAGGACCGACAAATTTAAAACATCAGACTAATACCTGGAGGTAACATCACAGCTTTTAGGATAAAAGAAATGTGTGATGAACTTAATGAGCTTAATTGCAGTATCAAGCAGAGCCAGGCTGGAGGCTGAGGCTGGAGGCTGAGGCTGAGGCTGAGGCTGAGGCTGAGACTGGAGGCTGAGGCTGGAAGCTGAGGCTGAGGCTGAGGCTGAGACTGAGACTGAGACTGGCTGAGGATGAGGCTGAAGCTAAGGCTGAGACTGGAGGCTGAGGATGAGACTGGAGGCTGAAGCTGAGGCTGAGGCTGAGACTGGAGGCTGAGGCTGGAGGCTGAGGCTGAGACTGAGGCTGAGGCTGAGGCTGAGACTGGAGGCTGAGGCTGAAGCTAAGGCTGAGACTGGAGGCTGAGGATGAGACTGGAGGCTGAAGCTGAGGCTGAGGCTGAGACTGGAGGCTGAGGCTGGAAGCTGAGGCTGAGGCTGAGGCTGAGACTGAGACTGAGACTGGCTGAGGATGAGGCTGAAGCTAAGGCTGAGACTGGAGGCTGAGGATGAGACTGGAGGCTGAAGCTGAGGCTGAGGCTGAGACTGGAGGCTGAGGCTGGAGGCTGAGGCTGAGACTGAGGCTGAGGCTGAGGCTGAGACTGGAGGCTGAGGCTGAAGCTAAGGCTGAGACTGGAGGCTGAGGATGAGACTGGAGGCTGAAGCTGAGGCTGAGGCTGAGACTGGAGGCTGAGGCTGGAAGCTGAGGCTGAGGCTGAGACTGAGACTGGAGGCTGAGGCTGGAAGCTGAGACTGAGGCTGAGGCTGAGACTGAGACTGGAGGCTGAGGCTGAGGCTGGAGGCTGAGGCTGAGGCTGAGGATGAGACTGGTGGAGGCTGAGGCTGGAGGCTGAGGCTGAGACTGAGGCTGAGACTGAGACTGGCTGAGGATGAGGCTGAGACTGAGGCTGAGACTGAGACTGGAGGCTGAGGCTGAGACTGGAGGCTGAGGCTGGAGGCTGAGGCTGAGACTGAGACTGAGACTGAGACTGGAGGCTGAGGCTGAGACTGAGACTGGCTGAGGCTGAGGCTGAGAGGCTGAGGCTGAGACTGAGGCTGACTGGAGGCTGAGACTGAGACTGGAGGCTGAGGCTGGAAGCTGAGGCTGAGGCTGAGGCTGAGACTGAGACTGGAGGCTGAGGCTGAGACTGGAGGCTGAGGCTGAGGCTGGAAGCTGAGGCTGAGGCTGAGACTGAGACTGGAGGCTGAGGCTGAGGCTGAGACTGGCTGAGGCTGAGGCTGAGGCTGGAAGCTGAGGCTGAGCCTGAGAGGCTGAGGCTGAGACTGAGGCTGACTGGAGGCTGAAACTGAGACTGGAGGCTGAGGCTGGAAGCTGAGGCTGAGGCTGAGACTGAGACTGGAGGCTGAGGCTGAGACTGGAGGCTGAGGCTGAGGCTGGAGGCTGAGGCTGAGGCTGAGACTGAGACTGGAGGCTGAGGCTGAGGCTGGAGGCTGAGGCTGAGGCTGGAGGCTGAGGCTGAGGCCAGCTAGAGCCCGTGGGCTGCCTGCACTTTTGCAGACACTTCTTGCCCACATGCCCAGCACAGAGCGTGAAAACCTGGGATCCCAGTAGCCCAGGCACATCCAGTGCGTGTCAGTCAGTGAAACTCTAACTCCTGTTCTTCAGAGAAAATGAGAAAAACGGACAGAAGAAAAGGGCAGTCCTCCGGTGGCCGAGCAGAGCCTCCAGCCAGCTCACGCTGCCTGAGGTGCCAGTCCGGCAAAACCACCCGAGGCTCCGTCGGCACTGCTCGGCTTCTGCTGGCCATGGGACACTGTGACCCCCACCCCGGGTGGGGAGAGAGGAGGGGGAACCCCTCAGGGAGCGGAAGGGCTCTTCTCTAAGGGCATGATGTCTCCTGGGGAGTCTATCAGGTCCACTTAAACAGGTACACGTAGGAGCCAGTTTCTGCACAGGACAGATCCCCGGAAGAACAGGGAGTTTCGCAGATGCTTAAGGAGAGGTCTGGAATTTGCCCAGGGCGACCCCCAGCATTCCGAGGCGGCTGGGCTGCTGGGATCTGTGCAGGACAGGGGGCATGCACACACACAAACACCCCACGTCCTACCACACCACACACACCACTTGTATATATCACACATGCACACACACTCATGGCCCGCTGGGGGTTTGTGGGCGCCGACAAGTGGCTCTGTCCCCAGGAAGGTCCACTCCACGAGGTGCAGCCCATGGCAGAGCTCTTGGGGGCCCGGCTGCCGCCAAAGGCCGGTGTATAGCTTGCTCATGGCTCAGCTCCCTAATCCAGAAATTTTTTCTTGTTTTTTTTTTTTTAAACGTGGAAGGAAACTTCCAGTGAATCATCTCATATGCTATTTGATTCATGTTTAATGTCTTTGGGAAGAAATAAAAACAGTAAGTCATTCTCAACACAAACAGCATCAGCCCGGCTAAAACGCTAGGCGCCCGAACGGGGATGCGCCATCTGCCCTTGGGGACCGTAGCAGCTGCGGTCCTAGCTTGTCATTAGGGAGCGTGTTTATAATCCAGAGGGCAGACAGCTCATAAAAGCTGCCCTTTGCCCTTTTTACTTTTAAATCACAACACCAGGAGCCATAGATTCCACAGGGAGAGCGGAGACCGATGCGCAAACTCGCGCACAGTGTCGATCCACACGCATTAACTGAGCTCGTACCTAGTGAAAAACAGCGCGCTAAGTGCTGGGGACACACAGAAGGACGGGAGGCTCTCGGACTGCTTCCAGTCCAGGCGGGGAAACAAGGCATGAATCCCTTCCTTCTTCTCTACACCAAGGGAGCTCCTCTGCTAGCCAGGCACCCAGCTCCAGGGCTGGTGGCATGAGGGGGAGCAAAGGAAGGCAGCGTTCCAGGAGGAACGGACGGACTAGCTTTCAGGCTGGGGCCCACGTCCTTTCCTAACTTTTTTCCCCAAGGACACAGAGCTGAGTTCCGTTCACCCAGAGAGCAGCTGGGAGTAAGCCTGTAACCAATTAGCACCATGCCTGAAACACGGGAAGATTGCAGTACTTGGCACTCGGTAAGAAGAAGGAAGTCAGGGAGGGAGGGAGGAAAGGTGGGGCTGACGACCCCCAGCTCCTCTGTAGGCCCAGCCTTTGCGCAGTGAACTTGACCCGGCCCCGCGGAGCCCCTCTTGCTGGTGCACCAGGTCTCTGAATTTCCCACCCGAGACTTTCCAACCGAGTCTTGAACTTCAGGGAAAGAGCCAGTCTCCTGGAGACCCTACGGGGTCCCAGATGCAGCCACCAGAGCAAACCTTCGTGCAGTATGCTCCTGGAGAGGACTTTTTAGCCACAAACCTGCACGTACGGTCTGATAGGTCCAAGAAGAGTCAAGGGGTCCACAGGACAGAAAACGTGAAATCCGGGCTGACCCGGAAATCTGGGCTTCGGCAAGTGAGAAGGATCAGTGCGGGCCACCCTGAGGGGCCTGCGTCATGGCAGGGAGGGTCTGCGTGGACGCAGACCTGGGAGGGGGCCCCGGCCCAGGCGCCAACAAGCAGCAAGATCTTGGGCTTGATCATTCATTCGTTCACTCGTTGGATGCGGAGGTTCCGTCTGTGTCCCACCCTTTCGGCGCCGAGCAAGGGCTGACTGGCAGTTAAAGCACCCTTCCTCCCCAACAGGACGCAGAAACCTACCCGGAGTGGAAGCTCACGGACGCTGAGGGCAGTGATTCCCTTGCCTGGGGCTGGCAGTCCTGATTCGGGCCAGGACAACAGCCCTTCCATGGATTCCCCAGCGGGTGAGAATGCCAAGCCGAGCTGTGCATGTCCATGGTGCGCGTGCATGTGTGTGTGTGTGCACCCGCGTGCCCCCCAGCAACCCTGTGCCCACGCTGCCCACAACGCTTGCCGTGCAGGATCTGCCCCTGTGGTTGAGGCCTGAAGGAGACGCCCACAGGAAGCGATATTGCAAAGTCATCCCAAGTCGCTAGTAAAAATAACCCTCAACTTACAACACAGGAAGGATTTCCCCTTTCCAACGCCCTGCCTCAAAACTGGCGCCGTTTCTACTTTGCAGACCACTTCAGAGCGGCCCATGGATGGCTCCCTGGGACCTGCAGATGAGCAACACTTCCGCGGGCTGCAAGCCCGGCAGCCAGAGGAGAGGTCAGTCCGGCATCATGCTCTCCTATCCACTTCTGCAAAACCCCAAATCTCCATGCCCCTGTTCACCTAACATCTCCTAGCAGAACTGTGGCTAGACAAATCTCTGTAAGCAACAATTATGAGATTTTTGAGGAGGGGGTCACTATTTAAAGGACTGAGGAGGTGCCTTGTATGGTTTGATTTGGGCAGCACTGAGATACCGCGATATCACCCATATTCCTCATCGGGTTAGCGTTGCAGGTGTCCTGTCCCCGTGTATGACCTACACCCCCTCCCATCCCACCTGCCTGGCCATCTATCCCTGCACCTGCCCATCCCCATGCAGTGACAGTGATCTTCTTGCTGCTCCTTAATGACTCGGGCGTACGTCTGCCACAAGCCCTTTGCACTGGCTGTTCCTCAGATATAAAATTGCTCCCTCCCCTCCTTCAGGTCTTTCCTCAACACGCTTCCCAGCGAGGCCTTCCCTAGTACTATATCCAAGCTGAAACCCCAACACAAATTCTTTATTCTCCTGTCCTCCTTGATTTTTTCTTTATATTTTATTGAGTTCATTGTCTCTCTCCCCCCAGAACTAGAATGCAAGGTCCCCGGGGCCAGGCTTTATTCTGGTTTGTTCTCTATTGGAAGCCCAGAGCCTAGACGCTTCCTGGCACAGAGTGTGTGATCAATAAGTATCCATTAAGTAAACAAACGCAGGGTTGCTGGGGGGAAGGCTGGAACCCATGGCCTCACACCCAGGTGCTTCTCCAGTACCTGGGAGCAAAGAGAAGGGGTCCTCCCATTTGCCATCACCTGACCTAGGACATCCACGGCTAAGGACACCGATGTACCAGAAGTACCATCTGAGTTCCTTATCTCTTGGTGGTAGTGGTGGGGGTGGGGGTTAGCAGGCATTTGCTGTGGGCACTGGAACCCTGGGCTGGGAAGAGACACTCCTCGGCCCCCTTTGGGCCCCTGTGCCTGCTCCAGCGTCCTGACATCTAGCTACGAGCCTCCGCAGGACCTGACCTGGCCACGAGCCTCCCCCAACCCCAACCCCGCCTCTAGTTGGGATGCGTGTACAGGTATACCTCGGTTTTATTGTGCTTTGCTTTCTTACACCTCGCAGATAATGCTTTTTTTTTCTAAAGATTTTATGTATTTATTTGTCAGAGAGAGAGAGAGCACAAGCGGGGGGGCAGCAGGCAGAGGGAGAAGGAGACTCCCCACTTGTGAGCAAGGAGCCCGATGTGGGACTCTGGGATCATGACCTGAGCCCAAGGCAGACGCTTAACTGACTGAGCCTCCCAGGTGTTCCATGGATAATGCATGGTTTACAAACTGAAGGTCTGTGGCAACTGTGTATCAAGTACGTCTATCAATGGCATTGCCCAAGAGCATTTGCTGACTTCGTGTCTCTGTGGCACATTTTGGTAATTCTTGCAATATTTCAAACAACTTCATTATGATTACATTTGTTACGGTGATTCTCTGATCGGGGATGATGAATCACCGAAAGCCCAGATGATGATTAGCATTTTTTAGCAATGAAGTATTTTTAAATGAAGGTACGTGCATTGTTTTTTTTTAGACATACTGCTATTTCACACTTAATAGACTACAGTATAGTATAAATATAACTTTTATATGCACTGGGAAACCAAAACATTCACTGACTCACTTCACTGGGACATTCGCCTATGGCTGTGGTCCGGAACGGAGGCTGCAGCGTCTCTGAGATGTGCCTGCACGCAGACAAGGTCCGGGTAATGCACAGCCCCATTTGCTCGTTTCCCAGCTCCCAAAGAGCTGGCGGAAGGAGATCGAACTAGTGAAAGCCACACTTTCCACGCTCATCTATCCCCTGAGGCAGAGGCAACCCCAGGAGCACTTTCACAAAGGTGAAGAGGAGAGATGAGAGAAGGAAGGACATCCAAGCAAGAGATGGGGGGACCCCCCATACCCAAGGGATGCAGGCTTCCTGCGGGGGCAGGGAGCAGGGAGACGTGCTGTGCTCTCTGGGGGCTCTGCTGGGAGTCTGTTGGTCTGACCTGCGGGCACACGCTCACATCTGCTGGGGGTACTCACGTGAAACCAGCAGCTTGGCCTCTGCCCTCCCCAGGCTTGCAGCCCCCTCAGCCTCCTCAGGCCCCTCAGACCCCTCAGACCCCCTCAGGGCTATAGTGCTGGGCACCCAGCAACCCTAGGGTGGTTTATTAAGGTGGAAATTAAGGCAGCTTTTGGGTGCAAATCGTAGCCTCACAGCTGAGCCTTAAAGGTGATTCCTTCTGGGTGGAAGGTGAGAATTACACGCTTGGAGGGCCTAGAAAAGTCCAGACTTTCTGCGAGGGCTCTGAGGCGGGCTCTCCGGGGCTGGGCCTGACCCTGCAGGGCTGAGCCCCCAGTGGCCCTTCCCTGATGCTGCCTCATCCCGCCGGGTGGCCGTCGGCCACAGACCCCACACCCCTGGCCTCGACGGGGGCTCACAGCACTGGGGTGGGCCGGGCAGAGCAGGGCAGGGCCGATAACTAATGACAGTCACTGTAACGATTACCAAGCCGGGCAGGGGGAGTAAGAGGAAGGGGGGCTGTAGGGCGGCTGAGGGTTCCCCACACCTCTACTCTTGTAACCACCCAAGAGGGAGGCGTGACTGACCCCCTCACAGATGAGGCGGGGAGGCTGTCAAGTGGGCCCAGCGGGACCCAGACTGCACAAACCCAAGGGCAGAGGCCTTTCTCCCACTCGCCACCTCCTTCCTCACTTGGGAACAGAACCGAACCCTGAGCTCAGCAGGAGCGACAGACAGCAAAACAGAGGCGGGCCGGTCCGGGGGGGCCCCCCAGCGGGGGGTTTGTTCAGTGCTCAGTCAGCACTTCCTGGTGGGGGAGCCACCTGGTGGCAAGAGAGCCCTAGGGAGTGCCTCTAGAGGACAGAGGACAGGCAATGGGCTCAGCCCCGGGTCAGGAAGGCTTTGAGAAAGGACGCCACCCCTGAGCTCAGCTGTATGGGATGGACAGGAGTGGGCCAAGAGAGGGGACAGTGGTCTACACAGAGGCGCCACTGAGCAAAGGCCTGGGGGCTGGGTGGCACTTTCGAACATTGCAGGCCTTCTGCTATCGCTAGAGCTTCCCCAGAACCCAAGCAGGCAGTGGTGAGAGGCGGGGCCGGGAGGGTGCTGGATTCAAACAGACCAAGGGCTGGTAGGTCATGTTAATTTCTGTGGACTTGACCCCTTCCCTGAGAGGAAAGCAGCCGGCTCCAGGTTTGGGGGCCAGGCCTGGTGAGGGCCTTGCCACGCTGGAGGGCAGGAGGGGCATGGGGCTGTGAGTGAGAAAGGGCGGTCAGTCTCTAGGGGAGGCAGGAAGGGCAGCAAAGCAGAGGGGCTGGGAGAAGTCCTAAGGAGCCAGAGAAAAGTCTGGGAGGACAGGGGTGGGGCCAGAGAAGAGGACTTTGAACCCAAGGTTTCCCAGGCCCCAGGGAGGCCTGGGGGAGAAGGGAGGTGGGGTGGGGAGGCTCAGCCCTGGGGCCCTGGGAAGGGAGCTCTTCCCCTCTGTGGGTAGGAGGTGGGCAGGGCCTGGGAGATAGAAGCTTTCAGGAATCCCAAGTCAAAGTACCCCAGGCCAAATGACCTACCAGAGAGACCTGGCCGGCTTCAGGCGGAACCGAGATGATCACGGGACCTGGGTGGGTTCTTTGCATCCCAGAGTCTCAGTTTCCCGACCACTTCATGGGTGTGCCAGGCAGGCTGTCCCCAACTCCTGATCTCTTCCCACTAAGCTGGGTGAAATCCTCACATGCCAGCCACAGGCAGGACCCCACAGAGTGGCAGAACCCCCACCCCACCCACAGGTCCTCCCCTGCTTCCAGGCCCCTCTGGCCTCCCAAAGTGACTTACCCAAGGCCAAGTGGAGGTGGAGACAGTCAGGACCAGAAGCTCTGGGGGCAGGTTCCACAACCTTGTCAGGGCTGCTAGACCATGCCCTGGGAGAGAGGAACAACAGGTCACTTAGGGTGCGTACAGCCCCGGCCCAGAGCCTACTGCCTTTCTGGTAGCTTCTGTGTGCGTACTGGGGGGACCACAGCTTTTGTGAGCCCCACACGGAGTACAAGAAAGCCCTGGCTCCTGGGCCCAGGCAAGCCACCGAGCATATGGACCTGCTGCCCCGGGAGGGAGGAAAGCCCGCCTCAGTACTGATGGGAGAGGTCTCCCGGGGAGACCCAGGCCTCCCCGTGGGTGAGGGCACCAGCTATCATATGCTGGAGCAAAAGGAACGCGGGCCGGTGGCCTCCGACCTCTTCAGTCCGCACACCCAGGGCTTGGGCATTGGCAGCATCACTTGAGTCACCGTGGTCTGTCCCAACGCTCTGACCCACAGGGTCACCATATAGGCCCCGGGATTGTGCACACCACAACCTGGCACAGGACGGACTCACAGGGGCTCCCGCAGCCAAGCTCCCACCCCTGCATGCAGAAACAGCCAGAAGGCATCACCAATCTCGAGCCCCACGGCTCACAGTCATACGGTCGGTCACTATGAGAAGTCCACACGTCGTGGGCATCCTGGGTGCCCCGATCACTCCCCCACCTCACCTTCAACCATCACACCACCAGCTTCGGGCACATTCCACACACCCTGCATGGCTGGCGGATGGCTGACCTCCTCCTTTACCCCTTTCTGTGAGCGGGCTGCACCCTGTATGTGGTGTGTAGTTGTAACGTTCTCAGGGTTACTGTCCCTAGGCTGCGGGGGCTGTGCTAAGAGCTTTCTGTGCGTTTATTCGCACTAGCCAATTCAATCCTCCATCAACCTTATGAGGTAGGCATAATGACTAACCCTGGTTTCCAGGTGGGGAAACTGAGGCTTAGAGAAGCTAACTACTCGCTCAAGGGCATGTGTCTTCCAAGTGGCAGAGCCAGAATGGAGCCCAGATCACACCCCGGGGTACCCGCCTTCCCCTCTGGCTGGCTCCTTCTCAACCCCCAGTCCCCTGTCATGCGTCTCTTCACCTGAGACCCCATTTTTCTTCCTAATCTAAACACACTTCCCAGCTATTTCCTCCTAACGCGGGTTATCTCCTGCAATGATCACGGTTTATACACACTCACTGGAGTGGTCCTGAGGACGGGAGCCAAGAAGCTCATTCACCCCAGAAAATACGGCCCCTGGACGGTGCAGGTGCTGGCGGGGCTCCCCTCGCACCTTGGCTCGAGGGACTGTATCTCCTCCAATTGACTCTGAGCTCGGGGAGGGCGGGGGGGGGGGGGGCCTGTCTCTGCTTCTGAGCAGCTGGGATGCAACGGCGCTCACTAAGTAATCAGTGGTGGACAATGAAGGCCCCAAAGGCATTGCATGGACGTTCCTGGAAGCAGAGTGCACTTGGCTCGGAGTGAAAAATTCCATCCCGTTTCACCAATATGGAACTTCTATGCCGATCACGTTATTTAAACTCACTGCTGGGATCTAAGACCTCGAAAGAAAAGCCGTACATCTTCCCACCAGAAATTCTCACTGGAAGGTCACTGAGCTTTTAGACAGCACTGTATACACACAAACACAAACACACAAACACACACGTGTCTATAGACACACATATATATGTATAAATGGATATTTAAGATTTTATGTATATATTTTTTCATTATATAATGTATTTTTAAAAAACAGACTTTTTTTTAAGATTTTATTTATTCATTTAAGAGAGAGAGAGCACATGTGCACAAGCAGGGGGACAGGCAGAGGGAGAAGGAGAAGCAGGCTCCCCGCTGAGCCAGGAGCCCGATGTGGGGCTCGATCCCAGGACCTGGAGATCGTGACCCGAGCCGAAGGCAGATGCCCAACCATCTGAGCCACCCAGGCGCCCCTAGACTTTATTCTGAGAGCAGTTTAATGCTTACAGCACACTTGAGCAGCCTTCCCCATGATCAACCAAAGACAGGCACATTTATTACAGTTGATGAACCTACATCGACACACATCATCACCCCAAATCCATAGTTTGCATTAAGGCTCACTCTTGGTGTACCTTCTGTGCGTCTGGACAAGTGTATGATGATGTATGTCCACCGTGACAGTATCATACAGAGAAGTTTTACTGCCCTAAAAGTCCTCTGCGCTCCCCTTGTCCCATATTTTTTAAAGGCACTTTAAGTCCATGATCTTAGCTGAGCCATCTTGCAGCTCCGGAAGCCCTGCTTTGACACTCAGGGAACTCAGGCCCAGATAGGGTCAAGGGCCCTCCCCAAGGTCGCCTTTGCAAAACCCAATAACAGAGCCAGCAGCAGAATGTGCTAGACCCATGTGTCCAGTGGTAATTTTATCATCCATCCTATCAGCCCATCCTAACCCCCAGTTTACCGAGGGGCAAACATACTTGGGGACACTTGCTATGGTCACACGTGGCTAAGTGGGATGCCAAAAAATGCAAATTCCTAAACCCATTCCTGCTCTCTCCATCAATTACAGGAGCTTCCAGGAGGCTGTGGGAATGCAGTGAGCAAGCAGCCCCTTGGGTCAGGGGGACTCTGACCCAGAGCAGGTGCTCCCCCAGCCCTCAGCCCTCTCAGGGAAACCTGCCCTCCAGGACCCACTCAGCCACCACACTGCATGATTCATGCCGCTGCAGCGAGCTTGGGTGAAGGTCAGTTGGCTGCCTGCTACAAAGGCCCTACCACTTCCAGCCTCCCGGGGGCAGCCCTCGACAATCAATGTGTTCAGTGACCAGCTCAGGGCCCTGAGTGCCAGGTGAGAACATATCCAGTCCACACAGACACCTTCCTCCACAGCTCTTCCTGTCCCACTGAGACACACACCAGCTCGTATGGGGCAAGTACTGGGTGGCAGGAGAGCAGACCGGGTGTGCCCCTGTCGCTAAGTGGCCCTGTGACTTGGGCACACCCTGTCATCTCTGTCATTCTCTTCCCCCATCCTTGACAAAGCCTGTGGGCTGCATCCCCTCAGAGACGGGGCCGGCTCTGCCATCAGGCTTCCTCACCGAAGGAGGGTCCATCATTCCAGAGGCCTTGGAGGCTCTGGCTCCCCAGCTGCTTGGGGATGCTCCATTAACTCAAATTGCACATTTCCTCCTGGCTCTATCGCTGAGCCACAGGGGCTCCCTGGCCACCAGCTTTCCTGTGACAGATAAAGATTACAGTCATTGCTCAAGACTGAATCAAGTAGCAGAAGTCATTATGCAGAAATAATTATGTTGAGTTATGTCTGGTGGCTCCTGATTTCTGTCTAGCAATTGTCTTGCAAATGGTCTGCCTTTTCCTCTCCAGAGGAGCTAACTGCGGAGGCCTGGTGATTCAAACAGACATAGGGGGCGCCACCCCACTGCTCCAACCCCTGCCAGTGGGGAGAGGGCATCAGCATCCTACGGGAAGGTTCTCTGTGAGGCTCTTTTGCTAAGCACTTGGGAGAGACAAAGACATGGAAGACAAAAGCCCCGGAAGGGCCTCACTCACAACTCAGCCACATGTACCCCTGTACTGGACCCTCCTTCAAAGCTTGCTTCACACATCACTTGCTCCATGGGGCCCTTCCTGACACTCCAACTTCCCCAGCCCCTTGCTCATGTCAGGCATAAGATACCTCTTTCTCTTAGGTTTGGGGTCTCTGGGGAGTGACTTGGGCAATGACCAGGTCTGACCTATTTTTGTACTAGCACAAAGCAGGGCCGCAGGAGAGCAGGGAGGACAGCAGAGAGGGCTGTGTGGCCAGGCTGCCTAGGCTCAAATCCTAGCTCTACTATTGCCTGGCTGTGTGGCCCTGACCCATTGTTCAACTTCTCTCTGCCTCAGTGTCTAGGTATGTAAAATGGAGACAATAACTGCCCTACCTAGATCATCAAGTTCTTGTAAAAACTAAATGAGCTAATGCACAAAAAGGTGCTTGGCACACAGGAAGAGCTCAATAAATGTCAACAATGACTGAAAGAGCAGAAAGAACATGCTTATAAGAATCTAAGACAGTAGAAAGGCACAAACTACCAAACCTTACTCAAGGAAAACAGACAATCTGAAATAAAGAAGGAGACGATCTGAAATGCCTATAACAAGGCAATACATAGAATTGGCAAGCAAAATATTACTCATACACAAAAAAGCCCACACCCAGATGGCTCCCCTGCTGAATTCTACAAACATCTAAAGAATCAATACCAATTTTCTTTTTCTTTTTTTTTTTTAAGATTTTATTTATTTATTTGAGAGAGAGAGAATGAGAGACAGAGAGCACGAGAGGGAAGAGGGCAGAGGGGGAAACAGACCCCCAGCTGAGCAGGGAGCCCGATGTGGGACTTGATCCCAGAACTCCAGGATCATGACCTGAGCCAAAGGCAGTCGCTTAACCGACTGAGCCACCCAGGCGCCCATAAGTTTGTAAGTGCATCTTTTTTTTTTTTTAAGATTTTATTTATTTGACAGAGAGAGAGAGGGAACACAAACAGGGGGAACAGCAGAGGGAGAGGGAGAAGCAGGCTTCTCGCCGAGCTGGGAGCCCGACGTGGGACTCGATCCCAGGACTCCAGGATCATGACCTGAGCCGAAGGCAGTCGCTTAACCGACTGAGCTGCCCAGGCGCCCAATACCAATTTTCATAAATTCTTCCCAAAAAAATAGAAGAGGAGGGAACACTTCCCAGCTTGTCCTATAAGGCCATTACCACCCGGATACCAAACCAGAGAGACTTCAGAGAGAGGATATAGACCAGTGTCATTATAATGGACATGGACGCAAAAACAAACAAACAAACAAATCAACAAAATACTAGCATACCAAATCCAGCAACGTAAAGAATAGAAAGAATTACACACCACGACCAAGTGGGATTTATCTCAGGAATGCAAGGTTGGTTTACCATCCAAAAATCCATTCATGTAGTATATCATATCAATAAAAATAAAAAGCAAAAATCACATGCTTATCTCAATTGATGCAGAAAAAGTACTCGACAAAATCCAACACTTTCATAATAAAAACACTAAATAATCTAGGAGTAGAAGGGAATTTCTTCAACCTGACAAAGCTAACATCCTACTTAATGGTGAAAGACTGAATGCTTTCTACCTCAGATGAGGAATGAGACAAGGATGCCCGCTCTCACCACTTCTATTCAACAACATACTAGAGGTTGTAACCAGGCCAATAAGGCAAGAAAAAGAAGTACAGGATTAGAAAAGAAGAAGTAAAACGATCTCTATTTGCAGATGACATTATCTTATACATAGAAAATTCTAAAGATTCCACTAAAAAAACAAAACAAAACAAAAAAACTAACAGTTCAGCAAGGTTGCGAGATAAAAGATCAATATGCAAAGATCAATTTTATTTCTATATACTTGCAATGAAAAATCCAAAAATGAAATTGAGAAAACAATTCCATTAGCAATAGCATCAAAAAGAATAGAATAGGAATGGATTTCACAGAAGAAGTGCAAAACTTATACTTTGAAACTATAAAATATTGTTGGGAAAAAAGATCTAAATAATTGGGAAAATATCCCATGTTCATGAATCAGAAGACTTAACATTATTAAGAAGGCAATACACCCCAAATTAATCTACAGATTCAATACATTCCCCTATCAAATTCCAGCTTACTTCTTTGCAGAAATTGACAAGATTCTAAATTTTATATGGAATTGTGAGCACCCAGGACAGCCAGAACAATCCCGAAGAAGGAGAACAACATAGGACTCACACGTCTCAATTTCAAAACTTACTACAAAGCAATAATAATCAAGACAGCATGGTATTGGCCCAAGGACAGATATATAGATCAATGAAATAGAATTGAAAATCCATAATTAAACCCACACATCTTTGGTCAACTGATTTTGAACAAGCGTGCCAAGACTAGCAGATCGGGAAAGAATATCTTGTAGACAAATGGTGCTGGGATGACTGCACAGCCACATGCAAAAGAATGAAGCTGGACCCTCACCTCACATCATATAAAAAATTAACTCAAAATGGATCAGAGAACTACATGTAAGAGCTAAAATTATAAAACTCTTAGAAAAAAAACCCATAAATCTTCATAACCTTGGATCTGGCAAAGGATTCTTAGATATGACACCAGACGGCCAAATAACCAGATAAGATAAATAAATTGGAATTCATCAAGATTTAAGACTTGTGCTTCAGGAGGACACAGACAAGAAAATGAAAAGACAACTCACAAAACGGGTGGAAATATTTGCAAATCACATAACTGATAAAGGACTTGTATCTAGAATATATAAAGAACTCTTACAATTAACAGAAAGACTTATAACCCAATTGAAGCATGGGCAAAGGATGTGAATAGACATTCCCCTAAGAAGACATACAAAGATCGATAAAACACATGAAAAGATGCTCAACATCATTAGTTATTAGAGAGAAACAAATCAAAAGCACATTGAGATACCACTTCACACCCGCTAAGATTTCTAGAACCGAAAAATCAGATCAATACAAGCGTTGACAAGGATTTGGAAAAATCAGAACCCTCATACATTGCTGTTGGGAATTTAATGGTGCAGCTGCTTTGGAAAACAGTCTGGCAGTTCCTCAAATGATTAAACATATATATAGTTACAATGTAACCCAGGAACTCGGCTCCTGGGTAGATACCCAAGAGATGTGAAAACGCATGGCCACCCAAAGACTCATACACAGTGTTCACAGCAGCATTGTCCATAATAACCAAAAGGTGGAAACAACTCAAATGTCCATCAACAGATGAATGAGAACAAAACGTGGTATATTCATACGGTGGAATATTAATTAGCCCTAAAAAGAAATGAAATACCGACATATGTTACAACATAGAAGAACCTTGAAAAGATCACACTAAGTGAAGAAACCAGACACAGAAGGATAAATATGACATGATTCCATTATATAAAATGTCCAGAATAAGAAATCTATAGAGACAGTAAAAAGATTCATGGTTTCTTAGGGCCGGGGGATGGGGAGATAGAAGGTGACAGCTAAAGGGTATGGGGTTTCCTTTCAGGGTGATGGTAATATTTTAGAATTGACTTGTAGGGATGGTTGCACATACTTGTAAGTGTACTAAAGCCCACTGCATTGTGTACTTTATTTATTTTTATTTATTTTAAAGATTTTATTTATGGGGCGCCTGGGTGGCTCAAGTCGTTGAGCGTCTGCCTTCGGCTCAGGTCATGATCCCGGGGTCCTGGGATCGAGCCCCGCGTCGGGCTCCCCGCTCGGCGGGAGGCCTGCTTCTCCCTCTCCCCTCCCCCTGCTTGTGTTCCCTCTCTGGCTGTATCTCTCTCTGTCAAATAAATAAAATAAATAAAATCTTTAAAAATAAATAAATAAATAAAGATTTTATTTATTTGTGCATCCTGTACTTTAAATGGGTGAATTATATGGCATGTGAGTTACGTCTCAACAAAGCTGTTGAAAAAGAAAAAAAGGACTCTAAGTCAAGGTCTTTGGACAGAAGGGCGAAGAGCAGGCTCACAGGAGCAGGGAGGCAAAGTGCAGGGCTTCCCACCAGAGCCTGGCAGCCTCGAATCTGGGGACATGACCCCTAGGAATGTGCTGCAGACCTGCCCCGGAGAGCCCCCCACCACAGACACAGTATGCACTCCACACTGTCCGTGTGCCCAACATGTGTGTTAGGTGCAGGAACAAAAGCCCCACTTTTGAGGAGCCCACAGCCAGTGGGGTACGCTCAGGTGTGTGCCAGATGTTTGGGGTGGGCCCACAGACACAAGCTTGCTGGATCTCTCTGCAGTCAAGGGCGTGATCCAATGCACTGCAGGGAGCGGGCGGGGGGGGGCAGTCCCTCAGGATACACACTCAGAGAGGGAGGTGCCTCTGAACACTCCACTCAGCTCCTGAAATGGCCCAGGCAGCCCCCCCCCCGCCCCAGGGCACTGTGGGCGCCACCTAAGGAGTTACAGTTCTGGGGCCTTTCTGGAGCCAGTTCCTGGACCCAGGCATGGAAGGACGCAGTTCCCACTGTCCTTGCTGGCCAGTCCTGAGGAAAACAGCTAGAAAAGCGTTTTCCTTCCAAGCCCAATGAGCCTCCTCACACCCACAGACTTCCCGCCCTGCCTGGGATCTGCAGAAAACTGAACGGCCTCTCCTGCTGGCTCACACCAGGGGCGGATGTGTGCTCAAAAGCTGACAAATTATTTTAATATATCCTGAAATCTAACTTAATTAGAGAGCAAAGTCCCCAAGGGAGGAAAATATAGTGGGGTCTGAAGTCCAGATGGATGGGTTTTGGATTATGACTATGTCTGAGCGGACTGCAGTTTCAGGAATGACTAATTCCACCGCGGTCCCCAGGTCTTCGGGCAGATGCTTACTGAATACTTTCACGCAGACATTTCCCACAACAGCCACTTGGGAGAGGCATTTTCCTCCACTGCTCAGTTCAAGAACCGAGAGGGGCTGTGTGCCCTCCAGAGGGTAAGACCACCCAGGCCGCAAGTCTCACAGAGGGGAGCAGGGCTGGAAAAGATGCCCAGTGGAACAATGAAGGAAACCCTGAGCATTAAACAGCCATGCACGTGGCCCGGCACCAGCTCCCTGGTCACCTGGACCACCGCGTGGTGGCCGATGGCACCCCCGACTTCCAGTGTTTGATGGTATCCCCCATGGCCGTTCCAGGAGTTCGCGATCTTGTCACAAAACCAAAGGAGTCCACCTTGGACCGCTCCGAAAACCTGTTCCGAGTGTTTACCAAAGATGACCACACACCCCCATACACTAGGAACTCAACTTCTTGCTTTGTTCCCAACAGCAAGATTGGCACGTGTCCACCGAAAAGCAGGATTCGTAATGGCCCCCGCTGGAAAGTCCCCAAGTCCATCTGCAACAGACTGGTGAATGAACTGCGGTGTGTTCATACGACAGAGGACCACAAGCCATCAGAATGAACCTCAGTGACACAACACAGATGAGTCTCCAGACAGAGCACTGCGTGAGGCGGCCAAACACAAAATACTTCATGCTGGAGGATTCCATTTACAAAAGGAATAAAAGCAGGCGCAGCGAACGCGTGGTGATGGAAATCAGGACCGGCCACGCTCGGTGGGGAAACGATTAGAAAGTCGTGATGGGGCTTCTGGGTGCAGGTTACACGTCTTCTCTTGTGAAAATACGCACTTTAAGGCACACCAGTTAAACTTCAGTGAAAAGCCAAGCAGAAAGCGAAGCACCCACGGTCATCCCGGCATCCGTCCCTGGCCCACCCTGGGCAGGGCTGGCGGCTTCCCAGCACTCCCCTACCTGACTGAGGCCAGAGCCCAGGGGTGTCTTCCGCTGGGAAGAGAGCAGGCCAGTTCAGTCCTGACCTCCCCAAGGCTGGCTAACCTCTCCGCACCCCAACTTCCTCACCTGAGCATGGCTGTCACATCTGTCGGGGGAGGCTCCCAGGGATGTGAATTTTCAGGAAGTAAGGGCCCTGTGTAACCAGCACCCAGCCTGCAAGCCCCGCATCAGTCATCCGCTTGCTAGACCGAAATTTATGAGGAGCTACTCTGCGCCAGGCACTGGGGATTCCTGGGTATTGTCAAGCACTCTGCCTGCAAAGGGCTGACTTTCCAGTAACAAGACATAAATGGGGGGGGGGGCAAGAAAAATGGGTGAAAGGGGCCAAAAGGTAAAAAAAAAAAATTAACACACACAGATTGCACTTGAATACCCATAAAGTACTGCCATGATGGTCATGGGTGGGGGGAAGGGAAATTGCTCAGACTACCACCTCGGATTGCAAGCGAAGTATCTCCCCTCTTTACAATAAATAATAATTTATGCCACCGGTCAGTGAGCACCAGCAATAAGGAGTGTCTCAGAACCAAGGCTCAGAGGCGAGGGGTTGTGCGTGATCATTTGCAAAGACAGAGATTCTCAGAGATCTGGAAGGAAAAGGAGGACCCGCAAAGCGAAGGGCTGGGGTAGTTCTCGGGGGCGCTCCTGCCAGGGCAAACTCCCAGGGTCACATTTCCAACCTAGGGGAGTTCAGCAGCCAGACACGCTCTTTCTTCTAAGAGCCTCTGTCTTCCTTTACCCCCACCAATGACAGGTCTCTCTCCAGTTTGTCCAGCGCAACAGGGGAACTGGTCAACACCCCCCCACTCCTCCTGTCTCCACCCAGACCTTTAGCGCATGTTCTAAGACTTGCCCCCCCCCACTCCCCCACCGCCAGCCCCACTAGCACAACAGAAAAAGGAACCAGGAAAATGGCATTTGGATGGTGTGCCCCCCGCCCCCTTGCATCCATTTCCTCTTATAATAATTCTCAGTGTCTCTTAAGGGTCCACACCACCCGCATTCCCAACTCACCGGACCCAAAGGGGGCTCCCTCACTTTCCCCCCCAAAGACGGGGCTCTCTCCCATTGTGCTCTGTCCTGACACCACGAATGACTGGACATCCTGCCCCATCAGCCACAGCAGGTGGGCTTGCAGATAGCACACGGGCTCGGAGAACAAGGGGAGCACAGCGGTGGAGGTCCCTGAGTCGGCAGTGTCCCCACCCAGTCCACCCTGGACTCCTCAGTGTTGTGAAATATTAAATTCCCTTGTTTGCTTTAACCAACTTGAGACCGTTTTTTCCATCGCTTTCAAAAGAGTCCGAACTGATGCAAGATGCCTTATATTCTTCAGAAGGTAAATACGACTGCATCTCATCTTCCTCCAGGCTTCACTGTTCTGCTGAAGGACCTTTAAGTGTTGACACGTCTTCATCTTCCTGCTCTCATTTACAAAAAAATACTCCCAAAAATGTCTTCCAAGGAAAATTAGTTTGGGGTGTTGCGCCTCACAGGATGTAAAAGGTAAGAGATGCTCCACGGTCATGTAAATGTGCAAATTACTTCCTGTCACAAAGTTAAATTGGTTTCTTTATTGCAGGACTTCTCAAACCCTTTTTTTTTTTTTAAAGATTTTATTTATTTATTTGAGACAGAGAGAATGAGAGAGAGAGAGCACATGAGAGGGGGGAGGGTCAGAGGGAGAAGCAGGCTCCCCGCTGAGCAGGGAGCCCGATGCGGGACTCGATTCAGGGACTCCAGGATCATGACCTGAGCCGAAGGCAGTCGCTCAACCAACTGAGCCACCCAGGCGCCCCTTCTCAGACCCTTTAATGTATGACTGGTTTGTTTGTTTTTAAAGATTTTATTTATTTATTTGTCAGAGAGAGAGAGAGAACACAAGCAGGGGGGAATAGCAGGCAGGAAGAAGCAGTCTCCCTGCTGAGCAAGGAGCCCCGACTCGGGACTCGATCCCAAGACCCTGGGATCATGACCCGAGCCGAAGGCAGACGCTTAACCGACTGAGCCACCCAGGTGTCCCTGACCAGTTTATTTTACTTCAATCTTTGTGACTAAGATTTATGTGCTCAATTTTTAAGGGGGTGTAACGGCATGCCTGACTCCCTGCCGTGTGTTTGGCTGTGGAAATCTTATTTTCATGGAGTAACTATAGGACAAAATGACATGAAATACATTTCAGAAAATGGATCCAGCTGGAATTCCAGATTTTTTCTATTCCAAACTGCTTAGCCTTTAGGGATCTTTTGATTTTCCCACCTGAGCCTTTTGGTTAAAAAAAAAAAAAAAAAAATTTTTTTTTTTTTGTTTTTTTTAATTTTAAGCACAGTTGTGGCAGAAGAATTTTGAAAACCAGAGAGTGCTACTAAAATACCAGGCACTGGGGAAGGGATTCTAAGAGTCCCTGGACTGAGGGGCAGCAAGGAATTGAGGTCTCTTCACAAGCTGCCATTTTCTTGAGCCATAAAATTCAACTTTGTTGACTCTCAACTCTCCAGGAAAGAAAGGAAAATGGCTCAATGCCCACTAATGGGATTCTTGGAACCTCCTGCGTCCCGGCCACTGCCGCCCCCACCCCCACGGCTCCCCGAGGCCACCGACCCCTGGACCAGAGGCCAGAGAAAGGCCACTCTGGTGTTCTTCTTGGGCCGTGTCAGAGGAAGAAAAAGCGAGCGTTTGCCAACATCACAACAATGAGGCGGCCGCAGGGGAGACATGAGTGGGGCCCCGGGAGGTGGAGAGCAAGAAACCCAAACCTGATCCACGGTTTCTATTTGGGGGCCCGTTCTGCCCACAGACACGTCGCTGTTTGTTGTGTATCCACCAGAGAACAAGCCTCGCGCATCTCAAGGCCTGGACTGCAGGGACCTGGGCCAGCAGCCGGGTGTCCCTCCACCCTGCAGGGCCACCTCGTGTGCCCTGTACATGGACCTCCGTCTGTGATTTCACTTGGAGGGAAAAGGTTCAGCTGCAAAGAAGAAGAAGAGAGAAGCCGCGTGTGTGGTCCAGCCCCTTCATTCTGCACTTGAGCAAGAAGGGTCTCGCCTGAGAGCACAGAGCCAGGGACGAGCGGGGCCAAACTCCGGGAGGGACGCAGGCACTTGGGTTTGCTGGGCACATGCAGATTCCAGGTGCCCCGTGGGCCGGGCCACAGGCCTCTCCCTTAAACGTCATGAGAGTTTTGTCAATCATGATGTCGGAGGAGAGCAAAGGTTTGGGCCAGGCCGTCAAGACCGCCCTCTCCCATGAAAGCACGTGGTGCAGGAGAGACAGGAATTCCACAGGGGGCGAATGGCAGCCACGGGTCCACGTGCATGAGCCCAGCCGGGGCGGGCACAGCAGTCAGTCCCACTTCAGGCACGAGGCCACTGAGGCCCAGACAAGTTCAGGGTCTTGCCTGGAGCCACAGGGCCAGGAAGAGGAGGGGAGCGTGGGCTCCGGACTCCAGCTCAGGGAAGCGGGCTGAGGCAATGCCACGGCCAGAGGAGGTTACCTGTTGTCCGACCGGTGTTGCCCACTCAAGGCAGCTGCTCCTTCCAGGAGGAGTCTAGTCCCAGACTTGAGGTGGGAGCTGCCTCTGGCCAGTCGGCCTGCCACTCTGCCAGGCAGTCCTCCACGCACTCACCCAGTGGCCACGCGGGCGCAGAGAGCTCACAGCCCCCGTGCGTGGCTCATACCCCTTGTTGCAGGTGCTGTGCACTGAGGGGAAGAGGGCATGTCATTCTAAGCTGGATCCCCCAAGGAAGGTGTCACCAGGTGACAGGGGGCCAAGCCTTGCAGCATGGCTACGCCCTGGCTCTCCGCTCTCTAGACGCAGGCCCCGCTGGGGAGAGGGGGCGTGAGGGGCACCCTTTCTGCGCCTGCCATCCCAAAGACCCCTCCTCTCCTAACCACGGTGGTGGCCAGGTGGCAGGGGACAGGAGACCTACTCCCTGATAGGCTGCCCCTGGACCCGCCTGGATGCCTCTGGGACAGCAGGGAGTGCTGGAGTGTAGGGGTACCAAGCACCCCTTCCCATGCCCGGGGCCCAAAGAGTATCAGATTTGGACTCTGATGTGCTGCCGTGTGGCCCTAGGCAAGTCACCTCTCCTTCTGGGGCTGCTTCCTGCTCTTGAGTGCCCGGAAGTAGCTTCGAGGACCACGGGAAGCAATGAGTCACAGGGATGCTCTTCCAGCCCCGATGCCTAACCCTGGAGTCTAAATGCAGCACTTAAAGCTCTACCTCAGGACCTCTGGGCACATGAGGTCACCACCACCCACTACAGATGAGGAAACCAAGGCTCAGAAACAGGAAGCCACTTTTTCAAGGCCACACAGCCAAGCAGTACTGCACCCCCTGAGACTAGCTGGCCTGTAGGCCATGCTTCCCCCACTGGCCACAGGGACGCCAGAGACCCAACTCTGCCCTCAGGATCGACAAAGGAGCGAGGAAAGAGGCACAGTGAAGTATGTAAGTGTAATTAAGCAGTGAAAGCAGAAGGCAGTGCAAAGGGGAGGCCTGAGGTGGGGTCTGTGCAGAGACGGGAAGGATGGGTGGACAGAGGGGCTCTGGGCGAGGCTACCCACAGAGCGGGCCCCTCAGGCCAGGCTCCAGGTGCCGGCCTCTCAACCCCACTGAAGCCCCTGGTGGTCCCATGCCCCCTCCAACCCCGGTGGTTCAGCACTGGAGGCCCTGGTCCCGCCAAGTGTGGCAGGTTAAAGATGCCAACAATTCTGAGACTCCCTCCCATGAAGCCTCCCTGCTCCCCACCGTCCCCAGGGCCCTGAGGGTCTGTGAGGCCTGCCCGTAACCCATCTGCTGGGGCTCCCCACCCCTCTGGATGGAAGGCTCAGAGGGCAGGGTCTTGCTCCCACGTCGCCCAGCAACCCCCCTGCATGTCGCTTGGGGCGTGGGGGGCTCTCGATCAACATTTAACGAATGACTCAGGGAGCTGGCAGCTCAGAGAAGAGATGTGAGGTGGAGCCGGAGAGGAACGACAGAGCCGGACCATGGAGGGTTTGCAACACTGGGCTTCACGTCGATTTTGGCAACAGGGTGCCATGGTGGGCTCTCGGGCGTGGGCTTGGAGGAAGGTGGGCTTGGCGGGCTGGACAGGAAGGCTGGTGTCGGGGGCCGGGCGGGTAAGCAACCTGGGCGCAGGCACTGGTGCAAACGGGACATTTTCAAGGGCGACTGTGAGCACACACAGCTTGGACTCTTAAAGACCCCCAGGCCAGCTAGTACTTGGGGGGGTGGGGGGGTGTGCACGCTTCCCGAAGCAGGCGACCAGCAGAGAAAGCACAATTACCCCCACAGACAGAAAGGAAAGCGCCCAGAGGGGGGCAGATCTGGCTCCCCTGAAATGCAGCCTGCAACCAAGGGCCGGGAAACAGGCGCCCAGGGCTGTGGGGATTAAGGCCAATTTTCCTGCTACTTAGCCGGCGCAGCGTGCCGAGCTCGGCCACCGTATCTATGATGAAGGAATAAGTCATCTGAAAACACAAATAAATTATTCGCTCCCCGCAAATGAGCAGCCCCTCGGTTCCTGCAACAGCCACTACACCACAAACACCCCAAAGGCTCAGCGAATCCTATTAGTGACACTGCTCTGCGGAACAGACACCGGATTCCGCCATCAGCCCATGTAGACAGCTCTCGCCTGAGACCTGCCCACACGGCTTTCCATTCTGCAGCCACGAGTGACATCAGCCCAGCATCAAATGGAAAATCACAGCCCAGCCCGGCCTGGCTTGGGAGACGTGGGCTTCTGTGCAGAGCACGTCTGCACTGAAGGACTGGTCTTCTACCCACCGCCTCCTGACACTGACCGCTCCCCCCTGGGGCCAAGTCACCATCCGGGCCAGGGACACAGCTAGCATGTGTATTTCTGGGCCCGGACACCTCTAGGGTTCAGCCCGGGGGTGGGGGGACACTGCATTTCCCAGCTGGGGCCACCAGGAGGAAGCCCCTGGATCAATCACAGCACAGCTAGCCTCGCACCGCTGGGCAGTCCTGGGTCAGGTTCTCGCCTCCTGGTGCCCCAGGTGCCCTGACGGGTTTTGGGGGGATGGCATGAAAGAACATTTGCAAAGCACTTTCATGCACTGGTGCTCAGCGGAGGTCACTCACAGCTGGGTCTTTGCATAGGCTCACACCTCCAATTTTAGATCTTTGATTCCTGTCTGCTCAGCTCGGGTCACAGTTGGGAAGGAGAGCCTGGGAGGTTTTTCTGAGTGCTTGCCTAGAACACCCCCCTGAGTGCCCAGAGAACCCCGCCCTCCCTTCAGACCCCAGCTCTCGGCCCCTCCTACTGGGAGGTCCCCAAACTCCAGGTGGGCGCTCGCTTCTACAGCACTACGCTTTGCTGGGATTTGCTCACCTGCATCCAGAGCCCCACAAGCAAAGGGACAGTAGAGGGACTGAGGTCTTACCCCTGGGGCCCAGCACACCGCCGGGCCCAGAGCCGCAGGGTCAGCGTGGGCAATGAAAACTAACCACCTTCTCTTTGCAGAGTTAGTTGTCCCATGTGATGTGAGCAGAGGGGCTTCGTCCCTCTGTCCCTGCCCCTCCATGACAGGTCTGCGCAAGAACAACCCTTGTTGTGAGAGGTTTCCAGCCCCTCCCCGGCTCCTTGGGGGAAGAAGTGGCTTTCTAACCGGACTGAAGAAATGAATGACCTTCCAGCCTGGGGGCCCCCACCTCCTCCACGCTGCCCCCCCAGGGCGGAGATCAGGAGCTGCTCCGCTGTCTGTGTATGAAAGGGAAATTTCTGGGGCGCCTGGGTGGCTCAGTCGTTAAGCGTCTGCCTCCGGCTCAGGTCATGATCCCAGGGTCCTGGGATCGAGTCCCACATCGGGTTCCCTCCTCGGCGGGAAGCCTGCTCTCCCTCTCCCACTCCCACTGCTTGTGTTCCTGCTCTCGCTATCTCTGTCTCTGTCAAATAAATAAATAAAATCTTTAAAAAAAAAAAAAAAAAAGAAAGGGAAATTTCTTTTAAGAGTAAGGGCAAGTAACAGGAAGCTGACTCTGGCCAGAGAGCAAGCTTGCCCATTTGCAACTACCTGCAAAAAGGAGCTCATGTGTATGTGTGCACGTTCACACACACACACACACACGCGCGCGCATGCGCACGCACAATTTAGTGGTTCTCAACTGTGGGTGATTTTGCCCCCCTGGAGCTTTTGGAAGTGTCTGCAGACATTTTTGGTTATTACCACTGGGGCATGGGGTCACCCCTGGCATCTAGTAGGCGGAGGCCAAGGATGCCCCTGAACCTCCTCCAGGGAACCGGAGCCCTCCCCAGCCCAACAAAGAATGATGCAGCCAGACCCTCAGCAGCGCAGAGGGCGAGAGCCCCTGACGCAGATACATTCCCGGGTCTTTGTTTGCCCCTCATCTGGTGACAAACCTTCCCTGACGGACGCGCGCCCCTCCTTCCCAAATAAAGGACCAATGGTCCTGCAGGACGCAGAGCCACCCCACACGCCCACTGCTTGAGAGCGTCTTGCACAAGCCAGCCCACGCTCCCCACGCTTCTCTTCAACAGGGAGGGGCTCTCGGAAGCTGAGTTTCGATGGTTGAGGACTCGCGTCGATTGTGGAGGGGCCTGTTGTGTGGCCGGGCGGGAACAGCAAGATGTGCAGCCTTTGCGGCTGGTTTGTGGACACCACACTCGGCGGTGACAGCAGGCACACACTCCTGACACCCCTCCCACGTGGGCCAGGGTGTGCGGCCCGGGGCCTCGGCTCCAGCTGACAGGGGTTAGGAAGCCCGGCCCATACGGCAGGACTTGGCATGTGGCCATTTCCTTCTGAGCCCGATTTTTGTTTTTTTTAAGATTTATGTATTTAGGGGTGCTGACCCCTCTCCCCTCTCATGCTGTTTCTCTCTCTTTCTCTCAAGTAAATAAATACATAAAATCTTTAAAAAAAAAAAAGATTTTATGTATTTATTTGAGAGAGAGAAAGAAAGATCGAGCAAGAGCAGGGAGGGGCAGAGGGAGAGGGAGAAGCAGGCTCCCCACTGAGCAAGGAGCCTGATGCGGGGCTCGATCCCGAACCCTGAGATCATGACCTGAGCCGAAGGCAGACGCTTAACTGACTGAGCCACCCAGGCAAACCTCCTCCCTTTTATTTTTTAAGATCACACAAGATGGGGTCTTTTCTGCACACCAAAGTCTCAAACATTCCATCAGAGAGCTCTACGGACATGAGGTTTTGGTGGCACAGAGAACCTGGGCAGGGAGTTTATACAAAAACTGTCAACCCCCACCCCAGTTCTTCAGAGGAAAGGGAGGCTGACAAACGCAGTCCCTTACGTAGAGGCTGCCTGGAGGCAAACAGGCTTGAGCTACGGAAGGTAGAAGGGCCCACAGTGACCACCTGGCTGAATACAGACAGGCCCATCAGGTGACCCACCTCAAAATGCCCAAAGGCCCTGAGGCGCCTGGCTGGCTCAGTCAGTTGAGCGTCAGACTCTTGATTTCGGCTCGGGTCATGATCTCAGGGTCGTGGGATCGAGTCCCGCATCAGGCTCTGCGCTGGGCGTGGAGTCTGCTTAAGAGTCTCTCTCTCCCTCTGCCTCTGCCCGCCCCCCAAAAAATCCATAGGCCCTAACTGACCCACGGGCTACTTACAACCAGAAACAGTTACCAATAAAGGGAGAATTCCAGACTTTGCCGTACCGCCTCATCTTCCCCCTTTAAAAACAGGCCCCAGCCACTGCCCCACTGGCAGAAGGCCTCTCCTGGGCGCTCCTGCCCACGCTCCCGCCCGCGCTCCCGGCGCTGTATTCAGTAGACTTCTAGCGCCTTTGTTCTGCCTCAGGTGGATGCTTCCAACTGCCCACGCCACCGGCTTCCACCCGCTCATCCCCCCACATTTGGGGGCCCTCATCTGATTGGGAGAGACACCCCATTCAAGCACCACACCTTAGTCCTGCACGATGTGTAGAGTCGACACCCAGTGTCAAACCGTGAGGGGGACGGAACAATCCGCTCCACGCCGCGTGCATTACAGTCCAGAGAGGACGTCACTTAACCCTCCCGACCTGGAAGCCTGGGCCGGAGAAGGTGGGAGGCTGGCATTGGTCTGAGTGCGAAGGGAGATTCGAGGTCCCTGGGCAAGACTTCTCCCGGGGCTCAGCGGACAGGGGCCTGCACTGTTGTTCAAAGCACCACCTTCAATCTTACAGGAGCCATAGGTGGCTTCTTGCTTGGCTCAAGGGCCTATCTGGTATTTCATAGTTAGGTGCACCTCCCCGGTGGGCCCTATCAGGGGCACCCAGACACCTCAGACGGACGGCAGCAGGCCCCCTGCCGGGAGATTCCGGGGCAATGTGACACGTGCCATGAGGAGGGTGAGTGCAGGATGCTGGCGGCCGTGGGCACTGAGAGACCTACAGCCCTACCTAAGGATCTGGGAAGGCTTCTTAGAGGAGGTGACATCTAAACAGAGACCCAAAGGATGAATCAGAGTTAGCCATGCACAGAGAGAGAGACAGAGAGGAAACGCAGAGGGGTGGGCTATAGGGAGCGGCCTTGCCAGGGACTTCCCAAGAAGCTCCCTCCGCCAGGCAGGGGCAACGCAGGCCCTCGGGGCCCAGGCACTGCACGGGCAGACTACAGTCAGTGGGCCGCCGCGGTCAGGGCCCCTGGCTCCCGTGTGCGAGGCACCTGGGTGGATCACAGTCAGGGTGCCCGCAGGCTTGTTCCGGCACGGCTGGCCTGGCTGGAAAAAGCGTAGGGGCTGGGCGTACTCGAGACACAAACAGCAAACACCCCTCCACCCCCGCCCCGCCGACAGCAGCACCCCTGCCCAGATCCTCTCTGGTTCTCACGGGCCACTGTGCCCACGAAGAGGGCAGGCTGAGACCCGGGGCTTTGCCACGACGCACCTGCCCACACACCTTCCTGCCAGGCCCAGAGCGAAGGAGCCTGGTGTCTTCAGACCCAAGCGCACCTCGAGCACTTCCTCACTGAGAGCTGGATCCTTCTTCGTAATTGCAAGTGTACTGTGGCCAAGGGGAGCAGCACCAGCAGCTTCCACGGGCCCCTCCGGCGTGCGGGGGCAGGGGCGCAGTTAAAATTGTGCCGTCTGCGGGGATTACAGTTCCCATCTGGACCTCCAGGTGGCCCCGGGGCAGGGAGTCCACCTTCCCTTCCAAGAGACGTTGCCCAAAAATCGGGCCCGCTCCTGACTGCAGCGCCGGGGCTGCGATGCACCCTGTCCAGACCGGCGGGCAGGAGCTGCTGACTCCGGGGCGCGCACCCGCCTCCCACAGCTTTTCATGTTTTTCTCAAATCTGTACACTCGTGCATGAACGAATCTATACTTAAACCAAAGGGCAAAGCCTGCCTTTAACCCTGTTACATTTCAGCTCATCCTTTCCACCTCGCAGAGCTTCTGGTAGTCCATGGCCCCCCGGCTTTCAGCCACTGTGACGTAGGTACCACGTCATACGCAGCAGCAGGTGAAGATGCTGACGCAGTCAGGGCAGAGCCCCACGGCACCTGTCGAGAGCCGTCCGGGGCCACCGTGGGCCCACCGCTCAAGGCCTGCAGGGAGGGTCATGCCACCATCCCTGGGGCCTCTGGCCACCACTGCTCAGCCCCCACCACCAGAGCCTCCACTGCACCCTGCTGAAGTCCGAGGGCAAGGTCACAGCCCCGCTGCCCAAGAAAGGAGCCCGGTCTGTGTGTCCTCACGGGTGGCCGCCCTCAGACTCCTTCCCGGGGCCGCGCCCCATCACAGTAACCCCCACAACTAACACCTCGCCCATCTCCAGATTTTCTAGAAACACACAGTGAAGGATATTTTGCAAATGGAAAGGAGGAGGCCGGACTTGGGGAAGCAGCGGGGTCGGACTTCAAATCTCGTCTCTGGAATTGCTGACTTGTGCAGGTGGACAGGCGCGGCCTGTGTGCTGGAGACTCGAACGTCCTTCCCGAGGCAGGGAGGGTGGGTGGGGAGTTCACACGGTGGCTCCAGGCTCACACCCCGCTCTCCCCTGACCTCCCCAGGAGGGCGCCAGGGGCGCAAGGCTTGCCTCCCGTGGAACGAGAGGCTGGACTGAATCATGTCCACATCCAGAACCTTCTGTGATTTGCCATCAAAAATTAAGTTTATAAATACTTGTTAACGACATGGGGAAATGGGCTATGGCACTAACTGGAAAGGTGGGATATGAAGGGGATTCGTGGTATATGTCCCTTCACCACCCTATCTGTAAATAACACTGACTAGAAGAAACGGCCCACCTGTTAGCTGTGATTTTGCTGAATTGCAGGACAGGGGGTTAGATTTGCTTTCTTTTTTTCTGCATTTTTCACCTTCTTCACAATGAGCACCGAACATATATAACCAGACCAAAAAAACTTTGATTGCCTAGAGGACCGCAGCCTCACCCCAGCCGCTGGGTCCTGGACCAGGCAGCCCCCTACTTTGGGGGCAGGGGGTAAAACACAGCTGCAACCAAATTTCCCCAGCCCTGAGCACCATGGAAATGTTGATTATTCACACAAAGGAGTCCCACAACTCCCTTCAAAGCAGTCTTTAAAAAAAAACAAAACAACCCAATTGAAATTACATCTTCCTGCACTTTGCTGTGGGCAAGGCAGGTGCAGAGCTGATACTGGAAAATGCCAGGGGATTCAGGCAGTTGCATCCATCCTCAGGATCCCACCATGTCACAAATCCCACCAAGAGCCCTGAAACCGAGCAAGTTACCCCAAAGAGCCAGTGTCATCCTGGCCTCCAGCATCCACACTGACAGGAGGCCACAGGCCTGGAAATGACCACTTGGCTCAATGAAGGCCTTCAGCCCCAAGTGAGGAAGAGGCTCCTCTCCAGCAGCCCCCTTCTCTGTAGCTGCTCAGACACCCTCTCCTCTGTGTGCTCCCCTGCCCCCCCACTCAGAGGGCAGCTTGCTGCGCCTAGGAGGACTTCAGATGTTCTTACGTGTGTATCCATTTACCTTCCACACTGGGCTGACAGGTCCTCAGAACAGAACTCCCTAATAACCACTTTTGCATTTCAGTGCCAAACCCAGTGCCGGGGCTGAATGGAAGGGAGAGAGGCGAGCAGGCCTGGTTCGTGTGTTAATGGTGAATAACTTGGCCCTGGCCCCACCTTGAAGTTGCTAATCTGCTGGATACTCTCCAAGTACAACGTTCCGGTAGGTGGAGGCATGATGTGAGCCAAGATGAAGGGAACCTTCCAGGAGGTGGGCTTGGGTGTGGGCCAGGAGAAGTGAAGTGCACAAGACAGGACAGGAAGGGGATGTGTCCCCAGGGAGTCAGGAGAGGGGTCCAGTTTGGCCAGGCGCTCAGATGCCAGAGTCCAAACTCACCTGTGAACAGTAGGGCAGTGACATTCTCAAGTCCTATCCATACACCTCTCCAGGTGAAGCGCTAAAGCGGTGGAAAAAAACAGAATAAATCCCTAGTGCCCAGCAGGTCTGGACATCCAGGGTACCGTGCTTTAGCTGTGATTCAGCTCGGCCACCTCCCACTGGCCATCCACGGTGGGCAGGTGCAGCCTGTGCAGTCTGGCTCACCCCATCTCTCCACGGTGCCTTCTAGAAAGACCAAGTGCAGAACAGCAGGGTGTTTGTTAAATAAGTAATGCATGCCCAGGAATGAAATACAGCCAAAGCCTGCAAAATCGGGCCACAAAGGATGATTTTAATAAAATGGAAGAATGTGGGGCGCCTGGGTGCTCAGTCGTTAAGCGTCTGCCTTCGGCTCAGGTCATGATCCCAGGGTCCTGGGATCGAGCCCCGCGTCGGGCTCCCTGCTCAGCCAGGAGCCTGCTTCTCCCTCTCCCGACCCCCCTGCTTGTGTTCCCTCTCTCGCTGTGTCTCTCTCTGTCAAATAAATAAAATCTTTAAAAAAATAAATAAATAAAATAAAATAAAATGGAAGAATGTTTTCAGTAAGTTATGTTAAACAGGTTACGACGCAGTATGTAAAAAGTAGAGTCTCATTACAGCGAACTTTAATGAGACATGCATTTTCTGACATTCATGAGACCAGAAACTATAAGGCAGTGTGATCCGGGGCTCCCCTGCCAGGCTAGGCAGGTTTATTTCCAAAACTGCTCTCCCAGCCCCCCTGTGAGCCTGCGAGGCCCACTCCCACCTTGGGTCTGGCACTGGCTCCACCTGGGCCATCCTCCCCCGCAGCGGTCCCCACATTTGGTCAAATATCACCTCCTTTTTTTTTTTTTTAAGTATTTATTTGAGAGAGCATGAGTGAGGCGAGGGGCAGAGGGAGAGGGAGAGGGACAAGCAGAGTCCCCTCTGAGCGCGGAGCCCAACTCGGGGTTTGATCCCACAACCCTGAGATCATGACCTGAGCCAAAACCAAGAGTTAGATGCTCAACCGACCACACCACCCAGGTGCCCCCTCAAATATCACCTTCTTAATGAGGTCTGCCACCACTGACTTATCTCAAATTGCAAGCCCCTCCGTCCAAAGCCCCCACTCCCCATTACCCTGCTCAACTCCTTCCCAACATGATGGAATTTGCTCGATTATCATGTTGGTCCCCCACTAAATGCCTCGTCCTCGAGGCAGGAGCTTTGTTACTTTATGTTTCAGGAGTATCCCCGGAGCCTAAAACAGTGCCTGGCACATAGTACGCATTCAATAGACACCTGTTGAATTCACATGTCTATCTTTTGTAATAAGAGAAGAAATAACAATAGCAAAATATTTAAATGTCAAAAAAAATTTGAATGTCGGGTTTTTTTTTTCTTCCTCTAGATCAGGCACATTTCCCCTTAATGCGAGACCTGGGTATTTTCACATGCTTTATAAGCATTAAGAATGGGATCTTTTTTTGTAAAGGCAAGTTCTTTAAGATGTAATTTACATATACTAAAATTCATCCCTTTTAGGTACACAGTTCAGTGAGTTTTGACAAATGTACACAGTTGTATGACCCCCAACATAACATTTTCAGCACAAGAATGGGATCTTTGCAAATTATATATTAATAAGCAGTTATGGCTAATAGGAATATTTATCTTCTCTCCAACTACTCTCCTAATTATTTCACTAATTGATAGTTTTGCAACTGATTCTCCTTTTTCTCCCCAGATACAAAAGAAGGGCAGAAAGGAAGCCAACGTTTGCTGAGCACCTGGTACACATAGGTGCTGGCATGGAGATTATCTTCCTGGGTCTCATTTTCTCCTGGAACCCTCCGAGGGGGGTGCTGCGTCCAGGGCACAAGGGAGGAAACCACAGTCGGAAAGTTAAGCACCCTGCCCAAGATCACAGAGCTGTGAAGAGGACAACTGGGGGCTTCCATCCGTCAGGTGGATTCTGACTTCAGAACTCATGTTCGTCCCAGCAAACAACAGAGTCATTGTCATAACCGTGAATGACGATGGGGTGGTTGCAATCCGTGTTCTTCTTTCTGCATCTAGTGAGACAGCCTTGCCTTGAGTTTCCAGCACGCTATGAAATAGGGTGGTCATTGATCCCATGCCCTCTGCCCAGTTTGCTTGTGTACTTCGTTCTTCACCCCGACGCCTCTGACACACAGCTCTGGGGACGAGAAAAGTCCCCAAGACCCCCAGCCCCAGGACGAGCAGCAGAATGCCCAAGCAGGAGAAGCTCCTTGTTGATACCATCCAGCCTGGTGAATTCTACAGAGAACAAAGCGTCGCTGAATGAAAAAAAGTAGGTTTTAAAACAGTACCTAAGGAATGACCGCATGTACGAGATTCCATCTGTAGGACTATGTACCTGCAGGGGCGTCCTCCTGGGGGTAGGACAGGCACCACAATGTTGTCTCTTGTGCTGGGATTACGGGTAGGACTTCTCTACCCCCTGCCCCCACCTCTTTGTTCTTGTAGGATTTTCTTCCCTAAAGACAGCTAACTAGGGAAGATCCCCACCCCCCACAAAGACCTCTGGGCCCAGATCCCTCCAGATCCTCCCAAAGACCCTCTAGGCCCAGATGTCCCAAAGACCACCCCTGTGTGGCCAGCGCATGGACACAGACCCCTGCCTGTCTGCCCTCCCTTCCATCCAACAGTTCAAGGCAACCGGTTCTGGGCGACGAACTGACCAACGAAGTCCTGTCCCATGGAGCGTCTACTCTGGTGGCGGGAGGCGGGGTTAGGACGCCACCCCTATGCCATCGGGCAGAATGGTCTGCCCGCCTCCCCTTTGTCCAGATCCTCCCGCTGTGGACACTCAGCTCAATTCCCAGGCCCTCCTAAGAAGCTCTTCCAAGAAGCCTTCTCAGATGCATAGAGTCCAAAACATTCTTTCCCAACACCCACTTGCCTCAATACTCTGCTCCCGCCTCTACCTAAACTCTTGTCCCATGCATTGTCTTTGAATTAAATACCCGTGTCTGTCTCCCTGCGCGATCCTATGGGGCAGGTCTGGTTCAAAGTCGTACTTCACTCAGCGTCAGCCCAGGCCTGTCCAGCAGCCGTGCCCCAGAGCCTTGCTCAACTCAAACTGGGCCTCCGGTCTGGATGGGGGCTCCCGGAGGGCAGGGCAGCTTCTGTCTCCACATCCTGCACTCCACAGAACTGTGAGGAGCAACAGCTCCCCGTGATGACTGCACAGACTGTGAGAACGGTCAGGTCAGGGGTCAACAGGCAACCCTGCCAGGCAGGGGCCACCATCGTGAAGAAGACAAACAAGGCCAGAGGGGAACACATGGGGCGGGGCGCGGGAGGGCTGCCTGTGTTGGAAGGCGACGATCAGTGGTTTGTTTTTTTTTTTGTCCTATATCCCGCCAACTTTCTGATGTATGTTATGTACTGTATTACATAACTTTTCTAATTAAAGGAAGAGTTTTATGCAGTCCAGCATCTCCTGGGCTCTGGTGTTCTGCCCCAGTGACCTCAAGGACGTGGCCCAGTGAGTAAGGCGGACGATCGAGGACACCCTGAAGGAGGGAGGGAGGGAAGGAAGGAAGGAAGGAAGGAGCACTCCAAGGTCCTAGGGCCCCAGGGCGGCAGAGGCTCACCCAAGAAGCAACACTGGGGGGCAGAGGCCCCGAGCTGGTACACGAGGTGGCGAAGACTAAGGGACTCCCACCATCTCCGAAACCGAGAGACCGTACCCGTTTCCTTGGCTTAAAAAACTCTGAAATATTAAAACCCCACAACTGCAGGGGGTTTTGGGATGATATTATCTACACTGAGATCTGCTCCGGCACCCAATCTCCGGTTTCTAGAAACGCTCCTGTCACTTGTCACTTTAGATCACTTTAAATTTTAATTTTTCTATTATCAGTCAGATGATAACAACGATACTTCCAGGCCTCCACCCTCCACATGTCTTATTCATAGAGAGGCGGCTCAGCGTGGAGGCTCGGAGGCCCCGTATTGCCCCTTTCTGGACAAGCCCCTCCGCCCCGGGCCTCAGTTTCCTCTCCTGCCTCCATTCCAGTCAAGGAATCTTGACTGTCTCCCACCCCAGGCCCAAGGCCCCACTGGCCCACAGGCTGTTCTCCTTCTCCTGCTGTTCTCACAGGCCTGCCTGTGGCTATGCAATGGGGCGCCCAAAGCCCTTCTTACTGGAAGGTAAGGTCAACTTGGAGGAGGGCAAGGCAGCGCTCCCTTTCTGGGGGGCCCTAGCACTGTTCTCCTCATTGGGGAGGGCACTGAAAGGATGGAGGGCAGGGAGAGGGGGCCCCAGGGGGCTTCCAGAGGTGGGGGGCGGGGGGAACCCTGAAGCTAGCCACCTTCTCCAGGACCAGCCTTGGCTTCCGGGCCAGGGAGCTGTGGGGGCCCCTGCGGCCCCAGGGACCTGTCTCCCCGCCACCCAGCTGGAGGCTCCCAGGCATCAGGCCTTACTCATCATGTATCCCCTCCATGGAACAGTGTCTGGAACACAACAGGTGCTTAATAATTGATGGAGGCCATAGAGTGGATGTTCCACGCACTCAAGCGGAATCCAACTGCGCCCCGAAGAAGTACCTCTCACGCGATTTCTCCCCCTCTCCTCAGCCAGCACACCCCCCGGCGCACTCTGCTCTCTGGTGTGGCTCACGCCAAGGAAACGCAGCGTTTCTGCTCTTTAGCCCCAGATGGGGATGATCAGAAACACAGATAAAGCAAATGTGAAATCGGGACCTCTGGTGACACTAGACGGAGACCGTCCGCTATACTCCCCACATTTCAGCAGCACCCTGGTGTGCTTTAATGTTAGAGAAAGACCCCCACGGGGTATTCCTTCATCTTTGAAGCTCATTGGGCAGAAGAAAGAAGGTGAAACGGGCCTCCGAGGGAGAGAGAAAAGTCCCAAGCGCCGGCAGACCCAGTTGTGACCCGAGGAGGGTGCGGCCGGCCTGTGCCCTGAGGTCTCCGTGTCGCCCAGGAGTAGCTGTGTGGAAGTTTCTCAAACAAACCCGGGCACGGCGCCACATGGGCAGCAAAGGACCATGGCTGGAAGCCAGGTCCCCGTCCTCCATGGCACCCTGCCCCCCGTGGGGGTGAGACGGCCCAGGCCTGGCAGAGGGGACTTCCTGGGCACCTCACCTGGCCGCTCAGCGGGTGTCTCTAGATGAATGGAGCAGCCCTATGGGGAAAATAGGGAGGATGGGGTGAGGAGGCCACTCGGAAATGAAGGTTAGTGTCCACGGGCCATGGGAAGAAGGACGCGGTCCCTCCACCATCCCCTCTCCCTGCTGTGGACCCCGGGGCTGGAGCTGAGGGCAGTGGGTGGGGCCGGCACCCCAGGACTGCCTTCCCGGGCAGGGCCATTCAGCTCAGGTGAAACTGCATTCAGGGGACACTGAGTCACAAAGTGAGCAAGGTGAACAGTTTGCTAAGAAAAGCTCTTCCCAGAGGAGAAGCATCGAACGGGTCAGCCACAGGGCAGACGTGGATGTCAGCTCTGCCTATCTGCCCGGCTCCAGGGGCTGATGGCTATTCAGCCTGGTTCTCCCCTGCAGCCCAGTAGCCGGCCCCACCCACAAACCCCCAAACTGCAAACAGCAGGGCCGCACACGCCTCATGCCATTGCCTAAACCTGCCTTACCAGTTCCCACGGGCCACCAGCGCCACTCCAGGGCCCCGGGTCATGCCCCCTCTCCCTGCCCAGTAGCCCCTGCGTCCCCTGCTCTTCTTGTCGGCTCACCACCGGGTCCCGGATCCTAGAGGCACCAGCTCGGGCCCCCACGGCAAAGGGGCCAGCCCCTTAACATGTCCAATTCGGTAACAGCCTCAGATGGGTCCTTGGTGTTACAGGTGGGGAGACTGAAGACCACAGGGAGGGGAGGGCAGAGGCTTGTGGGAGGTCAGGATTGGAACCCGATCTTCCTTCGATGTGGCCGCCACCTGCAAGCCCGTCACAACCCCAGGAGCAGGGTGCCACGCGACAGAGGAATGCACCCTCGGGATCTTCCAGCCGCTGAGGGGGCTCTGGTGGTGCCTTTGTGGGTGGCCCTGGATCACGCCGCTGGGCAGGCTCCCATGGCCCGCAAGAGGCCAGTGTCAGTGGTCACCTCATGTCCGGAGCCTGACCCTAGTGTCCAGGCACCACAGGGCAGCCTGTCCCAGGGCCAGCTCACTGTCACCCCTCAGTCCTCCATGGAGGACCCTGCTTGGGGTCAGACACAGCAACCCACTCTGAGGCCAGCACTTCCCACACTCCTCGGAGCCTCTTCCTGTCAGCATCGAACTAACTGTGCCTAATAGAGACAGTCCAATTCTGCACGGGGCCCTAGAGCTTCCACGGTTGGGGACAAATATACTAAACAGGCCAGAAACCCGCCAGGCCGAAATCCTCACCCCCAAGACCACCCCCATCCAATTCCATGCATGCACCTGTTGGGCGCACACACATGCTGCCCCCCTTTCTTCCGCCGCACACCCCACCGGGCCCCAGCACTGCTGGGAACTGGGAAAGTCGTCACCTCTAAGGGGAAGGAGAAATTCAGGAATGCAAGCAGCAGAGGGCTCCTAGAGATCTCCAGCAAGGCCCCACACACAAGTGTTTAGCTCTACTTGGGCACAATGCCAAATCCAATACCTGGGTCCCCATCACCCCCCGGGGCCCAACCCAGTCGTTTGCTGAAGATAAGAGGACCAGGTATGCGTCTGCACGTCCAGATAAGGGCCATATATAGAAGGAGAACGTTGTTTTTTCCAGAATGTTAAGAAGCACATTTCAAGGAGGGAAAAGGTTTCAAGGACACACAGGGGGTGGCCTAATGAGGCCAGAGCCTTTTCCTTTTTCAAAACCATAAGCTGAACTTCTCAAAGTCTAAGTAAATCTGGCCTGCTTGAGTTCACATTGCCTTTTAGTTCACTTTCCGCTTCCCCTGGGGGATCCAAACACGGCATATTCATTATTATTTGATTAACAAGGAACAGTTTCCAATGGACAAAATTGGCTTGCTTAGCTGCCCCCTCCTCCAACGAGGCCTCAGGGACTCCTCCGAGGGTTCCTATCTCCACCCCCCACCTGCCGTAGGCCCTGGCGGGGGGAGGGGGGAGCAGGGGTGGGGCCGGCAGTTCTAGAACTTGCTTCGGCACCAGGTGGTGCTTACCGATGCCTGTCAGACGGAGCTGAACGATAGAGTGACCAGGAGGCCCACGGGTACATGCATCTAGAACTATCCACACGCACGCGCATCTAGAACTACCTGTTAAAACCACCACACACAAAAGCACGTTTTTATCAACTATCTGATTTCTGTACTGACCTGATTCTCATTTCCTAGGGCGAAGCCTGCTTGTACTCATGCAGCCTCACGCCCAACACCAGGCGGGGACCCTAGTGGGAGATGAAATCGGAGGCCCGGCCATCAGCCCAGATCTCCCAAAGATTGACCCGACGCATAAATCGCCCCAGAGCAAGACGGGCCAGGCTGACTTCCTCAAGCCAACAGCAAGGGCGGGAGTGTAGAGAAGGAGCACGCTAGGCAAGCTGGGAAGAGCTGGCCAAGGGCGGACAGTCGGCTTTCTGGAAGACAGCTCTCTCCTCGGAAGTTCCTTAGGAAAGCTCACTTCTCTCTGGAAGTAGCCCGGGAAGTAGACAACACTGGGGTTGAAACCCGCTTCCTGCCCACTGTTCCCACCGCTCTCCAGCAGCAGGCGGCTCCGGATTCATACCCTGGGCCCGGGCCCGGCTCCACGGAGAACCCAAATGGGAGCACAGGGCAAATGGCTCCCCTCACGCAGCCCCCCGCCTCCTGGCCCTGCAACCACCAAGCACCTGGGCAGCAGGAAGGCAGATGCCCTGCAGGGTCGGGAAGGGCATCCTGAGATTTCTGCACGGTTTCTCCCGAGACCGTGAGGCTGGGAAGACCCAGAGAGAACTTCCCAGGGGCTCGAGAGAAGAGCAAAGTGAGCCCCCAAGGAAACGCACCCCTACAAGGCCAGATGGGGCACAGAAACCAGGCACAGGCATTCCATGACTTTCCCAGGCAGAAGAGATGGCTCCCTCCCCCTGGCCCCACAGAGCTGGAGGGAGCTCCCTCGCTGCGGCCGCCCCAAAGCGGCACCCTCAGCGGGACTGGGCTGGCCTCGCGGCGGGCAGATTCGACCACTGGGGCAGGCGTGGCGGCCTCCGGTGCAGCCATCCCCCCGTCTGGGGGGAAAGCCTGGGCCGCCGCCAGCTGGGGAGACAGGCTTTTGGGAAAATCCGGTCATGATGGCATTCCTCTGCCATGTCTCCGCACTCGGGACAGATGCTGGCTAAGAAAATGAAGCCGGCTGTGGCAATGACTGTATCAACAGATACAATCAAATGATCTCTTCCTGGATTCTGCAAGTACTGAAATGTAATTCAATTCCTGAAATGTCATTTGGAGCTGCTGGTGCAGGTGGCAGGGCAGCTCGGTAAACACATCCTCGTTCAAGCCCAAACACACCCGCTGACCCTGAGCCCCGGTGCACGGCGTTGTGCTGGGGCCCGCACCCGAGGACGCCACGGCCGGCAGGGCCCGAGAAGAGCAGTCCACGGCCGTGAGTAAAAAGCCCGACGAAGCCACAGGAGGTGTGCTGCTGGAGACACCCCGAGGAGCCACACTGAGCTCGAACAAAGGGGCTCGCTGCACCTGGGGCAGGCGGGAGGCTCCTGGGCGAGGCGACGGTGTCACCGAAGCTCCACTGGCCACTTGAGAGGAGGAAAACCGCCCTCAGGGGGCTCCAGTCTAGTCCATGTGGACGCATGTCTGTCATCCAGCCCCCCCCACACACACTGACACAGATGTGTGCACACAGACACGCATGCCCGTGCACACACATGCCCCCACGAGCATGCACACACACATATACTTGCCCCCATGTGCATGGACACATACACACACTGCATGCATGCTTGAGATGCAGACACACACACATGCACACACATATGCATGCCCCCACATACATGGGCAAATACACACTGACATGCATGTCTGAGATGCAGACACACGCACATGCACACATATATGCACGCCCCCACATACATGGGCAAATACATACAGACACACATGTGTGACATGCAGACACACATGCACGCACATGTGCATGCTCCCGTGTACATGGGCACATACATATACACACTGACATGCATGTGTGATATGCAGACAAGCATGAGCACACATGCACACACAAGCATGCACACGCCCTCACATACATGGGCACATATGTACACACTGGCATGCATGTTGACATGCATGAGCACGCTAGCACACACACATATATGCATGCCCCATGTACATGGGCACACACGTACACGCTGACATGCATGTTGACAAACACGTGAGCACATTTGCATGCACACACATATACGCATGCCCCATGTACATGGGCACACACGTACACACTGACATGCATGTTGACAAACACACATGAGCACACTTGCATGCACACACATATACGCATGCCCCGTGTACATGGGCACATAGGTACACACACTGACATGCATGTTGACACACATGAGCACACACACAAGCATGCACATAAACACACATGCATGCCCACTGGCAAACACAAAGAGAAATGCACGTGTGCACACACACAGATGCCCACATAAACACGTCTACGCACACAATGCACACACACACAGGCCGACGGCAGAGAGGGCAAGATCAGATGAGACATGAGGATCCCACACGGCACAGACTCCAGTGTGAGTGGCACAGGGCCGCCCCTACTCCAGTGCAGTGTGTCCACATCCCCCACCCAGCACAGGGCTCCTTGTGACAGCTCCACAGTTTTCTGCGGGAGCTTTAGTCAGGGGGCTGCAGTATGGGACGGGGCTTTTCCGGCACTTTGATGCATTTATGCTAGGAAGCCAAAAACTGACATCAGAACTGACATGTGGGATTATGGTGATTATTATTTTGCTTTACTGGTTTCTTTCTAAAGTTTATGAATTTTCCATAAGAGAGATTAAAATTTTAGTTTAAATTATGACAACAAAGTGCCCGCCCGAGAACAACACCGGTCTCTGCCCGCCCTCCCTGGATTAAATATCTCATATAATAACTGCCTCACGTGCAGGGACGAAGTTCTCCTTAAGTCCCCAGCAGATGACAATAAACAGAGAAACAACTGGAAATCGCTCGACAGACTCATCTCCTTTGGACTCCCATGGCGACACGGCAGCCTCTCAGCAGAGGCGGGACCAGAACCACTCTGTGTGGCTCCAGGCACCCCTTGCCCGGCCGAACACCCCATCCTCACACACGGAGGGAGCCGGTGTCTGCCCTGCAGCTGGCTGTCCCCCCGGAAAGTCCCAGGCTGAGGCAGCCCCCCAAAACAAGGGCACTATACGAGATACACTTGGGGCCCCCATGGCCTCCAGCATCCTCCGTCTGACAGCCAAACCACGGTGCTTTCTCGGTGTGCTGAGGGCTCCCTGTGCCGCTGTTGGGGGCTGAGATGCATACGTGGTGTCCACATCAGGGAGTGGAAACCAGGACAGCGGCCCATGTGGGGAGCCTGCGGCAGGTGGGGAGGGCATCAGAGGCTTCCAGAGGCGACACCTGAGCCCTGAGGTGACAGAATGGGGCTGTGGGTGGGCTGGGGAGAAGCACACCAGGATGGGCCAATGCCACGAGCTTGGCATGGGTGCTTCTCCTGGTCCTGGACAGATGTGCTCTCGGAAAACTAGCTCTTAAAGCGAACTGGGAGATTGTGGTATTTATGGGAGCCGAGCGGAGAGCTCCTCTGGTACACAAAGCTTCCCTCCCGGGTCCACATTCCAGTCTGGCTCGAGCTCAGGGGGAGGCCTATGGGACACAGGGTGGGGATGCACATCCTGAGCAGGGGAGGTCCTTTTACAGGAGGACTGCTTTTCCAGAAACCAGAAGACCTGGGGCTGGTCCAGACCGACAGCTCAGTATTCTCATACTCCACCTTCTGCGAGCCTGTTTGTGAGGTGAGGACAAGAGCCTACTCGGATGAGTGGGAGCCTGGGTGAGGGTGGGTATGACCTGGAAAGCCTGGCGCCTGTTAGCTGTTGTTACGACTTACTCTCTGCAGCAGGGGAGGGAGGTGAAGACTATGGGGCCAGGTGGGGCACACTGTGATGTCAAGGGGATGAAGAACCATCCAGAACAGGTGGGAAGAGAAGCAATGGCTCCCAGTTGCAACCCCCAGAAATAGCCATCTGTGAGGAAGACCTGCCTGTCCCTCCCCAGGCCAGCATCAGCACCACCCCATCTCCCGCGTGGACTATGGGCTGTCTGTTCACAGAGCAGACACCCCACCCATGCACCTTGGTGCCGGAGGGCACATTTATTTCCAAGCACATCCCCAGAGTCGGGGTTCAGTCGCTCACAAATACCACCCCCCCCCCACGCACACACTCGGGCCTGGAGCAGGTGCATAGAAGGTGGGGTCGCCAGCTGAGATAACCAGGATACTACTGTCCCAGAATATCATCTGAGAGGAACAAGAGCAGGGTTAGGGAACCTGAGTTCTAGTTCCAAAACATCCATTTCCTCACCTATAAACCATGTGGGTGACCAAGCTCCAGAGGATGGGGACAGCCCTGCCCATGACTGCCTCCGGGCGCTGCGCCTACGTGTGTGCGTTGGGGGTGGAGGGGTGCGAGCACGTGCAGAGAAAGGGGCCACAAATCCCTTGCATCCAGCTCCCTGGGACTCCCTGCATTTTCAGGCTGGTGGTCAGAGGGGCCAGGACGCACATGCCCAATGACACATGGGTGACCTCACATGGGAGCACGTGGCTCAGGATATGGCCGGCTTTCGTGTGCCCAGGCCCCAGCTACAAAAGGACAAGCACTGGGAAGTCGTGAGGGACTGTCTCCTTAAAGGGGGGGCTGCACTTGCTGGGGGGATGGCAGCAACAGGGGAGGGAGAACTGACTGGGCAGGAGGAGACTCCTCAGCAAGAAGTCAGGGGAGGGAAGAGAAGTTCCTCGAAACCAGCCAACAGGAAAGGGAACATTTCCTTCCGATAATCAGTGGCCGGCCCTGAGGGTGCCTCCCATGGGACTTATCAGATCTGTCTCCCCGGAGTCCCCCGCCCCCGGCCCTTGCACACACAGCCTCCCAGCTTCTGTCTCCCTGGCAACCCCAGGTCAGGTCCCAGCCCCTCCTCCCCTGCATCCGCAGCCGCACCTGGAGGGCTGAGCAGGTGCCACATCCCTGTGCTCGGCGCGCTGGGCCCATCACCCATCACCGCTCAGGAAAATCGCCACAGGCCCCTAGGGGAGCCCATGACCTAAAACGGTAGGTGTGGTATACCCACCTTTCAGACCAGAAACCCAAGGCTCAGGGATGGGAAGCAGCTCACTGGAGGTCAGGCAGCCCATGGAGGCTGGCTCCAGATCTGAGCCATGTCCGGGCTCCGGGCCAGAGGGTTCACACCGGGGCTGACCTCAGAGCCTGGTTAACGTGCAGATGCCTAGTCCCGCCCTGGAGATCCTGATCAGTAGGCCTGGGAGGACCCAGGAGTCCGCATCACAGCCCACCAGCTGCCTGGGGGTTCCGATGGAAGGTGGGCCACACCTTTCAGAAACAGAAGGACGCCCGTGCACCTGTCATTGAACTGGAATGCCACAAGGAGAGGTCAGACACCTCCTGCGTGCCGGCACATCCTAAAAGGGCCCTTCTAGGAGCTCCTACAAACAGCCAAAAAAGTCCCAGGGGTCTCTCTAGCACCACCCAAGTTTCGGGGGAGCAGGAACGGGGCTGCTGGGGCACAAACCTCCAGCCCCCCACACTGCAAGGGCACATGGCTTGCTTCACGTGGCAGAATTCTCCAGAGTCAGAAATATTCCCTGCCATGGTGTCACAGTGACCTCAGAAGAGCAGCTTTAGGAGAAATCCATTTCTCTGCAGCTCTGCTCTGCACTGCCTTTATAAAAAATTAAAAAATCTTCTCTTCTTCCAGTCTATTTCAGAAAAAAAATAAAATAAAATCAGACACAGCATGTGATAGAGTGAGACCGGGGCTGTGTGACGCTGGGAAAACCGCTTTCCCCCTCTGAGCCTGAGATTCTCTGTTCCAGAATAATCTGACCGGATCTTTTCTAACGCGGGCTGTGGCGGTGCGAAAGCCACCGCTGAAACCAGTCCCGTTGTTGGGCACTTCTTTCTGGCACAGGACCACGAGGGGCTGCAGCCTCCCCCTTCAGGGTCCCTCTGTACACAGCGTGCAGTGTGCACGGCCTCCGGGTCTACCTCCCTCCTCTCCGACCGCCCCAGAAATGGGATCCGTATCTGCAGATAAGCGCCCGGGGCTGCTGTGTCCCCCGCCTGGCTGGCCATGGGCAGAATGTTACAGCAGGTCGCGGTGAAGGCCTCGGCCGCCCTCCATCCCCGCGGCCCACCTCTCTTTCCTGAAGGAACAAGGCCTCATCTAAATAAGGAAACAGAGGGACAAGCAGAAGCGGTCCTTCCCTGTTCTCTCCACTGCTGGATGCTTCATCCCTCACACTCCCCAGAACGTCCCTCCGCAGCCGTTAACCCCCAAGAACTCCGGCCTGACCTCTCTGGGAAGCAGGACCAGAGCCGTTCGAAGCTCGGCCTCCCGAGGATGCCACCCTCGCTTCCTCACTCGACAGCCTGACCTGCCCGCCACACACCTGCCAAGGGCTCCCCCCACCTGCCTGGGTCCCAACCCCCAGCTGCCACCCTCTGTCCCCGCCGCCGCCCGAGCACCGCGTGCTCCTGCCTACCCCACGTATGCACCTGCTCTCATAATGCTAGCATACAGCAAGTGCTCAATAAAGACTCATCGGCTGAGCAACTCAAATTCAACGAGGCAGAGTCGAGTCGAACCAGCCGTAGGGCCCTTCTCTGCCACTCACAGCTGCGTGACCTTGAGCACATTCCTTACCGTCTCTGAGCCTCCGTATCCTTGTTATGGGAGAGATGGTAACCCCAGCTCATAGGACTATCATGAGACAAGTTAGCTAAAGTATATGAAGGCAGTTGGCAAGCTTTCAAGAGCTATGGAAATGTTATCGATGTTATTATGGAAAGACAGTATCACCATAAGAGAGATCCTAACCTTCCGATGTACTGGAGTAATCGTTGCAAAATGGAAAGAGCTCTCATCACAATGGTAAGCACTGTGATCATACTTGTGATCATACAGCATACTTAATGATTCTCAGAGTATTGATTTTCAGTGGACAGTTAGATGGAAATGAATTATAAATTATTAATGAGTCACATTTAAGAATTATTCCTTGAAATAGGATAATCACCAACTGATACTCCTATATTAACTATTATACAAATAAAAGAAGTAAGGCAAAAAAAAAAAAAAAAGTCAGTTAGGGAGTCAGTTTAAAATAATCGGTGACTCGTTCATCTCCAGTTCCCAAACACGATGGTTTCGCAGTGCCAACGAGGAGGCAGGACAAACATCCAGAGAGCTGGGACTGGTCAAGGACTTTGGTTAGAGATTCCGTCTTCTGGTAATTTGAAGCCAAGTAGGGTAACTGATTCAAATTTCAGAGAGACGTGACAATGTCCAGGGGTGGCCCTACACACAGGGTTTTCCAGGGGAGCCTCACCCATCCTCAGTTAGTATTCTAGAAATAGGGTCCCCCGGCCAACAGGCTGGACGGTGAGCTCCGTGAGAACATATCCCCAGCGCTCAGCAAATGTGTGGCACATGCCAGGATCCCAGACATCTCTACTGAAGGGATGCTGATGGACAAGGGATGAAAATGCAATTAAGAAAGTTCAAAGGGAGGGCGCCTGGGTGGCTCAGTTGGTTAAGCGACTGCCTTCGGCTCAGGTCATGATCCTGGAGTCCCGGGATCGAGTCCCGCATTGGGCTTCCTGCTCAGCAGGGAGTCTGCTTCTCCCTCTGACCCTCCTCCCTCTCATGCTCTCTGTCTCTCATTCTCTCTCTCAAATAAATAAATAAAATCTTTAAAAAAAAAAAAAGAAAGTTCAAAGGGAGAGAGAGAGAGAGAGAGAAGGAACGAAGGAGGGAAGAGAGGAGAGGAGAGGATAAATGGATAAATGAAAGGCGGCGCTGATCAGCCCACAAGGTAAACTCGCAGGCGATGAGGAAGGGCTAAGAGGCAAGTTTAGGGGCTTCTGGGCTGGGTGAAGACAGCAGAGTTAACCCAGCCTTCTTTGAAAAGTGTGCATTAATGCATCAACAAATATGAAGATAAAATCGCCCACCACTGCTGGTGGTGCTGGCCTCCAGGAAAGGGGGCACCTTACTAAGAGTGGAGAGGAGCTGGCTTGACCGCCCGCCCACCAAGCAGTGAGGTGAAGGTCAGGGTCAGGGTCATGGGAGGCAGGGAAGCGAGGGTTGAGGTTTGTCTGGGGTTGGAGGGTGAGGCCCCAGCCACCCAGCAGGCCTGGAAGGTGGGGTCAGGGTTCATGGTCTAGAACCTTCCTTCCACAGCCCCCAGGCCGTAGGTGGGAGGCTCTACCTGGGCAGAGGGCCAGAGAGACCTGGCCCCATGGCTTGGTGGCTCCCCAAGAAGCAGAGGGCAGAAGAAAAGCCCTCCATGCCAACTCGGGGACTCACTGCTGCCACGCAGGCCATCAGGACAGGGGGAGGAGAGACCGGCAACCAAGGCGCCTGGTTTCACTTCTCAGTCACTACTCTATACCTCGCTAGCAGGGGCTACAAAGGAAAATGGATGTGGGCGCAGCCAGGTAAGAACAGCCCCACCGAGTCTTCGAAAGTCCTAGGCCGGGGGTGCCAGATGGCCTTGCAGGCTGGACTCCATCCTGATGGCTGCCTGGAGCCCCTCACGGGCCAAACTGCACCTCTGCCACTATCCGGCCACCACCTCGGTCACCCAGAATTTCCAAAGACCCTATTTCCAAAGGCTCTCTAGATGGTTACTGCCCCGCTTTACCTCTGCTTCTCTCTTCCTACTTTAAAAAAAATGGGGCTCAACCCAGTGATCCCGACACCCGGACATCACATCTGTCCCCAGCTTGTAAAGTGGGACCAGAGGCATTGCGATCGGGGCCACGTGTAGCCAGAAACTGGAGCCAAACACTCTTCTTTCTTGCAGCGAGTCCCCGCGGCCCAGCAGAAAGGCTCCGTTCATCAGGGCTGCACACAGCAAAGCCGTGTCTGAAACGTGAAAGGAAGCGGGTTCGGGGGGAGAGGAGGGGCAGGGGCTGCAGCCCCAAATCACAGCCACGTTTCCCCCGGAGGGGCAGAAGCTCGGGGGGTGCAGACCTGGGGGGGCCTGGCCATGCCCCCTTCTACCTCTAGCTGCTCCTTCCACGGCCTCGCTCCTGGCAAACACAACAACACCCTTCCTCTGCCTAAAGACGAGACACCGCTTCGTAACAGGAAGACAGATCTGTCGTTATCCCCGATGGGGATGGGACTGCGTGGAGGAGAAAAACATGGTTTCTTGATTTCCTTCTCTCCGCTGCAGGCAGGGAAAGAACAGGAGTAAGTATCATTGTTCTGCAGACACCTGGTGGAGAGGGAAGGTCGCGATGTTTAAAAGAACCTGCTGGTCCCGTGATGGATCTCATTCTAGGGCGATCTAATCTAGTAAAGATGCAAGAGACTCTTCCTAATACACTCCTTGGAGGAAACGCACTGCGAGCGATGGTGTGAAACCAATCAGGGCAGAACCGTGCAGCACGGGGCCTCCCTCCCGCATCCATCCGCACTAGTGGCAGCTTCCCGGCCACGGCAGCACCACAGAAGGTACGAGACTCTGGCCTCACGGCACAGCTCACGCCGCAGAGAAAGAAGTAAGATAAGCAAGCGCTGCAACATCAAGAAAACGCACGATGAGGAGAAGCCAAGCCTAAGACAGTGCACGGGCCTCGGCTAGCCCGGGAGTCGTGAACTCCTTCACGTGGCCATCACCTGCCGAGGCGCTCCCTCCTCTCCCCTCCCCCCGGCTGCCTGGACTCCTGGGTCCCCAGCACACCGCCTTCAGCCCCCTCTGCCACGCTGGACCTCAGGACGCAGTTCCCTGAATGGATGGCATGGGAACGTCGGAGCAGGTGCCTACCCCACGAGTCGAGAGATCACTATTGTAAACAGCTCCGCAGCTGACGACATACAGCCAGGGTTTGTGGGATGGTAGCTGGTGCAGGTGGGAGCCCCTGAACGTGGCCAGGCGGGAGGAGTGTGCAGGGACAGGCCCACATCCGTGCAGGGCAGGGGCTGAGACCTGGGGGAAGGCCGGAGCTGGGCCCAGAACCCCGTGGGAGACCTTAGAGAACAAAGGTGAGGGTTTTACCATACACCCACCGCTCACTTTGTGCCACCACCACGGGCGGGCCCTGGCCTGCTGGCCAAGCCCTGGGTGGTGTGGCCTACAGGGCAAAGACTTGCTATGGCACCAGACAGAGTGGGTCCCCATCCTACCTTTACACCCCGGACCAGTTACTTAGCCTTTCCAGCTGGCTGCAGGACGAAGGGGACTGTGTGTGTGATGCTCCCCTGCCCCCCACTGTCCCGGCCTGCCCCTCCCTACTCAAGCTTCTCTTCGGCTGTCCTCTGAGGCCCCCCCAGGCTAGAAGGGGTATCCCACCATGAACTTAGGCGCTGTGTGTCTTTAGGGAAGTTACCTAACCTTGCTGGGCATCAATTTATGTATAAAACAAAGACAATAATACCGGCCTCTGCGGGTTGTTGCTGGAGTCAGAAGAGCAAATGAGGGAATGAATAAGCAAATGAGTGAAGAAAAGGGCCTGGCGCGGAGCGAGCATGTGAGAGGTGTTGGCGGTATCAGGACTGAGCCCCTCGCGGGCCGGGACATGCTGCAGGCGCGAGGTGCATTGTCTTGCACAGCTCCTGCCACGGCGTTTGGTGCAGGATGAATGCTCGGCGACATGGATGGTGGGGGGCGGGGGGTGGGGCAGGAGGCAGCTCTCCACGCACGTGATGTGAACGCCCCTGCCAGGGGGTGGAAAGCTGGCTTCCCAACCCCGAGGAAGCCCAGGTCGTTGGAGGTGGCACCTCCGTCTGGCCGGGGAGCCCCACGCAGGAGAGAGGGCGGTGGAGGGCAGCCCCTCCTCAGAGACAGGGAGAGCCCACCCCTGCAGCTGGGAGGCGCTGTCCCTTCCCAGATGTGAGGCAGGGGCCCTCAGGATCCCAGGCCAGGGGGCCCCAGCCCGAAGGGTGCTTCCCAGCGAGAAAGGCCAGGTGGGGGTAAACTCAGGGCACTGGCCAAGCCTCCCCTCTCTCCTCTTGTTCCCTCCTCACCTTCTTTCTCTCTCTCTCTGCATCTCCCGCACCCCCCCCCCCAATTGCATCCGGCTCTGCTCCTCTCTCCCCACCCCCACCCGGATCCGGAGAGCAGACCTCCTCTGTGACCATGCAGTCAGGCGCTGCGCAGAACGTCTTCAGGCTGCCTCTCTCACCAGTTATAAACAGGCGCATTTTGCCAAAAGGCCCACAAATCAATACCATCCCACTCTGTGCAGTTCCTGAGGTAAATTACTGTTTCGTGACTAACGTTCCTGGGGAAGAGAACGCACTCTCCAAGACGGCCCAGCACCTCAGCCAGGGGCTCCTGTCTCCAAATAAGAGAAAATAGATACTGATTTCCAAGACCCTCAGAGCAATGTCCTGTGGGCCGCCCCCCCCCACACACACACACGGAGCCAAAAGAAACCTTCATAAGGTCATTATTTATCTACTTAGAAAAAACGTGTACATCTAACATGGAGTTTAATGTTCCCAGGCCTTCGCAAAACTAGCTTCTCCATCTCCTTGAGCCCCTGGCGGTAAGCAGATAACACAGGAAGTCAATCAAACCCTTAGTGATTTTCCCAGCTATTCGTCGGGTGTTTCTGCACAAACTAACACAGTCGCAGTCTCCAGGAAAAGTTGTCATGACTAAACACCCAATGTTGCTCCCTACTTACTTTTTAGTGATCAGTTAATTGTGTGACTGTCCCACAAACTCCTATGCACCCTTCAATGCCCAACCCAAATGCCCTCTCTCTCTGCTGCCACCACCCACCTCAGGAAGGTGTCCCACCACTTGCTCCCCCTGGGCTTTCAGAAGGCTGGGTGCACAGGCCCGTCTGTCTGACCTCCCACTAGCCTGTGAGCTTCTGGGGCACAAGGACACCGTCTTCCCCACCGTGTGCTCTGGAGCACCTAATGTCATGCCTGGTTCATAGAGGAGACTCGGTGGGCTTGTCAGGTGAAGGAAATAGGAGGAGGTAACAGAAGTTTGCAAAACTAAGGTCACATCACAAGTTTTCACACGAGGCCCATGCATGGGGCTGCACATTTAGGATCAGAAGCTCTTGGTAAATCTAGGTCACTGGTACAATAAGCCCCATCCACATTCCCATCCCCGGAGCTATGCAAGAACCCAGAGAGAGGCAGAAAGGAGGTCTGAGTAGTCAGAAGCCCGTCTCAGCCTTGACAGTGCGGGGCCTCAGAAAGAGTGTGAGGCTCGTGGCCAAGACCTGGCTTAGAGTTGTGGCGCCTCAGCCTCCAGCTGTGCGGTGAGCGGGAAGCCTCAGTTTACTCCTCTGTGCCAGGAGGATAGTGATGCCTCCAGGCCACCTTGGCAAGGGAACCTGTAAGGCACCTGACCCTGACCCGGCCTTAACCTGGCAAGGTTGGCCTCGGTTTGTACCCAGAATTTCTGAGAAGACTGGAGGTTCTGCCCGAGGGAGCAGGGGAGTGGTGTGGAGGGGCCACTTACAGTGAAGGGGAGAATGAAGGCACTGGGAGGCTCCCAAGAGGTCTTTACCTGCCTGGCAGTAGGAGGTACTCAGAGAGCATCTGTGGGATGAAGGGGGCAAAGGAGTGCAGGGGACCTGCCTTGCCATGGGATGCCACCCTGACCTCACGGTCCCATACTGAACACACGCACAGACCTTTGTTGGTTTACAAGCAAACCTTTGAAGCTAGCGAGGCAGAAAATTGAGGTAGAGAAAGGCCAAGTGACCTTTCCATGGTCCTCCAACAAACCAACTGCGGGTAGAGAAGTGTATCCTCACTGACTGCCTAACAGCGCAGGGCGGTGGGGAGTACCTCTGCCTTCATCTTAACCTAGTCAACCACAAATCCAACCACCCTCGTCGGCAGGACTGACAAAGCATCGTCTTCTCCAAGTCTTTGTTTTCAGTGACCAGTTCAAATAAAAAAGTGGTAAGTGTCGAACCTGCTCACTATTTTTTTGTTTTAATGTCAAGAATGATACCTGCCTTGGGCGCCTGGGTGGCTCAGTCGGTTAAGCGACTGCCTTCGGCTCAGGTCATGATCCTGGAGTCCCGGGATCGAGTCCCGCATCGGGCTCCCTGCTCAGCGGGGGGTCTGCTTCTCCTTCTGATCCTCTTCCCTCTCGTGCTCTCTGTCTCTCATTCTCTCTCTCTCAAATAAATAAATAAAATCTTAAAAAAAAAAAAAAAAGAATGATACCTGCCTTTAAAGAACTTACTAGCTGGTCAGAAAGACTGGAAGATTCTTTTCATTCTGCTCCAGAGAGTGCAGAGAGCTGGAACGTTCCCCATCTGGAATGTTCCAGAAGGCCTGGCAGAGCAGGGAGATTCCAATAGTGCTCCTGCTGGGAGCGCCAGGCCCTGAGCTCCTTCCCCACCTCTCTGTGGAGGCCTGAGCTCTCATGACCCCCCAGTAATGAGACCAAATCCCCAAAAAACTAGACAGGAAGGGACATGCCTGGGTCTTGCCCCAGCATGCATGACCTGTGCTAATGGAATCAGGTGCCGATGGGGGAGGAAGTCAGTTGCTTCCAGGATAATTAATTCAGAATCAGACACAAACCTACTGGGAAATCAGTCCATTAAGAAAGAGACTCAAGACCAGAATGGGAAAGTTTCAGCAATATATGGGTGGGGATCAAGGTGTATTCTACGTCCTAAGGGGTTTAAGGGATCAGGGAGGGAAAAAAGGAGGGTCCCAAACACTTCAAGGGGAACTCGATGCAGAACCTCCCTCTCCCAGAAATCTGAATGGGGAAAGGGGAGGGGGTCGGAGGGGGAGGTTGGGGGCATAGTGTGGATAGGCAGCAGGGCTCCTGGTGTTTTGTTTTTAAAATAGTAGCTTTCTTGAGATGTAATTCACAATGCACACAACTCACAAATCTCAAGTATGTAACTCAGTAATTGCACAGAGTTGTGCAACCATCACCACAGTCAATTTCAGGACATTTTCATCTCCCCCAAAAGACACCCACACCTATTAACAGTCACTCCCATTCCCCTCCAAGCCCCCAGCCCCAGCCCTGGGCAGCCCCGAATCTACTTCCTGTCTCTATAGATTTGCCATTCTGGACACTGCATATACATGAAATCACACAATCCATGGTCTTTCGTGGCTTACTTCCTTCACTCAACATATGGTTTTCAAGCTTCTTCTGTAGTATAGCATGTGAACAGGACTTCCTGTTCATTGCCAAATAATATTCCACTGTATGGATCTAACACATCTTGTTTACTCATTCATCAGCTGATGGACATCTGGGTTGTCTCCACATGTATATGCACGTTTCATGCGGATGTGAGTTTTCCTCTCCCTGGGGTGTTCACCTGGGAGCGGAACTGCTGTGTCACGTGGGAACTCTCTGTCTAACCTTGGGAGGAACTGCCAAGGCTATTTTCCACAGCAGCCGCACCAGTTACATTCCTACCAGCAGTGTTGAAGGATTCCAATTTCTCCGAGTCCTCGCCAACACTTGCATTTATTGGACTTGATTCTAGAAACCTCAGTGGGTGTGAAGTGGTAACTTGTGGTTTTGATTTGCATCTCCCTGATGACTAATGATGCTGAGCATCTTTTCATGGGCTTGTACATCTTTGGAGAATGCCTATTCAAGGCCTTTGCCCTACTTTTAATGGATTTTTTTTTTAAATACTAAGTTCTAAGTTCTTTATTCTAGGTACAAAGGTAGAATACATGTGACTTGCAAATACTGTGTTCCATTTTATGGGCTGTCTTTTCACTTTCTTGATGGTGTCCTAAGAAACACATTTTGATGAAGTCCAATTTGCCTATGGTCATTTATCCTTTTGTTATTACATTCAAGAAACAATTGCTTAATTCAGAAGATTTCACCTATTTTTCTTCTAAGAGTTTTACGGTTTTAGCTCCTACATTTAGGTCTTTGATCCATTTTGAGTTAATATTTATAAATGGTGTGAGGTAGGGTCCAACTTCATTCTTTTACATGGGACTATTGAGTTGTACCAGTATCATTTGTTTAAAAGGCTATTCTCTCTCTACTGAATTATTTGCTACCTTTGGAAATCAATTGACTGTAAATATGAGGGTTTATTTCTGGAGTTTGAATTCTATTCCACTGATCTGTATGTCTCTCTTTGTGCCAGTACCACACTGTATAGATTACTATTGCTCTGTAATAAGTTTTGAAATCAGGAAATATAAACCCTCCTACTTAGTTTTTCTTTTTCAAGACTGTTTGGCTATTCTGGGTTCCTTGAATTTCCATATGAATTTTAGAATCAGCTTGTTGATTTCTGCAATGAATTCAGCTGGAATTTTCACAGGGAGTTGTGTTGAACTTACAAATTAACTTGGAAGCAATGCCATCTTCATAATATTAAACCTTCTGCTCCATGAACATGGGATGTCTTTCCATTTACTGAGGTTGTTAATTTCTTTCAAAGTACATTGTCAGTTTCAGAGTAAGTCTTGCACTTCTTTTGTTAAATTTATGCCTGAGCATTCTATTCGTTTTGATGCTACTGCAAATGGATTTATTTTTTCATTTAATTTTCAGGTTCTTCATTGCAAGTGTACAGAAATGCAATTCATGTTTTATATTGGTCTTATATCCCACAACCTTATGGAACTTGTTTATAAGCTCTGATAGTGTTTTAGTGGATTTCTTAGGATCTTCTATATGTAAAATCATCTCGTCTGCAAACAGTTTTAATTCTTACTTCCCAATCTAGATGTCTTTATTTATTTACAGTTTTTTGTTTGGTTGGTTTTGGTTTTTTGTTTGTTTGTTTGTTTGCCTAACTGCTGTCAATGGCTAGAACTTCCAGTACAATGCTGAGTCGAAGTGGCAATGGTAGCCATCCTTGTCTCCTTCCTGGTCATAGAGAGAAAGCTTTTAGTATTTCACCATTAAGTATGACATTAGCTGTTATGTGTTTAAGTGTAAAAATCTCAGCCTGGAATTGATAACATTATGAGACTTCTCTCAAGTAGTTAAAAGAAGGAATCACACAAAATGTTCTATATGTAAAATGAGCATAGATGCCTCCCCTAAACTGCCCTTGGACTATGGGATGCTCAGCATTCCCCGTGAGGTGCTCCTGCCAGACACTTGGGGTGGGCTGCTCTCCGAATTCACCAAGACTCAGCCGTGCTTGTCCTCAAACTTGCCTACACAGGTTGGACTTACATAATTACATAACTTAATTAAATTTTATGTAAACCATTGGAATAGGAGTTAAAAGGGAATTGTTTTTATGAAACAAGTGTTAGATATTTGGGGAAGATCACTGCTAAATTAGGCATGGACAAAAATCACTGTATGATATCGGGGGAGTGTATGAAAATCTGCAAGTAGTAGGTTCTCAGTCCCTATTTCACTTGACAGAAACAGAAACAGAATCAGAAAAAGTAGAGGGGGCATTAAAGGGAAATACAAAAAAGATAATATGGACATCATCCAGTAGACCCATAATGCAAGAAGGCTTTGGTCTTAAATCAGGGGACAGGCAGAATGAATGCATGTTTTATGTTAAAATAAAACGTTCAAGGTATGTCTGCATCATTTTTTGGATCCTTTCTTTACTAATCTTTTTCAACCAAGCAACTCACTGCCAGGGCTGACGGTACCAAAAGAGAGTTTCTTGTGAGACACAAATACAATGGTGGTTACCTGGGCAGGTGTGACAAGATGTCACTTTTTTTCAATCTTCTTTTTCCATTTGGTTTTTGAGTATGTATTGCTTTTCCAGCAAAGAAAATGTGTAATAAAATACCGTGTTTAAGATTGAGATTCTATTACTTCCTGCTAACAATGGGAAGGAATCCAGAAATGCCACCTTGTCCTGATCAGCATTGTCCCTGGAGCCAATGAAGGGACCCAACGCTACAAAGGTAAACAAGAAATATGGAAAAGGAACAATACAGAACACCAAACTAATCAGGACTCCCTGGCTCGAGTGCACTGCCATTTTCTTTGAGAGTTAATTAACACTGAAATTGACTCCTTAATTTGGCTGAAGCTGAGACAGGCCCCTTCACAGAGCTCTTCGGTTCACCTGCTGAAAGGCAGGCTTACTTTCAGAAGAAGGTTCAAGTAATACCACACCAGGCAAATCTTGGTTTCCTGGGAGAAGACCAGAATTCAGAGTTATTTTTGCAGAAACGCAGTGTTTCTTCTTCACTCTGTGCAGGATGAGGATGAGACAGGTGCATCTCACTGGACCTAAATTCCTCTACCACCACCCTGGCTTCTTCATCCCAGCACTGTGCTAGGTTTACAGTAGGCATCTAATAACAGAATGAATGAATGCTGCACTTGAGAGTAGTTTATCAGGACGCTGGGCCTTCTCTTACAGCCCTGGGCTTCTGGAATGGCAGAGGCTGCTGAATCATGCACACACACACACACACGCACACACACACACACCATGCCCACAGCCTCACATTCTCATGATTACTCGCTGTTATGTTTGAGATACAGTTTGCTAAGCCAGACCCTGTCCAAATCCCCAAGGACACAGAAATGAAGGGATTGGGAGCAGAAAGCAAGTCGATATGGCCAGTGCCCTGTGCCAGGCACTCAGTGGATTCCAAGGGTAGGAAGGGGGCCTCCAGGAATTCCCAACCTCCCCCAGACACGAGGAAACGGCCCCAGTGCCATGGAAAGAGATGATAAGCAAGCTGTTTTTAAACCTGCAGGGGAACGAGGACTGGCAGGACCCAGAGAGTCTGAGCTGGGCTGGGACACACACGTGCGTAAGCCACGGCAGAAATCTTCCCAAATGTGGCTAAACGTTCCCAGTGGTCACCCCTTTGGGGGGAGGGGGTGTTGTACATAATCAATTCATTTCCTACTTTATTTTTAAAATATTCTACTGTGAACAGGCATATATCACATTTCTGTTCAGAAAAAGTTCAAGCGCACAATTTTTAGAAGTCTTTCTAAGACAAGTAGTATGGACAACCTCCTAGTAGGACAGCCTCCTAGTAGAACACACTATTAACCTCACCTCATTCCCCTAACAGCACTGAGCACGAGGGCCTCCATGTTACAAGGGAACAGACCAAGGATGAGAGAGCCAACAGAGCGGCCCAAGGTCGCCTGGCCAGCCCACAGCCAAAGCTGAGAAAAGTGGTGTTCTCACGCCTGGGAAAAGGCTTCTCTGGTGTTTCCCGAAGACAGCAGAGAGCTCGCAATAGGAGGAGAGGGAAGGGGGGAGCTGCATACGTATGGCAAGCCAGATGCCTGTCCGTCTTACTCATTTGATTATAAAATATTTCTGAGCCACCAGATGGTACTGCTACTTTTCTTCATTTCTTTGCATAGGGCTCCATTTCAGGGACCTGAAGAGTGATATTCAAGAAGCTATTCTGGAGTTCCATAAAGACAATAACTGTAGAATTGAAGAAACGCTATGCGGTGCACCTGCTTCCCAGATGTGCGTTTGTTCGTGCTTCCCAGACCAGCAGGCCTGAGGCTAACCCCAAGGCACCTGGGGGCACTTGGGCAGAGCCTGCCAGGGCCCCTTCCCAGTGTGGCCGGCCGCCCGGGGATCTAAGCTCTGTTACGTAATCAATCCCTGGCTCGGAGACACAGCACTCCGCTGGCTGGCGCGGGGACGGGCCGTGGAGGGAGCGAACATCAAAGACCACGTCTTCCCTGTCCTCCAAGATCAAAGCCGCGAGGTTGATGAGTTCACCGTAGCACTCTGTCTTCTGCTTGGCTTGCCCTGCCTTTTTTGTTTCTTGTTTGGTTTTTAATAAGAGACCCTTCATCCCTGGTCCTTCAACAGCTCAATAACCTAGTTAAAAACACAACAGGTCAGGGCTCTTCGCTGGAGTGCGGATGCACTTCAAAGAACTGGTGCACCAATGTTCTCGATAACCCAGAGAGGAGCGCGGGTCTTTCTGAGCCGGAGGCTGGCTCTCAAATTACTTGCTTAGGAAGAGTGCGGCCACTGGCCATTTGTCCAGCCCTGCAGCAGTGCCGCAGAGAGACCGAAGACTGACCCTTTTTCTCCCTCCTCTGAATCACTCTGAGCCAGGAGTGGCCTCGCTCAGTCCAGGGTCTGCAGTCAAAGGCAGCTGCAGCTTGCAAACACGTTCACCAGGTCCCCTACCCAAAGCCACCGCTCACCCTGAAAATGCTACAGACTTCAAGAAACCTCCAAATCCAGAAGCAAAAGATGGAACAACCCTGGGAACAGCGGGAATAGCTTATGTGGAAGTCAGCGGGCAGATACTAGGCTGGCTCCCCTGCCTGCCTGGTGGCTCACGACCCAAACATTCTCTGCCCCCATCCTCCCAGGAGTCCTGGGGGATAGATAGGGTGCCGTCAGTCCTTCACACACTAGTGAGAATTACCAGCGGGTTGCATTCATCTTGCTCCAGAAGAGCACCACTCTCTGAGGATGGGCCTCTCAGTGGAGGAGCAGGGAAAGGGGGTAAGTAATGAGTGTGCTGAGTTTTAGGGAGTGGGACAGCCCTCCGGGGGTTGTTGGAGTGGGCACCTTGGGGAAGAACGGTCTTTGGCAGGATGGACACACTAAGGGAGGGGGTATAAAGAGGAATAAAAAGGAACAAATGTTCCTCTTGTCCTAAAACTCTGCCATTCTCAACCCCGACCTTAGGTAGGGAGAAGAAAATAGTTCCTCCTTCTCCCTCCTGTCCCACATGGGGTCCTGACCAGGAGCTGGCCATTACTAGGTCCGTGTTTCCGCTGCGTGGCTCAGCCACGCCCCAGCTTGAGCATCAGCCCGCCCATAAGGGGGATGGAGGACGTCGTCGAGAGGAAAAACAAAACGGCCACGAACATGCCACAGCCTTGGATTCAGGCCCCAGGACAGACAGACAGAATCCTCAGAGGCCAGGCCAGAATGTTCTGGCCCAGCCCCTGGAGGGCAGACGGCCCAGCCCGGGGACATACTGTGCCTCTCCTTGACCAGGGACAAAACAAAACTCAACTAGAGAAAGAACGAGAACCACAGACAGGAGCTTATGGAGTGGCTTCAGCATTTCTGGCTCTTTACAGCCCAGACACCTTAGCACATGCTGTTCCTCATGCCTGGAATGCGCTCGCCCCAACTTCTTCCCACGCCAGAAGTCTAGCATCCTTAAAAGCCCAGGCAAGTGTCCCTCCCTGGGAGGCCTCCCTCACCCCTCCCAGGCTGGGTCCATTACTTCCTCCTGGAGCTCTCTGGGCACTTGTCCCCGTGAGCAGTATTATCTATGTACCCCTCCCTGATCGGGCTGGAGCTCCTTATTGCCCCAGGCCGGGACCCAGAAATGTCCAGCCTGGCACATGGGATGCAGGGCCGTGGCCTTGGAGAGAATGCGGTGAGCACCCCTGGGGAAAAGGAGCACAGCCCCCGCCTCCCACGCTCATTCAGTGTGGAGTCAGGGTTTCTGTTCTAAATCGTACCCTAATCCTAATCCCCATCTAAATGAAACAGACAGCACCACTGTGAAATGAAGGACCCCTTCCTTCAAGTTCAAACTTGGGGATCTTTGTGAAATACTTGCATCTTCTCCAGGGTACTCCAGAGGGTGCTGCATCTAAGACCCTGGCATTGTCGGGAAGCCCTGGGCCCCACCCCCACTCCCCACCCCCCCACCAGCCCCATCCTCCCTCGGAGGTTACAACACAACCGAGCATCACAGAATCACTTCCTGATTTTAACAAAGCCAACAGCTCCCATTTAGGTTTCTGGGTCTCTGGGCAGCTACCAATGTATCTGGGGGAGTTCCTGCTTAAAGACCCCAGACCCCACAAGCCCTCACCCGGGGTCACCACCAAGCCTGACAGAGAGGGCCTGAGGGCACCCATGTAGCTCCATCTCTGCCACGACCTGCATTATGGATCTGGACCCCTGAGTCATCAACCCAGACCGTCAGAAAAATTGCCCCAGACAGGCCAGTTAAAGCATAACCCTGCTGAAATCCTGCCTCCGGATGCATTATAGTGTAACGAGCCATCACATGTAATTTATTTGGAGTTTAAGACGGATCAATATAACATCTAGAATTCCTAACAGATGTTTTGGGGGGGTATGATTTAGCCCCGAGAACAGAAGTCTAAGGGTCAATTTAGTAAAATCATCATGATTCTAAAAGCTCTTTCTTACCTGGAGGACAGTAAACCAGGACAAGCACACAGGCACTGGGGCTGGGGGGCAGGGGGAGGTGCTGGGCCAGGAGGAAATTTGCAGGGCCTTGCAGGATGCAGTTTCTTCTCAAATCATCCAAGTCCCAAAGGAGCCTCCCCTGGCATCTGGAGTGAGAGCCTAAAGGCAAAGCTTTGGGAGCAAAAGCATGGGCCCAGCAAGCTCAGTCCCCTCTGAGCCTGCATCTCGGGGGGACGGGGGCACACTGTGCCCCCCCTACAGCTGGGCTCTCAAGTTCACCTCCCTTCTCTTGTAAGCGGTATTCTGAGTCATCCAACAGGAAAGACACACTAATAACTAGAACCTCTCCGCCAACCTCTGGAAAACATTATCCTTTACCGAGATCGTGCGCTTTTTAGCAACAGGCCCTACAATGTAACAGCTCTTCTTTACATGGTCAGAACAGTCTGGAGGCCCACACTGAGGAGCTCCAGGAATCAGCAAAGGAAGCGTTAATACCTTTCTGTTCAAGGGAGGAAACTGGGCTCAGAGAGGCTAGACGACTTCTCCAAAGCCACACAGCTGGTGAGGGACGAAATTTCACAGGGAGGTATGTCTCACTTCTGCTCTGCGGGGAAGGGGATGGTGGGGGAGAAAGTGCAGATATGCACCCACCCCCCACTTGATTCTCACATTTTTGAAAAGTCACAGGATGAGAAACCAAGTGATGTCACGTGCCCACAGATTCTACCAGACCGACATAATCTAGCGAATGAACCCCCGATATCATTAAGGCCAGAACGACCAAGAACCCCCAAATTTCAGCATTTCAGCTCTCCAGCCCCTCCCACACATCTCTCAAGCCTAGATCTCTTGCGATAGGCAAAGAGGGAAGAGTATCAGCCATGGCTGGGGACACAGGAACCCTGGCTCCTCAAGGCCTCTGGCAGGAGGAAGAACTGGTCTCAAGTAACCCCAAGAGGACCCCTGGCCCAGGGGACCTGCCCCGCCAGCCCGGTTGCTAAGCCTCCCCATCCAGAAGAGGGTAGCAAGCTCCCTGAGTCTTGCCGTGTAACCTTGCACGTGCTCTGTACCTCGACTTGCCCTTCTGTAAAATGAAGAGCATAGCGTCTTACCTCACGACGTCACTGTTTAAAACCTTTTCTTATAAAAAATTGCCAATACGGGGATGCCTGGGTGGCTCAGTCGGTTAAGCGTCTGCCTTCAGCTCAGGTCATGATCCCAGAGTCCCGGGATCGAGTCCCACATCAGGCTCCCTGATCTGTGGGGAGTCTGCTTCTCCCTCTACCCCTCCTCCCGCTCGTTCTCTCAATCTCTCTTAAATAAATAAATAAAATCTTTAAAAAAAAAAAAATTGCCAATACGTACAAAGCAGAAAGACTAGTATCGTGAGTGACGGGTACCCGCGACCCAGCTGCAGAGGCCGGGACATGGTGCATCTTGTTCCCTCCGGGCCACACTCCCTGCCCCCCCCCCCCCGCCCCGACGGTCCCGACGGACGATGGCCCCGCGAACAGTTTCTGACTTGACGGCGGTGCGAAAGCGCGAAGCATTCAGTAGAACCCGGACTTCGATCTTGAATTTGGGTCTTTCCTGGGGCCGGCGACTGGCAGCATGACGCTCTGGCGGGGCTTGCGGGGCGGCGGCCGCAGCTCCCAGGCCGCCCCGTGATCACGAGATAACCACGCTGATAACCACGCTGCACCCACACCTCCGTTCTGTTTCTCACGTTCAGAACAGTGGTCAATAAACTACACGAGCTGTTCGACCCTCTACTGTAACACAGGCTTCGGGTGAGCTGATTTTGCCAGCTGTCAGCTAACGGAAGCTAATGGAAGTGTTCGGAGCGTGTTTAAGGCAGGCCAGGCTAAGCTACGATGTCTGGTAGGTTACGTGCATTAAATGCATTTTCGACTCACAGTATTTTCAACTTGCAATGGGTCTCCCGGGGGCATCACCTTACTGTCAGCAGAGGAAGATCGGTACAGGGGTGGGCTCTCCGGACGGGACCCTCCAGCACCTGGTGTCAGGGGGTCTTGCCAAGTCGACTCAGGGCCTGGGTGTGCCCACAGGTGGGGGCTGTGCCTCTCTGTCTTCATGCACCTGCTGCCCCCACAGAGCGGAGCACAGAGAAGGTGGCCGAAAAATCACAACTACAGCTCTGCGAGCACCTGCTAGTGCCGAGCCAAGCAAACATCACCTTGCCGAGTGCGTACTCTACCCCGAAGTGGCAACTCCCCACCTTTACCAACGGGGAGACCGAGGCTCGAAAGGACGAAAATCACACAACTAATATCCAGGCCTGCTGGATTCCAAAGTTCACACTCTGTCCCCTCGCGTTGCCCCCAGTAACTTAACAAAATATTATCCATTATCATTCCCTTTGCTTTGTTTTGAAAGGATACAGTTCCGCGGTTCCCAGTGTATCCACAAGGTTGGGCAGCCATCACCACCAGTCTAATTCAGGGCGTTCTCGCCACCCCCAAAGACAGCCCACACCCTGTACCAGCCACTCCCCATCCCCCCTCACTTCCAGCCATGGCAACCACGAATCTGCTGTCTGTCTCTTTAGACTTGCCTATTCTGGATGTTTCGTATCAATGAAATCATACGAGATGTGGCCTTTCGCGTTTGGCGTCTTTCAAGCAGCATCCTGTTTTCCAGGCTCATCCATGTTGAAGCATGAGTCGGCACCTCACGCCTGTTTACGGCTCGCTAACATTCCATTGCACGGACAGACCACATTTTGTTTATCCATCACCAGCTCGGGGACATGTATGTTGTTCCCACCCTCGGCTCTTAGGAATAATGCTTCTATGAACATTCATGTACAGGTTCGTGGGGACATGTGTTTTCTTGGGCACATAGCTGCGAACGGAGACATGAGTCACATAGTAACTCTATATTTAATTGTTTGAGGAACGCCGCCAGATTGTTTCTCCAAAGTGGCTGCCCCAGTGTCCATCCCCACCACCAGTGAGAGTTCTGATTTCTCCCCATCTTCACCAACACTTGTTACTGTCCATCTTTTGGGTCCTGGCCATCCCAGCAGGTGTATCCATTTATAGTCTAGGCATTCACAGCTCACACCACACCTCTGTGAAATCTCACGGGCTCCCACAGTAAGCACAGCAAAGAGGCAGGGAAGAATTTCACATTTTTTTTTAAAGATTTTATTTCTTCATTTGAGAGAGAGAGCACAAACAGCGGATGGGGGGGCAGAGGGAGAGGGAGAATCAGGCTCCCTGCTGAGCCAGGAGCCCCACATGCAGGCTCGATCCCAGGACCCAGAGATCCTGACCTGAACCGAAGGCAGACGCTTAACCATCCAAGAAACCCAGGTGCCCAAATTTTACATTTGACAGATGAGCAAACTGCAGGCCCAGAGACAATGAACAACCTGACTCAAAGATGATGGCACGTCACCTCAATCTCAAAGCAATCAAGGGCACAGGGCACCATTCCGAGCTCAGCTTCTCCTCTGGTCTAGAGACCAAGTGGACGCTTGAGGTTCCATGAGGGACGAGGAAGGAATCGGTCATTTAGTTTGGCCCCACTGTGAGGTTTACTTAGATTTCAGCACTTACCCATCATGCACACCAGTCCACCGGTCTAAAATGTGCCACTCCTATGAAAGAGCCATCCTCCTCGACAAACAAGCATACGTCTTCAGTTCCACCAGCTAACAGGATTTATAACGCTCTCTTATGTTTTTCTAAAAATAGCAAATCCCCTCCCCAAGTCCAGAGATGGTCAGCGATACCTTAATGCAGATTAAGCCAATGCCGCCATGGCTGGCTCATCCTCAGAGGACAGGCTCTGACGGGCTTCCTCAGCGCGGGGCCTGGGCCTGGCACCTCTCTGAGGACCACACAACCAGCCATGGGGCACGTCTGGAAACGGAGCAGGGGCTGGGTGGTGGGAACAAGGGGGTTGCGGGGATTTTAGTCACAGACTCCAAAGGCCAGAGTGACAGAGAAAAAGCCCAGCACTGAGTAGAAGTCAGGGCCTCTCCTTGTTACCTGCTGTGCAATCCTGGGCAAATTTCTCAACCTCTCTGAGCCTCGGGCTTCTCACTTATAAAAGAGTGATAAAACACCTGTACCACCAAAACTCACAAAGCAGCTACAAGAGGTAAATAAAGTTGTTATAGTCATGGGGGGCGGTGTAGGGGAGTATTTCCATGTAATAGTATTTTTTTCCTTTAAAAATGAGTCATCGGGACTAATAATTATTTATAATTTCACAGCAGGAATGCAGTAAAAGTTAAAACCTAACATAATAAAGAGCAAAAGCTTTACAAACGGGCATGTTCCTAACCTAGCAATTCTACTTCTAAGAATTAATCCTGAGGCGTAATGATACAAACTAGTGAGGGTGAGGGGTATAGAAATGTTCATCACAGCATATGGAAAACTCTATTGCTCAAAATCATCATTGTCCCTTCCCATGGGGGAACGATACTTTTTACCCCAACAACATCAGGCCCTGCCATACGGTTGGCTTTAGTCAATGAAATGTGAGGGGGAAGAGAACTACCCTGCGATCCAGCAACTGCACTACTAGGCATTTACCCAAAGGATAGAAAATACTGATTCAAAGGGATACATGTTTATAGCAGCATTATCTACAATAACCAAACTATGGAGAGAGCCCAGATGTCCATCAACTGATGAATGATAAAGAAGATGTGGTATATATATTACTCATCCATCAAAAAAAGTGAAATCTTGCCATTTGCAAAGACATGGAGGGAGCTAGAGTGTATTATGCTAAGTGAAATAAGTCAGTCAAGAGAAAGACAAACACCATACAATCTCACTCATATGTGGAATTTAAGAAAGAAAACAGATGAACATAAGGGAAGGGGGAAAAGAAAAAAGGAGAGCGGAAAACAAGCCATAAGAGACTCTTTTTTTTTTTTTTTTTAAGATTTTATTTATTTATTTGAGACAGAGAGAATGAGAGACAGAGAGCATGAGAGGGAAGAGGGTCAGAGGGAGAAGCAGACTCCCCGCCGAGCAGGGAGCCCGATGCAGGACTCGATCCCGGGACTCCAGGATCATGACCTGAGCCGAAGGCAGTCGCTTAACCAACTGAGCCACCCAGGCGCCCGCCATAAGAGACTCTTAACGATAGAGAACAAACCGAGGGATGCTGGAGGGAGGGGGGTGGGGGATGGGCTAGATGGGGGATGGGGATTAAGGAGGACACTTGTGATGAGCACTGGGCGTTGTATGTAAGTGATGCATCCCTGAATTCTACTCCAGAAACCAATATTGCACAGTATGTTAACTACCTAAAATTTAAAAGAAAGGAAGGAAGGAAGGAAGGATGGTGAGGGCGATTGACAAGTGGTACAGGCAGTTTCCACTTCTGAGCAGAAGCTTAACCATCATGTTGTTTCATCATCTTTTCTCTCTCCATCACGAGACCAGCAATGTCCCACACGGGCTGCTCTGTCAGCCTGGGTCCCAGGGGGACGAGGGTAGAGAGCAGAGCCATAGCCAACACTCGATGGTCATGTAACTTGAGCAAGAGAAAACCTACATTATTGCAAGCCAAAAGATTTAGGGGGCCATTTGTTACCAGAGCATAGCCTAGCTGACTGATACACAGCCATATTCCTACTAATGTAAAGTGGCAAACAACCTAAATGACCAACGAAATGACATAGTATGTATATATACTAACAAATAACACACTATATGTTATAAGATATATACAATGTTTATGTTATATGTGTGCTATATACAACATGTATTTATATATAAATATGTGTATATCTTATTAGATATGTGTGTGTGTATATATGCATCTCTATAATACGATGCCAATAAAATGTTCACATTTAGTGCATAGCTAAAAAAATGTTCACCAGCATAGAAAAACATTCTCAACATGCTATTAACTTAAAAAAGCGGAGTACAGGGTGCCTGGGTGGCTCAGTTGGTTAAGCGACTGCCTTCGGCTCAGGTCATGATCCTGGAGTCCCGGGATCGAGTCCTGCATTGGGCTCCCTGCTCAGCGGGGAGTCTGCTTCTCCCTCATCCTCCCCATCTCATGCTCTCTCTCTCTGTCTCATTCTCTCTCTCAAATAAATAAATAAAATCTTAAAAAAAAAAAAGTGGAGTACAAAATAGTATTACTGACCAAGGATTAGTCTCCAAAATATAAAAATATCTATAAGTCAATAGGAAAAAGATAATCTACCCCCCAAAAAGGAACTGGACAAAGGAAACGGACATGCCAGTCACAACGGAGGAAACCAGAAAGGACAATAAATATGTTGGAAAGGTGTTCAACCTCACTAAAATTCAGGAACGTACAAATTAAAAGCCCATGAGATACTGTTTTACACACATCAGGTACATGGGTTAACACACTAACATCTGAGAACACAAGTGCTGGAGAGGCGTGGGGGAAAGGAACCTCTTACCCTCGTGGGGGGGTGGAGCTCTGTTTCCGGGCTCACTCACATAGGTGTTGGCATTCTCCCCACAGGGCGCCCTCACCATGCGGCAGCTGGCTTTCTCCAGGGCAAGAGACCCAAGAGAGGGCAAGAGAGAACCCCCAAGTTGGCTGCCGTAGTCTTTTTATAACCTAAGAAGGTGATTTCGCACTGTGCTGCTCTTTTCCATCTTGGAATCAAACCAGTAAGTCCAGTCCACACCCAAGGGCAGGGGATCACACAGGACGCAGGGATCACGGGGCACCGTGTCCGAGGCTGCCTTCCAAGGCACTCAAGAAAAACAGTGCTCGTTACAGCATTCTCTGTAATGGTAAGAAAAAACAGAAATGACCTAACTGGACATAACTTGGGAAATGGGGAAATGTGGTTTATTGAAACAAGGGAACTCTACATAGCAGTTAATAAGAGGGGGCAAAGAAGACCGTGAACCATATCTACATATCACTGGGATTAACCTCAAAGACAGTGCTGGACACATTGTCAAAGGCCAAACTACAAAACGATATGAATAATAAGTAGATTTATGAGTATTTCTAACACATTAAAAACTAATGTTTGTTTAAAGCTCTTACCACACATGTGGCAAGAACCCAAAACATGATGGACACAACCCTACTCCCTCGGCAGAGGGGCGCCCTTGGGAAGGGGCAGGCAGAGAGAAGGAGAGGGGGCTTTGGCTGGTCTGTCATGTTTACAGGTCTTTACAGAACAATTAGTCAAAATGAAATGAAACTATGATCTTATCTTTTGCTAAAATACATACAATTTTTATTATATGTATGTACACAACATCTATAAAGTCTGGACACAGAGGACGTTCTTTTATTCTTTTACAGATCAAAGATGATGTCATATCTATCTGCCTATGTTTCCACACCACGGACACCTTTTTGTAGACAGAAAGGAGGCTCGAGGGCTACACAACGGAATGCTAACAAGGGTTATATGGGGGGGGGTGGTGCTTACAATTTTATAAAGATTTCTTTTTCCCTTCGTTTTTCCGTGTTAGCCTATCTTACCAAAGTGATGCAGAATTTTGTGTGGGAAAAGGAATAATTTCGTCAAAGATTAAGTCAAGCACAAAAGCAAAATGGCCACAGTTGAATACCAGAGCACATGAGTTTTGAGAACACAAAGGAATTCCAGTTTACAGGGGAAGGTTTGGGGAGAAAACACCTGCCTCTTCGGAAGACAAGACACAGGGCCCCTGGAAGCTCAGCCTAGGTGGTGGCCTGCCCCGGGGTGGCCCAGGGAAGTGGCACCTGAAGTCAGGACCCCGGGGAGCTGTGTGGGAGGCTGCAGGTGCTCCCATCCCTGGAGGGAAGGGCTTCCTGCTGCCGGCGTTGGAGGCCAGAGGCTGCTGACAGCAACGTGCAGGCTCCTGGGCCCCCAGCACGGGACTGAATGTCCCCCCTGAGGGCTCACAGATTAGCAGGGGTCAAAAGGAGAACCGCCAAACCAATTCCCGGAACACAGGCTCCGGCAGCTACAATTAGTTATGACCACCTGATTTATGCCCCTCTCCACTTCCTGAGTCTACAGTGAAAACACATTACTTTTATCACAGGGGAACAAGTAACTTTAAAAAGAGAAATATCTTTGGGGTGCCTGGGTGGCTCAGTCATTAAGCGTCTGCCTTCGGCTCAGGTCATGAACCCAGGGTGCTGGGATTGAGTCCCACATAGAGCTCCCTTCTGCTTCTCCCTCTTCCTCTCCCCCTGCTTGTGTTCCCTCTCTTGCTGTGTCTCTGTCAAATAAATAAATAAAATCTTAAAAAAAAGAGAGAGAAATATCTTTATCTACACCCACAATGCCCAAGAGGCTGATGAAAGACCGAGCCCGGGGTGACCCAGTTCACGCAGGGACTCCGCGCCCCACGTGCCAGTCAGCACTCGCCACCCCCCCACCCCGAGCCCCTCCTGGCTGCCACCTGGCCGTCTCGGCCAGGTTAGTGAGAGTCCCCCATCCTCGACATCTGACCACCCGCAGCCCCTAACCGCGTTCCTCATCCCTGACCTTGGATGTATTATTAGTCCTTGGCCGGTGTGAGCAATGAGCCAACAAGACTCCTCCAACCCTTGAGGTCCCGATGAGTGATGTGCCATCCGCTGACCCCCAGCTCCTTGGCTGTCCTCCCCACTCGTCCATGCTGTGTTCTCCCCTCTGCTGCCACAGAGGCCACCCTCCTGCCCCCTGTCCTGAGCCTAGTCTCCCCACCGCTTAACACAGGTCAGGACGGTTCCTTCCTCAACAGCCCGCAGCCTGGCTGGGGAGCCTGGGGCCCCTCCCTGCACGCGACCCCCACCTGCCCGGGAAGGGGTGGGGGTCACAGAGGCAGTTCCCAAGAGACACTGGGGGCGGGGAGCAGGCCACAGTGGCTGGAGCAGGGAGGGCAGGCCAGGCCAATGGACCTTAAACACACGGCTGGGAAAAGGTCAGAGAACACGGCGACCCTCGTGCTGCCGTGAAGCCTTCCATGGAGTACACGGTCAATGCGGAGGGGACCCGGAAGGAGAGAAGGAAAAAGGAGGTCAGCTAGGGGAGGCGTGGGGAAAAGCGGTGACAGGACAGGGCTTGGATCCCAGCGCAGCCTCAACTCTGGGTGACCTTGGACAAGTCACTTCCCCCAGAATCGTCCTCTGTATCTTCCACGGAAGTAGGAAGGGAGAGGACACGAGATAAGGAACCACTGTCCTGGCGAAACAAGCCCTTCTGCTCTCCTGTCTGTCCATCCATCCGTCCGTCCGTCTGGCAAGAGGGACACACGTCTGTCTGGGAGGAGGGACACTCAGGACGCTCACCACGTGACATGGGAAGTCCACATACAGCAGCCTGTCTCCACGCACCGCCAGGCAAATCAACACTCAGAACTGAACTTTTGAGTTCAACGGGCTTTAGGAGACTTAAAACACTTTTAGAAAGCCCGTCACAGCTCCCTGGCAGCCTGCGATCTCTCAGGCTCGGTCAGCAGGATGACCGGGCGCCGTCACTGACTGACCCCAGAAGCCCAGGGTGCTCAGCCTCCAGCACCTGCCACCGCCCGTCGTCTGGGGAGTGGACCCCCACACGTCACCCTGCTCCCCAAAGCTGTGGTCCCACCAGGCCGCGGCCCCAAGCTCAGCCGTCTGGCCCAGAGCAAGCTCCCTGCCTGCCACCGCGCTCTGCCAAGTGACCAGTGGGGGGACGCTGTGGACACCCAAGGTCAGGACAAATGGCAGCCCCCCACCACACCCCACGCTGCCTTCCTCTCAGCCAGGCTCACCTGCCCTTTCTGGCGGCCACAACAGCCCTTAGGGACAGCCGGGACAGACCGACCTGACCTCAGTGACCTCCAGTGAATCCACCGACAGGGATTTGTTCTATGAGCCAAAGAAGGTTAGCACTAGACCTTAGAGATTGCCCGGGTTAGTGTTTTCAGACACTTTGGCTGCAGATATGAAAATGAAACTTCCCCCAGAACCTCGCTAAAATGCATCCTGGGGAGTCGGGGGGGCCGGGAGAGCTGCTCGCCCCTCACTTCCACTCGGTTACTCCCCGGGGGCTGCTCCGCAGAGCGGTGACCTACAGACCCCACACCCGCCTGGAGCGGGACTCACGCTGGGGCTCGGGGCCGGCAGCCCATGTGTGCAGCTTGCTTACCGCACAGCCAGAAGCCAAGGGTGTGAAGTGACAACAGGTGACACGGAGCTCCCTGGTGACTTGACAACAGGTGACACGGAGCTCCCTCACCAAGCGGGCACTTCACCAGCACAGGCAACGAGCTCAGCCAGGGGCCACCACGCACGGCCCGTGCGGCCAGGCAACCGACGGCAGCGTCCGTCCAAGTCCGCAGAGGATCAGATGGGGAGGGAGAAGCGGCTGGAGCCCCACGAGGGCCGTGAACCAAGAAGGAGACAGAAACGGTACAAGCGGTGAACTCACCAAAGTCTGGGGACGTTCGGTGAAAGGCAAGCACAGCCTGGCCTGCAGAACACGCCTAAGAAGACCGGATGTCCATCTCAGCTTGGCCGCTGGCCGTGACACAACCTCAAAAAAGTTACTGGGAGTTCATTTCCTACCCTGGAACCTCACTTCTTACATCCACTCGGCCGGCAGACATTTCCTGAGTGTCTCCGGGTTCGGAAATGGTGCTCGGGGCCACAGAGGACACGAAGGAGCCCCGTGCTTGTGGACACAGATGGGAGGAAACGCAGGAGGAGGGGTGCCAGGGAGGGGTGCCAGGGAGGGTCCTCGGGTGGGGGGGGCATGCGCGAAGCTGAGGGGGCAGGACAGGCACCCGGCTCAGCAGATGGCACATGGCTCTCAATGGCACACAGTGGCGAGGAGTTGGGCAGGAGGCCAGGCAAGATCCACCTGGACACCAGGCAGTCCTCTGAGCTCGAGCTGTCCTCTGCAGACTGCTGGCAAGCCCTCGGAGCATGGGGCAGAGGGCATGTGGCTCAGAGAAGTCACTCTTGCAGCCGGGAGAACAGATGGATGCGTGAGATGGAAAGGGAGCCACCCAGGGAAGGGGGACAGCCCGGTTCACAGGAGAGTGGCAAGCATGGACCAAGATAATGACAAGACAGCAGGCCAGGGGGCCGTGGATGGGAGTCTGGTTCTCAAACTGCAGTTCATGTGCTTGGGAATACTTACTTAAAATGCAAATTCCCAGGCCCTGGCCCAGCAGCATCTAACTCCAAAAGCCTGGCGTGGGGCCCAGGTACCTACAGTCTTGGGTAGAAGATCAGGATCCACATTTTGAGAAACACAACACGGACAGCAACCACTAGTGCGTGAAGCAAGTTAATGTCTAGCGAGAACCTAGACCTGGCATGCAAGCGGCACTCGAGAAAAATCCCTCCAAATTTTCCACAGCTAGTCCTGGCTTGCCACCTCTTGAGTGTGCTAAGCACTTAAATACATCAGCACTCAAATTAATCCCTTACCGACCTGATTTAGGTGAGCACTGTAATTCCCACATGAATGGGAACTCAGCTATGGGCTGAGGTTTGTGTATCCCCCCCACATCCGTATGTTGACGCCCCAACCCCAGGACCTCAGAATGTGACTGCACTTGGGAACGGGTTCTTCACAGAAGTGACTGAAATGACCGGGTCCAATCTGACTGGTGTTCTCGTCCGAAGAGGAAATCAGGACACAGACACACACAGAGAGATGACCATGTGAGGACAGAGTCAGAAGGCGGCTGTCCACAAGCCAAGGAGAGAGGCCTCAGCAGGAAGGCTCAGAAGGCTCAGAAGGCCTCCAGACTTTAGCCTCCAGGACTGTGAGAAAACACTTCTGATGTGTAAGCTCCCCGTCAGAGAGAGGGACAGTTAAGGGACTTACCAGTAAGGGGCAGGGAGGGACAACATGGGACCCAAGTCCCCCACGCCTCTCCACAGCTAACGCTCCCAAGCACTATCCTTAACGGACTATGACTATTTCCTGTGAGAGCATTCTATGCCCAGTAAACATCCGCCCAAAGGTTCAAGATGGACCATCTTGCCTCCTCATCAGAGGTGTCTACACGGGGAGCACCAAGCAGGCCTCACGGACCCCCATTACAAGGCCCTCCTCACACACTCAGAGATCACCGGGCCACTTGGAAAAAGAAAACATGTCTGGCTCACCACAAAACCGTACAAAGTCAAGTCTCTAGTTTAAAAGGAAAAAAAAAAATCAAAAGGACCAAGATTTAAATAACAGGAAATGTTCTGAGGGCTGCAGACCAGGTGTGCAGGTGGAAGGAGAGAGTGAGCTACAGAGAAGGAGCCCGGGTCCTGGAACCCTGCACCGCTTGACGCGGCCATGGCCTGCACCCCCTCAGACAGTTAGACCACGTCGTTTAGGAAAAATGCGACAAGTCCAAGGCCAAGATGACAGGACCGGCACCACTTCAAAGGCGCTTGGTTAGCTGGATCTTTAACTCTGAGCTCCTGGGTGTGGGCAGGGGTGGGGCCAAGGCGGCAGGGTGGTGGGAAGGGGGAATGTTCTGGAGGGAGAGCATGAAATGATGAGGAAGAGATTGGCCTCAATGGGCCAGAGGGGCCAGAGGGCTGCATCTGTTCTAAAGGCTCCGAGGGAGACTCCGTTTCCCTGCCTTTCCCAGCTTCGAACGGCCGCCTACATCTCTTGGCTGGTGGCCCCATCCTCCTCCGCAAAGCCAGCTGCAGCGCTGCCCTGCATCTCTCGGCCTGTTCTTAGTCACATCGCCATCAGACTGACTGCAGCTGGGGGAGGCTCCTCCCTCACAAGGACTCCCGGGTCTACCTGGAGAATCTGGATACAGTCCCTGAGCCAAGATTCCCAATCTTAATCACAATGCAAAGCCCTTTGCCATGTAAGGTAGCAGAGTCTGTGACTTTGCTAGCTTACATGGGATCAGGGATGTGGACCCCTTTTGTGGGGGGGGGGGGGGGGTAGGCCACTATCCTGCCTGCCATGAGACCATTAAGGGAAGGGATTCCATAAAGCTGGAGCTGTGGTTTCTAACTTCTGGGTGCACAGAAACCCCAGAACAGCTCAAAGGCATTCTGAGGCTCACCCCTATTGTCCCTGATGCCGGAGAGCTGGGCTGGGGCCAGGAAGTTACATTTTAATCACCTTCCTCAACAGCCCCCCTACCCCAACAGGCCTGAACGTCTGGGGTATAGAGTGTTCAGGTGGGCAAGTCAACCAGATCTTGGACAACAAATTTCACTGAGCACCTGGTCCAAGCTAGGCACTGTTCCAGGCTGGAGCCAGACACACCTGAGTTCCAATGCATATTGTCACTTCCGAGCAGTGAACCCTCAGAGAAGTCGCTTGACCTCTCTGGGCCTGAGTGTCCTCGCTGTCCAACGGGATCCTTGCCATCACCTGCCTACTGCGAAGAGCGCCTGAGCCCACACACACAGCCAAGTGCACAGAGCGGCCCCTCGGCCACCCCTCTCCATGCCTCATGGGGCCACTGTTCTAGAGGTACACGAACAGCTGTGGACAGAAATGGCCTCAACTTACGTCTTTTTATGCTTACTAAATCTTACAGGCCACTACAAATGCAGCTTCTGATACATCAGTCAGGAAATGAAAAGTGACGGGTCTGGTGTTAACCATAAATCACCCACTTGTGAATACATATATAGTAAGTCATTAGCGTTACCGCCATCTGCAGAGAATGCTACCCAGAGAATTCAGTCCCGTACAACTGGGCTCTGAATAACACCATTCTCTAGAGGAACAAGACAAGGCTCTTGGCCAAAATTAGGTCCTGGCTGAAGGTGAGAGTACTTACACCCACAGATGACTGGCAAATTGGTTCCTGTTTGGTCTTAAAAGTACTTCAGAAGAAAAACCAATGGAGCCCTGACATTAAGAAACTAACATGAACACAGCACTCTAATACAAACTAGCTCATATAATCCTCATGACAGCCTTACCATGTCAGCACAACTTACACATGTGGAAACCGAGGCTTGGAGCAGCTAAGTGACTTGTGTGGGGCTCACGGGGCCAAGAAACGGGGCCGAGGTCTACCCCCTCCACTAGCCATCGCAGGAGATCGAGAGAAGCAGCGGCATGGTCCGTCCAATAGCAGGCCCACAACAGCTACCTGGGCAGCTGCTTTATACGTTCTGGGGTTACAGAACCAATATCCACGAAACGCACATTTTGAAATTCTAACATAATCTAGAATACCGCCAAGTATTTCCCCAACGGTTAGCCGTGATGGGAAGGGGAAGCTGGATTCCAGGTAGACTCAGATGACAGGAGCCCTTCCACATGCTGGATGGGGTGCTGGGGCCCCAGGGAAGATGAGCCCCAGCGCGTGCCCCGGACGGGCTCCCCTCCTCAGGGACGCCGCAGCAGAGAGCCTCTGGCACCATCTCCCTCTGAGATATGGGGTCCACAGGTCAAAGTAGGGAGCAGCCCCATGTGCTCTGGCCACCCGGACAGAAAGCTCGCTCTAGCTTGGCCAAAGGGAAGGACAGCAAAAACAAAGAGCCGGAGGCCAGAAGGACACGCCGATGTGTTTGCCGGATGGCGACAGTCCAAGCCAGCTGGAACGTGGGGTGGATCCGGCGGGGGGTACACAGTGGCCGGTGGCCCAGGCTGAGAGCCCAGAGCATCGTTAGCAAGCACCAGCCAACTTCAGAGTGCACGGGAGGGGGAGGGGGGGCAGCGTTCTCTAAAGGACAGAATATGTGTCAAGTGACAGTGCCCCAATTCTCCCCAAAGGGAGAAACGCCATGTCTCGTATATTTATCAGTGCTGCTGCTGAGAAGGGAAGAGAATCCCTCACGCAGGGCACCACGGGCTTCAAGCCAGCCTCGCACTGTCCCCTTGAGTCACAGAAGACGAGCTAACACACAGGGGAGGGCACTGAGGCTTGGGGCGGAGGTGAAGGTAGACCCCCAGGTCGGCTCACTCCTGGCCCAGGTGTCCAGCCAACACGACCGGACCCCAACGCCCCACCCCCAGAGAGTGGCCTGCCAAGGTTTTGGAGGTCAAGGAAAAGAGTGTCCAAGGTCAAGGTGTCGAAAGTAGGATCAACCAGAGGGTTCCCACCACCTGCTTTAAGAGCCTGAGGATGACGAAGATGACACACCAGCCTCCTTCAACACACACTGAAAGCAACCTCCCACCTTCCCCGGGACGACTGGGGCTGGCCGGGCAGCATCTGCTCGTGGCCCCGTGGCCAGTGGCCCGTGAGGCAGGGAGACCCCCTCCGTGTTTACTTTGAGAAGCAACTCCAAGAAAACATGACTAAGTTAATTAAACTTTATACCCCCAGGCCAGACTGGGAGTGCACCTGTCCCTCCCTTCTGGAATTATCCGCCCCCCCCCACCTTCCGATGCACTCAGCGGGCACCTAGCGGGCATCACGCCGATGGGGACATGTGGCGGCCCACAGCACACCTGAGCCCTCAATGTCACGGCCCTCCGCCTCCTCCAGGGCCTCAGGGTCCGCCGAACAGTCAGCCCGCTCTGTGGAGGGTAAAACAACCTAGTTCCTACAGAGTTTAAAAATCCGCAAGTGCCGCATCATCTCCCAACCACCGCCCCCCACGGAGCGGGAAGAGGCCAGTCCGGGTCTCATTCCACAAGGCCCTGGATCGCAGCCCCATGGAGCCACTAATTAGCCCGATGGAGAGTAGGAGCATGGGGCAGGGACAGTGAGCCAGCAGGTGGCACCTAACAGAGGCTTCCGGGCCCTCCTCCCGGCTAAGAGAGCAGAGGCTGAATATGCACCTGCAGTTTTGGATCCTGACATCCTAAAAGCACGTACCGTGTTAGGAAGCTTCTCTGCAGGGACACCCCAAAAGAGACATCATGGTGGTTCTGGGCCCAGCGTTAGGAACTGAGAGGCCTGGGCAGCTGGAGTCTGGAGGAGGAGGGGTGCTGGGACCAGCTCTGAGCGGGCCTCTGCGGAAGCGGGTGCGGGAAAAGGCCGGGAGGCGTGGGTCAGGGGGCCTCCCTGGGACACAGCACCATCTCTGCCCGGCAGTCAGGAGCCCACGGCAATCCTGGCACGGCTATCCTAGGGCCCTGAGACCTGAATCCCAACGTCTGTAAATCCCGCCCCTGTAAAATAATTACGGCCCCGGAGGCTAGGGCTCCGGAGTAAGCAAAATTAAATGAAGGCTGGAGAGCATGTCTGTGAACTGAAAGCCCTAAGAAGATGTGATGATGGCAGCTGGTGGGTTCAATCCCAACAACCCCCCACCCCCCCACCCCCACCCAAAATGGAGCAACGGAGCAACAGAGCAGGTAGGTCCTCGCTGGCCAGGAGCCAAGACGACAAAGAACAGCACCTTCACCGAAGGTCAGTGAAGACAGACAAAGCGGAACCAGGAGCAGCTCCTTCACCTGTCCTCGGCTCTCTTATTCTGGTTTCCCCAAAAGGCAGCCTGAAACCCAGCAAGGTCAATCAGGAATCCCCAAAATTAATGCGGTGATTTCTGAGAAGTGCTGCAGGGCTATGTTACCCCCAGAGCCCCAGAGCCCCAGAGCGGCTGTCCCTGAAGAGAGGAAACTGAGGCAGAGGGGACATGGCTTCCTTCCCAAGGTCATGAAACAGGTAGCCTGGCTGGACTGGGCCCTCCCTCCAGAGAGCTCCGCCCCTGCCCCAGAGATGCAGTCACTCCGGGAGCCAGGGCCCAGAAGAATTCCCCAGAAACACACCACTCAAGACAGAGCACCGCTGTCATGGCAACGAAAGTCTTCACAACTTTGGCATTTCCACAACCTTTGATTGATCCAGTTCTCAAATTTACATTACAATGAAACAGTATTTGCATTTAATTTATTTTAATTGGCTTTTACATAACTAAACGTCTGGGTTTCACCCTTAATAACAACAGGGTGAGTTGGGGCGCCTGGGTGGCTCAGTCGTTAAGCGTCTGCCTTCGGCTCAGGTCATGATCTCAGGGTCCTGGGATCGAACCCCGCATCGGGCTCCCTGCTCCGCGGGAAGCCTGCTTCTCCCTCTCCCACTCCCCCTGCTTGTGTTCCCTCTCTCGCTGTGTCTCTCTCTCTGTCAAATTAATAAATAAAATCTTAAAAAAAAAAATAATAATAACAGGGTGAGTGAGTTTTTCATAGGGGGACCCTTAAGACAGCACAAAGAAAGCTAGTAATTTAGCGTTGTCCTGTTTGGAAAAATTCTTCACTGACTTTCTAGAAGTGCATTTTTGCTTAATTCTCCTTTTTTTTTTTTTCCCTGAGAAGACAGTAGGACCTTTGGCAGGTTGGAGTTCATCCTTTAGACTATGCTGGCATCACATTGAGAGGTTAATCTGATTAGAATGCTTTGCTTGGTAGTTCAAGGCGTGTGGGGCAGTAACCATGGAAGCACAGGTGAGTTCCTCTCATCCCTGCCATAGAGCAGACACGGTGGTAACTGTGTGTTGAATGAATGAATCAGGGCTAATTCTCATGGCCTGATATAAAGTGCCACTTAGAATGGTGCCAGTCACTTGAGCTTTTACTATTTTCATCTAAGTGAGGTGCGGTTTGAGCCCAGAGAAGGCGGTACGTTTCTGGAGCTTTAAGAATAAGGGGTGCAAGTGTGGGGGGCTCACCTGGGAGCCTTCACCTGCAGCTACCTCAGGTGCACTCCCCACCAATTCCACTGAACAGTCATCCATGGCAAGGGGCAGTCACAGCCCCAACGTGAAGCCTAACAGGGAAGAGAGAGATGAACGGGAACGTGTTTGGTCTCCACTCTCCAGGGGATTCTGTCTGCTGGGAAGAAAGACTCATTTTTTTCATGCCATTCCCTCTAAAAGACGCTCTGATAATGACCGTACAGTACAGATGTGCAGGGCACAGGCAGGGGAAAAGGCATCAACTGGCTCAAGAAGCCCTGCTTGCTTCTCGAAGCTTCTTGAAGGATGTGTGGGTGCTCGCCAAGTTGTAGGGGGAGGCTTCCTCTCATCAAATGATGAGAGTCAAGGTAAGTGTTCTCTTTCCCATAACCCAAGAGCCGAGACCCAAGACAGGGAGCACCCTGCAGCCCAGGACCAGTTCCACTTAGCAGGCAAACGTCAGACATGAAAAAAATCCCTTGAGAGTCTTCCACCCCCAGTCCCTGCCCCACCTGCTCCGGCCCCACCTGCTCCCACCCCTCTGGTCCCAGCAAAGGTGACCAGACAGCTGGCTGTAAGCGGGGAGTAGGTTTAAGGGGAGCTGCTTGCTAAACACATACTCTGATTTGAGCCAAGCTTGACTGTCTGTATTTGAACAAGCGTTTTTAATCTGACCAGTAAGTTTCCAGGCTGCCCGACACACAATCAGCCAGTGATTCCCCTGCCTGCAGACTTAGAAAGATGGAGGAGATCCGACAGTCCCAGAGATGGGTGAGCAGATACAAATTTCCATTTCTTTTGTGAGTCTCGGACAATATGGTTCTCCGGGCCTCTTCTGTGGGCTGACACCTTGTAGGAGGGAAATGAGAACCACAGGTTGACCCCAGACTGGGAGAAGAAAAAGAGGAGAAGACTCAGAATTTAGTTTCCATGGCGGGGCAGGGGGGAGGGGGAGCATAAAGACCCAGCAAGGAGACCCGCCGTGTTAGACCACTATGTGTCAGAGGCTGCAGGATATGACTATAAAAAGATTGATGATGATGATGACGGTAATAGTCTTTCCACGAATACAGCACTTTAGAGTTTATAAGAGGTCTAATGGCTATTTCTTATGACAATCCAGGGAGGGAGGGTTTTATAATTCCCATTTCAGATGAAGAATGGGATGCTCCAGCGCAGTGCTCCAGGAGACCCAAGGGACCTGCATGGGGAAGCCATGGTGGGTGCTGTTTACACCTCGGGAAGGGGAGCAAGATAGGGACCAAGTCCATGCAGGTACCTTTTTTCCTTTTGAAAAGAATAGTCGGTTCACTATCCATTAGAACAGAAGAGACATCAAGAAGAGACATCTCTAGGGGCCCCTCGGGTGGCTCAGTTGGTTAAGCATCCGACTCTTGATTTCAGCTCAGGTCTTGATCTCAGGGGTGTGAGTTCAAGCCCCATGTTGGGCTCCATGCTGGGCACAGAGCCTACTTTAAAAAAACCAAAACAAAACAAGAAGAGACATCTCCAGTCTGGGGTCACCTTCTGCAGCTCAATGAGGCAGGAAGTCTCCTCGAGGCCCAGAACACTGGGGGCCTGAGGGTTGTTTTCTTATTCAGATGACAGCATCCTATGCGTGACCGCTGGTCCGATCACCACGTATGCAAAGGCTTGAGTCTGCTGCTTCCTCGACATCACCAACATCTAGTGTGGCCACCAGCTCTGCCCTGTGCCCACTGGCAGCCTATTCAGGCTGTGACAAGCCCACTTGAGATCCCCGCCAGATAACAAGCTTGTGCAAAGCGGGCCATCCAGTGGTGAGGTTGCAGTAGCTCTTTGCTTACTACAAACCTGCAGAAGGTAGGACAAAGAGGTCGTGCCTTTCTCTGCAGAAGTGACCACAAGGAAGCATTTGGCAGGAGACAGAGAGAGGCAGGGATGCCCGCCACGAGCCTCCAGCTGCTGATCCTATGGGAGGCTGTCTGTGGCTCCGTGGCTGCTGGTGGGAGCCAGGAGCTGGGAGCAGATTGGCCTGGGGCCCCTCCTTGGCTTCATGCTGTCTCGTTATGGGTCACAACCATAACATAAGCTCGGCAAGGCCGGGGCCCCCAACATCCCCCTCACTGTTGGTCCCCAGGGCCCAGAGCCCAGCCTGGTGTACGATACATAAGGGTTGAATTAATTTGCCGAATTGTACAGAGTAATCATCATTCACACTAAAGAGAGCATCCCTAGCTTTATTAGAAGATTTTGTTCTAGTTGTTGTTTCGGGTAGGTGTTCCCTTGATGCATTTTTTTTGTTTTTTTTAGTGTTTCCGGCAAGAAAGGCAAGGGCACACAGCATTAATAATTAGACAAACAGAAAGGAGGGCAAAATTATGTCAGAAATTACCTAAGTCCATAAAACATATGACCTTTTTTTAGAAAAATTTAATTCACACGCACAATTTCAGAAATAGAAGTCAGGCTTACTCCTTTTCCAGGACAACTGGGATACCCAGGAAACCACAGGGACACGCCCAGTCTCCATGGAAACCTACCTGTTTCCAGTGATTGGTGGGCTTCCTTCCTGCCTCCATGTGGAATCCTACAATAAACTGAGGACCCAGCTTTCAAAAATAATTTCTGAACACTGTAGCCATACTAATTTTTTTTTAAATATGGGTTCCTTATGGTTAAGATCCTGAAATAGCGTACCAGATGTGTGCGGAATTTTGCTGACAATTATTTTCTTGCTCAGGATCAGAAATATGGACCGCAGACTATAAAGCTGTGATTTTTTAAAAAAATTTCAAATCCAAGAAACTATAAGCAGACACTGAGCTAGTAGTAAAGGGAACCTCTGGTTTTTCACATTATATAGCCCAGCCACCAGTATCTCTCCCTCATTCACCCCAAAATTAATCCTTCCTATTAGCCAAGTTCTCTGATGATTGGCCTCAACCTCATAACCTTCCACTGCTGACTCAGTATCCTGGACTCAGACAGATCGAACCTCTGAAAAAAAAACAGCCTAAGAAGCCTCTGGAGCGATGCCACCAAAAGTCAGGCATGGCCCTAACAAGGGCTAAGAGGGTCCTGCTTCCCAGCCAGTAAATAAAGACAGTCAACCCAACGTCAACCCGACACCAACCCAACGTCAACCCAATGTCAACCCAACACCAACCCAATGTCAACCCAACACCAACCCAATGTCAACCCAACACCAACCCAACATCAACCCGACTCCAACCCAACATGAACCCAAGTCAACGCAACACGAACCCAAGTCAACGCAAGGTCCAAGGCAGGAGCAGCACAGGGAGTGGGGAAGGATCACCTCCAACTGGAAGATGATGGAAGACCAGCAGTTTTACTTTTGGGCCAGCATGAAGCAAGGTCAGGGATGGGGAAATAGAAAAAGTTATTTTCAAAAAGGGAGCTGAAAAGCAGCCTGACCAACAAACAGCAAGGAGATTATCCCTGGAAGAAGGCCACTGTGCTCAACACCTGGTGATGAGAAAAGCAAAGGAAAAGCAATAGAAGCCGAGACCAGGCACAGGTGGCGCAAGGACACCGACCACCTCATTCAAATACCCCAGATAAACCCAGGGGGAGCCACAAAGGCTCTTCTAGGTCAAGAAACAAAGTGAACACCCAAATTTAAGCAAGTAAAAAAGAAGAAACATATTCTCGACCATAAACAGACTCCACCCTTGCCATGTTGAAATGGTGAATTTCTAGGAAGGCTTAGAACATTTTTCTTCATATCCAGATAATAAAGTTACTCAGGATTGAATTTAGATGAGATTAGCAAATTCTAATGACGCATTATGATAAATTTCCATTAATTCAAATCATCACAACTATGGAATTCGTGGGTTCCAGACAGTCTGACTATAAAAAGAAAGTTTGCTAAGCAAATAATAGGGTAAACAAGGTTATCAGAGGAATGTGTCCTTGGGGTTCCTTTTAAAACCTTTTTTTTTTTCCTAATTGCAAGAATAATACATACCCATTGGTGAAAATTCAGAGTGTAGAGAAATATGAAAAAGCAGGAAGGAGAAACCACTCATGATCCCATCAGACTCAACCACTGTTAAAAGTTCAGTGTATGCCCTTCTCATCTATTTTCTCTGGCCTTTTTCCCCTCGCAAACATAACTGGAATGAAACTGTCCATATAGTTCTATACCTTGCTCCCCAGCCCCATATTTAGGAGAAATGCTTAAATTGCTTATTTTCAGCCCCTTTAGCAAAAATCTAGCAGCCTATGACCATAAATGTGCTCATTTCAAAGAATTCTCTAAGATTTTTTAAATTAATTAATTAATTTATTTATTGAGAGGGGGACAGAGAGAGAGAGAGAGAAAGCACTGGGGGAGGGGCAGAGAGACAGGGAGAGAATCTGCCCTGAACAAGAGCCCAAAGCAGGGCTCGATATCAGGACCCTGGGATCATGACCCGAGCCAAAACCAAGAGCTGGGCACTTAACCAACTGAGCCCCTCAGGTGCCCTCAAAGAATTCTCAATAATTCCTTAACTCAATTAATTCAGGAGTCTGCATTAATACATACTTTTGTCCAAAAATAACACAATTCCTTGTCTTCTAAAATACTCCCTAATTGTCCCTTGGGCGCCTGGGTGGCTCAGTCGGTTAAGCGACTGCCTTCGGCTCAGGTCATGATCCTGGAGTCCCGGGATCGAGTCCCGCATCGGCCTCCCTGCTCGGCAGGGAGTCTGCTTCTCCCTCTGACCCTCCCCCCTCTCATGTGCTCTCTCTCATTCTCTCTCTCTCAAATAAATAAATAAAATCTTTAAAAAAAAAAAAATACTCCCTAACTGTCCCTAATTCACAGTTAGTCAAAACAAAAAGTTCAGTCTATCAGTTTCGTGATAATCAGCAGTAAGGGCCTCCCAGAAAGAACAGAGATGCACCATTACAAAGATGAGGGCTGTATCCTCTGCACTGGTTCTCCCTGGGCGTGTCCTCTGAAAGGGACAGTCAACAGCTTCTAAATCAGGCGCCGGATCTAGAGCCTAAGAACTTAGCTATACTATCAGCCTTCTGTGCTCCCACCGACATTGCTCACCTCCTTTGTACCAGGACCCAATTCATCTCAGCTTCCTTCACACATAGCACCGGTCCTGGGACAGGAAGTTACAGGGATGTGCTGAATGGATGGAGGGGTGGATGAAACACACAGAGCTCACCTCCCCAACTTCAGTATCCTCTGACACTTCCCCTGCCTTCTCATCTGTGCTCCACAGATTTGTCCCTCCACAGGACCAGCTTCTTCTGAATTAGGGTGCCGGCTCCTGAGATGGCACTTGCTAGGTGTCTGTGCTTTCTAAGACGTTCCTTTCTTTTTTTTTTTTTTTTTTTTTTTGCAGTCAGTTTAGCTAGGAAAATTCTCTCTGTGCTTTACGTTGGGTATGCCCTACGACTCAAGTTTCCATTTTTTTTTAAAGATTTTATTTATTTATTTGACAGAAAGAGACACAGCGAGAGATGGAGAAGGAGAACAGGCTCCCCGCTGAGCAGGGAGCCCGATGTGGGGTTCGATCCCAGGACCCTGGGATCATGACCTGAGCCAAAGGTAGACGCTTAACCGACTGAGCCACCCAGGTGCCCCTACATTTTTTTTTAAGATTTTATTTTTAAGGGGCACCTGGGTGGCTCAGATGGTTAAGCGTCTGCCTTCGGCTCAGGTCATGATCCCAGGGTCCTGGGATCGAACCCCACATCGGGCTCCCTGCTCAGCGGGGAGTCTGATTCTCCCTCTCCCTCCTGCTCATGCTCTCTCTCTCTCTCTCTCAAATGAATAAATAAATCTTTAAAGAAAAAAGATTTTATTTTTAAGTAATCTCTACACCCAACATGGGGCTCAAACTCACAACCCCGAGATCAAGAGTCGCACGCTCCACGGACTGAACCAGCCAGGTACCCCTCAGGTTTACATTTTTAAACATTTCTCCTGAACTGTAGAACTGACAGAGAATGTAGAGGTTACTTAGTCCTGAGCTCCATATGACAAACAAGGAAACTGAGATCTGGAGAGGAAAAACCACTCATGCCAAGTTAAAGCCAGACTTTGATAATCAGCCGGGGATAATTCCGCCGGCCGAGAAAGCCTTGATGGCTTCTTTAGCACCGTGCTGCAATTTTAGCAAATGGGTAGAACACTTGCCAATCAGTGATAAGCACGGAAAACAGTGCTGACCTGCCAATCATACATTCAGCCTGCAAAGCAAGCCCCTTTGGCAAAGGTGTTAAGGTTAAACACTTCAATTCCCCCACCATCCTACAGCCCAGGGAAGGGAGTGGTGGTTTAGCCACACATCTGGGCACCCACTGTGTTCCAGGTTCTGTGCCAGGAATGGGGGGCCGTGGAGGAGAAATCTACAAGGTCCTACGTGCCAAGAGGCCCACTGCCCTGGGAGAGGCAGACAAGCACAGTGCCCAACCAGCAAGGTCAGACTCCCACCAGCACTAATGAAGAGTGGTGGCAAAAGGCCAGGAGAATACAAGAGGGGGCCAAAGCTGTCCTCCCTGGAAGGGCCATGGGGAACTCAACGGAATAGGTACCACTGGCTCTCTCTGGGCCTGCAAAACAGGTGGTTTATCAGTCAAGGTTCTCCAGAAAAACAGAACCAGTAGGAGATATATGTATGTGGAGACTTACCGGAATTGGCTCATGCAACTTCGGAGGCTGAGGAGTCCCACAACCTGCCATCTGCAAGCTAGAAACCCAGGAAAGCTGGTGTTATTCAGTCCAAGTCCAAAAGCCCGAAAATCAAGGGAGCCAATGGTGTAAGTCCCAGTCCGAGTCCAAAGGCTTGAGAACCAGGAGCATGGATGTCCAAGGACAAGGGAAGACAGACGTCCCAGCTCAAGCAGACAAAGTAAATTCCACCTTCCACTATCTTTTTGTTCTATTCAGGCCCTCAGTGGATTGAATGATGTCTGCACACATTGGTAGAGGGGGTCTTCTTTACTCAGCCTGCCAATTCAAATGCTAATCTCTTCCAGAAACACCCTCACAGACACACCCAGAAATAAAGTTTTACTAGTTATCTGGGCATCCCTTAGGCAAGTCAAACTGACACATAAAATTAACCATCACAGGTGGGATTTTCCAAGAATATTCCAGATCAGTGAGTCTCATGAGGTCTCTTTTAGAGTAAAATTCCATCACCCACCCATTTGGGTTCTCTATGCCTACCATCATCTTGTACTAACTCCCCTCATTACCCTCCTAACAGTAGGTGTCCCCCCACAACCTGCCAGCAAAGAACAGCTAACTCAACAGAAATAGGCCATGTGAAGCAGTGACCCCAAGGTTGGTAAGCAATGTGAGACTGGATGGTGGCATTGATGATGGTGGTAAAGGTGACGGTGATGATGATGGTGATGATGGTGATGATAAGTGTGATGGTGGTGATAGTGATCATAACGATGTTAATGACGGTGATGAGGAGGAGGAGGAGGATGGTGATGGTAATGATAGTGATGGTGGTGATGATGGTGAGGAGGATGGTGATGGCGGTGTTGATGGGGAGGATGGTGGTGATGATGGGAGGAGGATGGTGATGATAGTGATGATGGTGAGGAGGAGGGGGATGGTGATGGTGGTGATGATGGGGAGGAGGATGGTGATGGCGGTGTTGATGGGGAGGATGGTGGCGATGATGGGGAGGATGGTGGTGATGATGGGGAGGAGGATGGTGATGATAGTGATGATGGTGAGGAGGAGGGGGAGGAGGATGGTGGTGTTGATGGGGAGGATGGTGGTGATGACAGTGACGGTGGTGATGACGGGGACAGTGATGGTCAGAATGATAATGTGGGAAGCCAGCATGTGGCCCAGCACAAAGCACAGGGGAAAGGAGCAATGGGCCGCAGTGAGATCTTCACGCTGCTTGCGGTGGCCTGGCCGAGAAGACCTGGAATTCCTCACCCATGCTATAACTCCCCTCCCCCTACCTCCTCCAATGATAGCGAAAATCATTCCCAAATGCATAAGCTTTCACTTTATAGCTAGCTCTGAAAACAATCAGCCAGGCCATTTTGTTTTGAGGGCAGATAATAGCATATCACCAAGAACATATGCCAATAAAAGCAGCAATTCTTTATCCCATCTTCAGAGAGAAAGAAGAGGGACAAACACTCCCCAGAGAATAAGAATGGATCCTAAGTGCCAAAGGTCCAGCATGAAAGAAGGCCAAGCCTCGACATCTGTCCGAGGCCTCTTCGTACCTTCACTTACTGAAACGAAAGACACCCAAAGAAGGCAAAGCAACCACCATATTTTGTCTCCCACCCTTGGAAGCTGAGCCAGACTGTCCAGGCTGCGTCACCAAGCATGAGATTGGCACTGCATGACTGAGGATTTTTAATAAAGCCTTATTCCTGCCACTGCCCCCCCACGCTTTGGAGAGGGCTGAGAGAGAGAGAGAGCGCGCACCACCAGTCCTGCCCACCCACAGCCCTGCCTTGGGCCCACAGTTGGGGCATAGGTTTTTCTAGACATCCCACGCTCATTCTGGCAGGAGTGACTCTCCAGCCCCACATGTAAATACAGAAAATTGTACGATGTTGGAAATGATTCATTTTTAAACCCAGGTGATTGATTTTGAGAGGTTCTCACTTCCCTCCAAAAATGGATTGTAGCACAGCAAAGAGAAAGGATGGGAGTGACAGGGAAGGGTGGGGAGCTGTCGTCAATTCTGCTTTCTGGAAATGTCTGTTAAATGCACAGGAAGGAAGCAGAGACTTGAGCATTTTGCTGCTGGAGGGGGAAAACAGTGCTATGATCCGTATACACCACTGCAGAGAATCGTAATCCTGCCGGTGTTCCCCAGAGTCCCCGGGCCCATTAGCACACAAGCCAACTCAATAAAGGCTTCCTGGCCCCCTGGGAGACAGGGGATCAAGAGGTCAGGGCCTCACTGAGTCTGAGAAATAACCTACCTAGATCTGAAGAATGACCTAACCTAGATCTCTTTGTCACCACGGCTGTGTCAGCGACCCTCACAGAGGCTTCTGAGAAGACATGAGCTGGACAATCCAAAATGGCAGCTCCCTAACCTCCAAGTCATGGCCCCCACCAGCTCCCTTCTAGGAGCCTTCACACACATTCACAGGCTCTCACATCAAATGCTTCGCTACTACAGGGTGGGTCAAAAGATGCCTAATAAACCTGAATATGAAAAGAAATCCTTAGCGGCAGAGGAGGCACACCACCCAAGAACGTTTAAATAGCAACAACGGGGCGCCTGGGTGGCTCAGTCGGTTGAGCGACTGCCTTCGGCTCAGGTCATGATCCTGGACTCCCAGGATCGAGTCCCACATCGGGCTCCCTGCTCGGCAGGGAGTCTGCTTCTCCCTCTGACCCTCCCCCCTCTCATGCTCTCTCTCTATCTCATTCTCTCTTAAATAAATAAATAAAATCTTAAATAGCAACAACGGCCACCACTTAGCACAGACATGTGACCAGCCCAAGACTCCACGGCTCTAGGTCCACGTTCCATGTGATAGTCCAACGTGGCCCCGGAACCCCTTCATAAACGTGAGCAAACTCGGGCTCAGAAAGTGTCACCCAGCTAATAAATGACAGGGCAGAGCCTGACTCAAACCCAGGTCTGCTGGACCCCAACATCTGCAATCTTCCGAAAGAAACAAGACACTCTTGCTGTCGACCAAGAAAGTTCTCCGCCTCGGTGGGAGACAGAGACCATTTATGTTTTCTGTTTGGTTTTGTTTTTCACCTCTACAGGAGTGTTTCTTTTTTGTTGTTCTTGTTTTTTTTTTTTAATTTTATTAGTTAACAGACAGTGGAGAGAGACCACTTGTGACCTGGTGGTCAGACCCAGATCTACCTGCCTATGCTGCGTATACAATTTCTGTGACTCAATTTGCAATCTGTAAAATGGGGTCTCCTCCTCTGCTTTTCCTTGAAGAACAAAAATAACCCAAGAAGGGAAGTTCTGAAATGCACAAGCCAGGCAAGTGCACTCCCCTCCCGGGGCCTCTGTCTGTCTACCTCCCAGGAGACCTCTCTGCTCCCACGCACACTTACGTCACTCCTACATGGTCAGCTGTGGGCCAAGTACTGGGGCAAATGAAGACGTGCCATATTCCGCCCGTGCCCTACAAGGAATTTCCATGGCTCGGAGGCCATACAAGAAAAACTGAACATTACTCTGAGAAAAGCCCCAGAAGGGCAGATCCCGACTACCAAATGGGTAGGAGAGAACGAACCCTGGCTTAATTCTTATAAGGTTCTTCTACTTCTTGCCCACGGCTTGGCTGAGTTGGTGTGCTCTGGGCATCCTGGATTTTTTCGTTTAAAAAATTAGTTTGGGGGCGCCTGGGTGGCTCAGTCGTTAAGCGTCTGCCTTCGGCTCAGGTCATGATCCCAGGGTCCTGGGATCGAGCCCCGCATCGGGCTCCCTGCTCGGCGGGAAGCCTGCTTCTCCCTCTCCTACTCCCCCTGCTTGTGTTCCCTCTCTCTCTGTCTCTATGTCAAATAAATAAAACTAAAAAAAAAAAAAAAATTAGTTTGATCCCTTTTGCCTCACTCTGTACTTTAAATTCGAACCCCCTGCTGGATACTCAGGAGGTGACTGACGAGAGAAATGGGGGGAAGCAACTTCACTGAGCGCAGCCAACAGGCCCTATAGGTACCCCAGGCGCCCAGCGCTGCGCTAGGGGAGGAATGGGGGCCAGAAGGATGCAGTCACTGCGTCAAAGAGCTGGCCAGCCCTCAGGCAGGCAAGCACCCAGCCTCTTTGATCAGCCTGAGGGAGCAATCAATTCTCACTGGAAAACTCCAGGAAAGCCTCAAGGAGGAGGCCCTGGAGCCAAATCTACAAATGAGAGTCGGGAAGAAAAGGCAAATCTAGAGACAGAAAGCCCATTAGTGGTTGCCTTGGGGTGGGGGCGGGGACAAAGAGTGACAATAAATGGGCCGGAGGGAGCTTTCTGGGGTGATGCAAAGGTTCTAAAACTGGATTGTGGTGACAGTTGCACAATTCTGTAAATTTACTGAAAAGTACTGGATTGTGCATTTGAAATGGGTACACTCCACGGTATATAAATAATATCTCAATAAAGCTGTTAGTTAAAAAGATTTTTTTTCCAAGGATGAGTAGGAGTTTAGCAGATAAAGAAGTCTGGATGGGAAAGAAGAAAGGCAGGTGCTGTGGCAACCCGGCTACCCTGACCCTCCTAGTCCCACCTCCCCCCAGACACCTGCACCCCTCCCAGCACAGCTGAGAAGGTTAGTTCCCAGAGAAGGTTAGTTCCCTGCCCGCCCTAGCCCAGGGGGAGGAGCTTCCCTGGAGCACTTGTCAAGCTCTGAGGGCTCCTCGGAGGGTCTCCCCAGTCCCCAGCCCAAGCTGGGCTCCAGCCGGGAGGAAGCCTGTGTCGGGCTTTCAGAGTCCTGCTTGGAGCAAGGCACCCAGCAGATGTTCAGAAGAACACTTACTGGGCAAGAACATGAACTTGGGGCCGGGGGTGGCTGGGGGGCCAGAGTGCAGAGTGAGAGGACAAAATCTGTTTTCCATAGTAACTTGACGACAGCAATGACTCAAGTGGAAGCGGGGCTCCAGGATAAGGGATGAGAAAGCTCTGCTGTGTGGGAACAGGAGCCTTGGGGTCGTCGGAGAGGAGGGGCTAGGGCAACAGAGGACTGACCAATTCCGGATTTCTGGACAGACGAAGAAAGGGAAAGAGCCCAGAAACACTCCTGAGGTTTCTAGCTGGAATGAACAAGTAGGCGAGAGGCATTCATTACAACAGGTAGAGGGACCCGCTTGGGGGTGGAAGGAAGTTCTGGGCTCTGCTTTGATGTGGAGCAGCGTGGAGCCTGCACGCTGGGTCTGAGCATGGGGAGAGCTCAGGTTTGCTCACCTGCCAATGCACAGACGTGAGCCCAGGTGAAAGGAGAGCACTTAGACTGTGCCTGACTAAGGGACCTCCCTGGCTGAAAGAGGCTCGGGGAAGATTTGAGGCAGATACTGAGGCAATCAAGGGAGACTTCCATGAGAACCGTGCACCCCCCCCGAAGCCTTCTTCCTGTCTGCAGAATCATGGCAGCTTTATCCACGGAGTACAAATTGAACTATCCTGAGTGTTTCTTAGCCAAGAGTCACAGACCCATCACTCGCTCCTCAGAAACTTCTCGTCGAGTGAGGCAGGTGGGACTGATGCCAGCACCCCGACCCGTCTCCTGGCTTGCTGCCAACCTGAGCTGCACCTCAAGAGCTGAAAAGCAACAGATATCCGGAAAACACAGCTGCTGGATTAGCAGGTGTGGGGCGCGCTTGGCTTATAAAGGTAAATGAAGGGGCGCCTGGGTGGCTCAGTCGGTTAAGCTTCTGCCTTCGGCTCAGGTCGTGATCTCGGGGTCCTAGGATCGAGCCCCGTATTGGGCTCCCTGCTCAGCGGGAAGCCTGCTTCTCCCTCTCCCTCTGCTCCTCACCCCCGCTCATGCGCACTTTCAGTCTCTCAAATAAATAAGTAAAATCTTTTAAAAAAAAAAAAAAGGTAAATGAAAAGAGCCCCAAGAAGATATCTCTGCGCACCTGCAGCCAGCAGGGGAGGGCTGCAACAGGAGGAGCCTGGGATCTCTCCGAAAGTGTCTTTAGTTAGTCATGCCTCATAAATGCAGAGATATGAAGCTTTGCCTCTGAAATTCAATTATACTTGAAAGGACATGGCCAAGGCAGGGCTCTCTTAAAGGATTTACTGTGCTTTCCTGATGATAAAAAAAAAAATGTCTTTAGACTTGCACCTTGCTCATCAGTGCCTAAGAAATGTTCACCTGTCAAACCGTATTGATTAACGGAAGTTACATTAAAACCCACGCCACTAGATTCCAACCCCTTTTTTTTTTTGGTGGAAAGTGATTTGAAAGAAATATTTTTCCCCATGGTGCAAGAGTCACCGAGACAGCCCCTACCTAAGCCTGCTTTGCCATCTCCATATACCATTACCTGTCATTCCCTGATTAGAAACTCAACCCAAAGGGAAGAGGACAAGAAGGTTGTCCACATGAGATGCACAGACTTATGTGTGGGCATGAAAACACCAAAGAAACCCAATGAGACCGTGGGAGAATGGTGAATCCCACAGTAGAGAGAGCGCGATTAAGGTTTATAACTGCCCTCCTTCCACAAACACAATGACATCTGACAAACTAGCAAAATACTCATAATCCCCCATCAAGCCCGGGCTGGCGACTCCACAAATTGGAAGCATTATCCCATAACAAACAAGCTTGGTTTAGGGCTTGCTGGCATGCTAAATTCTAACACAAACCTGATCCTGATCTAGATAAAATTTCAGCTGCAAAATAGCTTACTCTGTGTTGCCAAATAACTCTGGGGCTCCTTAGTAGTCTCCAGGATTAACACTGGTCCCTAAGTGACCTGGGCACTTTACCACTTATGAGTGGCTGGCTATACAAGGGCCCAGGACAAGCTGGGGGAAAGGACCACAGGCATAAGGGGGAGACAGACTGCCTAATACACAAACGCTTAATAGGGTATTTTTATGGGAAAAGGCAACCCTTGGAACTGTGCACATGGAGCCCCAAAGGCAGTGGGTCTGAGGCCCCTGGAAAGCACTACTGCTTTACCAGATCAAACTCCAGAGCAGCCCCAGGTAGAGAGAGAGCTCAGTAAGGAGGAGGCCCCGGATGGGGACTGTGCGTGAAGGCGAGTCCACTCCTTGTCACTCAACAGCTTGTATTTCTAATTCTGCACAGCCCAGTGGCCAAAACGGGGCATTAAGATAAAATTCTGAAGGAATTAGTCCAAGCTCCTTTATATCTCTTAGAGTTTCCCTCTAGAGGGCTTATTGGAAATGAATGGATCACCGGCTAGGGTTTGGGCAAATCTCTGTTCTTCTGGCGGTTTGACCTATTGTTTCTCCATAAGTCTGCGCTTCCAGGCATCTGATTCCCAATGCCAGGTGCCCCAAATTATTATCGCACGTTGACGTCTATTTTTCACCTTACAAAAAGCATCCAAGTGGAACCCAAAGGGAGCAGGCAAGGCTAAAAACGCACCACATCCCACGGCAAGTGAGAGGCAGAGCCCCTGGGCCTTCCCTCCAGCACATTATCCAATAAAGCCTCAAGAGCTCAGTAATTACAGGCGCTCTCAAAAGTGAAACAGAAATAGATCTAGGGCCGACACACTGGTTTGCTTGAGACAGAGGGCTGGTTTTAAGCAGCAAAATACAAAACAGCCACCCCAATAACAAACAGCCCAGCTTTTGGTCTGTCTTCTGAGCTGAGAAAGCCAGCCTGATTTTTTTTTTTTTTTCCTTCAGTATTATTCAATCTGATTATGGGGAAGAGAGTAGGATTGAGATGAAAAGCCCTTTTCTCCTCCAGGATATAAAATCATTTTATGCAACAGAAAAAGCAGGTTGCATTCTAAGTGTGCCCCTGACACCAAATCAGATGAAAACTTAGCTCATCCAAGTCCCCTGGCCTGCCATCACCACTGAGACCTCAGCATTCGGGGCTGGCAGAAGACAGACCAAGCAAGAGCTTTCTGCTCCCGTTTCATAAAAGCCTGCAAAGGATTCCAGCTTCCCTGAGCACACCCACCGGGAGCAGGTGATCCCGGGAAACACATCCCATACCTAAGCACAGCCCAGCTGATGATCCCCATGGCCCCCGAGCCCATTCCATGCCGATGCTCCATTTTGAGAGCGTCATGCACCATGAGGTCGGCTGCTCCCTTCGTGAAAGGTTATTTGTTTTTCCGACTGGGAAGGGTCCTGAGAGGAAGAAAGAAACCACAGCGATGGAGGGAAGGAATCCCCAGCTCTGGCAGAAGGCAGCAGGGCAGCCGGGGCCAGCTGGCCCCGCCGGGTCTAGCAAGCGCTATGCTGCGGTTGGCAGGACTCTCCCTGAGAGTGAATCGTGGTTGGAGGGTGTGCACGTTCACTGCAGTTCAATGTTACGTAGTAGTAGGCTTCAAACTAAATATTTTAAAAATTAAGGGGCAGGACTAGGAGGAAGGATCCCACGCGCCCTGGGCCTCCTGCGTAAGGCTGATCCAAGAGAGACGCGGTTGGATGGGTGGGGGGAGGGGTCGGAGGGTGTCCAACGCCGAGGCCCAAGGCAGCACTTGCGGTCCTGGCAAACACCCTCCTCTAGGGGGACTCGGTGTTGTCCGGGAGTAAAGGAGATGGCCTTCGGCTTGACCAGGCCCGGCCGGGATGCCCTGGGAGCCCGAGGTCCGTCTCTGCGGGGAGCGCCCCCTTCACGCCCTGGCTGTCAGACTCTGCAAGCCGCAAGCCCCGGGGACTAGGCACTTGTTGAACAAAAAGGCTCCCGACTCCAGCAGCCGCCCCAGTTGGCCAGGAGAGGGACCCCCAGCTCGGGCGCGGGAGCCTTCGCGGCTGGGCGCTGCGCGCTCCTGCACACTCGCGGCGGCGCCGCCCGGGAGGTGCGGCGAGCAGGCAGCGCACCCGGCAGCCTAAACTTTCTCGAATCTCGGTGCTTCGCAGTTAAGTTAGGGCCGTGAGAGAGGCACAAAACACGCGCGGGGGGGGGGGGGGGGAGGCAGGGGATGTAATAGCCCCACCACGACAAAGGGAAAAAAAGGATTAAAAAATGAGAGACACTAATTGACACTAATTCAATTAACTTAGCACCTACTATGTGCCAAGCACCAGGCCAAGAGCTATCTTTAGTGCGTTCTCATTTTAAATGTCACGGCAGACCCCTAGGGAGGAACTGTCCCCATTTGATAGAGAAGCAAACCTCAACCAGAGAAGGTGGCGTGTCTGGCCCAGGTCGCAGTGCGGGTCACGGCGAGGCCAGGGCTCCTAACTCCGGAGCAGGGCTCTGTCCGTCGCCCCTCGGCCTAGTAAGGAGGGAGCAGATGGCCGCCGCGCCAGCCCCCAACCCTGGAGGGAGCGCACCTGCCACCCACGTGGGCCTCGCGGACCTGCCCCCCAGCGGGGCTAGCCCAGGCTGCCCCAGAGGCCCGCGCTAGCTCCTTTGGATCCCAGCTGTCCCCGGAGCCCCTGGAGCTCCGCACTGCGCCGGCCGGCGGGAGACAGAGGGCTCCGCACACAGGGCTGGACCGCCCACGCCCACCCGCCACCCGCCCCGCCACTCGTCCCCACCAGCAACTGCGCCCGGACACACAATTCCACAAACGCAACCCCAAAATGTGCACACCCACTGTACACACGGATCCCCACGAGGACACGCCATTCCAGGGACACACCACCGTCCTCGGTCACCCACAACTCCGCCACGCAAACACAGGCACCCCCAACACACACACGCGCGCGCGCGCGCACACACACACACACACACACGCAGAGAGCCCGGTCGCAGCTCACACCGGTGCACACGCCCGCACTCTCCGCAGACAGCAGCCCCCCGGTTGCCCTACCTGCTCCGGCGCAGGACGCGGTCCGCCGGCTTCCCGAGCCCAAGTTCGGCGCGGCTGGCGCTGGGGCGGGAGCGGGCCGCTGCCCGGGACTAGCGCGCCGAGGCCGGGAAGGGTGGCTAGGAGCGCGGGCCTCCGTGCGCCCGCAGCCTCCGCGCCGGCCCTGCGCTCATCGCCTCCCAGAAAAACAAAAGGAAGCCGGCAGCGAGGGAGGGAGCGAGCCGGAGGCGCCCGCCCGTCCACCGGTCCACCCGTCCGCCGCCAGCAGTCGCCGCGGCCCGCCTGCCAGCGCCGGGAAGGAAGGGACTCGAAGGCGGGACCCGGAGGCGGGGGCCGGGGGCGGGGCGTGCGGCCGGGGCTGGCGCTCAAGTTTCCTGCGGACCCGCCCCCGCAGGGCCACGCCCCACACCTAGCCCCGCCCACCTACCCTGCTTGGGTCGCGCCCCTGTCCCTAGCCACGCCCCTTGCTGGCCCTTCGGTGCCGGGCCTCCGAGCCTTCCAAGCCGGGCCCCTCACTTGCTCCGTAGCGCACTCTCCGCCCAGTCTAGGCCCTGAGCGGGTCCCAGTCCCGGGTGGATTTCGGCGCAGGAGCGAAGCTGAGCACCGGTTCCGCCTCCCTAACCCTTGGCCTCTGGCCTGCGGGTGTGGGAGAGGCGGGGAGGCGGCACCGGGAGGGGCCAGCTCCGCGCCCACTCCCCCGCCTCCCCAGTCCTCTGCAGGAAGTGAGGCCCGGGTGGCCCAGAAAGGGAAGAGGCCGGAGTCGCCCCAGGCCGTCTCCCAGGGCCCTCTGGCACCCTCACCGCCAGTCCCCTGAGCAGATACCACAGGCCTTCCCGCGCCTCCTTCTGGGAAGGAGCCGAGGACCGGGAGGAAGGACACCTGAGTTCCAGTTCTGGTTGCCTTTGCCAGTTCTGGGCGATTGGGGCAAGTCCCCGAGACTCCCGCGGGCTTGGTTTCCCCACCTATAAGATGGACGGGAGGAGGGGCAGGCTTCTTCGGGCCCCTCCCTCCCTGACTTGCTGTGGGTCTTTAGTCTCTGCTGAGGAAGGGACTTGGTGGACATCTCGGTCCCAGGGACAGGCGGCCTGGGAGTCAGGGAGAGACAAACCTGTGTTTCCCATAGACTTCCTCTGTCCCCCTCCGAACGCACCTGCCTGAGAGGGAAGGAAAACGGGACTGTGCTTCCCAGAGCCCCTCACCCCAGGAGCTCCTGAAAATCTGGGCCCTGGAAAAAGCAAATATATACACACACCCACCACTACCAGCACCACCCACCCCAAACATCCCCGAAGAAAGGTAACCACAGAAACAGCCCTGATTGTGGAGCTGGGCGATAGCGTTAGCCTGAGACAGACTGTCTTTCTGGCGTCTCTAGGGGAAAACTCAAATCTTCCTGCAAATCCTCCTCCCCAAAAACACCGGGAGTGAACTCCCACTACACAGGAGGCTGCTGAGAGGAATGCTGGTGGGCGGCTTGGCAGGGGAATAGCTGGGCTGGCAGGCCAGGTGGTCTGAGAGCCCAGACCCCTCTCTCAGCAAGCAAATGGCAAAACCAACCCCGGAGGGAGTTAGTCTCCTAGGCAGCCCTGCTGTGGGGATTAAATGCAATAATGACTGTGAGCGTCAGCGGTATGGGGCTGAGGTGATGTCACACGGAGCGGCTCTGGTACCCAGGCCAGCATCTTTCCTTCTCAGCAGACCAGGGGCCAGGGTCACTGAGCAGCTTCCCTGTCGTCTGTCTGCACAGAGGGTGGGGTTACAGGGGACAAGCCCCCAGCCATGTGTCAAGCCCAGGCCCCTCGGCCTGGGTGACTGCAGATACTGGGTTAACTGGCGTAGGTTATGTTCTGCTGTGGTCACACATGAGACCCACCTCTCACTCAGGCTGCGGTCCGGTGCTAGGTCGGAGGGCACAGGGAAGACTCCTCACAGACGCTCAGGAACTCCAGCCTCTTCCATCTCGAGATTCTTCCTTCAGGGCTTCCCAGGACATGGCTGGCCCCTTGACTTCCAGCCAGCAACAAGGGAGGAGACAGTGCTGGGGGAGGAGGGGGGGTCAAAGAGGGGGGGAAAGGGGTCATTGGGAGCCAGGCCTGGAGGAGGCACACATCACATGGGTCCATATTTAGGGACCAGAATTAGTCACGTGGTGCTACCTGGCTGCAAGGGGTCCAGGAATTACAGCCTTCCTCTGGGCCCGGGGGAAAACCATCGTGTTGGTGAGCACGCCACGATGTCTCTGCCACGGATTCAGAGCACAGGTCTCCCCAGCTCAGTCACAGGACAACAGATAGACATCCACATAGAGCATGATAATCACTGTCATCGAGGACTGAGCTCTAGCTAGCTGTGACCCCCTGCAAAATCAGCTTGTGGGGAGAGGAACGGCTCACAGAGCAGATGACAGTGTCACTGGGCTTTGAAAGATGAGGAGGAGGGGAAAGTACGGGAGACCCAGGGTGAGGCTGGTGGAGGGTAAGGAAGCTCAGGGAGAGTACAGAGGCGGACTGAGGCAGTCCTGGACCCCGCCTACCAGTGGACCTCGGGGCCTTTGCCTGCGCAGTCCTCTCCCACTCATCTGGAACCTACCTATCCCTCAGGGAGGGCTCAGTTCCGATTTCACCTAGCCCTCTGACATCTCAGCTCTTGGGCGCTTCTCCCTTCCCTGAACTTCTAAAGGAGGAGTGTCTCCCTCAGGTGAGATACAACCTGATCGCTTCCTTTTGTTCTTGCAGGGCATGTAGTAGTTACTCAATAAGTACTCTTGAATTTAATAACCTAGAGCAAAGCAAAAAGCAAATTCAGGGTAGGGTGTTCTGTTAGTTTCCTGGGGCCGCCATAACAAAGTACCAGAGGCAGGCTGGCTCAAACCAAGACATTTATTGTCTCAGAGCTCTAGAGGCTGGGAAGTCCAAGATCAACGTGTCAGCAAGTTTGGTTCCTTCTGAGGGACCTGAGGGGGAATCTGTTCAGGTTTCGACCCCTGATTTCTGTCAGATGCTTCTTGGCTTATGGATGGCTGTCTTCTCCCTATGTCTTCCTTCATCTTTCCTCTGTGTGTGTCTGCCTCCGTGCCCAAATTTCCCCTTTGCATAAGGACACCAGTCATATTGGATTAGAGCCCATTCTAATGACCTTGATCGTGTGCAAAGACACTGTTTCCAAATAGGGTCATCTTCACAGGTACCAGAGATTAGGACTTCAACATCTTTATGGGGGAACAATTCAACACATAACAGGTGGCCTGCTGTATATACAATTTGTCTTCCATAACGTGGCTGTAAACACTTTAAGTCAGGAATGAGTCTCATTATTCTTAATAATAACTGACTTAGGGCACCTGGGTGGCTCAGTCGGTGAAGCATCTGCCTTCGGCTCAGGTCATGATCCCAGGGTCCTGGGATCGAGCCCCGCATTGGGCTCCCTGCTCAGCGGGGAGCCTGCTTCTCCCTCTCCCACTCCCCCTGCTTGTGCTCTCTCTCTCTCTGTCTCACTCTCTCTCTCTCAAAATAAATAAATAAAATCTTTTAAAAAATAATAATAATCATATCTGACTTCATTTTATGACCTTACTCTTTTTGAAGCAGTTATACATATGCTATTTCCAATGAGATTATCCCCATGTCTTACAGACGAGAACACTTATACCTGGAGAAAGGAAGTGACCAAGGACATGTATTAGCATCAGTGACAGCCAGGTCAAAAAACCGGATTCAATATCACTGCGCTGGGCCCACACAGGCTTTGGAAAAAGTCCTATTTAAAAAAAACAATTATTTGTAGTCCTTTGATGAACTTGAGTGTGTATCCTACTGAGGAGGTTCTTTCCAATAAACCTGGTTCTAGCTCACAGACCCCTGCTCCTGAATGCTTGAGGAAGTGAAGGCCCACTTGTCTCCAGGTCCTCTTTTGACTCTGGTCCTCTGTGTTATTGTAACTACAGAAGGGAGAAGTGTGGTGGCTGGGAATGGAGTGGGCCATGCTCCCTTAGGCTGGATGCAGCATGTCTGGCTGCCCACCCTCCCCCTGACCCCAGAAGCTCAAATCAGAGGAAACAGAGAACTTGCTGGTGACGCCAATAGCGAGACTCGCCGGGATCGCTGGATCCTGCCTCGGGTCAGTATGGATCAGAGGTGGGGAAATTGGATGATGAGGCCACCGTGCCTCTCCCTGAGGTCCACCAGTGTTCATGAAGGCCCCTGAAGCAGATGCTATGACCCAGGGCTTACCGAGGGAGTGTGACTCAGAGGCACATTCGGATAGATCTCCCTTCCCCCTTCCCCCTTGCAAGCTCCGAGGGATCAAGATTAAACTAGAGTGTCCCTTCTCCTAGAGTAACCCCCCTGCTATGGACTGAATCGTGTCCCTCCAAAAGTCATGCATTGCAGCCCTAACACACCCAGTGTGCCTGGATTTGAGAGAGGGCCTTTAGGAAGTAATTAAGGTAAATGGGGTCATAAGGGTGGGATCCTCAACCAATAGGATTGGTGCCTTTGTAAGAAGAGGAAGAGGGAATGAGATCTCTTCCTCTCTCCACAGAGGCCATGTGAGGACACAGCGAGAAGGCAGCCATGTGCAAGCTGGGAAAGGAGCCCTCACCAGATTCTGAATCTGCCAACACCTTGGTCTTGGACTTCCAGCCTCCAGAGCTGTGAGAGATAAATGTCTGCTATAAGCCTCTCAGTCTCAGGATTTTGTGATGGCAGTGCAAGCTAAGACATGCCAATATATCTTCTCATCTGTTTCCCACCCCATCTGCCCAGGTGCCCCCCTCAAGTCTCAAGGCTGGGCCCGAGGACCCAGTCCTCAGGACCAGGGGCTTTCAGGACCTTGTTTTGTTCCTTGAGCAGTGCATCGCCCACTTGCCCCTGCTCCCCGAGGAAGAGGGTGAGGGTGTGGAGGGGAGCCTGGCTTGCTGGTGAGGGCTCAGGAGCTGGGCTGTCTCTCAACAACACCCAAGGCATGCTGCTGAGGTGCAGGGGAAAGTGAGTGGGGTTCCGGGGCAGGCAGGCCTAGAGGCAGGTCTGGCTCCAGCAGTCACGGGCCTGGGGATCTTGGGAATAATTCCCTTCCTCCTTCTCTCCCCCCTCCTCCCTCCTTCTCCTTTAGCGGGCCCAGAACATTCCCTTCAGCAATCCCAACTGAGCCCTAATCCAGGGTTCCGATTTCCTAATTTGTAAAATGTGGATATTTGTGTCTCCCTTGGACTAAAAGGGGCAGTGCATGTAAAGGGCCTATGGCATGAGAGATACTGGATAAGTGATTTGGACACTACCTTCAGCATCATCAGCAGCATTACCAAAGGCTGACTGACTCAGTACAAACGTATAGAGGAAAGCATCCCGTTGAATCTCAGGAGAGCCAGGTTCTAGTCCAAGTTCTGACAAGTTCTAGCTGTGTCACCTGAACAAGACACCTAACCTCTAGGAACTTGTTTCCTCAGGACAGCGCTGCCCACAGGTGACCAGGGCGAGGGGAGAGGGTCAGGTGCACCAAGGATTTGAGAAGTAGCTTGGGACCCTGTTGAAGTACCTGCTGGGGGCTTCTAGTGCTGATCTTGGAGTTGCAGCTCCATAAGGAGCGCTCATGGTGCATCGGACTGGAGCCCCTGGGACAGGTGTACCTTGCTGGTTTGCACAGCTGGATGCACGGGGGCCTGTGTCCATGTCCCGCACGATGACCCAGGGTAGGTGGGGCACACCGCAGCAGCAACTTGCCAGGCCCCCGTATGTCAAGCCAAGCCCCCAGCCCGGGGAGCTGCACAGCCAGGCCAACATCCTTTCCATGCTGGTGAACCATGAGGGAGCAGCCGAGAGTCTGTTTGGCTGCATTGCACTCCTGCTCAAGCACAAAACCCAAAGCCAAACACAAACAGTGGCTTTGACCGCTTTTCCCAACCAGTCTGAACCAGAAGAGGCGGCTTGCCTTTCTAGCTCTGCTCCCGATGGCTTCTCTTCTGGGAAATAGAGCTCTTGGAGCCTGAGAAATTGGTACATTCCCTGAGCAGGACAGTAGGTGAGTGTCTGCCCGAAACAGTTCAGCAGATAATGTGGAGTAGAAGTCTCTCATTTCACCTTCTAGCCAACTGTCCACATTCCAACAGAAAGAAAATGTGACCCACATATGCAGGCACATTTTTAAGTGTAAAAAGACACAGGCAAAATTCATTTTAATGATACATGTTTTAATTCAACATAGAGGAAATGTTCTTACTTCAACATGTAATCACTCTAAAAATTATGAATAAGGTACTTTGCATTCTTTTTTTCATATTAAGTCTTTGACATTCAGTGTGTGCTCTATATTTATAGCACATCTCAGTTCGGGCTAGCACAATTCAAGTGCTTAACAGCCATATGTGAGGGGCTGTCATCTAGATGGTGCAGATACAGCGCAATGGATCCCCATCTACAGTGTACATAGGAATCCCCCGAGGAGCTTGCAAAAACACAGATCGCTAAGCCCCACCCCCAGAGTTAATGGTTCACAAAGTCTGGGGTGTTGCCTGAGAGTTTGCATTTCTAACAAATTACCAGTGATGATAATGCTGCTGGTCAGGAGTCCACACTTTGAGAACCACTGGCCTAGGCAGTCTTCTGAGGCAGATGAAATGTGCTTTATAATTTACATCTGGGAAAGCTATACCATTACAACAAAGCTACAGTAATCAAGAGAGTATGGTACTGGCATAAGGATATATATATATATGGAATAAAACTGAAAGTCCAGAAAAAACCCTGACATTTGTAATCAATTGCTTTTTGACAAGTGTGCCAAAACAATTCAGTGGGAGAAAGAATAGTCTTTCCAACAAGTGATGTTGGAAACAACTGGATGGTCAGAGATGGTCACCTGTAGAAGAATGAAGTTGGACCCCTACCTCACACCATTTACAAAAGTTTAACTCCAAATGGATCAAAGGCCTAAACATAAGACTAAAGACTAAAGCTATAAAGCCTTAGAAGAAAACACAAGCATAAATCTTTGGGACCTGGGGTCAGGCAATGGCTTCTTAGGTATGACAGCAAATGCACAGGCAATCAAAGGAAAAGTTGACAAAATTTAAAACTTTGGTGCTTCAAAGGGCATCATCAAGAAAATGAAAAGATGGGGCGCCTGGGTGGCTCAGTCGTTAAACGTCTGCCTTCGGCTCAGGTCATGATCCCAGGGTCCTGGGATCGAGCCCCCATCGGGCTCCCTGCTCGGCAGGAAGCCTGCTTCTCCCTCTCCCACTCCCCCTGCTTGTGTTCCTGCTGTTGCTATCTCTCTCTGTCAAATAAATAAATAAAAATATTAAAAAAAAAAAAAAAAGAAAATGAAAAGACAACCCACAGATATTTGGGTTGATATTTGGGAGAAGATATTTGCAAACTGTATATCTAATAAGGAATGTCTATGGCATGTATATACTGAACTCTTACAACTCAACAATAAAAAGACAAATGACCCAATTTAAAAATGGAAAGGGATTTGGATAGACATCTCTCTAAGGAAGATATACACAGGCCAAAAAGCACATGAAAAGATGACCGACACTATTAGTTATCAGGGAAATACAAAGCAAAAACTCTATGAGATTACTTCACACACATTAGCGTTTTTATAATCAAAAAGAGGAACAGTAAGTGTCGGTGGGGATTTGGAGAAGCTGGAACCCACCCACGTTCATTGCCAGTGGTAATACAAAATGGTGTGCTAGCTGTGGAGAAGTCTGGCAGTTCTTCCAAAAGTTAAACATAGAGTTTACCGCATGACAGGGCAGTTCGACTCCCAGGTGTCTACCCGAGAGAATGGAAAATATATATGCACCCCACAGCTTGGGCATGGACGTTGATAGCAGCTCTCCTCATAATTGCTACAAAGTAATGAAGGGGATGTGGGGAAAGAGACTTCGCAGCCACTGAGGGGAGAACGTAAATGGCAACAGTCCCTTTGGAGAACAATTTGCCAGTATCTGGCAAAGATTGAGAGACAAATACCCTTCAACCGAGCAATTGCCCCTCCAGTTACCCACCCCAAGAAAACTTCTGTGCATATATAAGCCAAAAAGCCATGTGGGAGAACACATAGCAACACAGGAGGAGTGAAAAGCAGCCTCAATGTCCTGCACGGGGGGAAGGAGTGAACAAAGCACCTTATATTCATACGACAGTTTACTATAAATGGTAGTAAAATCCATCCACTAGATATGTCTGAATCAACATGGAGAGATCTTCAAAAAAAGCATTGAATTCAAAAAAAGGAATGGAAACAGAATGGTATGTGTATGCGACAATACAACGTACATTCGTATAAATGTATACAAATATAGCAAAAGTATCAACGTGGACTGAAAGACAGCCCACGGATTGCTGTTAATGATTGCTTCTGGAACAGGGCGAGATGAGAAAGAGAGTACAGCGCTAATCGACTGTACCTGACATGCATTATTTCTAAAAATATGAAGCCAATCTGTTTCGATAGCAACTCCATTGCAGAAATGTATGTGTATGATATATTAGTCTCTATATTTATCTGTGTTTTACAATATTTCTCATAAAAAGAAAAGTAATACGGAGAGTATCCCTTGTCCCTCGTTTTGTCTGTTGTGAAGTCTGGATTCTAATTTGTGGTAATGCCCAGCGAATGTAAAAGGCAGAGTGCCAGGAACCCCAACCTTTGGGAACATAGCCCTCAAACCAAGTAGAGGGAAGACTTCTTGCCATGGAGGAGAAGGTTGCTGTGCAGCCCAGGTCCTGAATTCCGTAGAAGCCTCAGCCTTAGTTGGTAAAATGAGGCAGAGGCATGGAAACCGGTGAGCCGTCCTCAGAGCGGAGAAATGCCAGTAGCTCAAAAGGATGTTAAATTTCACATCTTTGGAGCAGGGTCAGTGAGGTCACCGTGAAACTCAAAATAAGGAAGGGTCAGGACACAGGGAGGCATTGCCAAAGTCAGGGTGTGGAAAGACAGCCCACCAAGGGTCAGCTGGAGAGACGGGTAGACAACGCATCTGACACCACAGCTTCCCAGGTGGGAGGGGACCCTGTACAGAAGGAAAGCAGGAGGGACAGAACTTCAGGACCCACAGAGCCGGGCACCTGCCCCGTCAACAGCATGAGGCTTCCAGGCAGGTACAGGCTGCTCCCACGCAGCTAAGTAACCCCTGAGGACATGGTGTCACCGCTGCGGTGACATGCTTCCAGGATTCCCCATCAGAGCTGAGACACGTACCCCTCAGCTGCTGGGAGTGGTGGCTGCTCGTGGCTCTTGGCTGATTCCTCCCTGGAAATTGCCATTGAGTGAAAAGAGCTGCCTGGCCTCAGGTTCCCTGCTCCCCAGGTCCAGTCCCCATCCAATAACTGGTAACTTGGGGACCTAGCCCAGGACATCTCTGAAGGTCTACCTTGGCCTCAGAGCTCCCTGTGGGGATGGCTGAGCCTCTGGGGCCGTTGCCCTTACCCTGTGGTCCTTCCTTCCTGCAGAGGTGTGTGCCCAAGGGCACTGCCTAATAAACCTCTGGTTCAAAAATCTCATCTCCAAATCTGTTTCCTAGGGAACAATCTAAGATATGGGATATCTAACAACAGTTAAGACAATATTACAGTGTGTGTTTAGGAGCCTCTCTTTGAGGCTGCATGTAATATATCTACAGTCACTTCTGCATTAGAATCAGCTGCAAATCATAAAGGCCCCCAAAATATTGGCTTCAGCAAGATAGACATTTAGTTCTTTCTCGTTTTAAGAGCAGCCCAGGGCAAAACTATTCTGTAGGACAAAACGCAGGAAGGTGGTACCTGAGGCAGATGTATGGAGGGTCAGGGGAGCAGGGATGGAATGTAGAGGGGTGCAGAAAACTTTGGGGAGTGATGGAAATATTCTACATCTTGATTTGGATGGTGGTTGCACGGGCATACATTTGTCAAGCCCCAATGAATGGTACACTTAAAATGGGTGCATTTTAAGTAAATTGTAACTCAATAAACTTGATTTAAAAAAAATTTTTTTTAAGTAGTCCAGAGACAGGAAGTCTGGGATTAAAATGGTCCCAGATGACAGGGACCCAGTCTTCTTTTCTTGTGTTCCTCCTCCTTCCATGATCTTTGGTCTCAAGGTCACCTCATGGCTCAGAATGACTGCAAAAGCTCCAGCATTTATAACCTTGTTCAAGCAGAAGAAAAAAGAAAAGGGAAAAGGGCCATCCCCTCCTTCTAAAGAGAAGGCAACTGCCCCGCAGTGCTTCTGCTCACGTCTCATTGGCCAGAACTTAGTCATATGGCTACACCTTTCAGTAAGGAAGCTGGAAAACATGTAGTCCTTAAATGGGGTCTTTGCAGTTCCAAATAAATTGGAGATCCTGTTGTTAAGGAACAGGAGGAGAATCACTGTTGGGCTGATTTTCACAATATCTTAGATTTCCATGATGAAGTGGCTGAAATAAAAAAAATATATTTTGCATGCTTAAAAGGGAAAGGATCAAGCTAGAAAGTTGACCATGTGGAGATCTGGGGGCTCTCCCAGTGAAGGCGCAAGATCCAAATGTCAGCATGGATCTGTACCTCTACCACAGAGACAGGTTTAGGATCTGCAAAGATCAAACATCCAAAGTAAAAATCACTTTATTTTCTTAGTAAACTCATGGTTTCCTAGGGCTGGAGGCAGTGATCAGAGTACAGTGTGGGGTTATCTGCTAAAGGCGATGGGTTTCTTTTTGGGGCGATGAACATGTTCTAAAATTGGTCGTGGTGATGGCTGCACAGCTCTGTGAACATACAGAAACCATTGAATTGCACACTCTGTGGATTATATCTCAATAAAGCTGTTATTAAAAAAAAGCTTTCATTTTCCTGTGTCCTCTTGGCGGTCACCTGAATAGCATCCCTGCCTCCGGGCCTTCGCCCACGCTGTGCCCTCCGCCCGAGGCACTCCCCACCCGTCCTCCACCGAGAAACACATGTAGCCTTTAGAAGCTCCTCAGGCGTCCTGAGCCACAGCACAGCCTTGGGCTGAAGGGAAGTGTGCACCCCTCCGTACACTTATCCCAGTTCCTCCCATTTCTGAACCCAAATGGGAAGAGAGGCTCTACACTCCAAAGCCATGGCTACGTGGAAAGCCCCGAGTCGCCCAGTCTGTACACAGGCCATTATCAATTCTCTCGGCCACTGTTAAATCTGTCCAGGGGACAAGAAGGCCACATGGCCATGACCTTGGGTAGATTAGACACACTTGTTCCCATTGCTCAAGAATGCAGGTTCGTACAAGAAGCAACAGCCTGTCTCTGTTCAAGTTTTTGATATTTTGTTCATCAGGGATTTTTTTTTTTTTTACATCAATGCTGAGTTTTAAAAAACATGACATTAAAATGGAATTGTCTTGAGGACTGAGTTTTTGGTACCCGTTTACATTTTGAGTGTAAGGTGAGGGCCTCACTCTCCTCGCCCTGATCCTTGCTCTGTGGAAGCCTACCCTCTGCTTGTCCTGCTTCTCTGGAAGTCTGTCCCACAGCTGTCACAAGCTCAGTATCTGCCTGTCTCCACCACCAAACTGAGAGCTCCCTGGGGGCAGGACTTTTCTTATATATTCATTTCTTTTTTTTTTTTTTTTCTTTTTTTTTTTTATATATTCATTTCTATACACAGGGCCTGGGCAGGCTATGCGAGAGGCAGGCTGTCACCAACTGGCTGAATTCACAAACTCAGGACCCAGTATTGGACACTCCTTCTCCCTTCTGCACTAGAAGAACAGAGCCAGAGAGCCCAGTCTCCCTGCCTGCCTTCCGCACCTCCCGGAAAGTAAAACAAAGAAGTAACCTAAGTTCATTTATCTCCTGGGGAAAGCTGCTTGGAGCTGGAGAGGCTTGGTGGGCCAGGCTTTATCTTTAGGCCTAACCTGGGCTGCCAGAGCAATCCTGTGTTTTGGCTTGGGGAGTAGATGGCCCCTTCTAGGCCCACTGTCCCTGGATTCAGACCGGGTGCCAAAAGAACCCCCAGCTCTGAGATACTAGCAGGAACATCTCAGGCAGCCATCCTGGGCAGATGGTCTAGAGGCTCACAGGAGGCGGCTCCAGGGAGTCTGGGTCTGGAATATTCCGCCCACGTCAGTTGCAGGTGGAGGAAGACAAGAGTACCCAGGCCCCTCTCTATGCCAGTGACAGTTCCAGCTGAGAAACCGGGGCTCTGGACCCCACCCAACCCACGGTTGGTCCTACCCACACTGTGCCCCTCCTTCCTTTGCTTTGCCCCAAAGCCCAGGGCAGAAGCTTTCCCCTATCACTGTCTTCAAGTAGGGGTGGGCAAGACACCAGCAAGAAAAGGAACTCGAAAGCTTTGCAGGCAGTAAAGCACCTCGTCTTGTTTCTCTTTTCAGGGCTTCGGGCTACCAGTGTGCTGGGTCAGCTGGAAGGGTGCCAGGCTCTGCTCAGGGTGGGTGGGTGAGGGGTGATTTGTTGGTTCGGATTCAGGGGCTGTTCCGGCTTCTACCACCTTCCCAGCCGACCCGGTTTGTCAGAGAGAATGCCCCAGCTCAGAGGGAGCGGGGCCCTGTGCTCACTGACCCTCTGCAGCCCCAGGCCTCACTGCCCCAGCTGACAGCAGACGAAGGTGAAGGCCAGGGCCCGGCCGTGGGGAGGCAGGTGAAGCCTGGCATCTCCCTGCCCTGGTAGGCCTACTCTCCAGAAAGGACTCCCCATCAGAGCTTTACACTCAGGGAAGACTCTATGGGGGTAGGAACCCTCCCATGGGATTGGCACCCAAGGCCTTCTGTCTTCTGAGCTCAGTAAAGACAATAAAATATTGCAGACTTTTCCAGCTCTGGATCCTGCCCAGAGCCCCACCAGCCTTCCTTGCTCAGAGCCCACCCAGAAGCCGGTAAGAGTGGAGTCAGCTGAGAATTCAGGGCCCACCACAGGCTGGAAGGCCCTGAGAGCCAGAAAATGGGCCTCCTCTCTCCCTTGCTCCCCTGAAGGCCAGTCGGCACACCCTGGAATTCTTTCTGCCTGGCATATGCCAGTCTTACCCACACCTCCGGGCCGGAAAAGCAGTCCCCCCACATTCTCTCCTTATCAAGCACCTTTCACCCTTCAGAATTTGTCTCAACGCTCAATGTCACTTCCCTAAGCACCTCTCCGGCAGCCAGCGCAAGTGGCCCCCAGATCCTCCAGCCTGTGCTTCCAGTTCCTGGGTGCCCCTCTGCAGGAACTGGTTACCTGCATGTACCCCCCCATCCTGAGAGCATGCTGAGGGGGGCTCCCTGCGCGGCACGCAGCAGCCCTCGCCCAGCAAACACGCAGCAGTTGAGGCCGGGGCGGGCCTCCCCAGGCCCCGCAGTGGTGAGTGGGTTGGCTTGTACACAGCTGGACAGGACCCACGGGGCGGCTGGGCAGCCACTTTCCTCCTGCCCCATACCAGCCAGGGGCCAGAGTGACTCAGCACGGCAGGCTGGCTTCCTGCTGAGAGCCTGGCCACTTCCTCCAGCCAGCCAGCCAGTGGGGAGCTCATGTGCCTTCTAGGGCCTGGGGCCTGTGTTTCGGGGATGCGAGCCCTGGACCAGGGGTCAGACTTCAGCTTCCAATAAACCATTTGCAGCTGGGTAGCCTCAGGCATGTTGCACAACCTCTCTGAGTCTGGGTTTGCTATTTCTGGGAAGTAGGGATTAGGTCTCAGCATTACTCCCGAGCTGATTCAGGAATTAAGTAACTGTGACCTCCGCCCTGAACGTCCCGTCCCTCGTCTGCAGGTGCCTTGCTCTCTTACCTCTGCAGAGTTGCTCCTGCTGTGGCCGATCTAGGCAGCCCCTCCTGCCTTGGTCCCTGAGAACCGACCTCCTGGGCGCCTGGGTCCCCGCAGGGGGCTGTGTGGCTCCCAGCACTTTGCACCCCCTCCTTACAGCCCTTCAGTACCCCGTGGTGCCTCTCTGTGTGTCTGTTCCATTCCTGCCCAGGGAAGGCACTCCCCGAGTTTCTCTTCTTGCAAGAGGGGAGGCACGGTGGTGGCAGAGGAAAAGCCATGGACTGCAGGTCACTGACTGAAGTTCAGACTCAAATATAAATTCCTGCTTCTGCCACGTGCCCCGAGGCAGGGCTCTCCCTCCTGCCCATGTCCAGCTTCAGGAGGCGGCTTTGACAGCGGCGTGGCCCTTCCTCTCGTGGGCGTGGTGGGGCTTGAACGAGTCCACCTGCAGGGAGCGCTCTGTGTCACGGGCAAGTTTGCAGAGGTTAGTGCAGCTGGGACGGAATAGGTCCTGGAGGTCACGGTCTTGGGGCACTAGCTGCCATGGGGTCTGTGGTTGTGTTTTCCAAGCCCCGAATCGGGACACCTAGACTGGCAGTGGGGAAAGGTGCTTGTCCTGGAGATTCTGGGTGCTGAGACTGCTGCAAGGCGTGCAGGCTGGGCCTGTGTGTGTGTGTGTGTGTGTGTGTGTTGGGGGGCCATATACTCAGATCTCCGGGGGAAGGGAAGCTGAAGCTGCTCAGCCGCTAATGGAGCCTGCGGAAGCATCCTTGCCCTGGTGTCAGCCCCTGCACGGGGTCCATTAGCGCCTGCCAGAGGGCACAATGCGGCTTTGTACTCCACCTGGCATCCGTGCCAGGCTCCGACAAAGCAAACCCATCACAGGCCTCAGCTCCCTGCACCCTAATGGCAGAGGGGCCTGGAGCATGGCAGAGGGCTCCGTGCAGCCCCGCTCCCCCACCCACCCGGCCTGAGAGCTCCAGAGGCGTGGGAGTCCCAGGACTTCCCAGAGGGGAAGCAGGGGTGATACCGTCTATCTTCAAGCTTGCCCGTCTCCCCTGAAGGCTGGAGCACCTCCCGCTTCTGTGTTTCAAAGCCTGGGTCCTGAAGCCGGGCCGGGGGAGCCCTCCCCCCGCTTCCCTGCTGGGCCAGCCGGCCCTTGCCCTGGAGTCACTGGGGCCCAGAGCCACCTCCCAGCCCGCACGACCTCTGCGCTGCGACATCGGGCTTTGCCCAAGTAGAGCTGAGGGCAGGAACTGGTCTTATTCCCCTCTGTGTCCCCAGCTTATTGTTAGGGCCCTGACAACAAAGATCTGAATGACGTGAGACAGGAAATAAAGGTACAACCTAGTTTGATATGGAAACTATGATTTTTTTTTTTCCCCTCTTCATTTTCTTTGTTGCATAAGAAGGATCCAACCCATTTCAGGGTTGAATGCACCTCCCAGGAGAAAACGCAAATATTTTCCCTTATATCCAGGAAGTATCTGGAAGTTAAGCCATCCTGGCCTTTGTAGAGAGGGGACCGAGGCCCTTAGGATCTGATGTGAAAGAAAAAGAAGAGACGAGGGCCTCAGGGTGGAAAGATAAAGAAGATGAGGGTGAAAGACAGGGGATAGCTGCCCAGGCTGGGAGCTGCTCCTGCCAAAGAGGCCCCTCCATTTTGGAGGGGTGAGTGGGGAGGAGGAGCTTCTTGTAGGAAGAAGGGCTGGGAGTGGGCCTTGAGATTGGGGGTCCAGCAACTGGCCGTGAAGAACAAACCTCTCCCCACAGGCCAGCACTCCTGGCCACTCACTGAAGTGCCCAGAATACCAGCCAGCCAGCCAGGGGGCTGCTGGGCCAGCAGGCCCGGGCTGATGACAGGCCCCCCGAGCTGGGTGGTGCTTGCTGACACCTCATGAGAGCTGCGTTAGCAGGGGAGGGCTGGCACAGAGAGGCAGTGCGGTGGCCCTCGGAGGACAGCCCAAGGCTCCATTGGCTTCAAGGCCACAGCTGGGACAACCCCTCCCCCCCTTTCCCTACCTTTCCTAGCTCCTCTGCCAAACCCATTTCAGGGCCTGAGGACCTCTCCCTGGGATGTGCCGGGTGAGAAGGCACAGGGAGAAGGCCATGGAGCCCTCACTGTGCACAGGTGGGCTCCTCCCCACTGCTCCATCCCTGTGGGAGGTGGCCAGGGACACAGCTCATTCCTCCCCTCCTTGGGACGCTTTTGGGCCCAGCACCCTGCCAGGGACAGTCAGGAAGCAGAGGTGAATTTGACTCCTTGCTCACGGTATTGGTCCCAAACCTGGCTGTGTCTAGGAGAAGCTCCTTGGTTCAGTCTACTCAGAATACTCAATCCCAGATGTCTGGGTTTTCCCTGCATCAAGCAATTCGACAGTACCTAGTGCCCTGCAAGTCAATTCCCACACTATCTACCTGGACACAGAGGCAGGTCCCACCGGGTTAAGGGCTCAGTCCCACCAGACTGCCCCCACCTCCTTCAGGCTGTCACCTGCCCTTCTGACCGACTGGCTGAAGATTGGACGTTCCCATGACCCCCTCTTATGGTTGATGAATTTGCTAGAACCACTCACAGAACTCAGGAAAACAGTTTTCTTGCTAGATTACCTGTTCATTGTAAAAGATACAACTCAGACACAGCGAGGTGGGAGAGATGTACTGGGCCAGGGATGTGGTAAGGGGTGTGGAGCTCCCATGGTCTCTCCAGGTGCATCACCCTCCCAGCACCTCCACACCTTCCCCAACCTGGAACTCCCTGAACCCCGTCCTTTTGGGGTTTTATGGAAGCTTCATTAGAGAGGCATGACTGATTAGATCATTGGCCGTTGGTGATTGAACTCAATCTCTAGCCCCTCTCCCCTCTCAGAGGTCAGGGCTTGGGACTGAAAGTTCTAAGCCTCCAATCGCTTGGTTGGTTTCCCTGGCAACCAGCCCCCATCCTCCGGGGCTTTCAGGAAGTCACCTCAATAACATGAACTCAGGTGTGGTTGAAAGAGGCTTAATCTCTCTTATCACTTAGGAAATTCCAAGGGTTTTGGAAGCTCTGTGCCAGGAAGTAGGGTGGGATGGGGTGGGAGAAATGAAGACCAAATATATATTTCTTTTTAAAAATCACAATATCAGGGGGGGGCCTGGGTGGCTCAGTTGGTTAAGCAACTGCCTTCGGCTCAGGTCATGATCCTGGAGTCCCTGGATCGAGTCCCACATCGGGCTCCCTGCTCGGCAGGGAGTCTGCTTCTCCCTCTGACCCTCCCCCCTCTCGTGTGCTCTCTCTCAAATAAATAAATAAAATCTTTAAAAAAAAAAATCACTGGGGCGCCTGGGTGGCTCAGTCGTTAAGTGTCTGCCTTCGGCTCAGGTCATGATCCCAGGGTCCTGGGATCAAGCCCCACATCCGGCTCCCTGCTCCGCGGGAAGCCTGCTTCTCCCTCTCCCACTCCCCCTGCTTGTGTTCCCTGACTCACTGTGTCTCTCTCTGTCAAATAAATAAATAAAATCTTTAAAAAAAAAAAAATCACAACATCGGGTGCCTGGGTGCTTCAGTTGGTTAAGTATCTGCCTTCAGCTCAGGTCACGATCCCAGGCTGCTGGGATGGAGTCCCGCATCAAGCTTCCTGCTCAGCAGGGCTCTACTTCTCCCTCTACCCCTCACCCCCCTCTCATGCTCTCTCTCTCTCTCTCACGCTCTCTCTCTCAAATAAACAAATGAAATCTTTTTAAAAAAATCACAGTATCACAGGCTGCCATAACAAAATACCACAGCAGACACTTATTTCTCACAGTTTGGGGGCTGGAAGTCTGAGATCAAGTTGGTGGCAGATTTGGTTTGGGTGAGGAAGCTCTCCAGGGCTTGTAGAAGACAGCCTTCCCTCCGTGTCCTTGAGGCAAAGGGAGTAAGGACGCCAGTCCTATCCAATCAGGGCCCTACCCTCATGATCTCACTTAACTCTGATTACGCCCAGAAGGGCCCTTTCTCCTGGGGGAAAGCCACCTCGGAGTTGGGTTTCAACATAGGAGTTCAGCGGGGACATTCAGTCCAGAACACCTGGGTCCTTGAAGCTCCTGGGCCTCCTGTGGCTTCCCTCTCTTTCCTGGCAACAATCCGTGCAGGATGCACCCTCACCTTGGGAAGCAGCTGAAGCCCCCTGCTCACCTGCAGGACCTGCCCCCTGCTTCCCGGAGGATGCGCCCTGGGCCACGGGAGCTCCCTGCGGGGTGACCTGGATCGGCGGGAATGGGGAGACGTGGGCCTGCGCAGATGTGTTTCCTTCTTTTCAATCTGGGCGCCTGCTGCGTCTCCTGGCTGCCCACTGGGGAAGCAGCCGTCAGCATGGTCACGGACACAGTCACTGTCCCGCGTAACAGAATGGCATTCCCCTTTCCCTGCCTGCTTCTGGTATGTCCTCACCCTCGGAGCCCTGGGCTTTCGCTTTCCAAAGAAAGAAGCAGCCCTTTGACCTTTGCTTCATTTCTACAGGGCTGGGGCTAAGACACATGCAGACCCAAGGGCCGGAGGGAGCTCAGGAGGTAGTGGTATTACCATGCTGTGTGCAAGAGAGCCACAGAGGAGGACAGATATGAGGGAGTCACCATCATTCCCACGCTGGATGGCCAACCTCTAAACTTCTTTCCTGATGGAACAGCCTCTTATGAGCTTGAGCCCCTGGGGTTGGTCTCTGACTACCTAGAACAACGTAGCACAGCACGAGGGTGCTAGGGCAACTATTTCTCACAGTCCTGGAGGCTGGGAAGTCTGAAGTCATGGTGTTGGCAGATTTGGCTCTTGCTGAGGGCCCTCTTTCTGGCCGGCATATCAGGGATGGGGATCCAGGTCTCCTGGCCCCAAGGCAGCCACTCTTGGGTCCTCAGGCTGTGAGAACAGAAAGGGAGGTGATCAGAGGGAAGCAGGGGAGAGAAGAGGCGAGAAGCCCAGGCTCCTGGCTCAGGAGCTGGGTGGATGGCAGCACCGTTGGCTGGGAGAGGGCTCTAGAGGGGTGAGGGGTTAGGTAAGGGAGAGAAGATCACGGCAAGAGATGGGGCATGCGCAAGATGCCCTGCCCATGGCTGGGTACGTCGGAACGGGGCCTGGAGGAGGGGCAGCGGGGGTGGCAGTGGGAGGAGGTGGCTGAGGGTGGGGAGGAGCAGTGTGGGGCTAGCGGAAAGCAGAAAGCCAGTGGCCGGCGGAGCTGCCAGGCCCTTTCTCAACCCTCTTTCAGTTCATGAAAACATAGAGGAAGAAACTCTTCAAGCAGGCAGCTGCGCAGGGCGGGAGGGACAACGGCACACAGCTCTCGGCAGGGATTTGCTAGAATCCTCTGCAGGAATCCTCCTTCCTGGCCAGACCCGCTTACGTTTGGGACCTGAACTCAAATGAGGTCAAAGGATTTGTAATGGGTCTTTCTGTGTAAAGCATCTGGTTGGATGTTTAAAGGATAATTCAGATGTTTTCAGTGTGATGGACATATAACCTTTCAAGTCACCGCACAAAGGGGCATCCACACGTACTGCAGAAGCCCACAGAAATACTCCCCCAAGCTCTCAGGGCTGGGGTCGCTTTGGTTCACTTATTCACTTATAGTTCACAAAAAGTTGGTTAAAATGGAAAATTATTTTTTTTTTAAGATTTTATTTATTTATTTGACAGAGAGAGACACAGCGAGAGAGGGAACACAAGCAGGGGGAGTGGAAGAGGGAGAAGCAGGCTTCCCGAGGAGCAGGGAGACCAATGTGGGGCTCGATCCCAGGACTCTGGGATCACGACCTGAGCCGAAGGCAGACGCTTAACGACTGAGCCACCCAGGCGCCCCTGGAAAATTATTTTTAAAAACTCAAACATACCTTAAAATTTTTCTTTTTAAAATTTTTTTAAAAGACATATTTATTTGAGAGAGAAAGAGAGAGAACATGGAAGGGGCCAAGGGAGAGAAAGAGGATCTCCAGCAGACTCCCTGCTGAGCATGGAGCCCAAAGCGGGGCTCGATCTCCCGACCCTGAGATCATGACCTGAGCCGAAATCGAGTCAGACACTTAACTGAGCCACCCAGATGCCCCTAAAATTTTTTTATTTTTAACTGCAATCCAACAAAAGCATATTCACCAGTCAACTTGGACACAGGGGCAAAGGCTTCTCTGAGCGGGGGTCCCATGGTTGGAGTAAGAGCGGACCCTCTCGCTCCAACAACCCCCCCACCGTACTCCTGACTCCTACTTATTACTTCTTTAAAATCTAAAGAGAGCTTAAGAACATTTGTGAAACAGCCGAAGTGCAAGCTCCACTTAGATTTTTTTCATTTTTCTGTGATTCTTTCACAGAGGCCTTCCCTGGGTGTGCTCGTTACCTCTGGCCAGGTAACAACTACTTCAGTACGTGGTGGACCGTACAGGTTGGCCCAGGGTTTCTCCTGAGGCTGGGCCAGCTGGTGGCCGGGCCTGCCCTCCAGAGAAGGACTGCCCAGGGCTACCGGATCGGCCTCCAAATCTGCTCACTCCCACGGTGGAGGCCGGTCTCTCCGAAGAGGCCGGGGTGTCCTCACGGTGTGGACAGCTTCCTCCAGAACTCATGACCCAGGAGAATCAGGCAGAAGCCGCAATGCCTTTTACTTCACCTTGGAAGACACACAGTGCCATGGACACAGTTTCCTCAGGGTCTCGCAGAGCAGTCTTGACCCGGAGTGGGAGAGCCTCCACGAAGCTGTGAATACCAAGGAGCGGCCGGCCCCGGGGCGGGGCAGCGTGGACACGGGCTGTCCCACCAAGCTTAATTTGACAGCAATATTTTTAAAGCAACTCACCCTTAATGAATCTTTTTCAAAGCATTTAATTTAGCGTTCATAGAGAAACCCTCTCTTTGAATTCCTACTTTATCATTTTATGTATATTGAATTACACAATGTCATTATAATAATAAGCGTAAGGAACATAAATGGGTTTGGGAACATGATCGACTGACAGATGGTCAGGTACCACCCGATGCAGCCGCCCAGGGACGCGGGCGCCCCAGGGAGAGCGGGAGGCGCTCTGGGCCTGGTCAGAGATGGAGAAACAGAGCCTAATGTGCCATCTGGTGTCCCCTGGAGCCCTTGAGAGGGTCGAAAGTCTCTGAACCCAGGACCACTCTTTATTTCTTGGTGAACCTAGGGGTTGTACAAAGTATGTGTGTTTGGGCAAAAAAAAAAAAAAAAAGGTTAGTTCACTCCAAGAGGCGTTTCCAGAACCCTTGAAGATCCAGGCCCCGAAGGAGCTGAATTCTCCAGGGAAGGGGCTGTCCAGTGAGGGAAACAGGGCTACAGAGAGTATTTCCACCAGGTGCTCCCTGGGGCTGGGGTGGAGGGAAGCCTGGAGGTGTGAGACTCCAAGGGAGGGTATTAGTTTGCCTGGGGCCTCCATAACAAAACACCAGAGTAGGGGCGGGTGGTGGTGCTTAAACAACAGACATTTATTTTCTCACAGTCCGGGAGGCAGGAAATCCAAGGTCAAGTGTCAGCAGGGCTGTTCCCTGAGGCCTCTCTCCTGGGCTTGCAGCTGGCCCTCCCCTCCCTGTTCCACACGCGTCCTTCCCTCTGTGTGTTCTCTGTGTCCTAATCTCCTCTTATAGGCCACTAGTCTCCTTGGGTCAGAGCCCACTCATGTGACCTCATTTTACCCTAATTACCTCTTTAAAGGCCCAGTCTCCGGGGCAGCTGCATTGCAAGGTGCTGGGGCTTTAGGGCTTCACCGTATGCATTTGGAGGGGACAGAATTCAACCCTCATGGGAGGGAAGGGCATCAAATCCAACCCGGGAGATCTGAGTGGGCTTCCAGAGCAGGCACTGCCCCAACCAGGTCCTGACGGATGGCTAGGAGTTTTCTTGGCGAACAGAGGGTGGGTATGCGGAGATGCGCTCTGTGTGGCCAGGAGGGGAGGAGGGATCTCAGCCATCAGCACGGAATGTGGGCTCAAGCAGGAGAAGCCCTCCTTATTTTAGAACAGGCCCCTGGGCCCCCTCCACCCAGCCCTGCCTCTCGCCTCTCAGGGCTTCAGCTCCCACCTCTGTGGAGAGCGCTTGGGGAAGGGGTCCCCCCTCAGAACCCAGCACCTTGCACCAAGGCATGAACCAATACTCTTGCTGCTAACTGGGAGTAACTGGTGTGTAATTTGGCCTTGAGCGTGGAAAGTTAAATCAGCTGGGAAGAGTAAAAGGAAGTTGGAAAAACATTTTAACCCAGCCTCAACCACAGGAGTGATAAAGAGGTGATGAGGTCACTGGGACCTGAGGAAAATATGAATTGGCCAGACAGTCTGCGGAAAAAAGAGTAAAGCAGGGCCCTGTGAGCCCAGGGACGGGTGTGTGTGTGTGTGTGTGTGTGTGTGTGTGTGTGTGTGTGTGTGTAGGCCGTCAGCCTGGCCGCGTGTATGGAGTCTGGCCCCATATGACAGTGTCTGTCACCCTTCAAAGAAACTTCGGTCTGTCTCCTCTTACCTGCTTTGCTGAGGATGTTGGACTCCAGGGTCTGGGAAAGAAAAGGAGGGTTATAAGTGATCCTTCTCATGAGCTACACCTCACAACGGAAGCACTTGCAGGGAGAGAGACTAAAGGCTCACACACACACGCACGCACGCCGAGAATGGGTTCAGAGTCCTACGATCGGCTCAGCCTCCGCTCATTCAGGTTCTCGCTGTGCTTCTAAGTGGGGCAGGACGGGGACTGCCTGTGGGCGGGACGGTGGGCTTTAAGCCGCAGGGGGAGGTGCTCCCGGGCTGGGGGCACGTGCAGGGGCCGGGCCTTCCTGGCACGATGCCAACCTCAGGGCCCGGAAAGGGTTATGCTGCCAGGGGGAGGCAGAGCCTGAGTCCGCCCGCAGAACAGGCTCAGGTCCTCAAAGGACGGATCCCTCCAAAGGTCTCCTAAGTGGAGTGTAGACCCACCTGGGGTGAGGGTACGGAACAGCCCGTGTGAGAAAAACACTGCCTGGGCGCCTGGGGGGCTCAGTCGGTTAAGCGACTGCCTTCGGCTCAGGTCATGATCCTCGAGTCTGGGGATCGAGTCCCGCATCGGGCTCCCTGCTCGGCGGGGAGTCTGCTTCTCCCTCTGACCCTCTTCCCTCTCGTGCTCTCTGTCTCTCATTCTCTCTCTCTCAAATAAAAAACAAAAAACAAAACAAAAAAAAACACTGCCTCTCTGTCTGATTTGATTCGCCCTTTAAAATTTCTCTTTGGGGCGTGTTTCATCATTTACATAACACAGTACAGGAACTCTTGTGTATAATACATAACTGAATAAAGGTTGTACACAGCAGGGCGGGTGCTCAAAACCTCCTTTTTTTCAAGTTTTTATTTTAATTCCACTTAGTTAACATAGAATGTTGTATTAGTTTCAGGTGTACAATATATAATTCAGCACTTCCATATGTCCCCCGCTGCTCATCAGGACCAGGGCCCTCCTTCATCCCCATCACCTCTTTCCCCCATCCCCCCCACCTCCCCTCCTGTAACCATCAGATTGTTCTCTGTAATTGCAAATCTGTTTCTTGCTTGGACTTCCTAATTTTTTTTCCCTTTGCTTGTCTTTTTGTTTCTTAAATTCCACATGAGTGACATCACGTGGTATTTGTCTTTCTCTGACGGATGTTTCACTTAGCATTGTACTCTCTAGCTCCATCCATGTTGTTGCACATGGCAAGATTTCGTTCTTTTTTCAATGGCTGAGTCATATTCCATTGTATGTATACACCACATCTTCTTTATCCACTCACCGGTCGGTGGACACTTGGGCTGCTTCCATATCTTGGCTATTGTAGATAATGCTGCTATAAACATACGGATACATGTATCCCTTTGAATTAGTGTGGTTATTTATTTATTTATTTATTTGAGAGAGAAAGAGAGCGCGTGTGCACAAGAGAGAGCGAGAGAGAGAGATCAAGCATGAGTTGGGGGGGCAGAGGGAGAGGGAGAAGTAGGCTCCCTGCTCGGCAGGACTCAACCCCAGGACCCTGGCACCATGAGCTGAGCCAAAGGCGGACGCTTAACTAACTGAGTCACCCAGGAGCCCCTGAATTAGTGTTTTTTGTATTCTTTGGGTTCAAAACCTCTTTTTTCTTCTAAAGATTTATTTATTTATTTGAGAGAGAGAGAGCGAGCATGAGTCAGGGGAGGGACAGAGGGAGAGAATCTTCAAGCAGACTCTCCACGACCCTGAGATCATGACCTGAGCCGAAACCGAGTTGGAGGCTGAACCTACTGAGCTACACAGGTGTCCCCCAAAACCTCTTTACTGTAGGGGAGCGTGGTCACAGCCCCTCTAGCCCACACCCCCGGCCTGGCATTCAGGCTCTAAGATACCACCTCCCTTCTCCCATCTTCGGCAGCGTCTCAGGGACAAGCCCTCCCTCTGGGGCAGGAGCTGATGTGCTGGGAGGCCTCTGGCTCTGCCTTTTCCTGAGGTCAAGAGGAGCCAATTAGAAACATCCTTCTGGTGTAAACAGAGGCCGAGCATGCATGTGAGCATGCACGCGCGCGCACACACACACACACACACACACACACGCTTCCTACTCAGCCTGAGATGCCAGGTCTGCAAGCTCTAGATTGGGTGTCTTGGGCAGGGCTACCCTGATAAGGCTCCTGTGCTGGCCCCAGAAAGGGGATTGGCACCAGATAGGCCAGCTGGCATGGCTACAGGGCCCCGCTAACACCCTCGGCCCGTCTGCCAGCTGGAGCCAGGCAGCCCTCATGGGCTTGGTCCCTGGGCGCCTTCACCCTGGAGAAGTCCCCCCACCGCCCCCCATAGAGGCTCGGGATCCTGGAGCAGACTCTGACCCTCTCCCTTCACAGCTGCCGACTGAGGCCATGGAAGAAGAAAGACATGCCCAAGGTTACCCCACCGGCCGGCCGCTGAGCCTTGTACCGTGCCTGCCCTCCCCACCTCTCAAAGCCAGAGGACCTGGCTCACCTGCCAGGCCTTGCAGGGGGGGCAAAAACAGGCCAGCACCTGAGCTACCTCCCACAGCAGGGGTGTGTGTGTGTATGAGAGAGAGAGAGAAAAACAGAAAGAAAGAAGCCCCTCCCCCTCTACCACTTACACAGCTTCCATAGCCGGGCTTCTTGTTGGCCACACGCCCTCCTGATACCCAGGGAAGCACAAGGAACAACGTGAAAGGTGATAAAGTTGTTGCTTGCACAGAATTTCGGCTTGAAGCTATGTCTCTCCACCCACCCACACACACGTGCGCGCGCACACACACACAGGAGCTGAGTGTGGAGTGGAATTACCATCTAGGGCAGAGGAGGAGAAGGAAGGGCAGAGAGAAGAAGCTGTGTGTGCAGAGCCCACCGACCCTTGTCTCCTGCTCCAAGTTCAGAGTCATCTCTCCTGCCCCCATGTTACATCTTAATAGCTTTTATTTTAGGGCCGGCTCTAGACCCGCATTCTCAAACTGTATGGTCTCAGGACCCCTCCACGCTCTTAAAAATTACCGAGGACCCCAAAGATGCTTTGTGTAGGGGAGTTATATTTATTGATATTTACTGGGTTAGGAATTAGAACAACAATTTCAGCAATATTTCTTATTGTTTCACTTTAAAATAGATCCATTACATGTTAGCATAATAACATTTTAAATGAAAAAAAAAACCCTACATTTTCAAAACAAAGCAATTTAGTGAGAAAAATGTCTTTGCAAATACCTTTAATGTTTGGCTTGATAGAGGACTCTGCATTTAAACTCCACTGCACATTCATGAGAGAATAAGAACAATAAAAGCAAAAAATGTCTTACTATTTTTATGGGAATAGTTTTGATCTGCAGACCCCTTGAGCCAGTCTTGGAGTTCCACAGTGGTGCCCCTGGACCAAATTTTGAGAACCGCTGCGCTGCGTTCTCTGTGGTATGGTTTGCTTCATACCTCATCTTCCTTCACCACATCTCCTTGATTCTAAGCTGCATCCCCCTGCCCCTGCCGTGATACTCTTTGTAAAATCCTAATCCTAATCCAGCTACATTTGGGTTGTCCCCCCCCCCCACGCTCCTCTGCAATTGCAGGTGCATCTTCTAGTAGGTGGCCTCTTAGAGTCAGGGACACCGGGTCATAATGATCACTGATGGGGGGCGCCTCTGCAGACAGCTCCCAGCACAAAGGGCTGGCCCACGTTGGCTGGAACATAAAGGGAGCGAAGGCTCGACAGGCATGGGGGCAGGGGTGAGGCGGAGCCCCCGGACGGGTGAGGCCAGCCTGCAGTCTGCAGGAGGAGCACTCCAGCCCAGCCTCTGTTTACAGGCTCCTGGGGAAGCCAGGTGGGTCTCCTCTCTTCCTCCCAGGGCATGTGTACTTGCCTGGGGACAAGCTCTTGCTCTGTTTGTCTACGGGTCTGCCTCCCCACCTGGCTGTGGGCACCTGCGGGGGAGGGAGGGTATCTTTTCCATTTTTATAGCCTCGTTTCCCAAGCCCGAGACTCAGCACACAGCCAACCCTCAGCTGTCGGAGAAAGGGGACTGGCGGGTTCTGCCCCATCAGCTAGGGAAACCTTAGCTCGCAAAGGCCCATTCCTGGGAGCAGATGGAGGGCAGAGCCGGGGGGTGCCGTTAGGGTGGCCACGCAGGGCAGCTGTTGTGGGGCAAGGCCTGTGTAATTCTGCGCGGAAGGGGGTTCTGTTTTGGCAGCTACTCAGCACCCCGCAAGATAACCTGTATGGTGCCATCAGGCAGGGAGCCTCGCTCCACACAAGAGGTGTTGTCTGGAGATCCTCATGAGGAAAGGCAGCTTGGGAAGATTATGGCCCCAGGATAGGCTCCTGGGACGTCCTCTGGTCAGTGGCGCCCCTCGACGACGCCGATCCTGCCCTTCCCCGCCCTGGACACAACTCCCTGCCTGCTTATAGTTACGGGGAATTTTCTTCTGCTTGTTCTCTCTGGGGCCCCCAGGACAGGACCCATCGCAGCACCTGGCACTGGATACAGGGCTGGGAATTGAATATTTTAAGTACACCAGGAAGCGGGCAGGGGAAGGAGCAGCAAGGTGATTGAGCGGCTAAGTGAAGTTTTTAATCCGGACTGAGAACAGTGGGGACCTCACTGACTCGTGTGGATTTTCCTATACGAGGTTTTCTTAAAATGGGGCCCATTGGGCATTCATAGCCAAGGCTGCTGGAATGCTCAGGAATTCTCACCAAATCGGAACAGGACGTCTGCAGAGGAGGTGAGCTGAATTCTTCCTCCAGAGCAGGGGAGCACACGAGGAAGGTTGTGGGGGCCCGGGGGGACAAGCCTTGGGGGCAAAGGACCATCCAGAGGCCTTTGGGGGATTGGGGCAGTTCCTCAGGGGGTGTCCTCGTGGAGATGCGAGCTGTGAGTAAGAAAATTCTAGAAAGCTCACAGGACTTTAATAAAGGTGGAAGGGAACAAGGCCAGAGATTAGGGTGACCTCCTCAGTTATTCCAAACTGCTGGGAACCCGGCAAAGAAAGAGGGGGCTGCCTTGTGGGTCTGGGTCCTCATCTTCATTCCAGGCAGGCGTCAGAGTATGGAGGGTGAAGGAGGGAGGAGGTGTGAGAGGCACAGAAAAGAGCCCCATATACACATATTTTTCTACCACAATCCTGGAATAGTTTCTAAAAGCCCCATGTAAATGACTCACTTTTTTGGGCTAGGTCAATAAAGGTCTTTGTTTCTTTTTTTTTTTTTTCTGTTTTTTGTTTGTTGGTTTTATTTTGTTTGTTTGTTTTTACAAAGAACACTGTATCTGAGAAACCTGGGCTTTTCAAATTGGGGTGTGAGTGCATTAGAGGGTGGACTTTGGGGCACCAGGGAGTATACAGGTACCTGCTTAGATGTTGGGTTCTCCTGGGGGCATTCTTTGCTCACAGACTGGGAAGGAAAGCATAATTTTTATGTTAAAACAAGCATAGATGTTTTATGGAAGTGAAGGAAAATAACTGTGTATGTTTTGGATTAGAACTGGGAATCTTCAAGGACATTTCTGGTTTATAGGCAGGCCCCTTGGGATGCCCTAAGACGTTCACCCTCCAGAACACTCATTCTCAAACTTCTGCCACCAGGCGCTCTGGAATGAAAAGTTTGAGAGCTACTTTATTAAGTCCATTAAAAACCAAGACTTCGGGGTGGGGGGGGGGCATGGTGCCTGGGTGGCTCAGTCAGTTAAGCTTCTGCTTTCGGCTCAGGTCACGATCTCAGGGTCCTGGGATAGAGCCCCGTATTGGGCTCCCTGCTCAGTGGGGAGTCTGCTTCTCCCTCTGTCCCCCCCACTTGTGCACACAGTCTCTCTCTCAAATAAATAAATAAAATCTTAAAAAAAAAAAAAAAAAGCAAGACCTCAGGCGCCTGGGTGGCTCAGTTGGTTGAGTGTTTGACTCTTGATTTTGGCTCCAGTCATGATCTTAGGGTCGTGGGATCGCACCCTGTGTCAGGCTCCGCGCTCAGCACAGAGTCTGCTTGTCCCTCTCCCTCTGCTCCTCCCCTTGTGTGCACTCTCTCTCTCTCAAATAAATAAGTAAAATCTTAAAAAAAGAAAAAAGATTTAAAACAAAAACAAAAACCAACCAAGACCTCATCATTGCCCTGTGCTTGATCAAGTTTAGAGCTGGCCAGTCTCAGGGCTTTGGGAACTGGCACTGGGAGGAACTCAGAGATCACCCTGGTGGTACAAGAAAGAACCCTGAGCCCCAGGAGACATGGCAAGTTGCCCGGGGAAACCGAGGTTGCTCCTGAGTCAGCATATTCCACCCTGGACCCTTTCCTTGGAGAGTGAGGTCCCAAGCTGGCTACCTGGCAGACTGTTACTCGTGTTGAAGAACACCCCCCCCCCCACCCTGGGGCCTGCAGAACACCAGGAGTCCCTAGGGCCACCTCCCTGGGAGCTCAGAGGAGGTGGGGAGGAGACGGCCAAATCAGAGCAGGACGTCTGCAGAGGAGGTGGGCTGAATTCTTCCTCCAGAGCAGGGGAGCATGTGACGAAGGCTGAGGGACCTAGGGGGACAAGCCTCAGGGACAAAGGACCATCCAGAGGCCAGCCCCTTTGGCGTTGGGTCGGGGGGTTGGGGCAGCCTCCTTGGGAGAAGTCCCACTTGCATTTGGACTTGGAGTTGCAGGTGTGAGTGAAGAACCTCAGACAGGATGCATGGGTCCTGGAGGTCAAGTCTGCCCTACCTCTGACTGGCTGCATGCTTTTGAGCAAGTCCCGGCCATGAGCTTCACAGTGTCCCCTGTGGTCCGAAGGCGAATCATCCCAAGGTCCCGCCCAACCCTGAAACCGTGGGCTCTGGACTCAAATCAGCCAGAACTGGGAAGGGCAGAGCAGGGTCCTGGGGGTGGTCAGCCTTAAGCCGACCCCAGGGAGTAACTGCATGGGGCGGGGGCCAGGGGCTGGAATATTCTTGCCACAGGGAGGGACTCTGGATTGCCTGGCCTCCTGTCAGGGTTGTGTGCAGCTCAGGGCCCCTGTCTGCCTGTGGTCAGCTGAGTAACAGCCCCCA